>NW_026044022.1:0-600000 GCF_937001465.1 Orcinus orca
TTCAAAGGGTCTTCATTTGCTCACCGAACCTCTCCAATCCTATCACTGCTGCGTTTATCCCCCTGTACACATGCTTGCTTCTCTTTCAGAGACATAGCAATCCATAGGTTTTAAGATACTTACTAGTCAGGTACATTCTTAGGCGTTTAATATGTGGTGTTGAGTGCATTTCGTTGAGCAAGGAGTAGCTATTTTCTATTCCATATTTGGCTTAAGGAACTTTATCTGTGCTCATTTCAATCTCTGGTTTTATGCAGCACCCCAACTCACCTTTCCCCTTAAGCCAGCATAAGTTGGTTTTCTAAATTTGAGACCCTCTTCTGTTTTGTAATCCAGTTCCTGTGTAGCCAAGTTTAGATTCCGTGTATTAGTGATATCTTATGATGTTTCTTTTTCTGTGTGACTTATTTCAGTTAGAATCATCATACATGAATCCACTCATTATGCTGCTATGGGCCTGATGACATAGATTTCATTGCTGAGTGATATTGCATTGTACGTAAGTACCACAACTTCTTTATCCATTTTTCACTTTCTGCGATATTGAACTTGTACCGTAAACGAGGTTCTTGTAAACAGAGCTGTCCCAAACTTTGGGGTGGCTGTGTCTTTTTGATTTTAATTTCCCTAAGCTATAGGACCATAAGTGGAAGTGCCCTAGGCTCTGTTGCTTTGTTTTTTAGATGTTTCAGGAAACACCATACACTTCTCCCGAGTGGCTGTTGGCAATTTACATCACGCCCATCAGCATAACAAGGCTCCCAGTTCTCCATGGCCTGTCCTGCCTTTCTGGATTTTACACTTTTTTCAGATGGCCCTTTAGACCGGGCGAAGGGAGACTTCATTGTAGTGCAGATTTCCTTTGCAAGCTTGCTTGGTTGGCGAAAAAGTGTGTATGTGTTTTTTCCTGAATATATTCAGGAAAAAACGCATACGCCCTTTTTGGCCAAGTGCATCATTGTCGACGTTCTGCCTCTTTTCCTATGCTTTAAATGCAATTCCAGTCTACCTCCTGAAATCGGTTTCCTGCAATTCTGCCCCGCTTTCAAGTCCTCTTGGCAGCCTTACTTCAGTATATTTTTGGACGATAGCTGTCATTTATAACTCTGCATGTTTGTGAATTACAGTGCCCCTGAGCTCCTTTCTTCAACTTGCTTTCTAGTGAGCTGGCGGCAACACCGCAGGATTGCTTCAGGCCCTAATCTGCTTCCTGCACGGCACGCTGAGCCTTTGGTGAATTCCTCTTCCTGGTGGGAAATGAGAGTTAAATTTGCCCGTCCAGACACCTCCAGCTAGTCTCTCATTGGTTCTCCCTATTCCTGTTCATCTTCCGCAAAAATTGCAAACTGAGCCAAACAGGAGGTTAAAGGCACTGACTCTCCAAGTCGGCAGAGTGTTAGTAAAGTGTCTGGAATATTGCACCCGAACACCAGGGGATGAAAACTGAGACATATTTGAACACGTCTCCCGATCACACGGTTGATCATACTCTGGGTTCCACATGCATGTTTTAGCTGCAGGAAGAATCCCTTAAACCTGGAGAGTTGAGACCCGTGGAATGGGTACCATGCAATATGACTTCAAAGGGTCTTCATTTGCTCACCGAACCTCTCCAATCCTATCACTGCTGCGTTTATGCCCCTGTACACACGCTTGATTCTCTTTTGGAGACATAGGAATCCATAGGTTTTAAGATAGTTACTAGTCAGGTGCATTCTTAGGCGTTTAATATGGGGTGTTGAGTCCATTTCGTTGAGCAAGGAGTAGCTCTTGTCTATTCCATATTTGGCTTAAGGAACTTTATCTGTGCTCATTTCAATCTCTGGTTTTATGCAGCACCCCAACTCACCTTTCCCCTTAAGCAAGCATGTTGGTTTGATAAATTTGAGACCCTCTTCTGTTTTGTAATCCAGTTCCTGTGTAGCCAAGTTTACATTCCGTGTATTAGTGATATCTTATGATGTTTCTTTTTCTGTGTGACTTATTTCAGTTAGAATCATCATACATGAATCCACTCATTATGCTGCTATGGGCCTGATGACATAGATTTCATTGCTGAGTGATATTGCATTGTACGTAAGTACCACAACTTCTTTATCCATTTTTCACTTTCTACGATATTGAATTTATACCGTAAACGAGGTTCTTGTAAACAGAGCCATCCCAAACTTTGGGGTGGCTGTGTCATTTTGATTTTAATTTCCCTAAGCTATAGGACCATAAGTGGAAGTGCCCTAGGCTCTGTTGCTTTGTTTTTTAGATGTTTCAGGAAACACCATACACTTCTCCCGAGTGGCTGTTGGCAATTTACATCCCACCCATCAGCATAACAAGGCTCCCAGTTCTCCATGGCCTGTCCTGCCTTTCTGGATTTTACACTTTTTTCAGATGGCCCTTTTGACCGGGGGAAGTGAGACTTCATTGTAGTGCAGATTACCTTTGCAAGCTTGCTTGGTTGGCCAAAAAGGGCGTATGCGTTCTTTCCTGAATATATTCAGGAAAAAACCCATACGCCCTTTTTGTCCAAGTGCATCATTGTCGACGTTCTGCCTCTTTTCCTATGCTTTCAATGCAATTCCAGTCTACCTCCTGAAATCGGTTTCCTGCAATTCTGCCCCGCTTTCAAGTCCTCTTGGCAGCCTTACTTCAGTATATTTTTGGACGATAGCTGTCATTTATAACTCTGCAGGTTTGTGAATTACAGTGCCCCTGAGCTCCTTTCTTTAACTCGCTTTCTTGTGAGCTGGCCGCAACACCGCACGATTGCTTCAGGCCCTAATCTGATTCCGGCACGGCACGCTGAGCCTTTGGTTAATTCCTCTTCCTGTTTGGAAATGAGAGGTAAATTTGCCCGTCCAGACACCTCCAGCTAGTCTCTCATTGGTTCTCCCTATTCCTGTTCATCTTCCCCAAAAATTCTAAACTGGGCCAAACAGGAGGTTAAAGTCACTGACTCTCCAAGTCGGGAGAGTGTTAGTAAAGCGTCTGGAATGTTGCACCCGAGTACCAGGGGACGAGAACTGAGACATATTGGAACACGTCTCCCGATCACACGGTTGATCATACTCTGGGTTCCACATGCATGTTTTAGCTGAAGGAAGAATCCCTTAAACCTGGAGAGTTGAGACCCGTGGAATGGGTACCATGCAATATGACTTCAAAGGGTCTTCATTTGCTTACTGAACCTCTCCAATCCTATCACTGCTGCATTTATGCCCCTGTACACACGCTTGATTCTCTTTCGGAGACATAGCAATCCATAGGTTTTAAGATAGTTACTAGTCAGGTGCATTCTTAGGCGTTTAATATGGGGTGTTGAGTCCATTTCGTTGAGCAAGGAGTAGCTCTTGTCTATTCCATATTTGGCTTAAGGAACTTTATCTGTGCTCATTTTAATCTCTGGTTTTATGCAGTACCCCAAATCACCTTTCCCCTTAAGCAAGCATAAGTTGTTTTTCTACATTTGAGACCCTCTTCTGTTTTGTAATCCAGTTCCTGTGTAGCCAAGTTTACATTCCGTGTATTAGTGATATCTTATGATGTTTCTTTTTCTGTGTGACTTATTTCAGTTAGAATCATCGTACCTGAATCCACTCATTATGCTGCTATGGGCCTGATGACATAGATTTCATTGCTGAGTGATATTGCATTGTACGTAAGTACCACAACTTCTTTATCCATTTTTCACTTTCTGCGATATTGAACTTGTACCATAAACGACGTTCTTGTAAACAGAGCTGTCCCAAACTTTGGGTTGGCTGTGTCTTTTTGATTTTAATTTCCCTAAGCTGTAGGACCATAAGTGGAAGTGCCCTAGGCTCTGTTGCTTTGTTTTTTAGATGTTTCAGGAAACACCATACACTTCTCCCAAGTGGCTGTTGGCAATTTACATCCCGCCCATCAGCATAACAAGGCTCCCAGTTCTCCATGGCCTGTCCTGCCTTTCTGGATTTTACACTTTTCTCAGATGGCCCTTTTGACCGGGGGAAGTGAGACTTCATTGTAGTGCAGATTTCCTTTGCAAGCTTGCTTGGTTGGCCAAAAAGGGCGTATGTGTTTTTTCCTGAATATATTCAGGAAAAAACGCATACGCCCTTTTTGGCCAACTGCATCATTGTGGACGTTCTGCCTCTTTTCCTATGCTTTCAATGCAATTCCAGTCTACCTCCTGAAATCGGTTTCCTGCAATTCTGCCCCGCTTTCAAGTCCTCTTGGCAGCCTCACTTCAGTATATTTTTGGACGATAGCTGTCATTTATAACTCTGCAGGTTTGTGAATTACAGTGCCCCTGAGCTCCTTTCTTCAACTCGCTTTCTTGTGAGCTGGCCGCAACACCGCACGATTGCTTCAGGCCCTAATCTGATTCCGGCACGGCACGCTGAGCCTTTGGTTAATTCCTCTTCCTGGTGGGAAATGAGAGTTAAATTTGCCCGTCCAGACACCTCCAGCTAGTCTCTCATTGGTTCTCCCTATTCCTGTTCATCTTCCGCAGAAATTACAAACTGGGCCAAACAGGAGGTTAAATGCACTGACTCTCCAAGTCGGGAGAGTGTTAGTAAAGCATCTGGAATGTTGCACCCGAGTACCAGGGGACGAAAACTGACACATCCTGGAACACGTCTCCCGATCACACAGTTGATCATACTCTGGGTTCCACATGCATGTTTTAGCTGAAGGAAGAATCCCTTAAACCTGGAGAGTTGAGACCCGTGGAATGGGTACCATGCAATATGACTTCAAAGGGTCTTCATTTGCTCACCGAACCTCTCCAATCCTATCACTGCTGCGTTTATCCCCCTGTACACATGCTTGCTTCTCTTTCAGAGACATAGCAATCCATAGGTTTTAAGATACTTACTAGTCAGGTACATTCTTAGGCGTTTAATATGTGGTGTTGAGTGCATTTCGTTGAGCAAGGAGTAGCTATTTTCTATTCCATATTTGGCTTAAGGAACTTTATCTGTGCTCATTTCAATCTCTGGTTTTATGCAGCACCCCAACTCACCTTTCCCCTTAAGCCAGCATAAGTTGGTTTTCTAAATTTGAGACCCTCTTCTGTTTTGTAATCCAGTTCCTGTGTAGCCAAGTTTAGATTCCGTGTATTAGTGATATCTTATGATGTTTCTTTTTCTGTGTGACTTATTTCAGTTAGAATCATCGTACCTGAATCCACTCATTATGCTGCTATGGGCCTGATGACATAGATTTCATTGCTGAGTGATATTGCATTGTACGTAAGTACCACAACTTCTTTATCCATTTTTCACTTTCTGCGATATTGAACTTGTACCATAAACGACGTTCTTGTAAACAGAGCTGTCCCAAACTTTGGGTTGGCTGTGTCTTTTTGATTTTAATTTCCCTAAGCTGTAGGACCATAAGTGGAAGTGCCCTAGGCTCTGTTGCTTTGTTTTTTAGATGTTTCAGGAAACACCATACACTTCTCCCAAGTGGCTGTTGGCAATTTACATCCCGCCCATCAGCATAACAAGGCTCCCAGTTCTCCATGGCCTGTCCTGCCTTTCTGGATTTTACACTTTTCTCAGATGGCCCTTTTGACCGGGGGAAGTGAGACTTCATTGTAGTGCAGATTTCCTTTGCAAGCTTGCTTGGTTGGCCAAAAAGGGCGTATGTGTTTTTTCCTGAATATATTCAGGAAAAAACGCATACGCCCTTTTTGGCCAACTGCATCATTGTGGACGTTCTGCCTCTTTTCCTATGCTTTCAATGCAATTCCAGTCTACCTCCTGAAATCGGTTTCCTGCAATTCTGCCCCGCTTTCAAGTCCTCTTGGCAGCCTCACTTCAGTATATTTTTGGACGATAGCTGTCATTTATAACTCTGCAGGTTTGTGAATTACAGTGCCCCTGAGCTCCTTTCTTCAACTCGCTTTCTTGTGAGCTGGCCGCAACACCGCACGATTGCTTCAGGCCCTAATCTGATTCCGGCACGGCACGCTGAGCCTTTGGTTAATTCCTCTTCCTGGTGGGAAATGAGAGTTAAATTTGCCCGTCCAGACACCTCCAGCTAGTCTCTCATTGGTTCTCCCTATTCCTGTTCATCTTCCGCAGAAATTACAAACTGGGCCAAACAGGAGGTTAAATGCACTGACTCTCCAAGTCGGGAGAGTGTTAGTAAAGCATCTGGAATGTTGCACCCGAGTACCAGGGGACGAAAACTGACACATCCTGGAACACGTCTCCCGATCACACAGTTGATCATACTCTGGGTTCCACATGCATGTTTTAGCTGAAGGAAGAATCCCTTAAACCTGGAGAGTTGAGACCCGTGGAATGGGTACCATGCAATATGACTTCAAAGGGTCTTCATTTGCTCACCGAACCTCTCCAATCCTATCACTGCTGCGTTTATCCCCCTGTACACATGCTTGCTTCTCTTTCAGAGACATAGCAATCCATAGGTTTTAAGATACTTACTAGTCAGGTACATTCTTAGGCGTTTAATATGTGGTGTTGAGTGCATTTCGTTGAGCAAGGAGTAGCTATTTTCTATTCCATATTTGGCTTAAGGAACTTTATCTGTGCTCATTTCAATCTCTGGTTTTATGCAGCACCCCAACTCACCTTTCCCCTTAAGCCAGCATAAGTTGGTTTTCTAAATTTGAGACCCTCTTCTGTTTTGTAATCCAGTTCCTGTGTAGCCAAGTTTAGATTCCGTGTATTAGTGATATCTTATGATGTTTCTTTTTCTGTGTGACTTATTTCAGTTAGAATCATCATACATGAATCCACTCATTATGCTGCTATGGGCCTGATGACATAGATTTCATTGCTGAGTGATATTGCATTGTACGTAAGTACCACAACTTCTTTATCCATTTTTAACTTTCTGCGATATTGAACTTGTACCGTAAACGAGGTTCTTGTAAACAGAGCTGTCCCAAACTTTGGGGTGGCTGTGTCTTTTTCATTTTAATTTCCCTAAGCTATAGGACCACAAGTGGAAGTGCCCTAGGCTCTGTTGCTTTGTTTTTTAGATGTTTCAGGAAACACCATACACTTCTCCCGAGTAGCTGTTGGCAATTTACATCACGCCCATCAGCATAACAAGGCTCCCAGTTCTCCATGGCCTGTCCTGCCTTTCTGGATTTTACACTTTTTTCAGATGGCCCTTTTGACCGGGGGAAGTGAAACTTCATTGTAGTGCAGATTTCCTTTGCAAGCTTGCTTGGTTGGCCAAAAAGGGCGTATGCGTTCTTTCCTGAATATATTCAGGAAAAAACGCATACGCCCTTTTTGTCCAAGTGCATCATTGTCGACGTTCTGCCTCTTTTCCTATGCTTTCAATGCAATTCCAGTCTACCTCCTGAAATCGGTTTCCTGCAATTCTGCCCCGCTTTCAAGTCCTCTTGGCAGCCTTACTTCAGTATATTTTTGGACGATAGCTGTCATTTATAACTCTGCAGGTTTGTGAATTACAGTGCCCCTGAGCTCCTTTATTTAACTTGCTTTCTTGTGAGCTGGCCGAAAAACTGCAGGATTGCTTCAGGCCCTAATCTGGTTCTGGCACGGCACGCTGAGCCTTTGGTTAATTCCTCTTCCTGGTGGGAAATGAGAGTTAAATTTGCCCGTCCAGACACCTCCAGCTAGTCTCTCATTGGTTCTCCCTATTCCTGTTCATCTTCCGCAAAAATTCTAAACTGGGCCAAACAGGAGGTTAAAGTCACTGACTCTCCAAGTCGGGAGAGTGTTAGTAAAGCGTCTGGAATGTTGCACCCGAGTACCAGGGGACGAGAACTGAGACATATTGGAACACGTCTCCCGATCACACGGTTGATCATACTCTGGGTTCCACATGCATGTTTTAGCTGAAGGAAGAATCCCTTAAACCTGGAGAGTTGAGACCTGTGGAATGGGTACCATGCAATATGACTTCAAAGGGTCTTCATTTGCTCACCGAACCTCTCCAATCCTATCACTGCTGCGTTTATGCCCCTGTACACACGCTTGATTCTCTTTTGGGACATAGGAATCCATAGGTTTTAAGATAGTTACTAGTCAGGTGCATTCTTAGGCGTTTAATATGGGGTGTTGAGTCCATTTCGTTGAGCAAGGAGTAGCTCTTGTCTATTCCATATTTGGCTTAAGGAACTTTATCTGTGCTCATTTCAATCTCTGGTTTTATGCAGCACCCCAACTCACCTTTCCCCTTAAGCAAGCATGTTGGTTTGATAAATTTGAGACCCTCTTCTGTTTTGTAATCCAGTTCCTGTGTAGCCAAGTTTACATTCCGTGTATTAGTGATATCTTATGATGTTTCTTTTTCTGTGTGACTTATTTCAGTTAGAATCATCATACATGAATCCATTCATTATGCTGCTATGGGCCTGATGACATAGATTTCATTGCTGAGTGATATTGCATTGTACGTAAGTACCACAACTTCTTTATCCATTTTTCACTTTCTGCGATATTGAATTTGTACTGTAAACGAGGTTCTTGTAAACAGAGCCATCCCAAACTTTGGGGTGGCTGTGTCATTTTGATTTTAATTTCCCTAAGCTATAGGACCATAAGTGGAAGTGCCCTAGGCTCTGTTGCTTTGTTTTTTAGATGTTTCAGGAAACACCATACACTTCTCCCGAGTGGCTGTTGGCAATTTACATCCCACCCATCAGCATAACAAGGCTCCCAGTTCTCCATGGCCTGTCCTGCCTTTCTGGATTTTACACTTTTTTCAGATGGCCCTTTTGACCGGGGGAAGTGAGACTTCATTGTAGTGCAGATTTCCTTTGCAAGCTTGCTTGGTTGGCCAAAAAGGGCGTATGCGTTCTTTCCTGAATATATTCAGGAAAAAACCCATACGCCCTTTTTGTCCAAGTGCATCATTGTCGACGTTCTGCCTCTTTTCCTATGCTTTCAATGCAATTCCAGTCTACCTCCTGAAATCGGTTTCCTGCAATTCTGCCCCGCTTTCAAGTCCTCTTGGCAGCCTTACTTCAGTATATTTTTGGACGATAGCTGTCATTTATAACTCTGCAGGTTTGTGAATTACAGTGCCCCTGAGCTCCTTTCTTTAACTCGCTTTCTTGTGAGCTGGCCGCAACACCGCACGATTGCTTCAGGCCCTAATCTGATTCGGGCACGGCACGCTGAGCCTTTGGTTAATTCCTCTTCCTGTTTGGAAATGAGAGGAAAATTTGCCCGTCCAGACACCTCCAGCTAGTCTCTCATTGGTTCTCCCTATTCCTGTTCATCTTTGGCAGAAATTGCAAACTGGGCCAAACAGGAGGTTAAAGGCACTGACTCTCCAAGTCGGCAGAGTGTTAGTAAAGCGTCTGGAATATTGCACCCGAACACCAGGGGATGAAAACTGAGACATATTGGAACACGTCTCCCGATCACACGGTTGATCATACTCTGGGTTCCACATGCATGTTTTAGCTGAAGGAAGAAGCCCTTAAACCTGGAGAGTTGAGACCCGTGGAATGGGTACCATGCAATATGACTTCAAAGGGTCTTCATTTGCTCACCGAACCTCTCCAATCCTATCACTGCTGCGTTTATGCCCCTGTACACACGCTTGATTCTCTTTTGGAGACATAGGAATCCATAGGTTTTAAGATAGTTACTAGTCAGGTGCATTCTTAGGCGTTTAATATGGGGTGTTGAGTCCATTTCGTTGAGCAAGGAGTAGCTCTTGTCTATTCCATATTTGGCTTAAGGAACTTTATCTGTGCTCATTTCAATCTCTGGTTTTATGCAGCACCCCAACTCACCTTTCCCCTTAAGCAAGCATGTTGGTTTGATAAATTTGAGACCCTCTTCTGTTTTGTAATCCAGTTCCTGTGTAGCCAAGTTTACATTCCGTGTATTAGTGATATCTTATGATGTTTCTTTTTCTGTGTGACTTATTTCAGTTAGAATCATCATACCTGAATCCACTCATTATGCTGCTACGGGCCTGATGACATAGATTTCATTGCTGAGTGATATTGCATTGTACATAAGTACCACAAATTCTTTATCCATTTTTCACTTTCTGCGATATTGAACTTGTACCGTAAACGAGGTTCTTGTAAACAGAGCTGTCCCAAACTTTGGGGTGGCTGTGTCATTTTGATTTTAATTTCCCTAAGCTATAGGACCATAAGTGGAAGTGCCCTAGGCTCTGTTGCTTTGTTTTTTAGATGTTTCAGAAAACACCATACACTTCTCCCGAGTGGCTGATGGCAATTTACATCCCGCCCATCAGCATAACAAGGCTCCCAATTCTCCATGGCCTGTCCTGCCTTTCTGGATTTTACACTTTTTTCAGATGGCCCTTTTGACCGGGGGAAGTAAGACTTCATTGTAGTGCAGATTTCCTTTGCAAGCTTGCTTGGTTGGCCAAAAAGTGCGTATGCGTTTTTTCCTCAATATATTCAGGAAAAAACGCATACGCCCTTTTTGGCCAAGTGCATCATTGTCGACGTTCTGCCTCTTTTCCTATGCTTTAAATGGAATTCCAGTCTACCTCCTGAAATCGGTTTCCTGCAATTCTGCCCCGCTTTCAAGTCCTCTTGGCAGCCTTACTTCAGTATATTTTTGGATGATAGCTCTCATTTATAACTCTGCAGGTTTGTGAATTACAGTGCCCCTGAGCTCCTTTCTTCAACTCGCTTTCTTGTGAGCTGGCCGCAACACCGCAGGATTGCTTCAGGCCCTAATCTGGTTCTGGCATGGCACGCTGAGCCTTTGGTTAATTCCTCTTCCTGGTGGGAAATGAGAGTTAAATTTGCCCGTCCAGACACCTCCAGCTAATCTCTCATTGGTTCTCCCTATTCCTGTTCATCTTCCGCAAAAGTTGCAAACTGGGCCAAACAGGAGGTTAAAGGCACTGACTCTCCAAGTCGGCAGAGTGTTAGTAAAGCGTCTGGAATATTGCACCCGAACACCAGGGGATGAAAACTGAGACATATTGGAACACGTCTCCCGATCACACGGTTGATCATACTCTGGGTTCCACATGCATGTTTTAGCTGAAGGAAGAATCCCTTAAACCTGGAGAGTTGAGACCCGTGGAATGGGTACCATGCAATATGACTTCAAAGGGTCTTCATTTGCTCACCGAACCTCTCCAATCCTATCTCTGCTGCGTTTATGCCCCTGTACACACGCTTGATTCTCTTTCAGAGACATAGCAATCCATAGGTTGTAGGATACTTACTAGTCAGGTACATTCTTAGGCGTTTAATATGGGGTGTTGAGTCCATATTTTGAGGAAGGAGTAGCTCTTGTCTATTCCATATTTGGCTTAACGAACTTAAACTGTGCTCATTTCAATCTCTGGTTTTCTGCAGCACCGCAACTCACCTTTCCTCTTAAGCCAGCATAAGTTGGTTTTCTAAATTTGAGACCCTCTTCTGTTTTGTAATCCAGTTCCTGTGTAGCCAAGTTTACATTCCGTGTATTAGTGATATCTTATGATGTTTCTTTTTCTGTGTGACTTATTTCAGTTGGAATCATCATACCTGAATCCACTCATTATGCTGCTACGGGCCTGATGACATAGATTTCATTGCTGAGTGATATTGCATTGTACGTAACTACCACAACTTCTTTATCCATTTTTCACTTTCTGCGATATTGAACTTGTACCGTAAACGAGGTTCTTGTAAACAGAGCTGTCCCAAACTTTGGGGTGGCTGTGTCTTTTTCATTTTAATTTCCCTAAGCTATAGGACCATAAGTGGAAGTGCCCTAGGCTCTGTTGCTTTGTTTTTTAGATGTTTCAGGAAACACCATACACTTCTCCCGAGTGGCTGTTGGCAATTTACATCCCGCCCATCAGCATAACAAGGCTCCCAGTTCTCCATGGCCTGTCCTGCCTTTCTGGATTTTACACTTTTTTCAGATGGCCCTTTTGACCGGGGGAAGTGAGACTTCATTGTAGTGCAGATTTCCTTTGCAAGCTTGCTTGGTTGGCCAAAAAGGGCGTATGTGTTTTTTCCTGAATATATTCAGGAAAAACCGCATACGCCCTTTTTGGCCATGTGCATCATTGTCGACGTTCTGCCTCTTTTCCTATGCTTTCAACGCAATTCCAGTCTACCTCCTGAAATCGGTTTCCTGCAATTCTGCCCCGCTTTCAAGTCCTCTTGGCAGCCTTACTTCAGTATATTTTTGGACGATAGCTGTCATTTATAAGTCTGCAGGTTTGTGAATTACAGTGCCCCTGAGCTCCTTTCTTCAACTCGCTTTCTTGTGAGCTGGCCGCAACACCGCAGGATTGCTTCAGGCCCTAATCTGGTTCTGGCACGGCAGGCTGAGCCTTTGGTTAATTCCTCTTCCCGGTGCGAAATGAGAGTTAAATTTGCCCGTCCAGACACCTCCAGCTAGTCTCACATTGGTTCTCCCTATTCCTGTTCATCTTCCACAAAAATTCTAAACTGGGCAAAACAGGAGGTTAAAGTCACTTACTCTCCAAGTCGGGAGAGTGTTAGTAAAGCGTCTGGAATATTGCACGCGAACACCAGGGGATGAAAACTGAGACATATTGGAACACGTCTCCCGATCACACGGTTGATCATACTCTGGGTTCCACATGCATGTTTTAGCTGAAGGAAGAATCCCTTAAACCTGGAGAGTTGAGACCCGTGGAATGGGTACCATGCAATGTGACTTCAAAGGGTCTTCATTTGCTCACCGAACCTCTCCAATCCTATCACTGCTGTGTTTATGCCCCTGTACACACGCTTGATTCTCTTTCAGCGATATAGCAATCCATAGGTTTTAAGATACTTACTAGTCAGGTATATTCTTAGGCGTTTAATATGGGGTTTTGAGTCCATTTCGTTGAGAAAGGAGTAGCTCTTGTCTATTCCATATTTGGCTTAAGGAACTTTATCTGTGCTCATTTCAATCTCTGGTTTTATGCAGCAACCCAACTCACCTTTCCCCTTAAGCAAGGATAAGTTGGTTTTCTAAATTTGAGACCCTGTTCTGTTTTGTAATTCAGTTCCTGTGTAGCCAAGTTTACATTCCATGTATTAGTGACATCTCATGATGTTTCTTTTTCTGTGTGACTTATTTCAGTTACAATCATCATACCTGAATCCACTCATTATTCTGCTACGGGCCTGATGACATAGATTTCATTGCTGAGTGATATTGCATTGTACGTAAGTACCACAACTTCTTTATCCATTTTTCACTTTCTGCGATATTGAACTTGTACCGTAAACGAGGTTCTTGTAAACAGAGCCGTCCCAAACTTTGGGGTGGCTGTGTCTTTTTGATTTTAATTTCCCTAAGCTATAGGACCATAAGTGGAAGTGCCCTAGGCTCTGTTGCTTTGCTTTTTAGATGTTTCAGGAAACACCATACACTTCTCCCGAGTGGCTGTTGGCAATTGACATCCCGCCCATCAGCATAACAAGGTTCCCAGTTCTCCATGGCCTGTCCTGCCTTTCTGGATTTTACACTTTTTTCAGATGGCCCTTTTGACCGGGGGGAAGTGAGACTTCATTGTAGTGCAGATTTCCTTTGCAAGCTTGCTTGGTTGGCCAAAAAGGGCGTATGTGTTTTTTCCTGAATATATTCAGGAAAAAACGCATACTCCCTTTTTGGCCAAGTGCATCATTGTCGACGTTCTGCCTCTTTTCCTAGGCTTTAAATGCAATTCCAGTCTACCTCCTGAAATCGGTTTCCTGCAATTCTATCCCGCTTTCAAGTCCTCTTGGCAGCCTTACTTCAGTATATTTTTGGACGATAGCTGTCATTTATAACTCTGCAGGTTTGTGAATTACAGTGCCCCGAGCTCCTTTCTTCAACTCTCTTTCTTGTGAGCTGACCGAAACACCGCAGGATTGCTTCAGGCCCTAATCTGGTTCCGGCACGGCACGCTGAGCCTTTGGTTAATTCCTCTTCCTGGTGGGAAATGAGAGTTAAATTTGCCCGTCCAGACACCTCCAGCTAGTCTCTCATTGGTTCTCCCTATTCCTGTTCATCTTCCGCAGAAATTGCAAACTGGGCCAAACAAGAGGTTAAAGGCACTGACTCTCCAAGTCGGGAGAGTGTTAGTAAAGCATCTGGAATGTTGCACCCGAGTACCAGGGGACGAAAACTGAGGCATATTTGAACACGTCTCCCAATCACACGGTTGATCATACTCTTGGTTCCACATGCATGTTTTAGCTGAAGGAAGAATCCCTTAAATCTGGAGAGTTGAGACCAGTGGAATGGGTACCATGCAATATGACTTCAAAGGGTCTTCATTTGCTCATCGAACCTCTCCAATCCTATCACTGCTGCGTTTATGCTCTTGTATACACGCTTGATTCTCTTTCAGAGACATAGCAATCCATAGGTTTTAAGATACTTACTAGTCAGGTACATTCTTAGGCGTTTAATATGGGGTGTTGAGTCCATTTCGTTGAGCAAGGAGTAGCTCTTCTCTATTCCATATTTGGCTTAAGGAACTTTATCTGTGCTCATTTCAATCTCTCCTTTTATGCAGCACCCCAACTCACCTTTCCCCTTAAGCCAGCATAAGTTCGTTTTCTAAATTTGAGACCCTCTTCTGTTTTGTAACCCAGTTCCTGTGTAGCCAAGTTTACATTCCGTGTATTAGTGATATCTTACGATGTTTCTTTTTCTGTGTGACTTATTTCAGTTAGAATCATCATACCTGAATCCACTCATTATGCTGCTACGGGCCTGATGACATAGATTTCATTGCTGAGTGATATTGCATTGTACGTAAGTACCACAACTGCTTTATCCATTTTTCACTTTCTGCGATATTGAACTTGTACTGTAAAGGAGGTTCTTGTAAACAGAGCCATCCCAAACTTTGGGGTGGCTGTGTCTTTTTGATTTTAATTTCCCTAATCTATAGGACCATAAGTGGAAGTGCCCTAGGCTCTGTTGCTTTGTTTCTTAGATGTTTCAGGAAACACTATACACTTCTCCCAAGTGGCTGTTCGCAATTTACATCCCGCCCATCAGCATAACAAGGCTCCCAGTTCTCCATGGCCTGTCCTGCCTTTCTGGATTTTACACTTTTTTCAGATGGCCCTTTTGACCGGGGGGAAGTGAGACTTCATTGTAGTGCAGATTTCCTTTGCAAGCTTGCTTGGTTGGCCAAAAAGGGCGTATGCGTTCTTTCCTGAATATATTCAGGAAAAAACGCATACGCCCTTTTTGTCCAAGTGCATCATTGTCGACGTTCTGCCTCTTTTCCTATGCTTTAAATGCAATTCCAGTCTACCTCCTGAAATCGGTTTCCTGCAATTCTGCCCCGCATTCAAGTCCTCTTGGCAGCCTTACTTCAGTATATTTTTGGATGATAGCTCTCATTTATAACTCTGCAGGTTTGTGAATTACAGTGCCCCTGAGCTCCTTTCTTCAACTCGCTTTCTAGTGAGCTGGCGGGAACACCGCAGGATTGCTTCAGGCCCTAATCTGTTTCCTGCACGGCACGCTGAGCCTTTGGTGAATTCCTCTTCCTGGTGGGAAATGAGAGTTAAATTTGCCCGTCCAGACACCTCCAGCTAGTCTCTCATTGGTTCTCCCTATTCCTGTTCATCTTCCGCAAATATTGCAAACTGGGCCAAACAGGAGGTTAAAGGCACTGACTCTCCAAGTCGGCAGAGTGTTAGTAAAGTGTCTGGAATATTGCACCCGAACACCAGGGGATGAAAACTGAGGCATATTGGAACACGTCTCCCGATCACACGGTTGATCATACTCTGGGTTCCACATGCATGTTTTAGCTGCAGGAAGAATCCCTTAAACCTGGAGAGTTGAGACCCGTGGAATGGGTACCATGCAATATGACTTCAAAGGGTCTTCATTTGCTCACCGAACCTCTCCAATCCTATCACTGCTGCGTTTATGCCCCTGTACACACGCTTGATTCTCTTTCGGAGACATAGCAATCCATAGGTTTTAAGATAGTTACTAGTCAGGTGCATTCTTAGGCGTTTAATATGGGGTGTTGAGTCCATTTCGTTGAGCAAGGAGTAGCTCTTGTCTATTCCATATTTGGCTTAAGGAACTTTATCTGTGCTCATTTTAATCTCTGGTTTTATGCAGCACCCCAAATCACCTTTCCCCTTAAGCAAGCATAAGTTGTTTTTCTACATTTGAGACCCTCTTCTGTTTTGTAATCCAGTTCCTGTGTAGCCAAGTTTACATTCCGTGTATTAGTGATATCTTATGATGTTTCTTTTTCTGTGTGACTTATTTCAGTTAGAATCATCGTACCTGAATCCACTCATTATGCTGCTATGGGCCTGATGACATAGATTTCATTGCTGAGTGATATTGCATTGTACGTAAGAACCACAACTTCTTTATCCATTTTTCACGTTCTGCGATATTGAACTTGTACCATAAACGACGTTCTTGTAAACAGAGCTGTCCCAAACTTTGGGTTGGCTGTGTCTTTTTGATTTTAATTTCCCTAAGCTATAGGACCATAAGTGGAAGTGCCCTAGGCTCTGTTGCTTTGTTTTTTAGATGTTTCAGGAAACACCATACACTTCACCCAAGTGGCTGTTGGCAATTTACATCCCGCCCATCAGCATAACAAGGCTCCCAGTTCTCCATGGCCTGTCCTGCCTTTCTGGATTTTACACTTTTCTCAGATGGCCCTTTTGACCGGGGGAAGTGAGACTTCATTGTAGTGCAGATTTCCTTTGCAAGCTTGCTTGGTTGGCCAAAAAGGGCGTATGTGTTTTTTCCTGAATATATTCAGGAAAAAACGCATACGCCCTTTTTGGCCAACTGCATCATTGTGGACGTTCTGCCTCTTTTCCTATGCTTTCAATGCAATTCCAGTCTACCTCCTGAAATTGGTTTCCTGCAATTCTGCCCTGCTTTCAAGTCCTCTTGGCAGCCTTACTTCAGTATATTTTTGGACGATAGCTGTCATTTATAACTCTGCAGGTTTGTGAATTACAGTGCCCCTGAGCTCCTTTATTTAACTCGCTTTCTTGTGAGCTGGCCGAAAAACCGCAGGATTGCTTCAGGCCCTAATCTGGTTCTGGCACGGCACGCTGAGCCTTTGGTTAATTCCTCTTCCTGGTGGGAAATGAGAGTTAAATTTGCCCGTCCAGACACCTCCAGCTAGTCTCTCATTGGTTCTCCCTATTCCTGTTCATCTTCTGCAAAAATTCTAAACTGGGCCAAACAGGAGGTTAAAGTCACTGACTCTCCAAGTCGGGAGATTGTTAGTAAAGCGTCTGGAATGTTGCACCCGAGTACCAGGGGACGAGAACTGAGACATATTGGAACACGTCTCCCGATCACACGGTTGATCATACTCTGGGTTCCACATGCATGTTTTAGCTGAAGGAAGAATCCCTTAAACCTGGAGAGTTGAGACCCGTGGAATGGGTACCATGCAATATGACTTCAAAGGGTCTTCATTTGCTCACCGAACCTCTCCAATCCTATCACTGCTGCGTTTATGCCCCTGTACACACGCTTGATTCTCTTTTGGAGACATAGGAATCCATAGGTTTTAAGATAGTTACTAGTCAGGTTCATTCTTAGGCGTTTAATATGGGGTGTTGAGTCCATTTCGTTGAGCAAGGAGTAGCTCTTGTCTATTCCATATTTGGCTTAAGAAACTTTATCTGTGCTCATTTCAATCTCTGGTTTTATGCAGCACCCCAACTCACCTTTCCCCTTAAGCAAGCATGTTGGTTTGATAAATTTGAGACCCTCTTCTGTTTTGTAATCCAGTTCCTGTGTAGCCAAGTTTAGATTCCGTGTATTAGTGATATCTTATGATGTTTCTTTTTCTGTGTGACTTATTTCAGTTAGAATCATCATACATGAATCCACTCATTATGCTGCTATGGGCCTGATGACATAGATTTCATTGCTGAGTGATATTGCATTGTACGTAAGTACCACAACTTCTTTATCCATTTTTCACTTTCTGCGATATTGAATTTGTACCGTAAATGAGGTTCTTGTAAACAGAGCCATCCCAAACTTTGGGGTGGCTGTGTCATTTTGATTTTAATTTCCCTAAGCTATAGGACCATAAGTGGAAGTGCCCTAGGCTCTGTTGCTTTGTTTTTTAGATGTTTCAGGAAACACCATACACTTCTCCCGAGTGGCTGTTGGCAATTTACATCCCACCCATCAGCATAACAAGGCTCCCAGTTCTCCATGGCCTGTCCTGCCTTTCTGGATTTTACACTTTTTTCAGATGGCCCTTTTGACCGGGGGAAGTGAGACTTCATTGTAGTGCAGATTTCCTTTGCAAGCTTGCTTGGTTGGCCAAAAAGGGCGTATGCGTTCTTTCCTGAATATATTCAGGAAAAAACCCATACGCCCTTTTTGTCCAAGTGCATCATTGTCGACGTTCTGCCTCTTTTCCTATGCTTTCAATGCAATTCCAGTCTACCTCCTGAAATCGGTTTCCTGCAATTCTGCCCCGCTTTCAAGTCCTCTTGGCAGCCTTACTTCAGTATATTTTTGGACGATAGCTGTCATTTATAACTCTGCAGGTTTGTGAATTACAGTGCCCCTGAGCTCCTTTCTTTAACTCGCTTTCTTGTGAGCTGGCCGCAACACCGCACGATTGCTTCAGGCCCTAATCTGATTCGGGCACGGCACGCTGAGCCTTTGGTTAATTCCTCTTCCTGTTTGGAAATGAGAGGAAAATTTGCCCGTCCAGACACCTCCAGCTAGTCTCTCATTGGTTCTCCCTATTCCTGTTCATCTTTGGCAGAAATTGCAAACTGGGCCAAACAGGAGGTTAAAGGCACTGACTCTCCAAGTCGGGAGAGTGTTAGTAAAGCGTCTGGAATATTGCACCCGAACACCAGGGGATGAAAACTGAGACATATTGGAACACGTCTCCCGATCACACGGTTGATCATACTCTGGGTTCCACATGCATGTTTTAGCTGAAGGAAGAATCCCTTAAAGCTGGAGAGTTGAGACCCGTGGAATGGGTACCATGCAATATGATTTCTAAGGGTCTTCATTTGCTCACCGAACCTCTCCAATCCTATCTCTGCTGCGTTTATGCCCCTGTACACACGCTTGATTCTCTTTCAGAGACATAGCAATCCATAGGTTGTAAGATACTTACTAGTCAGGTACATTCTTAGGCGTTTAATATGGGGTGTTGAGTCCATTTTTTGAGGAAGGAGTAGCTCTTGTCTATTCCATATTTGGCTTAACGAACTTAAACTGTGCTCATTTCAATCTCTGGTTTTCTGCAGCACCCCAACTCACCTTTCCCCTTAAGCCAGCATAAGTTGGTTTTCTAAATTTGAGACCCTCTTCTGTTTTGTAATCCAGTTCCTGTGTAGCCAAGTTTACATTCCGTGTATTAGTGATATCTTATGATGTTTCTTTTTCTGTGTGACTTATTTCAGTTACAATCATCATACCTGAATCCACTCATTATTCTGCTACGGGCCTGATGACATAGATTTCATTGCTGAGTGATATTGCATTGTACGTAAGTACCACAACTTCTTTATCCATTTTTCACTTTCTGCGATATTGAACTTGTACCGTAAACGAGGTTCTTGTAAACAGAGCCGTCCCAAACTTTGGGGTGGCTGTGTCTTTTTGATTTTAATTTCCCTAAGCTATAGGACCATAAGTGGAAGTGCCCTAGGCTCTGTTGCTTTGCTTTTTAGATGTTTCAGGAAACACCATACACTTCTCCCGAGTGGCTGTTGGCAATTGACATCCCGCCCATCAGCATAACAAGGCTCCCAGTTCTCCATGGCCTGTCCTGCCTTTCTGGATTTTACACTTTTTTCAGATGGCCCTTTTGACCGGGGGGAAGTGAGACTTCATTGTAGTGCAGATTTCCTTTGCAAGCTTGCTTGGTTGGCCAAAAAGGGCGTATGTGTTTTTTCCTGAATATATTCAGGAAAAAACGCATACTCCCTTTTTGGCCAAGTGCATCATTGTCGACGTTCTGCCTCTTTTCCTAGGCTTTAAATGCAATTCCAGTCTACCTCCTGAAATCGGTTTCCTGCAATTCTATCCCGCTTTCAAGTCCTCTTGGCAGCCTTACTTCAGTATATTTTTGGACGATAGCTGTCATTTATAACTCTGCAGGTTTGTGAATTACAGTGCCCCGAGCTCCTTTCTTCAACTCTCTTTCTTGTGAGCTGACCGAAACACCGCAGGATTGCTTCAGGCCCTAATCTGGTTCCGGCACGGCACGCTGAGCCTTTGGTTAATTCCTCTTCCTGGTGGGAAATGAGAGTTAAATTTGCCCGTCCAGACACCTCCAGCTAGTCTCTCATTGGTTCTCCCTATTCCTGTTCATCTTCCGCAGAAATTGCAAACTGGGCCAAACAAGAGGTTAAAGGCACTGACTCTCCAAGTAGGGAGAGTGTTAGTAAAGCATCTGGAATGTTGCACCCGAGTACCAGGGGACGAAAACTGAGGCATATTTGAACACGTCTCCCAATCACACGGTTGATCATACTCTTGGTTCCACATGCATGTTTTAGCTGAAGGAAGAATCCCTTAAATCTGGAGAGTTGAGACCAGTGGAATGGGTACCATGCAATATGACTTCAAAGGGTCTTCATTTGCTCATCGAACCTCTCCAATCCTATCACTGCTGCGTTTATGCTCTTGTATACACGCTTGATTCTCTTTCAGAGACATAGCAATCCATAGGTTTTAAGATACTTACTAGTCAGGTACATTCTTAGGCGTTTAATATGGGGTGTTGAGTCCATTTCGTTGAGCAAGGAGTAGCTCTTCTCTATTCCATATTTGGCTTAAGGAACTTTATCTGTGCTCATTTCAATCTCTCCTTTTATGCAGCACCCCAACTCACCTTTCCCCTTAAGCCAGCATAAGTTCGTTTTCTAAATTTGAGACCCTCTTCTGTTTTGTAACCCAGTTCCTGTGTAGCCAAGTTTACATTCCGTGTATTAGTGATATCTTACGATGTTTCTTTTTCTGTGTGACTTATTTCAGTTAGAATCATCATACCTGAATCCACTCATTATGCTGCTACGGGCCTGATGACATAGATTTCATTGCTGAGTGATATTGCATTGTACGTAAGTACCACAACTTCTTTATCCATTTTTCACTTTCTGCGATATTGAACTTGTACTGTAAAGGAGGTTCTTGTAAACAGAGCCATCCCAAACTTTGGGGTGGCTGTGTCTTTTTGATTTTAATTTCCCTAATCTATAGGACCATAAGTGGAAGTGCCCTAGGCTCTGTTGCTTTGTTTTTTAGATGTTTCAGGAAACACTATACACTTCTCCCAAGTGGCTGTTCGCAATTTACATCCCGCCCATCAGCATAACAAGGCTCCCAGTTCTCCATGGCCTGTCCTGCCTTTCTGGATTTTACACTTTTTTCAGATGGCCCTTTTGACCGGGGGGAAGTGAGACTTCATTGTAGTGCAGATTTCCTTTGCAAGCTTGCTTGGTTGGCCAAAAAGGGCGTATGCGTTCTTTCCTGAATATATTCAGGAAAAAACGCATACGCCCTTTTTGTCCAAGTGCATCATTGTCGACGTTCTGCCTCTTTTCCTATGCTTTAAATGCAATTCCAGTCTACCTCCTGAAATCGGTTTCCTGCAATTCTGCCCCGCATTCAAGTCCTCTTGGCAGCCTTACTTCAGTATATTTTTGGATGATAGCTCTCATTTATAACTCTGCAGGTTTGTGAATTACAGTGCCCCTGAGCTCCTTTCTTCAACTCGCTTTCTAGTGAGCTGGCGGGAACACCGCAGGATTGCTTCAGGCCCTAATCTGTTTCCTGCACGGCACGCTGAGCCTTTGGTGAATTCCTCTTCCTGGTGGGAAATGAGAGTTAAATTTGCCCGTCCAGACACCTCCAGCTAGTCTCTCATTGGTTCTCCCTATTCCTGTTCATCTTCCGCAAATATTGCAAACTGGGCCAAACAGGAGGTTAAAGGCACTGACTCTCCAAGTCGGCAGAGTGTTAGTAAAGTGTCTGGAATATTGCACCCGAACACCAGGGGATGAAAACTGAGGCATATTGGAACACGTCTCCCGATCACACGGTTGATCATACTCTGGGTTCCACATGCATGTTTTAGCTGCAGGAAGAATCCCTTAAACCTGGAGAGTTGAGACCCGTGGAATGGGTACCATGCAATATGACTTCAAAGGGTCTTCATTTGCTCACCGAACCTCTCCAATCCTATCACTGCTGCGTTTATGCCCCTGTACACACGCTTGATTCTCTTTTGGAGACATAGGAATCCATAGGTTTTAAGATAGTTACTAGTCAGGTGCATTCTTAGGCGTTTAATATGGGGTGTTGAGTCCATTTCGTTGAGCAAGGAGTAGCTCTTGTCTATTCCATATTTGGCTTAAGGAACTTTATCTGTGCTCATTTTAATCTCTGGTTTTATGCAGCACCCCAAATCACCTTTCCCCTTAAGCAAGCATAAGTTGTTTTTCTACATTTGAGACCCTCTTCTGTTTTGTATTCCAGTTCCTGTGTAGCCAAGTTTACATTCCGTGTATTAGTGATATCTTATGATGTTTCTTTTTCTGTGTGACTTATTTCAGTTAGAATCATCGTACCTGAATCCACTCATTATGCTGCTATGGGCCTGATGACATAGATTTCATTGCTGAGTGATATTGCATTGTACGTAAGTACCACAACTTCTTTATCCATTTTTCACTTTCTGCGATATTGAACTTGTACCATAAACGACGTTCTTGTAAACAGAGCTGTCCCAAACTTTGGGTTGGCTGTGTCTTTTTGATTTTAATTTCCCTAAGCTATAGGACCATAAGTGGAAGTGCCCTAGGCTCTGTTGCTTTGTTTTTTAGATGTTTCAGGAAACACCATACACTTCACCCAAGTGGCTGTTGGCAATTTACATCCCGCCCATCAGCATAACAAGGCTCCCAGTTCTCCATGGCCTGTCCTGCCTTTCTGGATTTTACACTTTTTTCAGATGGCCCTTTTGACCGGGGGAAGTGAGACTTCATTGTAGTGCAGATTTCCTTTGCAAGCTTGCTTGGTTGGCCAAAAAGGGCGTATGTGTTTTTTCCTGAATATATTCAGGAAAAAACGCATACGCCCTTTTTGGCCAACTGCATCATTGTGGACGTTCTGCCTCTTTTCCTATGCTTTCAATGCAATTCCAGTCTACCTCCTGAAATTGGTTTCCTGCAATTCTGCCCCGCTTTCAAGTCCTCTTGGCAGCCTTACTTCAGTATATTTTTGGACGATAGCTGTCATTTATAACTCTGCAGGTTTGTGAATTACAGTGCCCCTGAGCTCCTTTATTTAACTCGCTTTCTTGTGAGCTGGCCGAAAAACCGCAGGATTGCTTCAGGCCCTAATCTGGTTCTGGCATGGCACGCTGAGCCTTTGGTTAATTCCTCTTCCTGGTGGGAAATGAGAGTTAAATTTGCCCGTCCAGACACCTCCAGCTAGTCTCTCATTGCTTCTCCCTATTCCTGTTCATCTTCTGCAAAAATTCTAAACTGGGCCAAACAGGAGGTTAAAGTCACTGACTCTCCAAGTCGGGAGATTGTTAGTAAAGCGTCTGGAATGTTGCACCCGAGTACCAGGGGACGAGAACTGAGACATATTGGAACACGTCTCCCGATCACACGGTTGATCATACTCTGGGTTCCACATGCATGTTTTAGCTGAAGGAAGAATCCCTTAAACCTGGAGAGTTGAGACCCGTGGAATGGGTACCATGCAATATGACTTCAAAGGGTCTTCATTTGCTCACCGAACCTCTCCAATCCTATCACTGCTGCGTTTATGCCCCTGTACACACGCTTGATTCTCTTTTGGAGACATAGGAATCCATAGGTTTTAAGATAGTTACTAGTCAGGTTCATTCTTAGGCGTTTAATATGGGGTGTTGAGTCCATTTCGTTGAGCAAGGAGTAGCTCTTGTCTATTCCATATTTGGCTTAAGAAACTTTATCTGTGCTCATTTCAATCTCTGGTTTTATGCAGCACCCCAACTCACCTTTCCCCTTAAGCAAGCATGTTGGTTTGATAAATTTGAGACCCTCTTCTGTTTTGTAATCCAGTTCCTGTGTAGCCAAGTTTAGATTCCGTGTATTAGTGATATCTTATGATGTTTCTTTTTCTGTGTGACTTATTTCAGTTAGAATCATCATACATGAATCCACTCATTATGCTGCTATGGGCCTGATGACATAGATTTCATTGCTGAGTGATATTGCATTGTACGTAAGTACCACAACTTCTTTATCCATTTTTCACTTTCTGCGATATTGAATTTGTACCGTAAATGAGGTTCTTGTAAACAGAGCCATCCCAAACTTTGGGGTGGCTGTGTCATTTTGATTTTAATTTCCCTAAGCTATAGGACCATAAGTGGAAGTGCCCTAGGCTCTGTTGCTTTGTTTTTTAGATGTTTCAGGAAACACCATACACTTCTCCCGAGTGGCTGTTGGCAATTTACATCCCACCCATCAGCATAACAAGGCTCCCAGTTCTCCATGGCCTGTCCTGCCTTTCTGGATTTTACACTTTTTTCAGATGGCCCTTTTGACCGGGGGAAGTGAGACTTCATTGTAGTGCAGATTTCCTTTGCAAGCTTGCTTGGTTGGCCAAAAAGGGCGTATGCGTTCTTTCCTGAATATATTCAGGAAAAAACCCATACGCCCTTTTTGTCCAAGTGCATCATTGTCGACGTTCTGCCTCTTTTCCTATGCTTTCAATGCAATTCCAGTCTACCTCCTGAAATCGGTTTCCTGCAATTCTGCCCCGCTTTCAAGTCCTCTTGGCAGCCTTACTTCAGTATATTTTTGGACGATAGCTGTCATTTATAACTCTGCAGGTTTGTGAATTACAGTGCCCCTGAGCTCCTTTCTTTAACTCGCTTTCTTGTGAGCTGGCCGCAACACCGCACGATTGCTTCAGGCCCTAATCTGATTCGGGCACGGCACGCTGAGCCTTTGGTTAATTCCTCTTCCTGTTTGGAAATGAGAGGAAAATTTGCCCGTCCAGACACCTCCAGCTAGTCTCTCATTGGTTCTCCCTATTCCTGTTCATCTTTGGCAGAAATTGCAAACTGGGCCAAACAGGAGGTTAAAGGCACTGACTCTCCAAGTCGGCAGAGTGTTAGTAAAGCGTCTGGAATATTGCACCCGAACACCAGGGGATGAAAACTGAGACATATTGGAACACGTCTCCCGATCACACGGTTGATCATACTCTGGGTTCCACATGCATGTTTTAGCTGAAGGAAGAATCCCTTAAAGCTGGAGAGTTGAGACCCGTGGAATGGGTACCATGCAATATGATTTCTAAGGGTCTTCATTTGCTCACCGAACCTCTCCAATCCTATCTCTGCTGCGTTTATGCCCCTGTACACACGCTTGATTCTCTTTCAGAGACATAGCAATCCATAGGTTGTAAGATACTTACTAGTCAGGTACATTCTTAGGCGTTTAATATGGGGTGTTGAGTCCATTTTTTGAGGAAGGAGTAGCTCTTGTCTATTCCATATTTGGCTTAACGAACTTAAACTGTGCTCATTTCAATCTCTGGTTTTCTGCAGCACCCCAACTCACCTTTCCCCTTAAGCCAGCATAAGTTGGTTTTCTAAATTTGAGACCCCCTTCTGTTTTGTAATCCAGTTCCTGTGTAGCCAAGTTTACATTCCGTGTATTAGTGATATCTTATGATGTTTCTTTTTCTGTGTGACTTATTTCAGTTGGAATCATCATACCTGAATCCACTCATTATGCTGCTATGGGCCTGATGACATAGATTTCATTGCTGAGTGATATTGCATTGTACGTAAGTACCACAACTTCTTTATCCATTTTTCACTTTCTGCGATATTGAATTTGTACTGTAAACGAGGTTCTTGTAAACAGAGCCATCCCAAACTTTGGGGTGGCTGTGTCATTTTGATTTTAATTTCCCTAAGCTATAGGACCATAAGTGGAAGTGCCCTAGGCTCTGTTGCTTTGTTTTTTAGATGTTTCAGGAAACACCATACACTTCTCCCGAGTGGCTGTTGGCAATTTACATCCCACCCATCAGCATAACAAGGCTCCCAGTTCTCCATGGCCTGTCCTGCCTTTCTGGATTTTACACTTTTTTCAGATGGCCCTTTTGACCGGGGGAAGTGAGACTTCATTGTAGTGCAGATTTCCTTTGCAAGCTTGCTTGGTTGGCCAAAAAGGGCGTATGTGTTTTTTCCTGAATATATTCAGGAAAAACCGCATACGCCCTTTTTGGCCATGTGCATCATTGTCGACGTTCTGCCTCTTTTCCTATGCTTTCAATGCAATTCCATTCTACCTCCTGAAATCGGTTTCCTGCAATTCTGCCCCGCTTTCAAGTCCTCTTGGCAGCCTTACTTCAGTATATTTTTGGACGATAGCTGTCATTTATAACTCTGCAGGTTTGTGAATTACAGTGCCCCTGAGCTCCTTTCTTCAACTCGTTTTCTTGTGAGCTGGCAGCAACACCGCAGGATTGCTTCAGGCCCTAATCTGGTTCCGGCACGGCACGCTGAGCCTTTGGTGAATTCCTCTTCCTGGTGGGAAATGAGAGTTAAATTTGCCCGTCCAGACACCTCCAGCTAGTCTCTCATTGGTTCTCCCTATTCCTGTACATCTTCCGCAAAAATTGCAAACTGGGCCAAACAGGAGGTTAAAGGCACTGACTCTCCAAGTCGGGAGAGTGTTAGTAAAGCGTCTGGAATATTGCACCCGAACACCAGGGGATGAAAACTGAGACATATTGGAACACGTCTCCCGATCACACGGTTGATCATACTCTGGGTTCCACATGCATGTTTTAGCTGAAGGTAGAATCCCTTAATCCTGGAGAGTTGAGACCCGTGGAATGGGTACCATGCAATATGACTTCAAAGGGTCTTCATTTGCTCACCGAACCTCTCCAATCCTATCACTGCTGCGTTTATGCCCCTGTACACACGCTTGATTCTCTTTTGGAGACATAGGAATCCATAGGTTTTAAGATAGTTACTAATCAGGTGCATTCTTAGGCGTTTAATATGGGGTGTTGAGTCCATTTCGTTGAGCAAGGAGTAGCTCTTGTCTATTCCATATTTGGCTTAAGGAACTTTATCTGTGCTCATTTCAATCTCTGGTTTTATGCAGCACCCCAACTCACCTTTCCCCTTAAGCAAGCATGTTGGTTTGATAAATTTGAGACCCTCTTCTGTTTTGTAATCCAGTTCCTGTGTAGCCAAGTTTACATTCCGTGTATTAGTGATATCTTATGATGTTTCTTTTTCTGTGTGACTTATTTCAGTTAGAATCATCATACCTGAATCCACTCATTATGCTGCTACAGGCCTGATGACATAGATTTCATTGCTGAGTGATATTGCATTGTACATAAGTACCACAAATTCTTTATCCATTTTTCACTTTCTGCGATATTGAACTTGTACCATAAACGAGGTTCTTGTAAACAGAGCTGTCCCAAACTTTGGGGTGGCTGTGTCATTTTGATTTTAATTTCCCTAAGCTATAGGACCATAAGTGGAAGTGCCCTAGGCTCTGTTGCTTTGTTTTTTAGATGTTTCAGGAAACACCATACACTTCTCCCCAGTGGCTGTTGGCAATTTACATCCCACCCATCAGCATAACAAGGCTCCCAGTTCTCCATGGCCTGTCCTGCCTTTCTGGATTTTACACTTTTTTCAGATGGCCCTTTTGACCGGGGGAAGTGAGACTTCATTGTAGTGCAGATTTCCTTTGCAAGCTTGCTTGGTTGGCCAAAAAGGGCGTATGTGTTTTTTCCTGAATATATTCAGGAAAAACCGCATACGCCCTTTTTGGCCATGTGCATCATTGTCGACGTTCTGCCTCTTTTCCTATGCTTTCAATGCAATTCCATTCTACCTCCTGAAATCGGTTTCCTGCAATTCTGCCCCGCTTTCAAGTCCTCTTGGCAGCCTTACTTCAGTATATTTTTGGACGATAGCTGTCATTTATAACTCTGCAGGTTTGTGAATTACAGTGCCCCTGAGCTCCTTTCTTCAACTCGCTTTCTTGTGAGCTGGCAGCAACACCGCAGGATTGCTTCAGGCCCTAATCTGGTTCTGGCACGGCACGCTGAGCCTTTGGTGAATTACTCTTCCTGGTGGGAAATGAGAGTTAAATTTGCCCGTCCAGACACCTCCAGCTAGTCTCTCATTGGTTCTCCCTATTCCTGTACATCTTCCGCAAAAATTGCAAACTGGGCCAAACAGGAGGTTAAAGGCACTGACTCTCCAAGTCGGGAGAGTGTTAGTAAAGCGTCTGGAATATTGCACCCGAACACCAGGGGATGAAAACTGAGACATATTGGAACACGTCTCCCGATCACACGGTTGATCATACTCTGGGTTCCACATGCATGTTTTAGCTGAAGGTAGAATCCCTTAATCCTGGAGAGTTGAGACCCGTGGAATGGGTACCATGCAATATGACTTCAAAGGGTCTTCATTTGCTCACCGAACCTCTCCAATCCTATCACTGCTGTGTTTATGCCCCTGTACACACGCTTGATTCTCTTTTGGAGACATAGGAATCCATAGGTTTTAAGATAGTTACTAATCAGGTGCATTCTTAGGCGTTTAATATGGGGTGTTGAGTCCATTTCGTTGAGCAAGGAGTAGCTGTTGTCTATTCCATATTTGGCTTAAGGAACTTTATCTGTGCTCATTTCAATCTCTGGTTTTATGCAGCACCCCAACTCACCTTTCCCCTTAAGCAAGCATGTTGGTTTGATAAATTTGAGACCCTCTTCTGTTTTGTAATCCAGTTCCTGTGTAGCCAAGTTTACATTCCGTGTATTAGTGATATCTTATGATGTTTCTTTTTCTGTGTGACTTATTTCAGTTAGAATCATCATACCTGAATCCACTCATTATGCTGCTACAGGCCTGATGACATAGATTTCATTGCTGAGTGATATTGCATTGTACATAAGTACCACAAATTCTTTATCCATTTTTCACTTTCTGCGATATTGAACTTGTACCGTAAACGAGGTTCTTGTAAACAGAGCTGTCTCAAACTTTGGGGTGGCTGTGTCATTTTGATTTTAATTTCCCTAAGCTATAGGACCATAAGTGGAAGTGCCCTAGGCTCTGTTGCTTTGTTTTTTAGATGTTTCAGAAAACACCATACACTTCTCCCGAGTGGCTGATGGCAATTTACATCCCACCCATCAGCATAACAAGGCTCCCAGTTCTCCATGGCCTGTCCTGCCTTTCTGGATTTTACACTTTTTTCAGATGGCCCTTTTGACCGGGGGAAGTAAGACTTCATTGTAGTGCAGATTTCCTTTGCAAGCTTGCTTGGTTGGCCAAAAAGTGCGTATGCGTTTTTTCCTGAATATATTCAGGAAAAAACGCATACGACCTTTTTGGCCAAGTGCATCATTGTCGACGTTCTGCCTCTTTTCCTATGCTTTCAATGCAATTCCAGTCTACCTCCTGAAATCGGTTTCCTGCAATTCTGCCCCGCTTTCAAGTCCTCTTGGCAGCCTTACTTCAGTATATTTTTGGACGATAGCTGTCATTTATAACTCTGCATGTTTGTGAATTACAGTGCCCCTGAGCTCCTTTCTTCAACTCGCTTTCTTGTGAGATGGCCGCAACACTGCAGGATTGCTTCAGGCCCTAATCTGGTTCCGGCACGACACACTGATCCTTTGGTTAATTCATCTTCCTGGTGGGAAATGAGAGTTAAATTTGCTCCTCCAGACACCTCCAGCTAGTCCCTCATTGGTTCTCCCTATTCCTGTTCATCTTCCGCAGAAATTGCAAACTGGGCCAAACAGGAGGTTAAAGGCACTGACTCTCCCAGTCGGGAGATTGTTAGTAAAGCATCTGGAATGTTGCACCCGAGTACCAGAGGACGAAAACTGAGACATATTTGAACACGTCTCCCGATCACACGGTTGATCATACTCTGGGTTCCACATGCATGTTTTAGCTGAAGGAAGAATCCCTTAATCCTGGAGAGTTGAGACCCGTGGAATGGGTACCATGCAATATGACTTCAAAGGGTCTTCATTTGCTCACTGAACCTCTCCAATCCTATCACTGCTGCATTTATGCCCCTGTACACATGCTTGATTCTCTTTCAGAGACATAGCAATCCATAGGTTTTAAGATACCTACTAGTCAGTTACATTCTTAGGCGTTTAATATGGGGTGTTGAGTCCATTTCGTTGAGCAAGGAGTAGCTATTTTCTATTCCATATTTGGCTTAAGGAAATTTATCTGTGCTCATTTCAATCTCTGGTTTTATGCAGCACCCCAACTCACGTTTCTCCTTAAGCTAGCATAAGTTGGTTTTCTAAATTTGAGACCCTCTTCTGTTTTGTAATCCAGTTCCTGTGTAGCCAAGTTTAGATTCCGTGTATTAGTGATATCTTATGATGTTTCTTTTTCTGTGTGACTTATTTCAGTTAGAATCATCATACCTGTATCCACTCATTATGCTGCTATGGGCCTGAAGACATAGATTTCATTGCTGAGTGATATTGCATTGCACGTAAGTACCACAACTTCTTTATCCATTTTTCACTTTCTGCAATATTGAACTTGTACTGTAAAGGAGGTTCTTGTAAACAGAGCCATCCCAAACTTTGGGGTGGCTGTGTCTTTTTGATTTTAATTTCCCTAAGCTATAGGACCATAAGTGGAAGTGCCCTAGGCTCTGTTGCTTTGTTTTTTAGATGTTTCAGGAAACACCATACACTTCTCCCAAGTGGCTGTTGGCAATTTACATCCCGCCCATCAGCATAACAAGGCTCCCAGTTCTCCATGGCCTGTCCTGCCTTTCTTGATGTTACACATTTTTCAGATGGCCCTTTTGACCGGGGGGAAGTGAGACTTCATTGTAGTGCAGATTTCCTTTGCAAGCTTGCTTGGTTGGCCAAAAAGGGCGTATGCGTTTTTTCCTGAATATATTCAGGAAAAAACGCATACGCCCTTTTTGGCCAAGTGCATCATTGTCGACGTTCTGCCTCTTTTCCTATGCTTTAAATGCAATTCCAGTCTACCTCCTGAAATCGGTTTCCTGCAATTCTGCCCCGCTTTCAAGTCCTCTTGGCAGCCTTACTTCAGTATATTTTTGGATGATAGCTCTCATTTATAACTCTGCAGGTTTGTGAATTACAGTGCCCCTGAGCTCCTTTCTTCAACTCGCTTTCTTGTGAGCTGGCCGCAACACCGCAGGATTGCTTCAGGCCCTAATCTGGTTCTGGCATGGCACGCTGAGCCTTTGGTTAATTCCTCTTCCTGGTGGGAAATGAGAGTTAAATTTGCCCGTCCAGACACCTCCAGCTAGTCTCTCATTGTTTCTCCCTATTCCTGTTCATCTTCCGCAAAAATTGCAAACTGGGCCAAACAGGAGGTTAAAGGCACTGACTCTCCAAGTCGGCAGAGTGTTAGTAAAGCGTCAGGAATATTGCACCCGAACACCAGGGGATGAAAACTGAGACATATTGGAACACGTCTCCCGATCACACGGTTGATCATACTCTGGGTTCCACATGCATGTTTTAGCTGAAGGAAGAATCCCTTAAACCTGGAGAGTTGAGACCCGTGGAATGGGTACCATGCAATATGACTTCAAAGGGTCTTCATTTGCTCACCGAACCTCTCCAATCCTATCTCTGCTGCGTTTATGCCCCTGTACACACGCTTGATTCTCTTTCAGAGACATAGCAATCCATAGGTTGTAAGATACTTACTAGTCAGGTACATTCTTAGGCGTTTAATATGGGGTGTTGAGTCCATATTTTGAGGAAGGAGTAGCTCTTGTCTATTCCATATTTGGCTTAACGAACTTAAACTGTGCTCATTTCAATCTCTGGTTTTCTGCAGCACCGCAACTCACCTTTCCTCTTAAGCCAGCATAAGTTGGTTTTCTAAATTTGAGACCCTCTTCTGTTTTGTAATCCAGTTCCTGTGTAGCCAAGTTTACATTCCGTGTATTAGTGATATCTTATGATGTTTCTTTTTCTGTGTGACTTATTTCAGTTGGAATCATCATACCTGAATCCACTCATTATGCTGCTACGGGCCTGATGACATAGATTTCATTGCTGAGTGATATTGCATTGTACGTAACTACCACAACTTCTTTATCCATTTTTCACTTTCTGCGATATTGAACTTGTACCGTAAACGAGGTTCTTGTAAACAGAGCTGTCCCAAACTTTGGGGTGGCTGTGTCTTTTTGATTTTAATTTCCCTAAGCTATAGGACCATAAGTGGAAGTGCCCTAGGCTCTGTTGCTTTGTTTTTTAGATGTTTCAGGAAACACCATACACTTCTCCCGAGTGGCTGTTGGCAATTTACATCCCGCCCATCAGCATAACAAGGCTCCCAGTTCTCCATGGCCTGTCCTGCCTTTCTGGATTTTACACTTTTTTCAGATGGCCCTTTTGACCGGGGGAAGTGAGACTTCATTGTAGTGCAGATTTCCTTTGCAAGCTTGCTTGGTTGGCCAAAAAGGGCGTATGTGTTTTTTCCTGAATATATTCAGGAAAAACCGCATACGCACTTTTTGGCCATGTGCATCATTGTCGACGTTCTGCCTGTTTTCCTATGCTTTCAACGCAATTCCAGTCTACCTCCTGAAATCGGTTTCCTGCAATTCTGCCCCGCTTTCAAGTCCTCTTGGCAGCCTTACTTCAGTATATTTTTGGACGATAGCTGTCATTTATAAGTCTGCAGGTTTGTGAATTACAGTGCCCCTGAGCTCCTTTCTTCAACTCGCTTTCTTGTGAGCTGGCAGCAACACCGCAGGATTGCTTCAGGCCCTAATCTGGTTCCGGCACGGCACGCTGAGCCTTTGGTGAATTCCTCTTCCTGGTGGGAAATGAGAGTTAAATTTGCCCGTCCAGACACCTCCAGCTAGTCTCTCATTGGTTCTCCCTATTCCTGTTCATCTTCCGCAAAAATTGCAAACTGGGCCAAACAGGAAGTTAAAGGCACTGACTCTCCAAGTCGGCAGAGTGTTAGTAAAGCGTCTGGAATATTGCACCCGAACACCAGGGGATGAAAACTGAGACATATTGGAACACGTCTCCCGATCACACGGTTGATCATACTCTGGGTTCCACATGCATGTTTTAGCTGAAGGAAGAATCCCTTAAACGTGGAGAGTTGAGACCCGTGGAATGGGTACCATGCAATATGACTTCAAAGGGTCTTCATTTGCTCACCGAACTTCTCCAATCCTGTCACTGCTGCGTTTATGCCCCTGTACACACGCTTGATTCTCTTTCGGAGACATAGCAATCCATAGGTTTTAAGATAGTTACTAGTCAGGTGCATTCTTAGGCGTTTAATATGGGGTGTTGAGTCCATTTCGTTGAGCAAGGAGTAGCTCTTGTCTATTCCATATTTGGCTTAAGGAACTTTATCTGTGCTCATTTTAATCTCTGGTTTTATGCAGCACCCCAAATCACCTTTCCCCTTAAGCAAGCATAAGTTGTTTTTCTACATTTGAGACACTCTTCTCTTTTGTAATCCAGTTCCTGTGTAGCCAAGTTTACATTCCGTGTATTAGTGATATCTTATGATGTTTCTTTTTCTGTGTGACTTATTTCAGTTAGAATCATCGTACATGAATCCACTCATTATGCTGCTATGGGTCTGATGACATAGATTTCATTGCTGAGTGATATTGCATTGTACGTAACTACCACAACTTCTTTATCCATTTTTCACTTTCTGCGATATTGAACTTGTACCATAAACGACGTTCTTGTAAACAGAGCTGTCCCAAACTTTGGGTTGGCTGTGTCTTTTTGATTTTAATTTCCCTAAGCTATAGGACCATAAGTGGAAGTGCCCTAGTCTCTGTTGATTTGTTTTTTAGATGTTTCAGGAAACACCATACACTTCTCCCAAGTGGCTGTTGGCAATTTACATCCCGCCCATCAGCATAACAAGGCTCCCAGTTCTCCATGGCCTGTCCTGCCTTTCTGGATTTTACACTTTTTTCAGATGGCCCTTTTGACCGGGGGAAGTGAGACTTCATTGTAGTGCAGATTTCCTTTGCAAGCTTGCTTGGTTGGCCAAAAAGGGCGTATGTGTTTTTTCCTGAATATATTCAGGAAAAAACGCATACGCCCTTTTTGGCCAAGTGCATCATTGTGGACGTTCTGCCTCTTTTCCTATGCTTTCAATGCAATTCCAGTCTACCTCCTGAAATCGGTTTCCTGCAATTCTGCCCCGCTTTCAAGTCCTCTTGGCAGCCTTACTTCAGTATATTTTTGGATGATAGCTCTCATTTATAACTCTGCAGTTTTGTGAATTACAGTGCCCCTGAGCTCCTTTCTTCAACTCGCTTTCTTGTGAGCTGACCGAAACACCGCAGGATTGCTTCAGGCCCTAATCTGGTTCCGGCACGGCACGCTGAGCCTTTGGTTAATTCCTCTTCCTGGTGGGAAATGAGAGTTAAATTTGCCCGTCCAGACACCTCCAGCTAGTCTCTCATTGGTTCTCCCTATTCCTGTTCATCTTCCGCAGAAATTGCAAACTGGGCCAAACAAGAGGTTAAAGGCACTGACTCTCCAAGTCGGGAGAGTGTTAGTAAAGCATCTGGAATGTTGCACCCGAGTACCAGGGGACGAAAACTGAGGCATATTTGAACACGTCTCCCAATCACACGGTTGATCATACTCTTGGTTCCACATGCATGTTTTAGCTGAAGGAAGAATCCCTTAAATCTGGAGAGTTGAGACCAGTGGAATGGGTACCATGCAATATGACTTCAAAGGGTCTTCATTTGCTCATCAAACCTCTCCAATCCTATCACTGCTGCGTTTATGCCCTTGTATACACGCTTGATTCTCTTTCAGAGACATAGCAATCCATAGGTTTTAAGATACTTACTAGTCAGGTACATTCTTAGGCGTTTAATATGGGGTGTTGAGTCCATTTCGTTGAGCAAGGAGTAGCTCTTGTCTATTCCATATTTGGCTTAAGGAACTTTATCTGTGCTCATTTCAATCTCTCCTTTTATGCAGCACCCCAACTCACCTTTCCCCTTAAGCCAGCATAAGTTCGTTTTCTAAATTTGAGACCCTCTTCTGTTTTGTAACCCAGTTCCTGTGTAGCCAAGTTTACATTCCGTGTATTAGTGATATCTTATGATGTTTCTTTTTCTGTGTGACTTATTTCAGTTAGAATCATCATACCTGAATCCACTCATTATGCTGCTACGGGCCTGATGACATAGATTTCATTGTTGAGTGATATTGCATTGTACGTAAGTACCACAACTTCTTTATCCATTTTTCACTTTCTGCCTTATTGAACTTGTACTGTAAAGCAGGTTCTTGTAAACAGAGCCATCCCAAACTTTGGGGTGGCTGTGTCTTTTTGATTTTCATTTCCCTAAGCTATAGGACCATAAGTGGAAGTGCCCTAAGCTGTGTTGCTTTGTTTTTTAGATGTTTTAGGAAACACCATACACTTCTCCCGAGTGGCTGTTGGCAATTTACATCCCACCCATCAGCATAACAAGGCTCCCAGTTCTCCATGGCCTGTCCTGCCTTTCTGGATTTTACACTTTTTTCAGATGGCCCTTTTGACCGGGGGAAGTGAGACTTCATTGTAGTGCAGATATCCTTTGCAAGCTTGCTTGGTTGGCCAAAAAGGGCGTATGCGTTTTTTCCTGAATATATTCAGGAAAAAAACGCATACGCCCTTTTTGGCCAAGTGCATCATTGTGGACGTTCTGCCTGTTTTCTTATGCTTTAAATGCAATTCCAGTCTACCTCCTGAAATCGGTTTCCTGCAATTCTGCCCCGCTTTCAAGTCCTCTTGGCAACCTTACTTCAGTATATTTTTGGACGATAGCTGTCATTTATAACTCTGCATGTTTGTGAATTACAGTGCCCCTGAGCTCCTTTCTTCAACTCGCTTTATTGTGAGCTGGCCGCAACACCGCAGGATTGCTTCAGGCCCTAATCTGGTTCCGGCACGGCACGCAGAGCCTTAGGTTAATTCCTCTTCCTGGTGGGAAATGAGAGTTAAATTTGCCCGTCCAGACACCTCCAGCTAGTCTCTCATTGGTTCTCCCTATTCCTGTTCATCTTCCGCAAAAATTGCAAACTGGGCCAAACAGGAGGTTAAAGGCACTGACTCTCCAAGTCGGGAGAGTGTTAGTAAAGCGTGTGGAATGTGAACCCGAGTACCAGGGGACGAAAACAGACATATTTGAACACGTCTCCCGATCACACGGTTTATCATACTCTGGGTCCCACATGCATGTTTTAGCTGAAGGAAGAATCCCTTAAACCTGGAGAGTTGAGACCCGTGGAATGGGTACCATGCAATATGACTTCAAAGGGTCTTCATTTGCTCACCGAACCTCTCCAATCCTATCACTGCTGCGTTTATGCCCCTGTACACACGCTTGCTTCTCTTTCAGAGACATAGCAATCCATAGGTTTTAAGATACTTACTAGTCAGGTACATTCTTAGGCGTTTAATATGGGGTGTTGAGTCCATTTCGTTGAGCAAGGAGTAGCTCTTGTCTATTCCATATTTGGCTTAAGGAACTTTATCTGTGCTCATTTCAGTCTCTCCTTTTATGCAGCACCCCAACTCACCTTTCCCCTTAAGCCAGCATAAGTTCGTTTTCTAAATTTGAGACCCTCTTCTGTTTTGTAACCCAGTTCCTGTGTAGCCAAGTTTACATTCCGTGTATTAGTGATATCTTATGATGTTTCTTTTTCTGTGTGACTTATTTCAGTTAGAATCATCATACCTGAATCCACTCATTATGCTGCTACGGGCCTGATGACATAGATTTCATTGTTGAGTGATATTGCATTGTACGTAAGTACCACAACTTCTTTATCCATTTTTCACTTTCTGCCTTATTGAACTTGTACTGTAAAGCAGGTTCTTGTAAACAGAGCCATCCCAAACTTTGGGGTGGCTGTGTCTTTTTGATTTTCATTTCCCTAAGCTATAGGACCATAAGTGGAAGTGCCCTAAGCTGTGTTGCTTTGTTTTTTAGATGTTTTAGGAAACACCATACACTTCTCCCGAGTGGCTGTTGGCAATTTACATCCCGCCCATCAGCATAACAAGGCTCCCAGTTCTCCATGGCCTGTCCTGCCTTTCTGGATTTTACACTTTTTTCAGATGGCCCTTTTGACCGGGGGAAGTGAGACTTCATTGTAGTGCAGATATCCTTTGCAAGCTTGCTTGGTTGGCCAAAAAGGGCGTATGCGTTTTTTCCTGAATATATTCAGGAAAAAAACGCATACGCCCTTTTTGGCCAAGTGCATCATTGTGGACGTTCTGCCTGTTTTCTTATGCTTTAAATGCAATTCCAGTCTACCTCCTGAAATCGGTTTCCTGCAATTCTGCCCCGCTTTCAAGTCCTCTTGGCAACCTTACTTCAGTATATTTTTGGACGATAGCTGTCATTTATAACTCTGCATGTTTGTGAATTACAGTGCCCCTGAGCTCCTTTCTTCAACTCGCTTTATTGTGAGCTGGCCGCAACACCGCAGGATTGCTTCAGGCCCTAATCTGGTTCCGGCACGGCACGCAGAGCCTTAGGTTAATTCCTCTTCCTGGTGGGAAATGAGAGTTAAATTTGCCCGTCCAGACACCTCCAGCTAGTCTCTCATTGGTTCTCCCTATTCCTGTTCATCTTCCGCAAAAATTGCAAACTGGGCCAAACAGGAGGTTAAAGGCACTGACTCTCCAAGTCGGGAGAGTGTTAGTAAAGCGTCTGGAATGTGCACCCGATTACCAGGGGACGAAAACAGACATATTTGAACACGTCTCCCGATCACACGGTTGATCATACTCTGGGTTCCACATGCATGTTTTAGCTGAAGGAAGAATCCCTTAAACCTGGAGAGTTGAGACCCGTGGAATGGCTACCATGCAATATGACTTCAAAGGGTCTTCATTTGCTCACCGAACCTCTCCAATCCTATCACTGCTGCGTTTATGCCCCTGTACACACGCTTGCTTCTCTTTCAGAGACATAGCAATCCATAGGTTTTAAGATACTTACTAGTCAGGTACATTCTTAGCCGTTTAATATGGGGTGTTGAGTCCATTTCGTTGAGCAAGGAGTAGCTCTTGTCTATTCCATATTTGGCTTAAGGAACTTTATCTGTGCTCATTTCAATCTCTCGTTTTATGCAGCACCCCAACTCACCTTTCCCCTTAAGCAAGCATAAGTTGGTTTTCTACATTTGAGACCCTGTTCTGTTTTGTAATCCAGTTCCTGTGTAGCCAAGTTTACATTCCGTGTATTAGTGATATCTTATGATGTTTCTTTTTCTGTGTGACTTATTTCAGTTAGAATCATCATACCTGAATCCACTCATTATGCTGCTACGGGCCTGATGACATAGATTTCATTGTTGAGTGATATTGCATTGTACGTAAGTACCACAACTTCTTTATCCATTTTTCACTTTCTGCGATATTGAACTTGTACCGTAAACGAGGTTCTTGTAAACAGAGCCGTCCCAAACTTTGGGGTGGCTGTGTCTTTTTGATTTTCATTTCCCTAAGCTATAGGACCATAAGTGGAAGTGCCCTAGGCTCTGTTGCTTTTTTTTTGATGTTTCAGGAAACACCATAAACTTCTCCCGAGTGGCTGTTGGCAATTTACATCCCGCCCATCAGCATAACAAGGCTCCCAGTTCTCCATGGCCTGTCCTGCCTTTCTGGATTTTACACTTTTTTCAGATGGCCCTTTTGACCAGGGAGAAGTGAGACTTCATTGTAGTGCAGATAACTTTTGCAAGCTTGCTTGGTTGGCCAAAAAGGGCGTATGCGTTTTTTCCTGAATATGTTCAGGAAAAAAAGCATACGCACTGTTTGGCCAAGTGCATCATTGTGGACGTTCTGCCTCTTTTCCTATGCTTTAAATGCAATTACAGTCTACCTCCTGAAATCGGTTTCTTGCAATTCTACCACGCTTTCAAGTCCTCTTGGCAGCCTTACTTCAGTATATTTTTGGACGATAGCTGTCATTTATAACTCTGCAGGTTTGTGAATTACAGTGCCCCGAGCTCCCTTTTTCAACTCGCTTTCTTGTGAGCTGGCCGCAACACCGCAGGATTGCTTCAGGCCCTAATCTGGTTCCGGCACGGCACGCTGAGCCTTTGGTGAATTCCTCTTCCTGCTGGGAAATGAGAGTTAAATTTGCCCGTCCTGACACCTCCAGCTAGTCTCTCATTGGTTCTCCCTATTCCTGTTCATCTTCCGCAGAAATTGCAAACTGGGCCAAACAGGAGGTTAAAGGCACTGACTCTCCAAGTAGGGAGAGTGTTAGTAAAGCATTTGGAATGTTGCACCCGAGTACCAGGGGACGAAAACAGACATATTTGAAAACGTCTCCCGATCACACGGCTGATCATACTCTGGGTTCCACATGCATGTTTTAGCTGAAGGAAGAATCCCTTAAACCTGGAGAGTTGAGACCCGTGGAATGGGTACCATGCAATATGACTTCAAAGGGTCTTCATTTGCTCACCGAACCTCTCCAATCCTATCACTGCTGCGTTTATGCCCCTGTACACACGCTTGCTTCTCTTTCAGAGACATAGCAATCCATAGGTTTTAAGATACTTACTAGTCAGGTACATTCTTAGGCGTTTAATATGGGGTGTTGAGTCCATTTCGTTGAGCAAGGAGTAGCTCTTGTCTATTCCATATTTGGCTTAAGGAACTTTATCTGTGCTCATTTCAATCTCTCGTTTTATGCAGCACCCCAACTCACCTTTCCCCTTAAGCAAGCATAAGTTGGTTTTCTACATTTGAGACCCTGTTCTGTTTTGTAATCCAGTTCCTGTGTAGCCAAGTTTACATTCCGTGTATTAGTGATATCTTATGATGTTTCTTTTTCTGTGTGACTTATTTCAGTTAGAATCATCATACCTGAATCCACTCATTATGCTGCTACGGGCCTGATGACATAGATTTCATTGTTGCGTGATATTGCATTGTACGTAAGTACGACAACTTCTTTATCCATTTTTCACTTTCTGCGATATTGAACTTGTACTGTAAACGAGGTTCTTGTAAACAGAGCCTTCCCAAACTTTTGGGTGGCTGTGTCTTTTTGATTTTCATTTCCCTAAGCTATAGGACCATAAGTGGAAGTGCCCTAGGCTCTGTTGCTTTGTTTTTTAGATGTTTCAGGAAACACCATACACTTCTCCCGAGTGGCTGTTGGCAATTTACATCCCGCCCATCAGCATAACAAGGCTCCCAGTTCTCCATGGCCTGTCCTGCCTTTCTGGATTTTACACTTTTTTCAGATGGCCCTTTTGACCGGGGGAAGTGAGACTTCATTGTAGTGCAGATATCCTTTGCAAGCTTGCTTGCTTGGCCAAAAAGGGCCTATGCGTTGTTTCCTGAATATATTCAGGAAAAAACGCATACGCCCTTTTTGGCCAAGTGCATCATTGTGGACGTTCTGCCTCTTTTCCTATGCTTTAAATGCAATTCCAGTCTACCTCCTGAAATCGGTTTCCTGCAATTCTGCCCCGCTTTCAAGTCCTCTTGGCAGCCTTACTTCAGTATATTTTTGGACGATAGCTGTCATTTATAACTCTGCAGGTTTGTGAATTACAGTGCCCCTGAGCTCCTTTCTTCAACTCGCTTTCTTGTGGGCTGGCCGCAACACCGTAGGATTGCTTCAGGCCCTAATCTGGTTCCGGCATGGCACGCTGAGCCTTTGGTTAATTCCTCTTCCTGGTGGGAAATGAGAGTTAAATTTGCCCGTCCAGACACCTCCAGCTACTCTCTCATTGGTTCTCCCTATTCCTCTTCATCTTCCGTAGAAACTGCAAACTGGGCCAAACAGGAGGTTAAAGGCACTGACTCTAGAAGTCGGGAGAGTGTTAGTAAAGCATCTGGAATGTTGCACCCGAGTACCAGGGGACGAAAACAGACATATATGAACACGTCTCCCGATCACACGGTTGATCATACTCTGGGTTCCACATGCATGTTTTAGCTGAAGGAAGAATCCCTTAAACCTGGAGAGTTGAGACCCGTGGAATGGGTACCATGCAATATGACTTCAAAGGGTCTTCATTTGCTCACCGAACCTCTCCAATCCTATCACTGCTGCGTTTATGCCCCTGTACACACGCTTGCTTCTCTTTCAGAGACATAGCAATCCATAGGTTTTAAGATACTTACTAGTCAGGTACATTCTTAGCCGTTTAATATGGGGTGTTGAGTCCATTTCGTTGAGCAAGGAGTAGCTCTTGTCTATTCCATATTTGGCTTAAGGAACTTTATCTGTGCTCATTTCAATCTCTCGTTTTATGCAGCACCCCAACTCACCTTTCCCCTTAAGCAAGCATAAGTTGGTTTTCTACATTTGAGACCCTGTTCTGTTTTGTAATCCAGTTCCTGTGTAGCCAAGTTTACATTCCGTGTATTAGTGATATCTTATGATGTTTCTTTTTCTGTGTGACTTATTTCAGTTAGAATCATCATACCTGAATCCACTCATTATGCTGCTACGGGCCTGATGACATAGATTTCATTGCTGAGTGATATTGCATTGTACATAAGTACCACAACTTCTTTATCCATTTTTCACTTTCTGTGATATTGAACTTGTACCGTAAAGGAGGTTCTTGTAAACAGAGCTGTCCCAAACTTTGGGGTGGCTGTGTCTTTTTTATTTTAATTTCCCTAAGCTATAGGACCAAAAGTGGAAGTGCCCTAGGCTCTGTTGCTTTGTTTTTTAGATGTTTCAGGAAACACCATACACTTCTCCCGAGTGGCTGTTGGCAATTTACATCCCGCCCATCAGCATAACAAGGCTCCCAGTTCTCCATGGCCTGTCCTGCCTTTCTGGATTTTACACTTTTTTCAGATGGCCCTTTTGACCGGGGGAAGTGAGACTTCATTGTAGTGCAGATATCCTTTGCAAGCTTGCTTGCTTGGCCAAAAAGGGCCTATGCGTTTTTTCCTGAATATATTCAGGAAAAAACGCATAGGCCCTTTTTGGCCAAGTGCATCATTGTGGACGTTCTGCCTCTTTTCCTATGCTTTAAATGCAATTCCAGTCTACCTCCTGAAATCGGTTTCCTGCAATTCTGCCCCGCTTTCAAGTCCTCTTGGCAGCCTTACTTCAGTATATTTTTGGACGATAGCTGTCATTTATAACTCTGCAGGTTTGTGAATTACAGTGCCCCTGAGATCCTTTCTTCAACTCGCTTTCTTGTGGGCTGGCCGCAACACCGTAGGATTGCTTCAGGCCCTAATCTGGTTCCGGCATGGCACGCTGAGCCTTTGGTTAATTCCTCTTCCTGGTGGGAAATGAGAGTTAAATTTGCCCGTCCAGACACCTCCAGCTACTCTCTCATTGGTTCTCCCTATTCCTGTTCATCTTCCGTAGAAACTGCAAACTGGGCCAAACAGGAGGTTAAAGGCACTGACTCTAGAAGTCGGGAGAGTGTTAGTAAAGCATCTGGAATGTTGCACCCGAGTACCAGGGGACGAAAACAGACATATATGAACACGTCTCCCGATCACACGGTTGATCATACTCTGGGTTCCACATGCATGTTTTAGCTGAAGGAAGAATCCCTTAAACCTGGAGAGTTGAGACCCGTGGAATGGGTACCATGCAATATGACTTCAAAGGGTCTTCATTTGCTCACCGAACCTCTCCAATCCTATCACTGCTGCGTTTATGCCCCTGTACACACGCTTGCTTCTCTTTCAGAGACATAGCAATCCATAGGTTTTAAGATACTTACTAGTCAGGTACATTCTTAGCCGTTTAATATGGGGTGTTGAGTCCATTTCGTTGAGCAAGGAGTAGCTCTTGTCTATTCCATATTTGGCTTAAGGAACTTTATCTGTGCTCATTTCAATCTCTCGTTTTATGCAGCACCCCAACTCACCTTTCCCCTTAAGCAAGCATAAGTTGGTTTTCTACATTTGAGACCCTGTTCTGTTTTGTAATCCAGTTCCTGTGTAGCCAAGTTTACATTCCGTGTATTAGTGATATCTTATGATGTTTCTTTTTCTGTGTGACTTATTTCAGTTAGAATCATCATACCTGAATCCACTCATTATGCTGCTACGGGCCTGATGACATAGATTTCATTGCTGAGTTATATTGCATTGTACATAAGTACCACAACTTCTTTATCCATTTTTCACTTTCTGTGATATTGAACTTGTACCGTAAAGGAGGTTCTTGTAAACAGAGCTGTCCCAAACTTTGGGGTGGCTGTGTCTTTTTTATTTTAATTTCCCTAAGCTATAGGACCAAAAGTGGAAGTGCCCTAGGCTCTGTTGCTTTGTTTTTTAGATGTTTCAGGAAACACCATACACTTCTCCCAAGTGGCTGTTGGCAATTTACATCCCGCCCATCAGCATAACAAGGCTCCCAGTTCTCCATGGCCTGTCCTGCCTTTCTGGATTTTACACTTTTTTCAGATGGCCCTTTTGACCGGGGGAAGTGAGACTTCATTGTAGTGCAGATATCCTTTGCAAGCTTGCTTGCTTGGCCAAAAAGGGCCTATGCGTTTTTTCCTGAATATATTCAGGAAAAAACGCATACGCCCTTTTTGGCCAAGTGCATCATTGTGGACGTTCTGCCTCTTTTCCTATGCTTTAAATGCAATTCCAGTCTACCTCCTGAAATCGGTTTCCTGCAATTCTGCCCCGCTTTCAAGTCCTCTTGGCAGCCTTACTTCAGTATATTTTTGGACGATAGCTGTCATTTATAACTCTGCAGGTTTGTGAATTACAGTGCCCCTGAGATCCTTTCTTCAACTCGCTTTCTTGTGGGCTGGCCGCAACACCGTAGGATTGCTTCAGGCCCTAATCTGGTTCCGGCATGGCACGCTGAGCCTTTGGTTAATTCCTCTTCCTGGTGGGAAATGAGAGTTAAATTTGCCCGTCCAGACACCTCCAGCTACTCTCTCATTGGTTCTCCCTATTCCTCTTCATCTTCCGTAGAAACTGCAAACTGGGCCAAACAGGAGGTTAAAGGCACTGACTCTAGAAGTCGGGAGAGTGTTAGTAAAGCATCTGGAATGTTGCACCCGAGTACCAGGGGACGAAAACAGACATATATGAACACGTCTCCCGATCACACGGTTGATCATACTCTGGGTTCCACATGCATGTTTTAGCTGAAGGAAGAATCCCTTAAACCTGGAGAGTTGAGACCCGTGGAATGGGTACCATGCAATATGACTTCAAAGGGTCTTCATTTGCTCACCGAACCTCTCCAATCCTATCACTGCTGCGTTTATGCCCCTGTACACACGCTTGCTTCTCTTTCAGAGACATAGCAATCCATAGGTTTTAAGATACTTACTAGTCAGGTACATTCTTAGGCGTTTAATATGGGGTGTTGAGTCCATTTCGTTGAGCAAGGAGTAGCTCTTGTCTATTCCATATTTGGCTTAAGGAACTTTATCTGTGCTCATTTCAATCTCTCGTTTTATGCAGCACCCCAACTCACCTTTCCCCTTAAGCAAGCATAAGTTGGTTTTCTACATTTGAGACCCTGTTCTGTTTTGTAATCCAGTTCCTGTGTAGCCAAGTTTACATTCCGTGTATTAGTGATATCTTATGATGTTTCTTTTTCTGTGTGACTTATTTCAGTTAGAATCATCATACCTGAATCCACTCATTATGCTGCTACGGGCCTGATGACATAGATTTCATTGCTGAGTGATATTGCATTGTACATAAGTACCACAACTTCTTTATCCATTTTTCACTTTCTGTGATATTGAACTTGTACCGTAAAGGAGGTTCTTGTAAACAGAGCTGTCCCAAACTTTGGGGTGGCTGTGTCTTTTTTATTTTAATTTCCCTAAGCTATAGGACCAAAAGTGGAAGTGCCCTAGGCTCTGTTGCTTTGTTTTTTAGATGTTTCAGGAAACACCATACACTTCTCCCGAGTGGCTGTTGGCAATTTACATCTCGCCCATCAGCATAACAAGGCTCCCAGTTCTCCATGGCCTGTCCTGCCTTTCTGGATTTTACACTTTTTTCAGATGGCCCTTTTGACCGGGGGAAGTGAGACTTCATTGTAGTGCAGATATCCTTTGCAAGCTTGCTTGCTTGGCCAAAAAGGGCGTATGCGTTTTTTCCTGAATATATTCAGGAAAAAACGCATACGCCCTTTTTGGCCAAGTGCATCGTTGTGGACGTTCTGCCTCTTTTCCTATGCTTTAAATGCAATTCCAGTCTACCTACTGAAATCAGTTTCCTGCAATTCTGCCCCGCTTTCAAGTCCTCTTGGCAGCCTTACTTCAGTATATTTTTGGACGATAGCTGTCATTTATAACTCTGCAGGTTTGTGAATTACAGTGCCCCTGAGCTCCTTTCTTCAACTCGCTTTCTTGTGGGCTGTCCGTAACACCGCAGGATTGCTTCAGGCCCTAATCTGGTTCCGGCATGGCACGCTGAGCCTTTGGTTAATTCCTCTTCCTGGTGGGAAATGAGAGTTAAATTTGCCCGTCCAGACACCTCCAGCTAGTCTCTCATTGGTTCTCCCTATTCCTGTTCATCTTCCGCAGAAACTGCAAACTGGGCCAAACAGGAGGTTAAAGGCACTGACTCTCCAAGTCGGGAGAGTGTTAGTAAAGCATCTGGAATGTTGCACCCGAGTACCAGGGGACGGAAACAGACATATTTGAACACGTCTCCTGATCACACGGTTGATCATACTCTGGGTTGCACATGCATGTTTTAGCTGAAGGAAGAATCCCTTAAACCTGGAGAGTTGAGACCCGTGGAATGGGTATCATGCAATATGACTGCAAAGGGTCTTCATTTGCTCACCAAACCTCTCCAATCCTATCACTGATGCGTTTATGCCCCTGTACACATGCTTGTTTCTCTTTCGGAGACATAGCAATCCATAGGTTTTAAGATACTTACTAGTCAGGTACATTCTTAGGCGTTTAATATGGGGTGTTGAGTCCATTTCGTTGAGCAAGGAGTAGCTCTTGTCTATTACATATTTGGCTTAAGGAACTTTATCTGTGCTCATTTCAATCTCTGGTTTTATGCAGCACCCCAACTCACCTTTCCCCTTAAGCCAGCATAAGTTCGTTTTCTAAATTTGAGACCCTCTTCTGTTTTGTAACCCAGTTACTGTGTAGCCAAGTTTACATTCCGTGTATTAGTGATAACTTATGATGTTTCTTTTTCTGTGGACTTATTTCAGTTAGAATCATCATACCTGAATCCACTCATTATGCTGCTACGGGCCTGATGACATAGATTTCATTGTGAGTGATATTGCATTGTACGTAAGTACCACAACTTCTTTATCCATTTTTCACTTTCTGTGATATTGAACTTGTACCGTAAAGGAGGTTCTTGTAAACAGAGCCGTCCCAAACTTTGGGGTGGCTGTGTCTTTTTTATTTTAATTTCCCTAAGCTATAGGACCATAAGTGGAAGTGCCCTAGGCTCTGTTGCTTTGTTTTTTAGATGTTTCAGGAAACACCATACAATTCTCCCGAGTGGCTGTTGGCAATTTACATCCCACCCATCAGCATAACAAGGCTCCCAGTTCTCCATGGCCTGTCCTGCCTTTCTGGATTTTACACTTTTTTCAGATGGCCCTTTTGACCGGGGGGAAGTGAGACTTCATTGTAGTGCAGATATCCTTTGCAAGCTTGCTTGCTTGGCCAAAAAGGGCGTATGCGTTTTTTCCTGAATATATTCAGGAAAAAACGCATACGCCCTTTTTGGCCAAGTGCATCGTTGTGGACGTTCTGCCTCTTTTCCTATGCTTTAAATGCAATTCCTGTCTACCTCCTGAAATCAGTTTCCTGCAATTCTGCCCCGCTTTCAAGTCCTCTTGGCAGCCTTACTTCAGTATATTTTTGGACGATAGCTGTCATTTATAACTCTGCAGGTTTGTGAATTACAGTGCCCCTGAGCTCCTTTCTTCAACTCGCTTTCTTGTGAGCTGGCCGCAACACCGCAGGATTGCTTCAGGCCCTAATCTGGTTCTGGCATGGCACGCTGAGCCTTTGGTTAATTCCTCTTCCTGGTGGGAAATGAGAGTTAAATTTGCCCGTCCAGACACCTCCAGCTAGTCTCTCATTGGTTCTCCCTATTCCTGTTCATCTTCCGCAGAAATTGCAAACTGGGCCAAACAGGAGGTTAAAGGCACTGACTCTCCAAGTCGGGAGAGTGTTAGTAAAGCGTCTGGAATGTTGCACCCGAGTACCAGGGGACGAGAACTGAGACATATTGGAACAAGTCTCCCGATCACACGGTTGATCATACTCTGGGTTCCACATGCATGGTTTAGCTGAAGGAAGAATCCCTTAAACCTGGAGAGTTGAGACCCGTGGAATGGGTACCATGCAATATGACTTCAAAGGGTCTTCATTTGCTCACCGAACCTCTGCAATCCTATCACTGCTGCGTTTATGCCCCTGTACACACGCTTGATTCTCTTTTGGAGACATAGCAATCCATAGGTTTTAAGATACTTTCTAGTCAGCTACATTCTTAGGCGTTTAATGTGGGGTGTTGAGTCCATTTCGTTGAGCAAGGAGTAGCTCTTGTCTTCCATATTTGGCTTAAGGAACTTTATCTGTGCTCATTTCAATCTCTGGTTTTATGCAGCACCCCAACTCACCTTTCCCCTTAAGCCAGCATAAGTTCGTTTTCTAAATTTGAGACCCTCTTCTGTTTTGTAACCCAGTTCCTGTGTAGCCAAGTTTACATTCCGTGTATTAGTGATATCTTATGATGTTTCTTTTTCTGTGGACTTATTTCAGTTAGAATCATCATACCTGAATCCACTCATTATGCTGCTACGGGCCTGATGACATAGATTTCATTGTGAGTGATATTGCATTGTACGTAAGTACCACAACTTCTTTATCCATTTTTCACTTTCTGTGATATTGAACTTGTACCGTAAAGGAGGTTCTTGTAAACAGAGCCGTCCCAAACTTTGGGGTGGCTGTGTCTTTTTGATTTTAATTTCCCTAAGCTATAGGACCATAAGTGGAAGTGCCCTAGGCTCTGTTGCTTTGTTTTTTAGATGTTTTAGGAAACACCATACACTTCTCCCGAGTGGCTGTTGGCAATTTACATCCTGCCCATCAGCATAACAAGGCTCCCAGTTCTCCATGGCCTGTCCTGCCTTTCTGGATTTTACACTTTTTTCAGATGGCCCTTTTGACCGGGGGGAAGTGAGACTTCATTGTAGTGCAGATTTCCTTTGCAAGCTTGCTTGCTTGGCCAAAAAGGGCGTATGCGTTTTTTCCTGAATATATTCAGGAAAAAACGCATACGCCCTTTTTGGCCAAGTGCATCCTTGTGGACGTTCTGCCTCTTTTCCTATGCTTTAAATGCAATTCCAGTCTACCTCGTGATATCGGTTTCCTGCAATTCTGGACCACTTTCAAGTCCTCTTGGCAGCCTTACTTCAGTATATTTTTGGACGATAGCTGTCATTTATAACTCTGCTTGTTTGTGAGTTACAGTACCCCTGAGCTCCTTTCTTCAACTCGCTTTCTTGTGAGCTGGCCGCAACACCGCAGGATTGCTTCAGGCCCTAATCTGATTCCGGCACGGCACGCTGAGCCTTTGGTTAATTCCTCTTCCTGGTGGGAAATGAGAGTTAAATTTGCCCGTCCAGACACCTCCAGCTAGTCTCTCATTGGTTCTCCCTATTCCTGTTTATCTTCCGCAGAAATTGCAAACTGGGCCAAACAGGAGGTTAAAGGCACTGACTCTCCAAGTCGGGAGAGTGTTAGTAAAGCGTCTGGAATGTTGCACCCGAGTACCAGCGGACGAGAACTGAGACATATTGGAACACGTCTCCCGATCACACGGTTGATCATATTCTGGGTTCCACATGCCTGATTTAGCTGAAGGAAGAATCCCTTAAACCTGGAGAGTTGAAACCCGTGGAATGGGTACCATGCAATATGACTTCACAGGGTCTTCATTTGCTCACCGAACCTCTCCAATCCTATCACTGCTGCGTTTATGCCCCTGTACACACGCTTGATTCTCTTTCGGAGACATAGCGATACATAGGTTTTAAGATACTTAATAGTCAGGTACATTCTTAGGCGTTTAATATGAGGTGTTGAGCCCATTTCGTTGAGCAAGGAGTAGCTCTTGTCTATTACATATTTGGCTTAAGGAACTTTATCTGTGCTCATTTCAATCTCTGCTTTTATGCAGCACCCCAACTCACCTTTCCCCTTAAGCAAGCATAAGTTGGTTTTGTAAATTTGAGACCCTGTTGTGTTTTGTAATCCAGTTCCTGTGTAGCCAAGTTTTCATTCCGTGTATTAGTGATATCTTATGATGTTTCTTTTTCTGTGTGACTTATTTCAGATAGAATCATCATACCTGAATCCACTCATTATGCTGCTACGGGCCTGTTGACAAAGATTTCATTGCTGAGTGATATTGCATTGTACGTAAGTACCACAACTTCTTTATCCATTTTTCACTTTCTGCGATATTGAACTTGTCCCATAAAGGAGTTTCTTGTAAACAGAGCCGTCCCAAACTTTGGGGTGGCTGTGTCTTTTTGATTTTAATTTCCCTAAGCTATAGGACCATAAGTGGAAGTGCCCTAGGCTCTGTTGCTTTGTTTTTTAGATGTTTCAGGAAACACCATACACTTCTCCCAAGTGGCTGTTGGCAATTTACATCCCGCCCATCAGCATAACAAGTCTCCCAGTTCTCCATGGCCTGTCCTGCCTTTCTGGATTTTACACTTTTTTCAGATGTCCCTTTTGACCGGGGGGAAGTGAGACTTCATTGTAGTGCAGATTTCCTTTGCAAGCTTGCTTGGTTGGCCAAAAAGGGCGTATGCGTTTTTTCCTGAATATATTCAAGATAAAACGCATACGCACTTTTTGGCCAAGTGCATCATTGTCGACGTTCTGCCTCTTTACCTATGCTTTAAATGCAATTCCAGTCTACCTCCTGAAATCGGTTTCCTGCAATTCTTCCCCGCTTTCAAGTCCTCTTGGCAGCCTTACTTTAGTATATTCTTGGACGATAGCTGTCATTTATAACTCTGCAGGTTTGTGAATTACAGTGCCCCTGAGGTCCTTTCTTCAACTCGCTTTCTTGTGAGCTGGCCGCAACACCACAGGATTGCTTCAGGCCCTAATCTGGTTCCGGCGCGGCATGCTGAGCCTTTGGTTAATTCCTCTTCCTGGTGGGAAATGAGAGTTAAATTTGCCCGTCCAGACACCTCCAGCTAGTCTCTCATTGGTTCTCCCTATTCCTGTTCATCTTCCGCAGAAATTGCAAACTGGGCCAAACAGGAGGTTAAAGGCACTGACTCTACAAGTCGGGAGATTGTTAGTAAAGCGTCTGGAATGTTGCACCCGAGTACCAGGGGACGAGAACTGAGACATATTGGAACACGTCTCCCGATCACACGGTTGATCATACTCTGGGTCCACATGCATGATTTAGCTGAAGGAAGAATCCCTTAAGCATGGAGAGTTGAGACCCGTGGAATGGGTACTATGCAATATCACTTCAAAGGGTCTTCATTTGCTCACCGAACCTCTCCAATCCTATCACTGCTGCATTTATGCCCCTGTACACATGCTTGATTCTCTTTCGGAGACATAGCGATACATAGGTTTTAAGATACTTAATAGTCAGGTACATTCTTAGGCGTTTAATATGAGGTGTTGAGCCCATTTCGTTGAGCAAGGAGTAGCTCTTGTCTATTCCATATTTGGCTTAAGGAACTTTATCTGTGCTCATTTCAATCTCTGGTTTTATGCAGCACCCTAACTCACCTTTCCCCTTAAGCAAGCATAAGTTGGTTTTCTAAATTTGAGACCCTCTTCTGTTTTGCAATCCAGTTCCTGTGTAGCCAAGTTTTCATTCCGTGTATTAGTGATATCTTATGATGTTTCTTTTTCTGTGTGACTTATTTCAGTTAGAATCATCATACCTGAATCCACTCATTATGCTGCTACGGGCCTGATGACATAGATTTCATTGCTGAGTGATATTGCATTGTACGTAAGTACCACAACTTCTTTATCCATTTTTCACTTTCTGCGATATTGAACTTGTCCCATAAACGAGTTTCTTGTAAACAGAGCCGTCCCAAACTTAGGGGTGGCTGTGTCTTTTTGATTTTAATTTCCCTAAGCTATAGGACCATAAGTAGAAGTGCCCTAGGCTCTGTTGCTTTGTTTTTTAGATGTTTCTGGAAACACCATACACTTCTCCCGAGTGGCTGCTGGCAATATACATCCCACCCATCAGCATAACAAGGCTCCCACTTCTCCATGGCCTGTCCTGCCTTTCTGGATTTTACACTTTTTTCAGATGTCCCTTTTGACCGGGGGGAAGTGAGAATTCATTGTAGTGCAGATTTCCTTTGCAAGCTTCCTTGGTTGGCCAAAAAGGGCGTATGCGTTTTTTCCTGAATATATTCAGGAAAAAACGCATACGCCCTTTTTGGCCAAGTGCATCATTGTCGACGTTCTGCCTCTTTTCCTAGGCTTTAAATGCAATTCCAGTGTACCTCCTGAAATTGGTTTCCTGCAATTCTGCCCCGCTTTCAAGGCCTCTTGGCAGCCTTACTTCAGTATATTTTTGGACGATAGCTGTCATTTATAACTCTGCAGGTTTGTGAATTACAGTGCCCCTGAGGTCCTTTCTTCAACTCGCTTTCTTGTGAGCTGGCCGCAACACCGCAGGATTGCTTCAGGCCCTAATCTGGTTGTGGCACGGCACGCTGAGCCTTTGGTTAATTCCTCTTCCTGGTGGGAAATGAGAGTTAAATTTGCCCGTCCCGACACCTCCAGCTAGTCTCTCATTGGTTCTCCCTATTCCTGTTCATCTTCCGCAGAAATTGCAAACTGGGCCAAACAGGAGGTTAAAGGCACTGTCTCTCCAAGTCGGGAGAGTGTTAGTAAAGCGTCTGGAATGTTGCACCCGAGTACCAGGGGAGGAGAACTGAGACATATTGGAACACGTCTCCCGATCACATGGTTGATCATACTCTGTGTTCCACATGAATGCTTTAGCTGAAGGAAGAATCCCTTCAATCTGGAGAGTTGAAACCCGTGGAATGGGTACCATGGAATATGATTTCAAACGGTCTTCATTTGCTCACCAAACCTCTGCAATCCTATCACTGCTGCATTTATGCCCCTGTACACACGCTTGTTTCTCTTTTGGAGACATAGCAATCCATAGGTTTTAAGATACTTACTAGTCAGCTACATTCTTAGGCGTTTAATATGGGGTGTTGAGTCCATTTCGTTGAGCAAGGAGTAGCTCTTTTCTATTCCATATTTGGCTTAAGGAACTTTATCTGTGCTCATTTCAATCTCTGGTTTTATGCAGCACCCCAACTCACCTTTCCCCTTAAGCAAGCATAAGTTGGTTTTCTAAATTTGAGACCCTGTTCTGTTTTGTAATCCAGTTCCTGTGTAGCCAAGTTTACATTCCGTGTATTAGTGATATCTTATGATGTTTCTTTTTCTGTGTGACTTATTTCAGTTAGAATCATCATACCTGACTTCACTCATTATGCTGGTACGGGCCTGATGACATAGATTTCATTGCTGAGTGATATTGCATTGTACGTAAATACCACAAATTCTGTATCCATTGTTCGCTTTCTGCGATATTGAACTTGTACCGTAAATGAGGTTCTTGTAAACAGAGCCGTCCCAAACATTGGGGTGGTTGTGTCTTTTTGATTTTAATTTCCCTAAGCTATAGGACCATAAGTGGAAGTGCCCTAGGCTCTGTTGCTTTGTTTTTTAGATGTTTCAGGAAACACCATACACTTCTCCCGAGTGGCTGTTGGCAATTTACATCCCACCTATAAGCATAACAAGGCTCCCAGTTCTCCATGGCCTGTCCTGCCTTTCTGGATTTTACACTTTTTCAGATGGCCCTTTTGACCGGGGGGAAGTGAGACTTCATTGTAGTGCAGATTTCCTTTGCAAGCTTGCTTGGTTGGCCAAAGGGGCATATGCGTTTTTTCCTGAATATATTCAGGAAAAAACGCATACACACATTTTGGCCAAGTGCATCATTGTCGACGTTCTGCCTCTTTTCCTATGCTTTAAATGCAATTCCAGTCTACCTCCTGAAATCGGTTTCCTGCAATTCTTCCCCGCTTTCAAGTCCTCTTGGGAGCCTTACTTCAGTATATTTTTGGACAATAGCTGTCATTTATAACTCTGCAGGTTTGTGAATTACAGTGCCCCTGAGCTCCTTTCTTCAACTCGCTTTCTTGTGAGCTGGCCGCAACACCGCAGGATTGCTTCAGGCCCTAATCTGGTTCCGGCACGGCACGCTGAGCCTTTGGTTAATTCCTCTTCCTGGTGGGAAATGAGAGTTAAATTTGCCCATCCTGATACCTCCAGCTAGTCTCTCATTGGTTCTCCCTAATCCTGTTCATCTTCAGCGGAATTTGCAAACTGGGCCAAACAGGAGGTTAAAGGCACTGACTCTCCAAGTCGGGAGAGTGTTAGTAAAGCATCTGGAATGTTGCATCCGAGTACCAGGGGACGAGAACTGAGACATATTTCAACACGTCTCCCGATCACACAGTTTATCATACTCTGTGTTCCACATGCATGTTTTAGCTGAAGGAAGAATCCCTTAAACCTGGAGAGTTGAGACCCGTGGAATGGGTACCATGCAATATGACTTCAAAGGGTCTTCATTTGCTCACCAAAACTCTCCAATCCTATCACTGCTGCGTTTATGCCCCTGTACTCACGTATGATTCACTTTCAGAGACATAGCAATCCATAGGTTTTAAGATACTTACTAGTCAGGTACATTATTAGGCGTTTAATATGGGGTGTTGAGTCCATTTCGTTGAGCAAGGAGTAGCTCTTGTCTATTCCATATTTGGCTTAAGGAACTTTATCTGTGCTCATTTCAATCTCTGGTTTTATGCAGCACCCTAACTCACCTTTCCCCTTAAGCAAGCATAAGTTGGTTTTCTAAATTTGAGACCCTCTTCTGTTTTGCAATCCAGTTCCTGTGTAGCCAAGTTTACATTCCGTGTATTAGTGATATCTTATGATGTTTCTTTTTCTGTGTGACTTATTTCAGTTAGAATCATCATACCTGAATCCACTCATTATGCTGCTACGGGCCTGATGACATAGATTTCATTGCTGAGTGATATTACATTGTACGTAAGTACCACAACTTCTTTATCCATTTTGCACTTTCTGCGATATTGAACTTGTACCGTAAATGAGGGTCTTGTAAACAGAGCCGTCCCAAACTTTGGGGTGACTGTGTCTTTTTGATTTTAATTTCCCTAAGCTATAAGACCATAAGTGGAAGTGCCCTAGGCTCTGTTGCTTTGTTTTTTAGATGTTTCAGGAAACACCATACACTTCTCCCCAGTGGCTGTTGGCAATTTACATCCCACCCATCAGCATAACAAGGCTCCCAGTTCTCCATGGCCTGTCCTGCCTTTCTGGATTTTACACTTTTTTCAGATGGCCCTTTTGACTGGGGGAAGTGAGACTTCATTGTAGTGCAGATTTCCTTTGCAAGCTTGCTTGGTTGGCCAAAAAGGGCGTATGCGTTTTTTCCTGAATATATTCAGGAAAAAACGCATACGCCCTTTTTGGCCAAGTGCATCATTGTCGACGTTCTGCCTCTTTTCCTATGCTTTAAATGCAATTCCAGTCTACCTCCTGAAATCGGTGCCCTGCAATTCTGCCCCGCTTTCAAGTCCTCTTGGCAGCCTTACTTCAGTATATTTTTGGACGATAGCTGTCATTTATAACTCTGCAGGTTTGTGAATTACAGTGCCCCGAGCTCCTTTCTTCAACTCGCTTTCTTGTGAGCTGGCCGCAACACCGCAGGATTGCTTCAGGCCCTAATCTTGTTCTGGCACGGCCCGCTGAGTCTTTGGTTAATGTCTCTTCCTGTTGGGAAATGAGAGTTAAAATTGCCCGTCCAGACACCTCCAGCTAGTCTCTCATTGGTTCTCCCTATTCCTGTTCATCTTCCGCAGAAATTGCAAACTGGGCCAAACAGGAGGTTAAAGGCACTGACTCTCCAAGTCGGGAGAGTGTTAGTAAAGCGTCTGGAATGTTGCACCCGAGTACCAGGGGACGAGAACTGAGACATATTGGAACACGTCTCCCGATCACACTGTTGATCATACTCTGGGTTCCACATGCATGCTTTAGCTGAAGCAAGAATCCCTTAAACGTGGAGAGATGAGACCCGTGGAATGGGTACCATGCAATATGACTTCAAAGGGTCTTCATTTGCTCACCGAACCTCTCCAATCCTATCACTGCTGCGTTTATGCCCCTGTACACACGCTTGATTCTCTTTTACTGGCATAGCAATCCATAGGTTTTAAGATACTTACTAGTGAGGTACATTCTTAGGCGTTTAATATGGGGTGTTGAGTCCATTTCGTTGAGCAAGGAGTAGCTCTTGTCTATTACATATTTGGCTTAAGGAACTTTATCTGTGCTCATTTCAATCTCTGGTTTTATGCAGCACCCTAACTCACCTTTCCCCTTAAGCAAGCATAAGGTGGTTTTCTAAATTTGAGACCCTGTTCTGTTTTGTAATCCAGTTCCTGTGTAGCCAAGTTTACATTCCGTGTATTAGTGATATCTTATGATGTTTCTTTTTCTGTGTGACTTATTTCAGATAGAATCATCATTCCTTAATCCACTCATTATGCTGCTATGGGCCTGATGACATAGATTTCATTGCTGAGTGATATTGCATTGTATGTAAGTACCACAACTGCTTTATCCATTTTTCACTTTCTGCGATATTGAACTTGTACTGTAAAGGAGGTTCTTGTAAACACAGCTGTCCCAAAATTTGGGGTGACTGTGTCTTTTTGATTTTAATTTCCCTAAGCTATAGGACCATAAGTGGAAGTGCCCTAGGCTCTGTTGCTTTGTTTTTTAGATGTTTCAGGAAACACCATACACTTCTCCAGAGAGGCTGTTGGCAATTTACATCCCGCCCATCAGCATAACAAGGCTCCCAGTTCTCCATGGCCTGTCCTGCCTTTCTGGATTTTACACTTTTTTCAGATGGCCCTTTTGACCGGGGGGAAGTGAGACTTCATTGTAGTGCAGATTTCCTTTGCAAGCTTGCTTGGTTGGCCAAAAAGGGCGTATGCGTTTTTTCCTGAATATATTCAGGAAAAAACGCATACGCCCTTTTTGGCCAATTGCATCATTGTGGACGTTCTGCCTCTTTTCCTATGCTTTAAATGCAATTCCAGTCTACCTCCTGAAATCGGTTTCCTGCAATTGTGCCTTGCTTTCAATGCCTCTTCATAGCCTTATCTCAATATATTTTTTGAAAATAGTTGACCTTTATAACTCTGCAGGTTTTTGAATTGCAGTGGCCCTTAGCTCCATTTTTCAGCTCTTATTTTTGTGATCTTGCCTCATAACCACAGGATTCCTTCAGGCCCTATTCTTCTTCTGGGGCACCTTGCTGTGCCTTTGGTTTATTCTTCTTACTGATGTGAAATTAGAGTGACATGTGCCCATTGAAACTGCTACAGCTAGTTTCTCACTGGTTCCCCCTATTTCCATTCATCCTCCGCACTAACTGAAGACTGTGCCATACCAGAACTTAAAGGCATTGACTCTCCATGTGGGGATGTTGTTAGTAAAGTGGCTGGAATGTCGATGCGGAGCCCCAGGAGAGGAAAAATGAGGTGCGTTTTAGAAACCTTTCCCGATCATATGGTATACCAGTCGCTGGGTTTCCCAAGCATGGTTTAGCTGTAGGAAGATTCCCTTCAACCTGGAGTTTTGGGACCCTTGGAATGAGTAGCATGAAGTATTGCATTAAACTTTTGGCAGTTGCTCACCAAAGCTCACCAATCCTCTCAGCCCCAAGTGTCCAGCCTTATGTCTTATCCAGCTGTGGGTTTATATGTGGTCAATCCAGGTTGCATCACAGCCCCTGAGCAAATTTTGTAAGAATTTTTCTCTCTTTCATTGTTTCTGCGTTTTGTTTTTAAAATTTATTTCTATAATGGGGTTTAGCTCATTTTCACTGCTGTGTTTGTGCCGCTCTGCACACACTTGATTCCCTTATGGAGATATATCAATACATGGGTTTTAAGATTCTTATTACTCAGATATATTTCTCTGTGGTGTATAGGGTGTGTTGAGGCCAGTTCATTAAGCAAGGTGTAGATCTTGTCTAATATCTATTTGGTTTATTGAACGGTATCTGTGCTAACTTCAAACTCTGGTTTTATGCATCACCCCACCTCTCCTTTCCCCTTAAGCTGACATAAGTGTGTTTTCTACATGTGAGACACTGTTCTGTTCTGTAATTCATTTCTTGTGCAGCCATATTTACCCTCCCTCTATAAGTGATATCTTATGATATGTTTCTTTTTCTGTTTGACTTAGTTCAAGTAGTATTATCGGACCTAAATCCACTCTTTATCCTTCTACTAGCCTTATTACATTGATTTCATGGTGAAGAGATATTCCATTGTACATAAGTACCACATCTTCTTTATCCATTGTTCTCTTTCCTGGGATATTTAAGGTGTACTGAAGTTGAGGTTCTTGTAAACAGAGTAGCCCTAAACTGTGGTGTGCTTGTGTCTTGTTGATTTTTAGACTTCCCTAGATATACTCCCATGATTGGAAGTGTCCTATGCTCTGTAGCTCTGTTTTCTAGATGATTTAGGAACCACCATACACTTCTCCAGAGTGGCTCTCGGCAGTTCACACACTGCCCATCAGCGTATAAAGGCTCCCTGTTCTCCATGGCCTGTCCTGCATTTCTGGTTTTTACAAATTTTTAGGATGGCCCTTTTGACCAGTGGGAAATGAGACTTCTTTGTTGTGCACATTTGCATTGCTTGCTTGCTTCGTTGCCCATAAAGTGCGTATGCGTTTTTTCCTGGATATAATCAGGAAAAAACGCATACGCCCTTTTGGGCCAACTGCATCATTGTCGAAATTCTGCCGCTTTTCATGTGCTTTAAAGACGAGTCCAATCTATCTCTTGAAATCTGTTTCTTGCAATTCTGTCTTGCATTCAGATCCTCTTCTTTGCCTTACCTCAACATAGTTTTGGACGTTAGTTTTCATTTATAACTCTACAGGTTTGTAAATTGCAGTGACCCTGAGCTCCATTTTTTAAGTTGCTCTTTTGTGAGCTGGCCTCAAACCCACAGAATTGCTTCAGGCCCTATTTTGGCTCCGGCGAGGCGGGCTGAGCCTTTTTTCAATTCTTATTCTTAATGGGAAATTAGAGTGATATGTGCCCGTCCAAACCCCTACAACTATTCTCTCATTGGTTCCCCCTCTTCCCGTTCATCCTCCTCACAATTTGCAAAATGTGTGAAACAGAAGTTGAAATGTGCTGATTCTCCAAGTGGGGAGATTCTAAGTAACGTGGCTGGAATGGTGAACAGGAGCACCAGGAGAGGATAAATGAGCTGCATTTTAGACACATCTCCCGATCACATGGTGTACAGTCCTCTGGGTTTTCCATGCATGTTTTAGCTGTAGGAAGATCCCTTGAACCTGCAGATTTGGGACCCATTGAATGGGTACCAGGTAGTATTACTTTAAAGGGTGTGCATTTCCTCACCCAACCTCACATTTCTCTTAGTGCAAACAGTTTCCAGCCTTATGTCTCATCCTGCTGTGGGTCTAGATGTGTTCAATCCATGTTGCATCACCGTCCCTGAGGAAAAGTTGTAAGAGGTTTTCTCTGTCTCTCTGTCGTTTATTTTTTTCAATTTATTACTATATTGGTTACAGCTGATTTTCAAAGCTCTGTTTCTTGCTGCTGTACATCCACTTGATTCACGTACAGAGAGACATCAGTAAATTCTTTTTCAGATTCTTACCAGTCGTATATATTCTTTTCCGGTGACTTGAGTGTGCTGAGTGCAGTTCTTTTAGCTACCGTGTAGGCCTTGTTGATTATCAGTTTGGTATTTGGAATGGTATCTTTGCTAATTTCAACCTCCTGGATGATGCCTCACCCCTCCCCACCTTTCCCGTTTAGCAGCCTTATGCGTGTTTCCTACATATTTGACTATGTTTTTGTTTTGTAATTTATTTCATGTGTAGCCATTTTGGATTCCACCTTTAAGTGATATCTTATGATATGTGTCTTTTTCTTTTTGAATTATGTCACTTAGAAAGATCATACGTAACTCCTCCGGAGTTGTTACAACTGGCCATAGTTCATTGATTTCCAGGCTGAATAATATTCCACTCTACCTAAGTACCACATCTCTATCCATTTTTTCTCTCCAGAGACATTTAAGTTATATCCTAGTCGAGGATCTTTTAAACAGAGAGGGGGTAAACATTGGGGTGCCTGTGTCCTCTCGATTTTTGTTTTTCCCAAGATATACGCCCATGAGTGCAAGTGCCCTATGCTCTGTAGCTCATTTTTTAGATGCTTTAGTAAACACAATACACTTCTCCAGAATGGCCGTTGGCAATATACATTTCCACTATAAGTCTCACAGGGCTCCCTCTTCTCCTTGCCCTGTCCTGCATTTCTGTTGTTTACGCTTTATGAGGATGGCTCTTCTGACTGATGCGAAGTGATATCTTTTGTAGTATTGACTTCCAGTACCCACCTGTTTGCTTGGCTAAAAAAGTGTATACCCTTTTCTTGAATATATACAGAAAAAAACGCATACACCCTTTTTGGTCAACTGCAATGTTGGCAATGTTCAGCTCCTTTTCTCGTGCTTAATGGCGAGTCCTTTCTACCTCCTCAGATCCCTTTCCTGCCATTCTCCCTTGCTTACAAGTCCTTTTCTCTGACTTTCCTCAAGACATTTTTCAGTGATGGATATTTTCAACTCTGCAGTTTCGTGAATTTTACTGCCCCTGAGTTCCATTGTTCAACTTGTGTTTATGGGAACTGGCCACAAAGCAGTGGGATTTCCTCAAGCCCTATACTGTTTCCATGGGCAACCCTAGCCTTTGGTCAATTCGTCTTCCTGATTGGAAATTAGAGTGACATGTGCCTGTCTGAACACCTAGGACTTGTCTCTCATTGTTCCTCATCCTTCCGCTTCATCCTCTGGACAAATTCCAAACTGTACGCAACAGGATGTTGACAGTGCTGACATCTCCAAGTGGGGAGACTGTTAGTAAAGACGCTGGAGGGGTGAACCCGAGCACCAGGAGATGAGGAGATGAGATGCCTTTTCCAAACTCTTCCCGATCAGACAGTATACCATCCTCTGGGTGTGACAGACATGTTTTAGCAGTAGGAAGAGTCCCATTCATGTAAGGAGAACACCAGGGCTTTTTCAAAATCAGTGTCTCCCCGAAACCCAAACTGGGGAATTTTTTAAGCTACGGCTACACATATGTTCATTAAGGGCCTTGGGAAGTAGGCAGAGTCCAAACTTTAGATGATTGAAGTCTTCAGGTTCAGAAGCACTCACCACCAGCTTCCCTTAGGTTACACTTTAACTGTCATTGATAGATGACAATGACAATAAAAATATCTATTCTTTTCCAGATTATTTCCCCTTATAGGTTATTGCAAAATGTTGAGTGTAGTTCCCTGTGCTATACAGTAGTTCCTTGTTGATGATCTATTTTATACATAGCAGTGTGTATGTGTTAATCCCAAACTGTTAATTTATCCCTCCTCCCACCTTTCCCCTTTGGTAATAATAAATTATAAGATTTTATACTTCTCAGAAATGGGGGAGCTGAAAGAGAGGTATCATTTTCAATGGAAAAGCATTTAAAACAAGATTGAAGTTTTAACCAAGATTATTAGATGTACATCCTTGGAAAGAAATCACTTCGTTTCTCTAATATTGACCTGACAAATAAGACAAACCTTTTCACTGAACTTGCTTATAATAAAGTGATGGAAATATCAAATGGAAGTGTTAGAAACATCTTATTTTACCCGAGCCTTATACACTGTTCTATGTTAACTACAGTTTGGCTCACACATCTGTTCATTGAGGTTACAATAGTCTCAATTTCTGTTACTGATCCTCCAGAGTGGACCCCAACAAGTGTCCCCCTGCCCAGTGTCATTGGGGCCAACAGATCGAGACTGAGTTTGGTTCACAAGCAAAGGAAACTTTATATTTTGATCAGAGAATGGAGAGGTGAGAGCATGCACTACCCCGTGGGCTGTGGGCTGGGCTGTTGTGTAGAGATCCTGTCAGAGTCAGTGGGAGGGAGGGGGCGGGGCTCTCGAGCGCCAGGTTGGCTGCAGCTCAGGCTCTATATCGCGGAGTCTGCACTGGGCCCCAGGAGCTGAGGTGTCGTCCCAGCCATTCTGCACTAGGAAATCTGGTCTGAAGTGCCGGGTGTGGAACCTCTGCATGCGGGACCCTAGGAGCACATGAAATTAGACAAAGCACAAAGGATAAAAAAGGTTAGACTTGACTTTATTGCCCAGATTCTATTTTTATCTCCCAGGGATTTTTAATGGGCTTTGCTGGGGACAAACCCCTCCTCTGCCTTTTGTCCCGTTCCTCATTCTTGGAGTGCTGAGGGTGCAGACCCTTCTTCTGTAACTGCTGAGTGCTGAGTTGGGAGCCCTCATACCCGGGGGCGAGGGTGAGAGCTTCTCCCCAGCAGCCTCCAGGTGACGTTGATTGTCCCCAGGCCCCCTGCCTCCCTGCTCGTCCACCTGAGCACCAGCATTGGAAGTGTTATAGATTCTAATGACCTTTAAGGGTCCAGGAAAGAGATGTGCAGAGACGCTGTGGGGGCCAGTTTCACCCCGCCCCACATTTGTTCGGCCACCTTAGGCTGACCGTTTCTGCCAGCCTAGATGCTCTGACCAGTAGTCTGCGCTTTCTTCAATTAGGCCCCTGAATTAACGTACAAACAGCACCAGGTGTCAGAGCCCTGCCCGCTCAACTCCCAGACAGTCCAGGGTCAGTGGTGATCAAGGACAATGATGGCCACTGAGTCAACAGCCTTTTGAAGTAAACAGGAGTCCAGCTGGTCTTATTGGCCACCATCATCAAGGTGTCTGTAGGCTTTTCTATGGTGACAGTGTGATATACGGTTCCCCCGCCAAGATTATTAGCTCCCCTCTGGGTGCAGTAAGTCCTGCAAGCAGTAGTCTACTCTTTTGGGACACACTCTTGTTGTTTTATGAGAGAAACTCCAGGTCAAGTGATGTTCACACGAGTCGTCATGGTGCCCTGTTGCCCCCGGTTATCTCTCTGGATGTTGGAGTTGGAGGGCCTCCTCACTCGAGGTTGGTGTGCCCACGGAGCGAACCCTGCAACTTCAGGGCATGGTTGGTGGTTAGGATCACCACGTGGGGTCCTTTTCCCTTAGGAGGGAGGTGGCCTTTTGGGCTGCTGATTTCCAGGTTTTTAGATACCGCCAGTATCTTGGCCAGATGTGGCAGTGGGCCAAGCCCCTTGGTGCCCGTAGTTTATCCTACCTGGATGGCATTCTTGCATTGTTCCATTTCAAGTGGTCCCAGTTTTTGCACTAATTCTCCAATGGCGATTCACCTTTCACCGGGAATGTAAAGGTCAAAGGGTTTAGCTAAATTAGGGAGTTCCAGAGCAAGGGTCTGAATTGACTGCTCTTTCCATTCTTGAAAGGCCACTTCTGGATTCTATTCAAAAGGATCATCATCTTTTCCTTTCAGTGTTTCATATAGAGGCCCAGCTAGTAGACTGTAGTTAGGGATCCAGAAGCAGCAAACCCTGGCCTCCCCAGGAACCCCTAAGCTGTCTTCTAGTTTTAGAAAGGGGTAAGGCTGAAAATGGTTTCTTCCCTTTCCTGGGATGGGCTTCTCCGACCTTCTGTGAGAACGAAGCCCAGGCAGGTCACCGCAGTCTGTGATATTTGAGCTTTTTCTTGGACAACTTCTATCCTTTATTGGCTTGGTAGTTCAGAGGCCTCCTTAGTAGGGCTGGCGATCAGAATGTCGTCTGCGTACTGAAGGAGGGTTTCCTTTCCCAGAGGTAGAACTTTTAGGTCTTTAGCTAAGCTTTCCCCAAAGATGGTGTGGGAATTTTTGCACCCTTGGGGCAAGACGGCCCGGAAGTATTGTTTTAGTTGTATGTTGAGTCCTGCCACTCACAAGCCAAAATTTCTTGTGACTCTGGGACTAATGGAATACAAAAGAAGGCATCATTGAAGACTAATACAGAATACCATGTCCTGGTGGTTGGTAGAATGACCAGCAGGGTGTAGGAATTAGGAGCAGCTGGAGGTATATCCTCGGTGGCTTCACTGACTGTCCTGACATCCTTTACCAGGTCCCCAGCAGCCCATGGGGCTCTCGTGGTCAGACCAATCCCAGAATATGGAGCTCACCTGGGCAGGTACCCCACCCCCACCCCAGCCCACGGGGCTCTCGTGGTCAGGCCCCTCCCAGGATACAGAGCTACCCTTGCAGGTACCGTGGCAGGGCTGGGCACACAGGAACCGTGCACATAGCCCTCATTGCAGAGCACCGCCTGCTCACCTGTCGCTCAGAGCTGACACAGAGCACCTCAGAGCAGGACTTGAACTAACAAACAGCAGCTGCGACAGGTCTGTGACCCTGGGCATCACTCTGTGCGGCCTCCCTCCACCTGGTCTTCCAGAGACTTCCACTGCACCCGGGGCACAAGGCCTCTGTCTCCAACCACCACCCACCCCTCCTCTCCCTGACTCCTGGGTTCCTCTCATTAGGAGAGGGTTTTCTTGAAGTTGTCTCCCACTCATGGGCCAGATAAAATGATTAGAAAACAAGCCAAAGCTGCAGCCCCTTGTCTATCCTGACTCTCAGGAGCCCACACCTGTTCCTTGGACCTGGCCGGTTCAGCAAGTTCCATTTTCTGCAACTGTGAGCCCCTGAGGGGTGATGATTGGCTGACCTGGGCAGCCTTACCGTGCCGGCCAGCCCTCCCCAGGTGTGCCTGGGTTGAGATCAATATAAATACCACTCCAGGCAGCAAGAGGCCCTGCAGCCGTGCCTGACACCATTTTCTCTGCCCTGTCAGCAGTCTCGGGGCTGGGCTGGTGGGAGGGAGTGAGAGGCCATGGCTTTGTGGGTGGCCCAGTGTGAGTGGGGCTCTGCTGGACTTTCTGCAGCAGTTGCCAGGCTGCCACCTGCTAAAGAAGAGGATGTGTCACCCATACCTGCTGCTGGAATTTCTCCCTGGACAGAGGTGAGGAAGGAAAAAAGCAGTGGGGGCAGGGACAGGACGGGTATCTCAGGCAGGGAAATGGAAATCTTCCAGAAGAGCACCCAGGGCCAGGACCATCCTGGCTGGCCTGCAGGCACCAAGTCGGTCGACATGCTGTCTCTCGTGTGGCTCTATGGCCCTTCCTCTAGGCTTTCAAGTCCTTGTATATATTCAGGTGTTTTACCTGGGACGGGTGGGAATAGTTCAGCAGCAACTGGCCTGGGGCTCAGCTCACGTTTACTCACAGATGCCTCGGCACGGTGCCCCAGCTTTGCAATGAGGACGCTTGTTGCATGGGGGCTGCTGGCTGAATGGGAGACAATTCCCCACCACTGACCAACTTCAGAATTGTTTACAACTGGAGCAAGTGCCCTGATACGGTTTTCCTCTGTGGAACTGGTGGGTTCTGTGTTTCTTTTCTCTTTTTCGTTTTTGGTTCAAGGTAGATTTTATTCCTCTTTTTTGTATTTACAGATATAAGCATGGAAATAATTTATTCATATAAATACATGTATGTGAAGGGAATAATTGTTTTTTCTGTTTTATTTTTTAAATTTTATTTCTTTTTAATTTTGAATTTTATTTTATATTTTTATACAGCAGGTTCTTATTGGTTATCTATTTTATACATATAAATGTATACATGCCAATCCCAGTCTCTCAACTCCTCCCACCACCAACCCCCCCAACAGCTTTCCCCCCTTGTTGTCCATACGTTTGTTGTCTACATCTGTTGCTCTATTTATGCCTTGCAAAATGGTTAATCTGTACAGTTTTTCTAGGTTCCACATATATGCATGAATATACAAGATTTGTTTTTCTCTTTCTGACTTACTTCTCTCTGTATGGCAGTCTCTAGATCCATCGACGTCTCTACAAATGACCTAATTTCATTCCTTTTCATGGCTTAGTAATATTCCATTTTATATATGTACCACAGCTTTATGCATTCGTCTGTCTGTGGGCATTTAGGTTGCTTCCATTACCTCGATATTGTAAAGAGTGATACAATGAACATTGCGGTGAATGTCTCTTTTTGATTTATGGTTTTGTCTGGGTATATGTCCAGAACTGGGATTGCTGTATCATATGGCAATTCTACTGTTAGTTTCTTAAGAAACTCCATATTGTTCTCCATAGTGACTGTATCAATTTATATTCCCAACAATAGTGGAAGAGGGTTCCTTTTCTCCACACATTTCCAGCATTTTTTGTTTGTAGATTTTCTGATGATGCCCATTCTACCAGGTGTGAGGTGATACCTCATTGTTGAGTCCATTTCCTTGAGCAAGGGGTAGGTCTTGTCTATTACATATTTAGCTTATGGAACAGTATCTGTGCTAATTTCAAACTCTGCTTTTATGCAGCACCACAACTCACCTTCCCACTTAAGCAAGCATAAGTTGCTTTTCTAAACATGAGACCCTGTTCTGCTTTGTAATTCAGTTCATGTGTAACCAAGTTCTCATTCCATGTATTAGTGATACCTTATGATGTTTCTCTTTCTGTGTGACTTTTTTCACTTAGAATCACCATGCCTCAATCCACTCATTATGCTGGAACGGGCCTGGTGACATAGTTTTCATTGCTGAGAGGTATTCTGTTGTACGTAAGTACCGCAACTTCTTTATCCATTATTTGCTCTCTGGCATATTTAACTTGTGCTGAAGAAGAGGTTCCTGTAAAAGAGCTGTCCCAAATTTTGGGGTGGCTGTGTCTTTTTGATTTTAATTTCACTAAGCTATAGGACCATAAGTGGAAGTGCCCCAGGCTCTGTTGCTTTGTTTTTTAGATGTTTCAGGAAACACCATACACTTCTCCCGAGTGGCTGTTGGCAATTTACATCCCGCCCATCAGCATAACAAGGCTCCCAGTTCTCCATGGCCTGTCCTGCCTTTCTGGATTTTACACTTTTTTCAGATGGCCCTTTTGACTGGGGGAAGTGAGACTTCATTGTAGTGCAGATTTCCTTTGCAAGCTTGCTTGGTTGGCCAAAAAGGGCGTATGCGTTTTTTTCCTGAATATATTCAGGAAAAAACGCATACGCCCTTTGTGGCCAAGTGCATCGTTGTCGACGTTCTGCCTCTTTTCCTATGCTTTAAATGCAATTCCAGTCTACCTCCTGAAATCGGTTGCCTGCAATTCTGCCCCGCTTTCAAGTCCTCTTGGCAGCCTTACTTCAGTATATTTTTGGACGATAGCTGTCATTTATAACTCTGAAGGTTTGTGAATTACAGTGCTCCGAGCTCCTTTCTTCAACTCGCTTTCTTGTGAGCTGGCCGCAACACCGCAGGATTGCTTCAGGCCCTAATCTTGTTCTGGCACGGCCCGCTGAGCCTTTGGTTAAATCCTCTTCCTGGTGGGAAATGAGAGTTAAACTTGCCCGTCCAGACACCTCCAGCTAGTCTCTCATTGGTTCTCCCTATTCCTGTTCATCTTCCGCAGAAATTGCAAACTGGGCCAAACAGGAGGTTAAAGGCACTGACTCTCCAAGTCGGGAGAGTGTTAGTAAAGCGTCTGGAATGATGCACCCGAGTACCAGGGGACGAGAACTGAGACATATTGGAACACGTCTCCCGATCACACGGTTGATTATACTCTGGGTTCCACATGCATGCTTTAGCTGAAGGAAGAATCCCTTAAACCTGGAGAGTTGAGACCCGTGGAATGGGTACCATGCAATATGACTTCAAAGGGTCTTCATTTGCTCACCGAACCTCTCCAATCCTATCACTGCTGCGTTTATGCCCCTGTACAAACGCTTGATTCTCTTTCGGAGACATAGCAATCCATAGGTTTTAAGATACTTACTAGTCAGCTACATTCTTAGGCGTTTAATATGGGGTGTTGAGTCCATTTCGTTGAGCAAGGAGTAGCTCTTGTCTATTACATATTTGGCTTAAGGAACTTTATCTGTGCTCATTTCAATCTCTGGTTTTATGCAGCACCCCAACTCACCTTTCCCCTTAAGCAAGCATAAGTTGGTTTTCTAAATTTGAGACCCTGTTCTGTTTTGTAATTCAGTTCCTGTGTAGCCAAGTTTACATTCCATGTATTAGTGATATCTTATGATGTTTCTTTTTCTGTGTGACTTATTTCAGTTAGAATCATCATACCTGAATCCACTCATTATGCTGCTACGGGCCTGATGACATAGAGTTCATTGCTGAGTGATATTGCATTGTACGTAAGTTCCACAACTTCTTTATCCATTTTTCACTTTCTGCGATATTGAACTTGTACCGTAAATGAGGTTCTTGTAAACAGAGCCGTCCCAAACTTTGGGGTGGCTGTGTCTTTTTGATTTTAATTTCCCTAAGCTATAGGACCATAAATGGAAGTGCCCTAGGCTCTGTTGCTTTGTTTTTTATATGTTTCAGGAAACACCATACACTTCTCCCGAGTGGCTGTTGGCAATATACATCCTGCCCATCAGCATAACAAGGCTCCCAGTTTTCCATGGCCTGTCCTGCCTTTCTGGATTTTACACTTTTTTCAGATGGCCCTTTTGACTGGGGGGAAGTGAGAGTACATTGTAGGGCAGATTTCCTTTGCAAGCTTGCTTGGTTGGCCAAAAAGGGCGTATGCGTTTTTTCCTGAATATATTCAGGAAAAAACGCATACGCCCTTTTTGGCCAAGTGCATCATTGTCGACGTTCTGACTCTTTTCCTATGGTTTAAATGCAATTCCAGTCTACCTCCTGAAATCGGTTTCCTGCAATTCTGCCCCGCTTTCAAGTCCTCTTGGCAGCCTTACTTCAGTATATTTTTGGACGATAGCTGTCATTTATAACTCTGCAGGTTTGTGAATTACAGTGCCCCTGAGCTCCTTTCTTCAACTCGCTTTCTTGTGAGCTGTCCGCAACACCGCAGGATTGCTTCAGGCCCTAATCTTGTTCCGGCACGGCACGCTGAGCCTTTGGTTAATTCCTCTTCCTGGTGGGAAATGAGAGTTAAATTTGCCCGTCCAGACACCTCCAGCTTGTCTCTCATTGGTTCTCCCTATTCCTGTACATCTTCCACGGAATATGCAAACTGGGTCAAACAGGAGGTTAAAGGCACTGACTCTCCAAGTCGGGAGAGTGTTAGTAAAGCGTCTGGAATGTTGCACCCGAGTACCAGGGGATGAGAACTGAGACATATTTGAACATGACTCCCGATCACACGGTTGATCATACTCTGGGTTCCACATGCATGTTTTAGCTGAAGGAAGAATCCCTTAAACCTGGAGAGTTGAGACCCGTGGAATGGGTACCATGCAATATGACTTCAAAGGGTCTTCATTTGCTCACCGAACCTCTCCAATCCTATCACTGCTGCGTTTATGCCCCTGTACTCACGCTTGATTCTCTTGCGGAGACATAGCAATCCATAGGTTTTAAGATACTTACTAGTCAGGTACATTCTTAGGCATTTAGTATGGGGTGTTGAGTCCATTTCGTTGAGCAAGGAGTAGCTCTTGTCTATTCCATATTTGGCTTAAGGAACTTTATCTGTGCTCATTTCAATCTCTGGTTTTATGCAGCACCCCAACTCACCTTTCCCCTTAAGCAAGCATAAGTTGTTTTTCTAAATTTGAGCCCCTGTTCTGTTTTGTAATCCAGTTCCTGTGTAGCCAAGTTTACATTCCGTGTATTAGTGATATCTTATGATGTTTCTTTTTCTGTGTGACTTATTTCAGATAGAATCATCATACCTGAATCCACTCTATGCTGCTATGGGCCTGATGACATAGACTTCATTGCTGAGTGATATTGCGTTGTACGTAAGTACCACAACTTCTTTATCCATTTTTCGCTTTCTGCGATATTGAACTTGTACCGTAAACGAGGTTCTTGTAAACAGAGCCGTTCCAAATTTTGGGTGGCTGTGTCTTTTTGATTTTAATTTACCTAAGCTATAGGACTATAAGTGAAAGTGCCCTAGGCTCTGTTGCTTTGTTTTTTAGACATTTCAGGAAACACCATACACTTCTCCTGAGTGGCTGTTGGCAATTTACATCCCGCCCATCAGCATAACAAGGCTCCCAGTTCTCCATGGCCTGTCCTGCCTTTCTGGATTTTACACTTTCTTCAGATGGCCCTTTTGACCAGGGGGAAGTGTGACTTCATTGTAGTGCAGATTTCTTTGCAAGCTTGCTTGGTTGGCCAAAAAGGGCGTATGCGTTTTTTCCTGAATATATTCAGGAAAAAACGCATACGCCCTTTTTGACCAAGTGCATCATTGTCGACGTTCTGCATCTTTTCCTATGCTTTAAATGCAATTCCAGTCTACCTCCTGAAATCGGTTTCCTGCAATTCTGCCCCGCTTTCAAGTCCTCTTGGCAGCCTTACTTCAGTATATTTTTGGACGATAGCTGTCATATATAACTCTGCAGGTTTGTGAATTACAGTGCCCCTGAGCTCCTTTCTTCAACTCAGTTTCTTGTGTGCTGGCCGCAACACCGCAGGATTGCTTCAGGCCCTAATCTGGTTCCAGCAAGGCACGCTGAGCCTTTGGTTAATTCCTCTTCCTGGTGGGAAATCAGAGTTAAATTTGCCCACCCAGACACATCCCGCTAGTCTCTCATTGGTCCTCCCTATCCCTGTTCATCTTCCGCAGAAATTGCAAACTGGGCCAAACAGGAGGTTAAAGGCACTGACTCTCCAAGTCGGGAGAGTGTTAGTAAAGCATATGGAATGTTGCACCCGAGTACCAGGGGACGAAAACTGAGACATATTTGAAAACGTCTCCTGATCACACAGTTGATCATACTCTGGGTTCCACATGCATGTTTCAGCTGAAGGAAGAATCCCTTAAAGCTGGAGAGTTAAGACCCGTGGAATGGGTACCATGCAATATGACTTCAAAGGGTCTTCATTTGCTCACCGAAACTCTCCAATCCTATCACTGCTACGTTTTTGCCCCTGTACACACGCTTGATTCTCTTTCGGAGACATAGCAATCCATAGGTTTTAAGATACTTACTAGTCAGGTACATTCTTAGGCGTTTAATATGGGGTTTTGAGTCCATTTCGTTGAGCAAGGAGTAGCTCTTGTCTATTCCATATGTGGCTTAAGGAACTTTATCTGTGCTCATTTCAATCTCTGGTTTTATGCAGCTCCCCAACTCTCCTTTGCCCTTAAGCAAGCATAAGTTGGTTTTCTAAATTTGAGACCCTGTTCTGTTTTGTAATCCAGTTCCTGTGTAGCCAAGTTTACATTCCGTGTATTAGAGATATCGTATGATGTTTCTTTTTCTGTGTGACTTATTTCAGTTAGAATCATCATACCTGAACCCACTCATTTTCTGCTACAGGCCTGTTGACATAGATTTCATTGCTGAGTGATATTGCATTGTAGGTAAGTACCACAAATTCTTTATCCATTTTTCACTTTCTCTGATATTGAACTTGTACCATAAACGAGGTTCTTGTAAACAGAGCCGTCCCAAATTTTTGTTGGTGTGTCTTTTTGATTATAATTTCCTTAAGCAATAGGACCATAAGTGGAAGTGCCCTAGGCTCTGTTCCTTTGTTTTTTAGATGTTTCAGGAAACACCATACACTTCTACAAGTGGCTGTTGGCAATTTACATCCCGCCCATCAGCATAACAAGTCTCCCAGTTCTCCATGGCCTGTCCTGCCTTTCTGGATTTTACACTTTTTTCAGATGGCCCTTTTGATCAGGGGGAAGTGAGACTTCATTGTAGTGCAGATTTCATTTGCAAGCTTGCTTGGTTGGCCAAAAAGGGCGTATGTGTTTTTTCCTGAATATATTCAGGAAAAAACGCATACGCCCTTTTTGGCCAAGTGCATCATTGTGGACGTTCTGCCTCTTTTCCTCTGCTTTAAATGAAATTCCAGTCTACCTCCGGAAATCGGTTTCCTGCAATTCTGCCCCACTTTCAAGTCCTCTTGGCAGCCTTACTTCAGTATATTTTTGGACGATAGCTGTCATTTATAACTCTGCAGGTTTGTGAACTACAGTGTCCCTGAGCTCCTTTCTTCAACTCGCTTTCTTGTGAGCTGGCCGCAACACCGCAGGATTGCTTCAGGCCCTAATCTGATTCCGGCATGGAACGCTGAGCCTTTGGTTAATTCCTCTTCCTGGTGGGAAATGAGAGTTAAATTTGCCCGTCCAGACACCTCCAGCTAGTCTCTCATTGATCCTCCCTATTCCTGTTCATCTTCCACAGAAATTGCAAACTGGGCCAAACAGGAGGTTAAAGGCACTGACTCTCCAAGTCGGGAGAGTGTTAGTAAAGCGTCTGGAATGTTGCACCCGAGTACCAGGGGATGCGAACTGAGACATATTTGAACACGACTCCCGATCACATGGTTGATCATACTCTGGGTTCCACATGCATGTTTTAGCTGAAGGAAGAATCCCTTAAACCTGGAGATTTGAGACCCGTGGAATGGGTACCATGCAATATGACTTCAAAGGGTCTTCATTTGCTCAACGAACATCTCCAATCCTATCACTGCTGCGTTTATGCCCCTGTACGCACGCTTGATTCTCTTTCAGAGACATAGCAATCCATAGGTTTTAAGATACTTACTAGTCAGGTACATTCTTAGGCGTTTAATATTGGGTGTTGGGTCCATTTCGTTGAGCAAGGAATACCTCTTGTCTATTCCATATTTGGCTTAAGGAACTTTATCTGTGCTCATTTCAATCTCTGGTTTTATGCAGCACCCCAACTCACCTTTCCCCTTAAGCAAGCATAAGTTGGTTTTCTAAATTTGAGACCTTGTTCTCTTTTGTAATCCAGTTCCTGTGTAGCCAAGTTTACAATCCGTGTATTAGTGATATCTTCTGATGTTTCATTTTCTGTGTGACTTATTTCAGTTAGAATCATCATACCTGAATCCACTCATTATGCTGCTACGGGCCTGATGACATAGATTTCTTTGCTGAGTGATATTGCATTGTACGTAAGTACCGCAACTTCTTTATCCATTTTTCACTTTCTGCGATATTGAACTTGTACCGTAAATGAGGTTCTTGTAAACAGAGCCGTCCCAAACTTTGGGGTGGCTGTGTCTTTTTGATTTTAATTTCCCTAAGCTATAGGACCATAAGTGGAAGTGCCCTAGGCTCTGTTGCTTTGTTTTTTAGATGTTTCAGGAAACACCATACACTTCTCCCTAGTGGCTGTTGGCAACTTACATCCCGCCCATCAACATAACAAGACTCCCAGTTCTCCATGGCCTGTCCTGCCTTTCTGGATTTTACACTTTTTTCAGATGGCCCTTTTGACCGGGGGGAAGTGAGACTTCATTGTAGTGCAGATTTCCTTTGCAAGCTTGCTTGGTTGGCCAAAAAGGGCGTATGCGTTTTTTCCTGAATATATTCAGGAAAAAACGCATACGCCCTTTGTGGCCAAGTGCATCATTGTCGACGTCCTGCCTCTTTTCCTATGCTTTAAATGCAATTCCAGTCTACCTCCTGAAATCGGTTTCCTGCATTTCTGCCTTGCTTTCGATGCCTCTTCATAGCCTTACTGCAATATATTTTTTTAAAATAGTTGGTCTTTATAACTCTGCACGTTTTTGAATTGCAGTGGCCCTTAGCTCCATTTTTCAGCTCATATTTTTGTGATCTTGCCTCATAACCACAGGATTCCTTCAGGCCCTATTCTTCTTCTGGGGCACCTTGCTGTGCCTTTGGTTTATTCTTCTTACTGATGTGAAATTAGAGTGACATGTGCCCATTTAAACCGCTACAGCTAGTTTCTCACTGGTTCCCCCTATTCCCATTCATCCTCCACACTAACTGCAGCCTGTGTGATAACAGAACTTAAAGACATTGACTCTCCATGTGGGGATGTTGTTAGTAAAGTGGCTGGAATGTCGATCCGGAGCCCCAGGAGAGGAAAAATGAGGTGCGTTTTAGAAACCTTTCCCGATCATATGGTATACCAGTCGCTGGGTTTCCCAAGCATGGTTTAGCTGTAGGAAGATTCCCTTCAACCTGGATTGTTGGGACCCTTGGAATGAGTAGCATGAAGTATTGCATTAAACTTTTGGCAGTTGCTCACCAAAGCTCACCAATCCTCTCAGCCCCAAGTGTCCAGCCTTATGTCTTATCCAGCTGTGGGTTTATATGTGGTCAACCCAGGTTGCATCACAGCCCCTGAGCAAATTTTGTAAGAATTTTTCTCTCTTTCATTGTTTCTGCGTTTTGTTTTTAAAATTTATTTCTATAATGGGGTTTAGCTCATTTTCACTGCTGTGTTTGTGCCGCTCTGCACACACTTGATTCCCTTATGGAGATATATCAATACATGGATTTTAAGATTCTTATTACTCAGATATATTTCTCTGCAGTGTATAAGGTGTGTTGAGGCCAGTTCATTAAGCAAGGTGTAGATCTTGTCTAATATCTATTTGGTTTATTGAACGGTATCTGTGCTAATCTCAAACTCTGGTTTTATGCATCACCCCACCTCTCCTTTCCCCTTAAGCTGACATAAGTGTGTTTTCTACATGTGAGACACTGTTCTGTTCTATAATTCATTTCTTGTGCAGCCATATTTACCCTCCCTCTATAAGTGATATCTTATGATATGTTTCTTTTTCTGTTTGACTTATTTCAAGTAGTATTATCGGACCTAAATCCACTCTTTATCCTTCTACTAGCCTTATTACATTGATTTCATGGTGAAGAGATATTCCATTGTACATAAGTACCACATCTTCTTTATCCATTGTTCTCTTTCCTGGGATATTTAAGGTGTACTGAAGTTGAGGTTCTTGTAAACAGAGTAGCCCTAAACTGTGGTGTGCTTGTGTCTTGTTGATTTTTAGACTTCCCTAGATATACTCCCATGATTGGAAGTGTCCTATGCTCTGTAGCTCTGTTTTTTAGATGATTTAGGAACCACCATACACTTCTCCAGAGTGGCTCTTGGCAGTTCACACACTGCCCATCAGCGTATAAAGGCTCCCTGTTCTCCATGGCCTGTCCTGCATTTCTGGTTTTTACAATTTTTTAGGATGGCCCTTTTGACCGGTGGGAAATGAGACTTCTTTGTTGTGCACATTTGCATTGCTTGCTTGCTTCGTTGCCCATAAAGTGCGTATGCGTTTTTTCCTGGATATAATCAGGAAAAAACGCATACGCCCTTTTGGGCCAACTGCATCATTGTCGAAATTCTGCCGCTTTTCATGTGCTTTAAAGACGAGTCCAATCTATCTCTTGAAATCTGTTTCTTGCAATTCTGTCTTGCATTCAGATCCTCTTCTTTGCCTTACCTCAACATAGTTTTGGACGTTAGTTTTCATTTATAACTCTGCAGGTTTGTGAATTGCAGTGACCCTGAGCTCCATTTTTTAAGTTGCTCTTTTGTGAGCTGGCCTCAAACCCGCAGGATTGCTTCAGGCCTTATTTTGGCTCTGGCGAGGCGGGCTGAGCCTTTTTTCAATTCTTATTCTTAATGGGAAATTAGAGTGATATGTGCCCGTCCAAACCCCTACAACTATTCTCTCATTGGTTCCCCCTCTTCCCGTTCATCCTCCTCACAATTTGCAAAATGTGTGAAACAGAAGTTGAAATGTGCTGATTCTCCAAGTGGGGAGATTCTAAGTAACATGGCTGGAATGGTGAACAAGAGCACCAGGAGAGGATAAATGAGCTGCATTTTAGACACATCTCCCGATCACATGGTGTACAGTCCTCTGGGTTTTCCATGCATGTTTTAGCTGTAGGAAGATCCCTTGAACCTGCAGATTTGGGACCCATTGAATGGGTACCAGGTAGTATTACTTTAAAGGGTGTGCATTTCCTCACCCAACCTCACATTTCTCTTAGTGCAAACAGTTTCCAGCCTTATGTCTCATCCTGCTGTGGGTCTAGATGTGTTCAATCCATGTTGCATCACCGTCCCTGAGGAAAAGTTGTAAGAGGTTTTCTCTGTCTCTCTGTCGTTTATTTTTTTCAATTTATTACTATATTGGTTACAGCTGATTTTCAAAGCTCTGTTTCTTGCTGCTGTACATCCACTTGATTCACGTACAGAGAGACATCAGTAAATTCTTTTTCAGATTCTTACCAGTCGTATATATTCTTTTCCGGTGACTTGAGTGTGCTGAGTGCAGTTCTTTTAGCTTCCGTGTAGGCCTTGTTGATTATCAGTTTGGTATTTGGAATGGTATCTTTGCTAATTTCAACCTCCTGGATGATGCCTCACCCCTCCCCACCTTTCCCGTTTAGCAGCCTTATGCGTGTTTCCTACATATTTGACTATGTTTTTGTTTTGTAATTTATTTCATGTGTAGCCATTTTGGATTCTACCTTTAAGTGATATCTTATGATATGTGTCTTTTTCTTTTTGAATTATGTCACTTAGAATGATCATACGTAACTCCTCCGGAGTTGTTACAACTGGCCATATTTCATTGATTTCCAGGCTGAATAATATTCCACTCTACCTAAGTACCACATCTCTATCCATTTGTTCCCTCCAGAGACATTTAAGTTATATCCTAGTTGAAGATCTTTTAAACAGAGAGGGGGTAAACATTGGGGTGCCTGTGTCCTCTCGATTTTTGTTTTTCCCAAGATATACGCCCATGAGTGCAAGTGCCCTATGCTCTGTAGCTCATTTTTTAGATGCTTTAGTAAACACAATACACTTCTCCAGAATGGCCGTTGGCAATATACATTTCCACTATAAGTCTCACAGGGCTCCCTCTTCTCCTTGCCCTGTCCTGCATTTCTGTTGTTTACGCTTTATGAGGATGGCTCTTCTGACTGATGCGAAGTGATATCTTTTGTAGTATTGACTTCCAGTGCCCACCTGTTTGGTTGGCTAAAAAAGTGTATGCCCTTTTCTTGAATATATACAGAAAAAAACGCATACACCCTTTTTGGCCAACTGCAATGTTGGCAATGTTCAGCTCCTTTTCTTGTGCTTAATGGCGAGTCCTTTCTACCTCCTCAGATCCCTCTCCTGCCATTCTCCCTTGCTTACAAGTCCTTTTCTCTGACTTTCGTCAAGACATTTTTCAGTGATGGATATTTTCAACTCTGCAGTTTCGTGAATTTTACTGCCCCTGAGTTCCATTGTTCAGCTTGTGTTTATGGGAACTGGCCACAAAGCAGCGGGATTTCCTCAAGCCCTATACTGTTTCCATGGGCAACCCTAGCCTTTGGTCAATTCGTCTTCCTGATTGGAAATTAGAGTGACATGTGCCTGTCTGAACACCTAGGACTTGTCTCTCTTTGTTCCTCATCCTTCCGCTTCATCCTCTGGACAAATTCCAAACTGTACGCAACAGGATGTTGACAGTGCTGACATCTCCAAGTGGGGAGACTGTTAGTAAAGACGCTGGAGGGGTGAACCCGAGCACCAGGAGATGAGGAGATGAGATGCCTTTTCGAAACTCTTCCCGATCAGACGGTATACCATCCTCTGGGTGTGACAGACATGTTTTAGCAGTAGGAAGAGTCCCATTCATGTAAGGAGAACACCAGGGCTTTTTCAAAATCAGTGTCTCCCCGAAACCCAAACTGGGGAATTTTTTAAGCTACGGCTACACATATGTTCATTAAGGGCCTTGGGAAGTAGGCAGAGTCCAAACTTTAGATGATTGAAGTCTTCAGGGTCAGAAGCACTCACCACCAGCTTCCCTTAGGTTACACTTTAACTGTCATTGATAGATGATGTCAATAAAAATATCTATTCTTTTTCAGATTATTTCCCCTTATAGCTTATTGCAAAATGTTGAGTGTAGTTCCCTGTGCTATACAGTAGTTCCTTGTTGATGATCTATTTTATACATAGCAGTGTGTATGTGTTAATCCCAAACTGTTAATTTATCCCTCCTCCCACCTTTCCCCTTTGGTAATAATAAATTATAAGATTTTATACTTCTCAGAAATGGGGGAGCTGAAAGAGAGGTATCATTTTCAATGGAAAGGCATTTAAAACAAGATTGAAGTTTTAACCAAGATTATTAGATGTACATCCTTGGAAAGAAATCACTTCGTTTCTCTAATATTGACCTGACAAATAAGACAAACCTTTTCACTGAACTTGCTTATAATAAAGTGATGGAAATATCAAATGGAAGTGTTAGAAACATCTTATTTTACCTGAGCCTTATACTCTGTTCTATGTTAACTACAGTTTGGCTCACACATCTGTTCATTGAGGTTACAATAGTCTCAATTTCTGTTACTGATCCTCCAGAGTGGACCCCAACAAGTGTCCCCCTGCCCAGTGTCATTGGGGCCAACAGATCGAGACTGAGTTTGGTTCACAAGCAAAGGAAATTTTATATTTTGATCAGAGAATGGAGAAGTGAGAGCATGCACTACCCCGTGGGCTGTGGGCTGGGCTGCTGTGTAGAGATCCTGTCAGAGTCAGTGGGAGGGAGGGGGCGGAACTCTAGAGGGCCGGGTTAGCTGCAGCTCAGGCTCTATATCGCGGAGTCTGCACTGGGCCCCAGGAGCTGAGGTGTCGTCCCAGCCATTCTGCACTAGGAAATCTGGTCTGAAGTGCCGGGTGTGGAACCTCTGCATGCGGGACCCTAGGAGCACATGAAATTAGACAAAGCACAAAGGATAAAAAAGGTTAGACTTGACTTTATTGCCCAGATTCTATTTTTATCTCCCAGGGATTTTTAATGGGCTTTGCTGGGGACAAACCCCTCCTCTGCCTTTTGTCCCGTTCCTCATTCTTGGAGTGCTGAGGGTGCAGACCCTTCTTCTGTAACTGCTGAGTGCTGAGTTGGGAGCCCTCATACCTGGGGGCGAGGGTCAGAGCTTCTCCCCAGCAGCCTCCAGGTGACGTTGATTGTCCCCAGGCCCCCTGCCTCCCTGCTCGTCCACCTGAGCACCAGCATTGGAAGTGTTATAGATTCTAATGACCTTTAAGGGTCCAGGAAAGAGATGTGCAGAGACGCTGTGGGGGCCGGTTTCACCCCGCCCCACATTTGTTCAGCCACCTTAGGCTGACCGTTTCTGCCAGCCTAGATGCTCTGACCAGTAGTCTGCGCTTTCTTCAATTAGGCCCCTGAATTAACGTACAAACAGCACCAGGTGTCAGAGCCCTGCCTGCTCAACTCCCAGACAGTCCAGGGTCAGTGGTGATCAAGGACCATGATGGCCACTGAGTCAACAGCCTTTTGAAGTAAACAGGAGTCCAGCCGGTCTTATTGGCCACCATCATCACGGTGTCTGTAGGCTTTTCTATGGTGACAGTGTGATATACAGTTCCCCCGCCAAGATTATTAGCTCCCCTCTGGGTGCAGTAAGTCCTGCAAGCAGTAGTCTACTCTTTTGAGACACACTCTTGTTGTTTTATGAGAGAAACTCCAGGTCAAGTGATGTTCACACGAGTCGTCATGGTGCCCTGTTGCCCCCGGTTATCTCTCTGGATGTTGGAGTTGGAGGGCCTCCTCACTCGAGGTTGGTGTGCCCACGGAGCGAACCCTGAAACTTCAGGCCATGGTTGGTGGTTAGGATCACCACGTGGGGTCCTTTTCCCTTAGGAGGGAGGTGGCCTTTTGGGCTGCTGATTTCCAGGTTTTTAGATACCGCCAGTATCTTGGCCAGATGTGGCAGTGGGCCAAGCCCCTTGGTGACCGTAGTTTATCCTACCTGGATGGCATTCTTGCATTGTTCCATTTCAAGTGGTCCCAGTTTTTGCACTAATTCTCCAATGGCGATTCACCTTTCACCGGGAATGTAAAGGTCAAAGGGTTTAGCTAAATTAGGGAGTTCCAGGGCAAGGGTCTGAATTGACTGCTCTTTCCATTCTTGAAAGGCCACTTCTGGATTCTATTCAAAAGGATCATCATCTTTTCCTTTCAGTGTTTCATATAGAGGCCCAGCTAGTAGACTGTAGTTAGGGATCCAGAAGCAGCAAACCCTGGCCTCCCCAGGAACCCCTAAGCTGTCTTCTAGTTTTAGAAAGGGGTAAGGCTGAAAATGATTTCTTTCCTTTACTGGGATGGGCTTCTCCGACCTTCTGTGAGAATGAAGCCCAGGCAGGTCACCGCAGTCTGTGATATTTGAGCTTTTTCTTGGACAACTTCTATCCTTTATTGGCTTGGTAGTTCAGAGGCCTCCTTAGTAGGGCTGGCGATCAGAATGTCGTCTGTGTACTGAAGGAGGGTTTCCTTTTCCAGAGGTAGAACTTTTAGGTCTTTAGCTAAGCTTTCCCCAAAGATGGTGTGGGAATTTTTGCACCCTTGGGGCAAGACGGCCCGGAAGTATTGTTTTAGTTGTATGTTGAGTCCTGCCACTCACAAGCCAAAATTTCTTGTGACTCTGGGACTAATGGAATACAAAAGAAGGCATCATTGAAGACTAATACAGAATACCATGTCCTGGTGGTTGGTAGAATGACCAGCAGGGTGTAGGAATTAGGAGCAGCTGGAGGTATATCCTCGGTGGCTTCACTGACTGTCCTGACATCCTTTACCAGGTCCCCAGCAGCCCATGGGGCTCTCGTGGTCAGACCAATCCCAGAATATGGAGCTCACCTGGGCAGGTACCCCACCCCCACCCCAGCCCACGGGGCTCTCGTGGTCAGGCCCCTCCCAGGATACAGAGCTACCCTTGCAGGTACCGTGGCAGGGCTGGGCACACAGGAACCGTGCACATAGCCCTCATTGCAGAGCACCCCCAGCTCACCTGTCGCTCAGAGCTGACACAGAGCACCTCAGAGCAGGACTTGAACTAACAAACAGCAGCTGCGACGGGTCTGTGACCCTGGGCATCACTCTGTGCGGCCTCCCTCCACCTGGTCTTCCAGAGACTTCCACTGCACCCGGGGCACCAGGCCTCTGTCTCCAACCACCACCCACCCCTCCTCTCCCTGACTCCTGGGTTCCTCTCATTAGGAGAGGGTTTTCTTGAAGTTGTCTCCCACTCATGGGCCAGATAAAATGATTAGAAAACAAGCCAAAGCTGCAGCCCCTTGTCTATCCTGACTCTCAGGAGCCCACACCTGTTCCTTGGACCTGGCCGGTTCAGCAAGTTCCATTTTCTGCAACTGTGAGCCCCTGAGGGGTGATGATTGGCTGACCTGGGCAGCCTTACCGTGCCGGCCAGCCCTCCCCAGGTGTGCCTGGGTTGAGATCAATATAAATACCACTCCAGGCAGCAAGAGGCCCTGCAGCCATGCCTGACGCCATTTTCTCTGCCCTGTCAGCAGTCTCGGGGCTGGGCTGGTGGGAGGGAGTGAGAGGCCACGGCTTTGTGGGTGGCCCAGTGTGAGTGGGGCTCTGCTGGACTTTCTGTAGCAGTTGCCAGGCTGCCACCTGCTAAAGAAGAGGATGTGTCACCTATACCTGCTGCTGGAATTTCTCCCTGGGCAGAGGTGAGGAAGGAAAAAAGCAGTGGGGGCAGGGACAGGACGGGTATCTCAGGCAGGGAAATGGAAATCTTCCAGAAGAGCACCCAGGGCCAGGACCATCCTGGCTGGCCTGCAGGCACCAAGTCGGCCGGCATGCTGTCACTCGTGTGGCTCTATGGCCCTTCCTCTAGGCTTTCAAGTCCTTGTATATATTCAGGTGTTTTACCTGGGACGGGTAGGAATAGTTCAGCAGCAACTGGCCTGGGGCTCAGCTCACGTTTACTCACAGATGCCTCGGCACGGTGCCCCAGCTTTGCAATGAGGACGCTTGTTGCGTGGGGGCTGCTGGCTGAATGGGAGACGATTCCCCACCACTGACCAACTTCAGAATTGTTTACAACTGGAGCAAGTGCCCTGATACGGTTTTCCTCTGTGGAACTGGTGGGTTCTGTGTTTTTTTTCTCTTTTTCGTTTTTGGTTCAAGGTAGATTTTATTCCTCTTTTCTGTATTTACAGATATAAGCATGGAAATAATTTATTCATATAAATACATGTATGTGAAGGGAATAATTGTTTTTTCTGTTTTTTTTTTAAATTTTATTTCTTTTTAATTTTGAATTTTATTTTATATTTTTATACAGCAGGTTCTTATTGGTTATCTATTTTATACATATACATGTATACATGTCAATCCCAGTCTCTCAACTCCTCCCACCACCACACCCCCAACAGCTTTCCCCCCTTGTTGTCCATATGTTTGTTGTCTACATCTGTTGCTCTATTTATGCCTTGCAAAATGGTTAACCTGTACAGTTTTTCTAGGTTCCACATATATGCATGAATATACAAGATTTGTTTTTCTCTTTCTGACTTACTTCACTCTGTATGACACTCTCTAGATCCATTGACGTCTCTACAAATGACCCAATTTCATTCCTTTTCATGGCTTAGTAATATTCCATTTTATATATGTACCACAGCTTTATGCATTCGTCTGTCTGTGGGCATTTAGGTTGCTTCCATTACCTCGATATTGTAAAGAGTGAGGCAATGAACATTGCGGTGAATGTCTCTTTTTGATTTATGGTTTTGTCTGGGTATATGTCCAGAACTGGGATTGCTGTATCATATGGTAATTCTACTGTTAGTTTCTTAAGAAACTCCATATTGTTCTCCATAGTGACTGTATCAATTTATATTCCCAACAATAGTGGAAGAGGGTTCCATTTCTCCACACGCTTTCCAGCATTTTTTGTTTGTAGATTTTCTGATGATGCCCATTCTACCAGGTGTGAGGTGATATCTCATTGTTGAGTCCATTTCCTTGAGAAAGGGGTAGGTCTTGTCTATTACATATTTAGCTTATGGAACGGTATCTGTGCTAATTTCAAACACAGGTTTTATGCAGCACCCCAACTCACCTTCCCCTTTAAGCAAACATAAGTTGGTTTTCTAAACATGAGACCCTGTTCTGTTTTGTAATTCAGTTCCTGTGTAGCCAAGTTCGCATTCCATGTATTAGTGGTACCTTATGAGGTTTCTTTTTCTGTGTGACTTTTTTCACTTAGAATCACCGTGCCTCATCCACTCATTATGCTGGTACGGGCCTGGTGACATAGTTTTCATTGCTGAGAGGTATTCTGTTGTACGTAAGTACCGCAACTTCTTTATCCATAATTTGCTCTCTGGCATATTTAACTTGTGCTGCAGAAGAGGTTCCTGTAAACAGAGCCGTCCCAAATTTTGGGGTGGCTGTGTCTTTTCGATTTTAATTTCCCTAAGCTATAGGACCATAAGTGGAAGTGCCCTAGGCTCTGTTGCTTTGTTTTTTAGATGTTTCAGGAAACACCATACACTTCTCCCCAGTGGCTGTTGGCAATTTACATCCCGCCCATCAGCATAACAAGGCTCCCTGTTCTCCATGGCCTGTCCTGCCTTTCTGGATTTTACACTTTTTTCAGATGGCCCTTTTGACCGGGGGGAAGTGAGACTTCATTGTAGTGCAGATTTCCTTTGCAAGCTTGCTTGGTTGGCCAAAAAGGGCGTATGGGTTTTTTCCTGAATATATTCAGGAAAAAACGCATACGCCCTTTTTGGCCAAGTGCATTATTGTGGACGTTCTGCCTCTTTTCCTATGCTTTAAATGCAATTCCAGTCTACCTCCTGAAATCGGTTTCCTGCAATTCTGCCCCGCTTTCAAGTCCTCTTGGCAGCCTTACTTCAGTATATTTTTGGACGATAGCTGTCATTTATAACTCTGCAGGTTTGTGAATTACAGTGCCCCTGATCTCCTTTCTTCAACTCGCTTTCTTGTGAGCTGGCCGCAACACCGCAGGATTGCTTCAGGCCCTAATCTGGTTCCGGCACGGCACGCTGAGCCTTTGGTTAATTCCTCTTCCTGGTGGGAAATGAGAGTTAAATTTGCCCGTCCAGACACCTCCAGCTAGTCTCTCATTGGTTCTCCCTATTCCTGTTCATCTTCCGCAGAAATTGCAAACTGGGCCAAACAGGAGGTTAAAGGCACTGACTCTCCAAGTCGGGAGAGTGTTAGTAAAGCGTCTGGAATGTTGCACCCGAGTACCAGGCGACGAGTACTGAGACATATTGGAACACGTCTACCGATCACACGGTTGATCATACTGTGGGATCCATATGCATGTTTTAGCTGAAGGAAGAATCCCTTAAACCTGGAGAGTTGAGACCCGTGGAATGGGTACCATGCAATATGACTTCAAAGGGTCTTCATTTGCTCACCGAACCTCTCCAATCCTATCACTGCTGCGTTTATGCCCCTGTACACATGCTTGATTCCCTTTCGGAGACATAGCAATCCATAGGTTTTAAGATACTTACTAGTCAGGTACATTCTTAGGTGTTTAATATGGGGTGTTGAGTCCATTTCGTTGAGCAAGGAGTAGCTCTTGTCTATACCATATTTGGCTTAAGAAACTTTATCTGTGCTCATTTCAGTCTCTGGTTTTATGCAGCACCCCAACTCACCTTTGCCCTTAAGCAAGCATAAGTTGGTTTTCTAAATTTGAGACCCTGTTCTCTTTTGTAATCCAGTTCCTGTGTAGCCAAGTTTACATTCCATGTATTAGTGATATCTTATGAAGTTTCTTTTCCTGTGTGACTTATTTCAGTTAGAATCATCATACCTGAATCCACTCATTATGCTGCTACGGGCCTGATGACAAAGATTTCATTGCTGAGTTATATTGCATTGTACGAAAGTACCACAAGTTCTTTATCCATTTTTCACTTTCTGCGATATTGAACTTGTCACGTAAACGAGGTTCTTGTAAACAGAGCCGTCCCAAATTTTGGGGTGGCTGTGTCTTTTTGATTTTAATTTCCCTAAGCTACAGGACCATAAGTGGATGTGCCCTAGGCTCTGTTGCTTTGTTTCTAAGATGTTTCAGGAAACACTGTACACTTCTCCCAAGTGGCTGTTGGCAATTTACATCCCGCCCATCAGCATAACAAGGCTCCCAGTTCTCCATGGCCTGTCCTGCCTTTCTGGATTTTACACTTTTTTCAGATGGCCCTTTTGACCGGGGGGAAGTGAGACTTCATTGTAGTGCAGATTTCCTTTGCAAGCTTGCTTGGTTGGCCAAAAAGGGCGTATGCGTTTTTTCCTGAATATATTCAGGAGAAAACGCATACGCCCTTTTTGGCCAAGTGCATCATTTTCGACGTTCTGCCTCTTTTCCTATGCTTTAAATGCAATTCCAGTCTACCTCCTGAAATCGGTTTCCTGCAATTCTGCACCACTTTCAAGTCCTCTTGGCAGCCTTACTTCAGTATATTTTTGGACGATAGCTGTCATTTATAACTCTGCAGGTTTGTGAATTACAGTGTCCCTGAGCTCCTTTCTTCAGCTCGCTTTCTTGTGAGCTGGCCGCAACACCGCAGGATTGCTTCAGGCCCTAATCTGGTTCCAGCATGGCATGCTGAGCCTTTGGTTAATTCCTCTTCCTGGTGGGAAATGAGAGTTAAATTTGCCCGTCCAGACACCTCCAGCTAGTCTCTCATTGGTTCTCCCTATTCCTGTTCATCTTCCGCAGAAATTGCAAACTAGCCTAAACAGGAGGTTAAAGGCACTGACTCTCCAAGTCGGGAGAGTGTTAGTAAAGCGTCTGGAATGTTGCACCCGAGTACCAGGGGATGAGAACTGAGACATATTGGAACACGTCTCCCGATCACACGGTTGATCATACTCTGGGTTCCACATGCATGCTTTAGCTGAAGGAAGAATCCCTTAAACCTGGAGAGTTGAGACCCGTGGAATGGGTACCATGCAATATGAATTCAAAGGGTCTTCATTTGCTCACCGAACTTCTCCAATCCTATCACTGCTGCATTTATGCCCCTGTACACACGCTTGATTCTCTTTTGGAGACATAGCAATCCATAGGTTTTAAGATACTTACTAGTCAGGTACATTCTTAGGCATTTAATATGGGGTGTTGAGTCCATTTTGTTGAGCAAGGAGAAGCTCTTGTCTATTCCATATTTGGCTTAAGGAACTTTATCTGTGCTCATTTCAATCTCTGGTTTTATGCAGCACTCCAACTCACCTTTCCCCTTAAGCAAGCATAAGTTGGTTTTCTAAATTTGAGACCCTGTTCTGTTTTGTAATCCAGTTCCTGTGTAGCCAAGTTTACATTCCGTGTATTAGTGATATCTTATGATGTTTCTTTTTCTGTGTGACTTATTTCAGATAGAATCATCATACCTGAATCCACTCATTATGCTGCTACGGGCCTGATGACATAGATTTCATTGCTGAGTGATATTGCATTGTACGTAAGTACCACAACTGCTTTATCCATTTTTCACTTTCTGCGATATTGAACTTGTCCCGTAAAGGAGTTTCTTGTAAACAGAGCCTTCCCAAACTTAGGGGTGGCTGTGTCTTTTTGATTTTGATTTCCCTAAGCTATAGGACCATAAGTGGAAGTGCCCTAGGCTCTGTTGCTTTGTTTTTTAGATGTTTCAGGAAACACCATACACTTCTCCCGAGTGGCTGTTGGCAATTTACATCCCGCCCATCAGCATAACAAGGCTCCCAGTTCTCCATGTCCTGTCCTGCCTTTCTGGATTTTACACTTTTTTCAGATGGCCCTTTTGACCAGGGGGAAGTGAGACTTCATTGTAGTGCAGATTTCCTTTGCAAGCTTGCTTGGTTGGCCAAAAAGGGCGTATACGTCTTTTCCTGAATATATTCAGGAAAAAACACATACGCCCGTTTTGGCCAAGTGCATCATTGTCGACGTTCTGCCTCTTTTCCTATGCTTTAAATCGAATCCAGTCTACCTCCTGAAATTGGTTTCCTGCAATTATGCCCCGCTTTCAAGTCCTCTTGGCAGCCTTATTTCGGAATATTTTTGGAAGATAGCTGTCATTTATAACTCTGCAGGTTTGTGAATTACAGTGCCCCTGAGCTCCTTTCTTCAACTCGCTTTCTTGTGAGCTGGCCGCAACACCGCATATTGCTTCAGGCCCTAATCTGGTTCCGGCACGGCACGCTGAGCCTTTGGTTAATTCCTCTTCCTGGTGCGAAATGAGCATTAAATTTGCCCCATCCAGACACCTCCAGCTAGTCTCTCATTGGTTCTCCCTATTCCTGTTCATCTTCCGCAGAAATTGCAAACTGGGCCAAACAGGAGGTTAAAGGCACTGACTCTCCAAGTCGGAAGAGTGTTAGTAAAGCGTCTGGAATGTTGCACCTGAGTACCAGGGAACGAGAACTCAGACATATTTGAACATGACTCACGATCACACGGTTGATCATACTCTGGGTTCCACATGCATGTTTTAGCTGAAGGAAGAATCCCTTAAACCTGGAGAGTTGAGACCCATGGAATGGGTACCATGCAATATGATTTCAAAGGGTCTTCATTTGCTCACCGAACCTCTCCAATCCTATCACGGCTGCGTTTATGCCCCTGTACACATGCTTGATTCTCTTTCGGAGACATAGTAATCCATAGGTTTTAAGATACTTACTAGTCAGGTACATTCTTAGGCGTTTAATATGGGGTGTTGAGTCCATTTTGTTGAGCAAGGAGTAGCTCTTGTCTATTCCATATTTGGCTTAAGGAACTTTATCTGTGCTCATTTCAATCTCTGGTTTTATGCAGCACCCCAACTCACCTTTCCCCTTAAGCAAGCATAAGTTGGTTTTCTAAATTTGAGACCTTGTTCTCTTTTGTAATCCAGGTCCTGTGTAGCCAAGTTTACAATCCGTGTATGAGTGATATCTTATGATGTTTCATTTTCTGTGTGACTTATTTCAGTTAGAATCATCATACCTGAATCCACTCATTATGCTGCTACGGGCCTGATGACATAGATTTCATTGCTGAGTGATATTGCATTGTACGTAAGTACCGCAACTTCTTTATCCATTTTTCACTTTCTGCGATATTGAACTTGTACCGTAAATGAGGTTCTTGTAAACAGAGCCGTCCCAAACTTTGGAGTGGCTGTGTCTTTTTGATTTTAATTTCCCTAAGCTATAGGACCATAAGTGGAAGTGCCCTAGGCTCTGTTGCTTTGTTTTTTAGATGTTTCAGGAAACACCATACACTTCTCCCTAGTGGCTGTTGGCAACTTACATCCCGCCCATCAACATAACAAGGCTCCCAGTTCTCCATGGCCTGTCCTGCCTTTCTGGATTTTACACTTTTTTCAGATGGCCCTTTTGACCGGGGGGAAGTGAGACTTCATTGTAGTGCAGATTTCCTTTGCAAGCTTGCTTGGTTGGCCAAAAAGGGCGTATGCGTTTTTTCCTGAATATATTCAGGAAAAAACGCATACGCCCTTTGTGGCCAAGTGCATCATTGTCGACGTTCTGCCTCTTTTCCTATGCTTTAAATGCAATTCCAGTCTACCTCCTGAAATCGGTTTCCTGCATTTCTGCCTTGCTTTTGATGCCTCTTCATAGCCTTACTGCAATATATTTTTTTAAAATAGTTGGTCTTTATAACTCTGCACGTTTTTGAATTGCAGTGGCCCTTAGCTCCATTTTTCAGCTCATATTTTTGTGATCTTGCCTCATAACCACAGGATTCCTTCAGGCCCTATTCTTCTTCTGGGGCACCTTGCTGTGCCTTTGGTTTATTCTTCTTACTGATGTGAAATTAGAGTGACATGTGCCCATTTAAACCGCTACAGCTAGTTTCTCACTGGTTCCCCCTATTCCCATTCATCCTCCACACTAACTGCAGCCTGTGTGATAACAGAACTTAAAGACATTGACTCTCCATGTGGGGATGTTGTTAGTAAAGTGGCTGGAATGTCGATCCGGAGCCCCAGGAGAGGAAAAATGAGGTGCGTTTTAGAAACCTTTCCCGATCATATGGTATACCAGTCGCTGGGTTTCCCAAGCATGGTTTAGCTGTAGGAAGATTCCCTTCAACCTGGATTGTTGGGACCCTTGGAATGAGTAGCATGAAGTATTGCATTAAACTTTTGGCAGTTGCTCACCAAAGCTCACCAATCCTCTCAGCCCCAAGTGTCCAGCCTTATGTCTTATCCAGCTGTGGGTTTATATGTGGTCAACCCAGGTTGCATCACAGCCCCTGAGCAAATTTTGTAAGAATTTTTCTCTCTTTCATTGTTTCTGCGTTTTGTTTTTAAAATTTATTTCTATAATGGGGTTTAGCTCATTTTCACTGCTGTGTTTGTGCCGCTCTGCACACACTTGATTCCCTTATGGAGATATATCAATACATGGATTTTAAGATTCTTATTACTCAGATATATTTCTCTGCAGTGTATAAGGTGTGTTGAGGCCAGTTCATTAAGCAAGGTGTAGATCTTGTCTAATATCTATTTGGTTTATTGAACGGTATCTGTGCTAATTTCAAACTCTGGTTTTATGCATCACCCCACCTCTCCTTTCCCCTTAAGCTGACATAAGTGTGTTTTCTACATGTGAGACACTGTTCTGTTCTGTAATTCATTTCTTGTGCAGCCATATTTACCCTCCCTCTATAAGTGATATCTTATGATATGTTTCTTTTTCTGTTTGACTTATTTCAAGTAGTATTATCGGACCTAAATCCACTCTTTATCCTTCTACTAGCCTTATTACATTGATTTCATGGTGAAGAGATATTCCATTGTACATAAGTACCACATCTTCTTTATCCATTGTTCTCTTTCCTGGGATATTTAAGGTGTACTGAAGTTGAGGTTCTTGTAAACAGAGTAGCCCTAAACTGTGGTGTGCTTGTGTCTTGTTGATTTTTAGACTTCCCTAGATATACTCCCATGATTGGAAGTGTCCTATGCTCTGTAGCTCTGTTTTTTAGATGATTTAGGAACCACCATACACTTCTCCAGAGTGGCTCTCGGCAGTTCACACACTGCCCATCAGCGTATAAAGGCTCCCTGTTCTCCATGGCCTGTCCTGCATTTCTGGTTTTTACAATTTTTTAGGATGGCCCTTTTGACCGGTGGGAAATGAGACTTCTTTGTTGTGCACATTTGCATTGCTTGCTTGCTTCGTTGCCCATAAAGTGCGTATGCGTTTTTTCCTGGATATAATCAGGAAAAAACGCATACGCCCTTTTGGGCCAACTGCATCATTGTCGAAATTCTGCCGCTTTTCATGTGCTTTAAAGACGAGTCCAATCTATCTCTTGAAATCTGTTTCTTGCAATTCTGTCTTGCATTCAGATCCTCTTCTTTGCCTTACCTCAACATAGTTTTGGACGTTAGTTTTCATTTATAACTCTGCAGGTTTGTGAATTGCAGTGACCCTGAGCTCCATTTTTTAAGTTGCTCTTTTGTGAGCTGGCCTCAAACCCGCAGGATTGCTTCAGGCCCTATTTTGGCTCTGGCGAGGCGGGCTGAGCCTTTTTTCAATTCTTATTCTTAATGGGAAATTAGAGTGATATGTGCCCGTCCAAACCCCTACAACTATTCTCTCATTGGTTCCCCCTCTTCCCGTTCATCCTCCTCACAATTTGCAAAATGTGTGAAACAGAAGTTGAAATGTGCTGATTCTCCAAGTGGGGAGATTCTAAGTAACATGGCTGGAATGGTGAACAAGAGCACCAGGAGAGGATAAATGAGCTGCATTTTAGACACATCTCCCGATCACATGGTGTACAGTCCTCTGGGTTTTCCATGCATGTTTTAGCTGTAGGAAGATCCCTTGAACCTGCAGATTTGGGACCCATTGAATGGGTACCAGGTAGTATTACTTTAAAGGGTGTGCATTTCCTCACCCAACCTCACATTTCTCTTAGTGCAAACAGTTTCCAGCCTTATGTCTCATCCTGCTGTGGGTCTAGATGTGTTCAATCCATGTTGCATCACCGTCCCTGAGGAAAAGTTGTAAGAGGTTTTCTCTGTCTCTCTGTCGTTTATTTTTTTCAATTTATTACTATATTGGTTACAGCTGATTTTCAAAGCTCTGTTTCTTGCTGCTGTACATCCACTTGATTCACGTACAGAGAGACATCAGTAAATTCTTTTTCAGATTCTTACCAGTCGTATATATTCTTTTCCGGTGACTTGAGTGTGCTGAGTGCAGTTCTTTTAGCTTCCGTGTAGGCCTTGTTGATTATCAGTTTGGTATTTGGAATGGTATCTTTGCTAATTTCAACCTCCTGGATGATGCCTCACCCCTCCCCACCTTTCCCGTTTAGCAGCCTTATGCGTGTTTCCTACATATTTGACTATGTTTTTGTTTTGTAATTTATTTCATGTGTAGCCATTTTGGATTCCACCTTTAAGTGATATCTTATGATATGTGTCTTTTTCTTTTTGAATTATGTCACTTAGAATGATCATACGTAACTCCTCCGGAGTTGTTACAACTGGCCATAGTTCATTGATTTCCAGGCTGAATAATATTCCACTCTACCTAAGTACCACATCTCTATCCATTTGTTCCCTCCAGAGACATTTAAGTTATATCCTAGTCGAAGATCTTTTAAACAGAGAGGGGGTAAACATTGGGGTGCCTGTGTCCTCTCGATTTTTGTTTTTCCCAAGATATACGCCCATGAGTGCAAGTGCCCTATGCTCTGTAGCTCATTTTTTAGATGCTTTAGTAAACACAATACACTTCTCCAGAATGGCCGTTGGCAATATACATTTCCACTATAAGTCTCACAGGGCTCCCTCTTCTCCTTGCCCTGTCCTGCATTTCTGTTGTTTACGCTTTATGAGGATGGCTCTTCTGACTGATGCGAAGTGATATCTTTTGTAGTATTGACTTCCAGTGCCCACCTGTTTGGTTGGCTAAAAAAGTGTATGCCCTTTTCTTGAATATATACAGAAAAAAACGCATACACCCTTTTTGGCCAACTGCAATGTTGGCAATGTTCAGCTCCTTTTCTTGTGCTTAATGGCGAGTCCTTTCTACCTCCTCAGATCCCTCTCCTGCCATTCTCCCTTGCTTACAAGTCCTTTTCTCTGACTTTCGTCAAGACATTTTTCAGTGATGGATATTTTCAACTCTGCAGTTTCGTGAATTTTACTGCCCCTGAGTTCCATTGTTCAGCTTGTGTTTATGGGAACTGGCCACAAAGCAGCGGGATTTCCTCAAGCCCTATACTGTTTCCATGGGCAACCCTAGCCTTTGGTCAATTCGTCTTCCTGATTGGAAATTAGAGTGACATGTGCCTGTCTGAACACCTAGGACTTGTCTCTCTTTGTTCCTCATCCTTCCGCTTCATCCTCTGGACAAATTCCAAACTGTACGCAACAGGATGTTGACAGTGCTGACATCTCCAAGTGGGGAGACTGTTAGTAAAGACGCTGGAGGGGTGAACCCGAGCACCAGGAGATGAGGAGATGAGATGCCTTTTCGAAACTCTTCCCGATCAGACGGTATACCATCCTCTGGGTGTGACAGACATGTTTTAGCAGTAGGAAGAGTCCCATTCATGTAAGGAGAACACCAGGGCTTTTTCAAAATCAGTGTCTCCCCGAAACCCAAACTGGGGAATTTTTTAAGCTACGGCTACACATATGTTCATTAAGGGCCTTGGGAAGTAGGCAGAGTCCAAACTTTAGATGATTGAAGTCTTCAGGGTCAGAAGCACTCACCACCAGCTTCCCTTAGGTTACACTTTAACTGTCATTGATAGATGATGTCAATAAAAATATCTATTCTTTTTCAGATTATTTCCCCTTATAGCTTATTGCAAAATGTTGAGTGTAGTTCCCTGTGCTATACAGTAGTTCCTTGTTGATGATCTATTTTATACATAGCAGTGTGTATGTGTTAATCCCAAACTGTTAATTTATCCCTCCTCCCACCTTTCCCCTTTGGTAATAATAAATTATAAGATTTTATACTTCTCAGAAATGGGGGAGCTGAAAGAGAGGTATCATTTTCAATGGAAAAGCATTTAAAACAAGATTGAAGTTTTAACCAAGATTATTAGATGTACATCCTTGGAAAGAAATCACTTCGTTTCTCTAATATTGACCTGACAAATAAGACAAACCTTTTCACTGAACTTGCTTATAATAAAGTGATGGAAATATCAAATGGAAGTGTTAGAAACATCTTATTTTACCTGAGCCTTATACTCTGTTCTATGTTAACTACAGTTTGGCTCACACATCTGTTCATTGAGGTTACAATAGTCTCAATTTCTGTTACTGATCCTCCAGAGTGGACCCCAACAAGTGTCCCCCTGCCCAGTGTCATTGGGGCCAACAGATCGAGACTGAGTTTGGTTCACAAGCAAAGGAAATTTTATATTTTGATCAGAGAATGGAGAAGTGAGAGCATGCACTACCCCGTGGGCTGTGGGCTGGGCTGCTGTGTAGAGATCCTGTCAGAGTCAGTGGGAGGGAGGGGGCGGAACTCTAGAGGGCCGGGTTAGCTGCAGCTCAGGCTCTATATCGCGGAGTCTGCACTGGGCCCCAGGAGCTGAGGTGTCGTCCCAGCCATTCTGCACTAGGAAATCTGGTCTGAAGTGCCGGGTGTGGAACCTCTGCATGCGGGACCCTAGGAGCACATGAAATTAGACAAAGCACAAAGGATAAAAAAGGTTAGACTTGACTTTATTGCCCAGATTCTATTTTTATCTCCCAGGGATTTTTAATGGGCTTTGCTGGGGACAAACCCCTCCTCTGCCTTTTGTCCCGTTCCTCATTCTTGGAGTGCTGAGGGTGCAGACCCTTCTTCTGTAACTGCTGAGTGCTGAGTTGGGAGCCCTCATACCTGGGGGCGAGGGTCAGAGCTTCTCCCCAGCAGCCTCCAGGTGACGTTGATTGTCCCCAGGCCCCCTGCCTCCCTGCTCGTCCACCTGAGCACCAGCATTGGAAGTGTTATAGATTCTAATGACCTTTAAGGGTCCAGGAAAGAGATGTGCAGAGACGCTGTGGGGGCCGGTTTCACCCCGCCCCACATTTGTTCAGCCACCTTAGGCTGACCGTTTCTGCCAGCCTAGATGCTCTGACCAGTAGTCTGCGCTTTCTTCAATTAGGCCCCTGAATTAACGTACAAACAGCACCAGGTGTCAGAGCCCTGCCTGCTCAACTCCCAGACAGTCCAGGGTCAGTGGTGATCAAGGACCATGATGGCCACTGAGTCAACAGCCTTTTGAAGTAAACAGGAGTCCAGCCGGTCTTATTGGCCACCATCATCACGGTGTCTGTAGGCTTTTCTATGGTGACAGTGTGATATACAGTTCCCCCGCCAAGATTATTAGCTCCCCTCTGGGTGCAGTAAGTCCTGCAAGCAGTAGTCTACTCTTTTGAGACACACTCTTGTTGTTTTATGAGAGAAACTCCAGGTCAAGTGATGTTCACACGAGTCGTCATGGTGCCCTGTTGCCCCCGGTTATCTCTCTGGATGTTGGAGTTGGAGGGCCTCCTCACTCGAGGTTGGTGTGCCCACGGAGCGAACCCTGAAACTTCAGGCCATGGTTGGTGGTTAGGATCACCACGTGGGGTCCTTTTCCCTTAGGAGGGAGGTGGCCTTTTGGGCTGCTGATTTCCAGGTTTTTAGATACCGCCAGTATCTTGGCCAGATGTGGCAGTGGGCCAAGCCCCTTGGTGACCGTAGTTTATCCTACCTGGATGGCATTCTTGCATTGTTCCATTTCAAGTGGTCCCAGTTTTTGCACTAATTCTCCAATGGCGATTCACCTTTCACCGGGAATGTAAAGGTCAAAGGGTTTAGCTAAATTAGGGAGTTCCAGGGCAAGGGTCTGAATTGACTGCTCTTTCCATTCTTGAAAGGCCACTTCTGGATTCTATTCAAAAGGATCATCATCTTTTCCTTTCAGTGTTTCATATAGAGGCCCAGCTAGTAGACTGTAGTTAGGGATCCAGAAGCAGTAAACCCTGGCCTCCCCAGGAACCCCTAAGCTGTCTTCTAGTTTTAGAAAGGGGTAAGGCTGAAAATGGTTTCTTTCCTTTCCTGGGATGGGCTTCTCCGACCTTCTGTGAGAATGAAGCCCAGGCAGGTCACCGCAGTCTGTGATATTTGAGCTTTTTCTTGGACAACTTCTATCCTTTATTGGCTTGGTAGTTCAGAGGCCTCCTTAGTAGGGCTGGCGATCAGAATGTCGTCTGTGTACTGAAGGAGGGTTTCCTTTTCCAGAGGTAGAACTTTTAGGTCTTTAGCTAAGCTTTCCCCAAAGATGGTGTGGGAATTTTTGCACCCTTGGGGCAAGACGGCCCGGAAGTATTGTTTTAGTTGTATGTTGAGTCCTGCCACTCACAAGCCAAAATTTCTTGTGACTCTGGGACTAATGGAATACAAAAGAAGGCATCATTGAAGACTAATACAGAATACCATGTCCTGGTGGTTGGTAGAATGACCAGCAGGGTGTAGGAATTAGGAGCAGCTGGAGGTATATCCTCGGTGGCTTCACTGACTGTCCTGACATCCTTTACCAGGTCCCCAGCAGCCCATGGGGCTCTCGTGGTCAGACCAATCCCAGAATATGGAGCTCACCTGGGCAGGTACCCCACCCCCACCCCAGCCCACGGGGCTCTCGTGGTCAGGCCCCTCCCAGGATACAGAGCTACCCTTGCAGGTACCGTGGCAGGGCTGGGCACACAGGAACCGTGCACATAGCCCTCATTGCAGAGCACCCCCAGCTCACCTGTCGCTCAGAGCTGACACAGAGCACCTCAGAGCAGGACTTGAACTAACAAACAGCAGCTGCGACAGGTCTGTGACCCTGGGCATCACTCTGTGCGGCCTCCCTCCACCTGGTCTTCCAGAGACTTCCGCTGCACCCGGGGCACCAGGCCTCTGTCTCCAACCACCACCCACCCCTCCTCTCCCTGACTCCTGGGTTCCTCTCATTAGGAGAGGGTTTTCTTGAAGTTGTCTCCCACTCATGGGCCAGATAAAATGATTAGAAAACAAGCCAAAGCTGCAGCCCCTTGTCTATCCTGACTCTCAGGAGCCCACACCTGTTCCTTGGACCTGGCCGGTTCAGCAAGTTCCATTTTCTGCAACTGTGAGCCCCTGAGGGGTGATGATTGGCTGACCTGGGCAGCCTTACCGTGCCGGCCAGCCCTCCCCAGGTGTGCCTGGGTTGAGATCAATATAAATACCACTCCAGGCAGCAAGAGGCCCTGCAGCCATGCCTGACGCCATTTTCTCTGCCCTGTCAGCAGTCTCGGGGCTGGGCTGGTGGGAGGGAGTGAGAGGCCACGGCTTTGTGGGTGGCCCAGTGTGAGTGGGGCTCTGCTGGACTTTCTGTAGCAGTTGCCAGGCTGCCACCTGCTAAAGAAGAGGATGTGTCACCTATACCTGCTGCTGGAATTTCTCCCTGGGCAGAGGTGAGGAAGGAAAAAAGCAGTGGGGGCAGGGACAGGACGGGTATCTCAGGCAGGGAAATGGAAATCTTCCAGAAGAGCACCCAGGGCCAGGACCATCCTGGCTGGCCTGCAGGCACCAAGTCGGCCGGCATGCTGTCACTCGTGTGGCTCTATGGCCCTTCCTCTAGGCTTTCAAGTCCTTGTATATATTCAGGTGTTTTACCTGGGACGGGTAGGAATAGTTCAGCAGCAACTGGCCTGGGGCTCAGCTCACGTTTACTCACAGATGCCTCGGCACGGTGCCCCAGCTTTGCAATGAGGACGCTTGTTGCGTGGGGGCTGCTGGCTGAATGGGAGACGATTCCCCACCACTGACCAACTTCAGAATTGTTTACAACTGGAGCAAGTGCCCTGATACGGTTTTCCTCTGTGGAACTGGTGGGTTCTGTGTTTTTTTTCTCTTTTTCGTTTTTGGTTCAAGGTAGATTTTATTCCTCTTTTCTGTATTTACAGATATAAGCATGGAAATAATTTATTCATATAAATACATGTATGTGAAGGGAATAATTGTTTTTTCTGTTTTTTTTTTAAATTTTATTTCTTTTTAATTTTGAATTTTATTTTATATTTTTATACAGCAGGTTCTTATTGGTTATCTATTTTATACATATACATGTATACATGTCAATCCCAGTCTCTCAACTCCTCCCACCACCACACCCCCAACAGCTTTCCCCCCTTGTTGTCCATATGTTTGTTGTCTACATCTGTTGCTCTATTTATGCCTTGCAAAATGGTTAACCTGTACAGTTTTTCTAGGTTCCACATATATGCATGAATATACAAGATTTGTTTTTCTCTTTCTGACTTACTTCACTCTGTATGACACTCTCTAGATCCATCGACGTCTCTACAAATGACCCAATTTCATTCCTTTTCATGGCTTAGTAATATTCCATTTTATATATGTACCACAGCTTTATGCATTCGTCTGTCTGTGGGCATTTAGGTTGCTTCCATTACCTCGATATTGTAAAGAGTGAGGCAATGAACATTGCGGTGAACGTCTCTTTTTGATTTATGGTTTTGTCTGGGTATATGTCCAGAACTGGGATTGCTGTATCATATGGTAATTCTACTGTTAGTTTCTTAAGAAACTCCATATTGTTCTCCATAGTGACTGTATCAATTTATATTCCCAACAATAGTGGAAGAGGGTTCCATTTCTCCACACGCTTTCCAGCATTTTTTGTTTGTAGATTTTCTGATGATGCCCATTCTACCAGGTGTGAGGTGATATCTCATTGTTGAGTCCATTTCCTTGAGAAAGGGGTAGGTCTTGTCTATTACATATTTAGCTTATGGAACGGTATCTGTGCTAATTTCAAACACAGGTTTTATGCAGCACCCCAACTCACCTTCCCCTTTAAGCAAACATAAGTTGGTTTTCTAAACATGAGACCCTGTTCTGTTTTGTAATTCAGTTCCTGTGTAGCCAAGTTCGCATTCCATGTATTAGTGGTACCTTATGAGGTTTCTTTTTCTGTGTGACTTTTTTCACTTAGAATCACCGTGCCTCATCCACTCATTATGCTGGTACGGGCCTGGTGACATAGTTTTCATTGCTGAGAGGTATTCTGTTGTACGTAAGTACCGCAACTTCTTTATCCATAATTTGCTCTCTGGCATATTTAACTTGTGCTGCAGAAGAGGTTCCTGTAAACAGAGCCGTCCCAAATTTTGGGGTGGCTGTGTCTTTTCGATTTTAATTTCCCTAAGCTATAGGACCATAAGTGGAAGTGCCCTAGGCTCTGTTGCTTTGTTTTTTAGATGTTTCAGGAAACACCATACACTTCTCCCCAGTGGCTGTTGGCAATTTACATCCCGCCCATCAGCATAACAAGGCTCCCTGTTCTCCATGGCCTGTCCTGCCTTTCTGGATTTTACACTTTTTTCAGATGGCCCTTTTGACCGGGAGGAAGTGAGACTTCATTGTAGTGCAGATTTCCTTTGCAAGCTTGCTTGGTTGGCCAAAAAGGGCGTATGGGTTTTTTCCTGAATATATTCAGGAAAAAACGCATACGCCCTTTTTGGCCAAGTGCATTATTGTGGACGTTCTGCCTCTTTTCCTATGCTTTAAATGCAATTCCAGTCTACCTCCTGAAATCGGTTTCCTGCAATTCTGCCCCGCTTTCAAGTCCTCTTGGCAGCCTTACTTCAGTATATTTTTGGACGATAGCTGTCATTTATAACTCTGCAGGTTTGTGAATTACAGTGCCCCTGATCTCCTTTCTTCAACTCGCTTTCTTGTGAGCTGGCCGCAACACCGCAGGATTGCTTCAGGCCCTAATCTGGTTCCGGCACGGCACGCTGAGCCTTTGGTTAATTCCTCTTCCTGGTGGGAAATGAGAGTTAAATTTGCCCGTCCAGACACCTCCAGCTAGTCTCTCATTGGTTCTCCCTATTCCTGTTCATCTTCCGCAGAAATTGCAAACTGGGCCAAACAGGAGGTTAAAGGCACTGACTCTCCAAGTCGGGAGAGTGTTAGTAAAGCGTCTGGAATGTTGCACCCGAGTACCAGGCGACGAGTACTGAGACATATTGGAACACGTCTACCGATCACACGGTTGATCATACTGTGGGATCCATATGCATGTTTTAGCTGAAGGAAGAATCCCTTAAACCTGGAGAGTTGAGACCCGTGGAATGGGTACCATGCAATATGACTTCAAAGGGTCTTCATTTGCTCACCGAACCTCTCCAATCCTATCACTGCTGCGTTTATGCCCCTGTACACATGCTTGATTCCCTTTCGGAGACATAGCAATCCATAGGTTTTAAGATACTTACTAGTCAGGTACATTCTTAGGCGTTTAATATGGGGTGTTGAGTCCATTTCGTTGAGCAAGGAGTAGCTCTTGTCTATACGATATTTGGCTTAAGAAAGTTTATCTGTGCTCATTTCAATCTCTGGTTTTATGCAGCACCCCAACTCACCTTTGCCCTTAAGCAAGCATAAGTTGGTTTTCTAAATTTGAGACCCTGTTCTCTTTTGTAATCCAGTTCCTGTGTAGCCAAGTTTACATTCCATGTATTAGTGATATCTTATGAAGTTTCTTTTCCTGTGTGACTTATTTCAGTTAGAATCATCATACCTGAATCCACTCATTATGCTGCTACGGGCCTGATGACAAAGATTTCATTGCTGAGTTATATTGCATTGTACGAAAGTACCACAAGTTCTTTATCCATTTTTCACTTTCTGCGATATTGAACTTGTCACGTAAACGAGGTTCTTGTAAACAGAGCCGTCCCAAATTTTGGGGTGGCTGTGTCTTTTTGATTTTAATTTCCCTAAGCTACAGGACCATAAGTGGATGTGCCCTAGGCTCTGTTGCTTTGTTTCTAAGATGTTTCAGGAAACACTGTACACTTCTCCCAAGTGGCTGTTGGCAATTTACATCCCGCCCATCAGCATAACAAGGCTCCCAGTTCTCCATGGCCTGTCCTGCCTTTCTGGATTTTACACTTTTTTCAGATGGCCCTTTTGACCGGGGGCAAGTGAGACTTCATTGTAGTGCAGATTTCCTTTGCAAGCTTGCTTGGTTGGCTAAAAAGGGCGTATGCGTATTTTCCTGAATATATTCAGGAAAAAACGCATACGCCCTTTTTGGCCAAGTGCATCATTTTCGACGTTCTGCCTCTTTTCCTATGCTTTAAATGCAATTCCAGTCTACCTCCTGAAATCGGTTTCCTGCAATTCTGCACCACTTTCAAGTCCTCTTGGCAGCCTTACTTCAGTATATTTTTGGACGATAGCTGTCATTTATAACTCTGCAGGTTTGTGAATTACAGTGTCCCTGAGCTCCTTTCTTCAGCTCGCTTTCTTGTGATCTGGCCGCAACACCGCAGGATTGCTTCAGGCCCTAATCTGGTTCCAGCATGGCACGCTGAGCCTTTGGTTAATTCCTCTTCCTGGTGGGAAATGAGAGTTAAATTTGCCCGTCCAGACACCTCCAGCTAGTCTCTCATTGGTTCTCCCTATTCCTGTTCATCTTCCGCAGAAATTGCAAACTAGCCTAAACAGGAGGTTAAAGGCACTGACTCTCCAAGTCGGGAGAGTGTTAGTAAAGCGTCTGGAATGTTGCACCCGAGTACCAGGGGATGAGAACTGAGACATATTGGAACACGTCTCCCGATCACACGGTTGATCATACTCTGGGTTCCACATGCATGCTTTAGCTGAAGGAAGAATCCCTTAAACCTGGAGAGTTGAGACCCGTGGAATGGGTACCATGCAATATGATTTCAAAGGGTCTTCATTTGCTCACCGAACCTCTCCAATCCTATCACTGCTGCGTTTATGCCCCTGTACACACGCTTGATTCTCTTTTGGAGACATAGCAATCCATAGGTTTTAAGATACTTACTAGTCAGGTACATTCTTAGGCATTTAATATGGGGTGTTGAGTCCATTTTGTTGAGCAAGGAGAAGCTCTTGTCTATTCCATATTTGGCTTAAGGAACTTTATCTGTGCTCATTTCAATCTCTGGTTTTATGCAGCACTCCAACTCACCTTTCCCCTTAAGCAAGCATAAGTTGGTTTTCTAAATTTGAGACCCTGTTCTGTTTTGTAATCCAGTTCCTGTGTAGCCAAGTTTACATTCCGTGTATTAGTGATATCTTATGATGTTTCTTTTTCTGTGTGACTTATTTCAGATAGAATCATCATACCTGAATCCACTCATTATGCTGCTACGGGCCTGATGACATAGATTTCATTGCTGAGTGATATTGCATTGTACGTAAGTACCACAACTGCTTTATCCATTTTTCACTTTCTGCGATATTGAACTTGTCCCGTAAAGGAGTTTCTTGTAAACAGAGCCTTCCCAAACTTAGGGGTGGCTGTGTCTTTTTGATTTTGATTTCCCTAAGCTATAGGACCATAAGTGGAAGTGCCCTAGGCTCTGTTGCTTTGTTTTTTAGATGTTTCAGGAAACACCATACACTTCTCCCGAGTGGCTGTTGGCAATTTACATCCCGCCCATCAGCATAACAAGGCTCCCAGTTCTCCATGTCGTGTCCTGCCTTTCTGGATTTTACACTTTTTTCAGATGGCCCTTTTGACCAGGAGGAAGTGAGACTTCATTGTAGTGCAGATTTCCTTTGCAAGCTTGCTTGGTTGGCCAAAAAGGGCGTATACGTCTTTTCCTGAATATATTCAGGAAAAAACACATACGCCCGTTTTGGCCAAGTGCATCATTGTCGACGTTCTGCCTTTTTCCTATGCTTTAAATCGAATCCAGTCTACCTCCTGCAATTATGCCCCGCTTTCAAGTCCTCTTGGCAGCCTTATTTCGGAATATTTTTGGATGATAGCTGTCATTTATAACTCTGCAGGTTTGTGAATTACAGTGCCCCTGAGCTCCTTTCTTCAACTCGCTTTCTTGTGAGCAGGCCGCAACACCGCATATTGCTTCAGGCCCTAATCTGGTTCCGGCACGGCACGCTGAGCCTTTGGTTAATTCCTCTTCCTGGTGCGAAATGAGCATTAAATTTGCCCCATCCAGACACCTCCAGCTAGTCTCTCATTGGTTCTCCCTATTCCTGTTCATCTTCCGCAGAAATTGCAAACTGGGCCAAACAGGAGATTAAAGGCACTGACTCTCCAAGTCGGAAGAGTGTTAGTAAAGCGTCTGGAATGTTGCACCTGAGTACCAGGGAATGAGAACTGAGACATATTTGAACATGACTCACGATCACACGGTTGATCATACTCTGGGTTCCACATGCATGTTTTAGCTGAAGGAAGAATCCCTTAAACCTGGAGAGTTGAGACCCGTGGAATGGGTACCATGCAATATGATTTCAAAGGGTCTTCATTTGCTCACCGAACCTCTCCAATCCTATCACGGCTGCGTTTATGCCCCTGTACACATGCTTGATTCTCTTTCGGAGACATAGTAATCCATAGGTTTTAAGATACTTACTAGTCAGGTACATTCTTAGGCGTTTAATATGGGGTGTTGAGTCCATTTTGTTGAGCAAGGAGTAGCTCTTGTCTATTCCATATTTGGCTTAAGGAACTTTATCTGTGCTCATTTCAATCTCTGGTTTTATGCAGCACCCCAACTCACCTTTCCCCTTAAGCAAGCATAAGTTGGTTTTCTAAATTTGAGACCTTGTTCTCTTTTGTAATCCAGTTCCTGTGTAGCCAAGTTTACAATCCGTGTATTAGTGATATCTTATGATGTTTCATTTTCTGTGTGACTTATTTCAGTTAGAATCATCATACCTGAATCCACTCATTATGCTGCTATGGGCCTGATGACATAGATTTCATTGCTGAGTGATATTGCATTGTACGTAAGTACCGCAACTTCTTTATCCATTTTTCACTTTCTGCGATATTGAACTTGTACCGTAAATGAGGTTCTTGTAAACAGAGCCTTCCCAAACTTAGGGGTGGCTGTGTCTTTTTGATTTTGATTTCCCTAAGCTATAGGACCATAAGTGGAAGTGCCCTAGGCTCTGTTGCTTTGTTTTTTAGATGTTTCAGGAAACACCATACACTTCTCCCTAGTGGCTGTTGGCAACTTACATCCCGCCCATCAACATAACAAGGCTCCCAGTTCTCCATGGCCTGTCCTGCCTTTCTGGATTTTACACTTTTTTCAGATGGCCCTTTTGACCGGGGGGAAGTGAGACTTCATTGTAGTGCAGATTTCCTTTGCAAGCTTGCTTGGTTGGCCAAAAAGGGCGTATGCGTTTTTTCCTGAATATATTCAGGAAAAAACGCATACGCCCTTTGTGGCCAAGTGCATCATTGTCGACGTTCTGCCTCTTTTCCTATGCTTTAAATGCAATTCCAGTCTACCTCCTGAAATCGGTTTCCTGCATTTCTGCCTTGCTTTCGATGCCTCTTCATAGCCTTACTGCAATATATTTTTTTAAAATAGTTGGTCTTTATAACTCTGCACGTTTTTGAATTGCAGTGGCCCTTAGCTCCATTTTTCAGCTCATATTTTTGTGATCTTGCCTCATAACCACAGGATTCCTTCAGGCCCTATTCTTCTTCTGGGGCACCTTGCTGTGCCTTTGGTTTATTCTTCTTACTGATGTGAAATTAGAGTGACATGTGCCCATTGAAACCGCTACAGCTAGTTTCTCACTGGTTCCCCCTATTCCCATTCATCCTCCACACTAACTGCAGCCTGTGTGATAACAGAACTTAAAGACATTGACTCTCCATGTGGGGATGTTGTTAGTAAAGTGGCTGGAATGTCGATCCGGAGCCCCAGGAGAGGAAAAATGAGGTGCGTTTTAGAAACCTTTCCCGATCATATGGTATACCAGTCGCTGGGTTTCCCAAGCATGGTTTAGCTGTAGGAAGATTCCCTTCAACCTGGATTGTTGGGACCCTTGGAATGAGTAGCATGAAGTATTGCATTAAACTTTTGGCAGTTGCTCACCAAAGCTCACCAATCCTCTCAGCCCCAAGTGTCCAGCCTTATGTCTTATCCAGCTGTGGGTTTATATGTGGTCAACCCAGGTTGCATCACAGCCCCTGAGCAAATTTTGTAAGAATTTTTCTCTCTTTCATTGTTTCTGCGTTTTGTTTTTAAAATTTATTTCTATAATGGGGTTTAGCTCATTTTCACTGCTGTGTTTGTGCCGCTCTGCACACACTTGATTCCCTTATGGAGATATATCAATACATGGATTTTAAGATTCTTATTACTCAGATATATTTCTCTGCAGTGTATAAGGTGTGTTGAGGCCAGTTCATTAAGCAAGGTGTAGATCTTGTCTAATATCTATTTGGTTTATTGAACGGTATCTGTGCTAATTTCAAACTCTGGTTTTATGCATCACCCCACCTCTCCTTTCCCCTTAAGCTGACATAAGTGTGTTTTCTACATGTGAGACACTGTTCTGTTCTGTAATTCATTTCTTGTGCAGCCATATTTACCCTCCCTCTATAAGTGATATCTTATGATATGTTTCTTTTTCTGTTTGACTTATTTCAAGTAGTATTATCGGACCTAAATCCACTCTTTATCCTTCTACTAGCCTTATTACATTGATTTCATGGTGAAGAGATATTCCATTGTACATAAGTACCACATCTTCTTTATCCATTGTTCTCTTTCCTGGGATATTTAAGGTGTACTGAAGTTGAGGTTCTTGTAAACAGAGTAGCCCTAAACTGTGGTGTGCTTGTGTCTTGTTGATTTTTAGACTTCCCTAGATATACTCCCATGATTGGAAGTGTCCTATGCTCTGTAGCTCTGTTTTTTAGATGATTTAGGAACCACCATACACTTCTCCAGAGTGGCTCTCGGCAGTTCACACACTGCCCATCAGCGTATAAAGGCTCCCTGTTCTCCATGGCCTGTCCTGCATTTCTGGTTTTTACAATTTTTTAGGATGGCCCTTTTGACCGGTGGGAAATGAGACTTCTTTGTTGTGCACATTTGCATTGCTTGCTTGCTTCGTTGCCCATAAAGTGCGTATGCGTTTTTTCCTGGATATAATCAGGAAAAAACGCATACGCCCTTTTGGGCCAACTGCATCATTGTCGAAATTCTGCCGCTTTTCATGTGCTTTAAAGACGAGTCCAATCTATCTCTTGAAATCTGTTTCTTGCAATTCTGTCTTGCATTCAGATCCTCTTCTTTGCCTTACCTCAACATAGTTTTGGACGTTAGTTTTCATTTATAACTCTGCAGGTTTGTGAATTGCAGTGACCCTGAGCTCCATTTTTTAAGTTGCTCTTTTGTGAGCTGGCCTCAAACCCACAGGATTGCTTCAGGCCCTATTTTGGCTCTGGCGAGGCGGGCTGAGCCTTTTTTCAATTCTTATTCTTAATGGGAAATTAGAGTGATATGTGCCCGTCCAAACCCCTACAACTATTCTCTCATTGGTTCCCCCTCTTCCCGTTCATCCTCCTCACAATTTGCAAAATGTGTGAAACAGAAGTTGAAATGTGCTGATTCTCCAAGTGGGGAGATTCTAAGTAACATGGCTGGAATGGTGAACAAGAGCACCAGGAGAGGATAAATGAGCTGCATTTTAGACACATCTCCCGATCACATGGTGTACAGTCCTCTGGGTTTTCCATGCATGTTTTAGCTGTAGGAAGATCCCTTGAACCTGCAGATTTGGGACCCATTGAATGGGTACCAGGTAGTATTACTTTAAAGGGTGTGCATTTCCTCACCCAACCTCACATTTCTCTTAGTGCAAACAGTTTCCAGCCTTATGTCTCATCCTGCTGTGGGTCTAGATGTGTTCAATCCATGTTGCATCACCGTCCCTGAGGAAAAGTTGTAAGAGGTTTTCTCTGTCTCTCTGTCGTTTATTTTTTTCAATTTATTACTATATTGGTTACAGCTGATTTTCAAAGCTCTGTTTCTTGCTGCTGTACATCCACTTGATTCACGTACAGAGAGACATCAGTAAATTCTTTTTCAGATTCTTACCAGTCGTATATATTCTTTTCCGGTGACTTGAGTGTGCTGAGTGCAGTTCTTTTAGCTTCCGTGTAGGCCTTGTTGATTATCAGTTTGGTATTTGGAATGGTATCTTTGCTAATTTCAACCTCCTGGATGATGCCTCACCCCTCCCCACCTTTCCCGTTTAGCAGCCTTATGCGTGTTTCCTACATATTTGACTATGTTTTTGTTTTGTAATTTATTTCATGTGTAGCCATTTTGGATTCCACCTTTAAGTGATATCTTATGATATGTGTCTTTTTCTTTTTGAATTATGTCACTTAGAATGATCATACGTAACTCCTCCGGAGTTGTTACAACTGGCCATATTTCATTGATTTCCAGGCTGAATAATATTCCACTCTACCTAAGTACCACATCTCTATCCATTTGTTCCCTCCAGAGACATTTAAGTTATATCCTAGTTGAAGATCTTTTAAACAGAGAGGGGGTAAACATTGGGGTGCCTGTGTCCTCTCGATTTTTGTTTTTCCCAAGATATACGCCCATGAGTGCAAGTGCCCTATGCTCTGTAGCTCATTTTTTAGATGCTTTAGTAAACACAATACACTTCTCCAGAATGGCCGTTGGCAATATACATTTCCACTATAAGTCTCACAGGGCTCCCTCTTCTCCTTGCCCTGTCCTGCATTTCTGTTGTTTACGCTTTATGAGGATGGCTCTTCTGACTGATGCGAAGTGATATCTTTTGTAGTATTGACTTCCAGTGCCCACCTGTTTGGTTGGCTAAAAAAGTGTATGCCCTTTTCTTGAATATATACAGAAAAAAACGCATACACCCTTTTTGGCCAACTGCAATGTTGGCAATGTTCAGCTCCTTTTCTTGTGCTTAATGGCGAGTCCTTTCTACCTCCTCAGATCCCTCTCCTGCCATTCTCCCTTGCTTACAAGTCCTTTTCTCTGACTTTCGTCAAGACATTTTTCAGTGATGGATATTTTCAACTCTGCAGTTTCGTGAATTTTACTGCCCCTGAGTTCCATTGTTCAGCTTGTGTTTATGGGAACTGGCCACAAAGCAGCGGGATTTCCTCAAGCCCTATACTGTTTCCATGGGCAACCCTAGCCTTTGGTCAATTCGTCTTCCTGATTGGAAATTAGAGTGGCATGTGCCTGTCTGAACACCTAGGACTTGTCTCTCTTTGTTCCTCATCCTTCCGCTTCATCCTCTGGACAAATTCCAAACTGTACGCAACAGGATGTTGACAGTGCTGACATCTCCAAGTGGGGAGACTGTTAGTAAAGACGCTGGAGGGGTGAACCCGAGCACCAGGAGATGAGGAGATGAGATGCCTTTTCGAAACTCTTCCCGATCAGACGGTATACCATCCTCTGGGTGTGACAGACATGTTTTAGCAGTAGGAAGAGTCCCATTCATGTAAGGAGAACACCAGGGCTTTTTCAAAATCAGTGTCTCCCCGAAACCCAAACTGGGGAATTTTTTAAGCTACGGCTACACATATGTTCATTAAGGGCCTTGGGAAGTAGGCAGAGTCCAAACTTTAGATGATTGAAGTCTTCAGGGTCAGAAGCACTCACCACCAGCTTCCCTTAGGTTACACTTTAACTGTCATTGATAGATGATGTCAATAAAAATATCTATTCTTTTTCAGATTATTTCCCCTTATAGCTTATTGCAAAATGTTGAGTGTAGTTCCCTGTGCTATACAGTAGTTCCTTGTTGATGATCTATTTTATACATAGCAGTGTGTATGTGTTAATCCCAAACTGTTAATTTATCCCTCCTCCCACCTTTCCCCTTTGGTAATAATAAATTATAAGATTTTATACTTCTCAGAAATGGGGGAGCTGAAAGAGAGGTATCATTTTCAATGGAAAAGCATTTAAAACAAGATTGAAGTTTTAACCAAGATTATTAGATGTACATCCTTGGAAAGAAATCACTTCGTTTCTCTAATATTGACCTGACAAATAAGACAAACCTTTTCACTGAACTTGCTTATAATAAAGTGATGGAAATATCAAATGGAAGTGTTAGAAACATCTTATTTTACCTGAGCCTTATACTCTGTTCTATGTTAACTACAGTTTGGCTCACACATCTGTTCATTGAGGTTACAATAGTCTCAATTTCTGTTACTGATCCTCCAGAGTGGACCCCAACAAGTGTCCCCCTGCCCAGTGTCATTGGGGCCAACAGATCGAGACTGAGTTTGGTTCACAAGCAAAGGAAATTTTATATTTTGATCAGAGAATGGAGAAGTGAGAGCATGCACTACCCCGTGGGCTGTGGGCTGGGCTGCTGTGTAGAGATCCTGTCAGAGTCAGTGGGAGGGAGGGGGCGGAACTCTAGAGGGCCGGGTTAGCTGCAGCTCAGGCTCTATATCGCGGAGTCTGCACTGGGCCCCAGGAGCTGAGGTGTCGTCCCAGCCATTCTGCACTAGGAAATCTGGTCTGAAGTGCCGGGTGTGGAACCTCTGCATGCGGGACCCTAGGAGCACATGAAATTAGACAAAGCACAAAGGATAAAAAAGGTTAGACTTGACTTTATTGCCCAGATTCTATTTTTATCTCCCAGGGATTTTTAATGGGCTTTGCTGGGGACAAACCCCTCCTCTGCCTTTTGTCCCGTTCCTCATTCTTGGAGTGCTGAGGGTGCAGACCCTTCTTCTGTAACTGCTGAGTGCTGAGTTGGGAGCCCTCATACCTGGGGGCGAGGGTCAGAGCTTCTCCCCAGCAGCCTCCAGGTGACGTTGATTGTCCCCAGGCCCCCTGCCTCCCTGCTCGTCCACCTGAGCACCAGCATTGGAAGTGTTATAGATTCTAATGACCTTTAAGGGTCCAGGAAAGAGATGTGCAGAGACGCTGTGGGGGCCGGTTTCACCCCGCCCCACATTTGTTCAGCCACCTTAGGCTGACCGTTTCTGCCAGCCTAGATGCTCTGACCAGTAGTCTGCGCTTTCTTCAATTAGGCCCCTGAATTAACGTACAAACAGCACCAGGTGTCAGAGCCCTGCCTGCTCAACTCCCAGACAGTCCAGGGTCAGTGGTGATCAAGGACCATGATGGCCACTGAGTCAACAGCCTTTTGAAGTAAACAGGAGTCCAGCCGGTCTTATTGGCCACCATCATCACGGTGTCTGTAGGCTTTTCTATGGTGACAGTGTGATATACAGTTCCCCCGCCAAGATTATTAGCTCCCCTCTGGGTGCAGTAAGTCCTGCAAGCAGTAGTCTACTCTTTTGAGACACACTCTTGTTGTTTTATGAGAGAAACTCCAGGTCAAGTGATGTTCACACGAGTCGTCATGGTGCCCTGTTGCCCCCGGTTATCTTTCTGGATGTTGGAGTTGGAGGGCCTCCTCACTCGAGGTTGGTGTGCCCACGGAGCGAACCCTGAAACTTCAGGGCATGGTTGGTGGTTAGGATCACCACGTGGGGTCCTTTTCCCTTAGGAGGGAGGTGGCCTTTTGGGCTGCTGATTTCCAGGTTTTTAGATACCGCCAGTATCTTGGCCAGATGTGGCAGTGGGCCAAGCCCCTTGGTGCCCGTAGTTTATCCTACCTGGATGGCATTCTTGCATTGTTCCATTTCAAGTGGTCCCAGTTTTTGCACTAATTCTCCAATGGCGATTCACCTTTCACCGGGAATGTAAAGGTCAAAGGGTTTAGCTAAATTAGGGAGTTCCGGGGCAAGGGTCTGAACTGACTGCTCTTTCCATTCTTGAAAGGCCACTTCTGGATTCTATTCAAAAGGATCATCATCTTTTCCTTTCAGTGTTTCATATAGAGGCCCAGCTAGTAGACTGTAGTTAGGGATCCAGAAGCAGCAAACCCTGGCCTCCCCAGGAACCCCTAAGCTGTCTTCTAGTTTTAGAAAGGGGTAAGGCTGCAAATGGTTTCTTCCCTTTCCTGGGATGGGCTTCTCCGACCTTCTGTGAGAATGAAGCCCAGGCAGGTCACCGCAGTCTGTGATATTTGAGCTTTTTCTTGGACAACTTCTATCCTTTATTGGCTTGGTAGTTCAGAGGCCTCCTTAGTAGGGCTGGCGATCAGAATGTCGTCTGCGTACTGAAGGAGGGTTTCCTTTTCCAGAGGTAGAACTTTTAGGTCTTTAGCTAAGCTTTCCCCAAAGATGGTGTGGGAATTTTTGCACCCTTGGGGCAAGACGGCCCGGAAGTATTGTTTTAGTTGTATGTTGAGTCCTGCCACTCACAAGCCAAAATTTCTTGTGACTCTGGGACTAATGGAATACAAAAGAAGGCATCATTGAAGACTAATACAGAATACCATGTCCTGGTGGTTGGTAGAATGACCAGCAGGGTGTAGGAATTAGGAGCAGCTGGAGGTATATCCTCGGTGGCTTCACTGACTGTCCTGACATCCTTTACCAGGTCCCCAGCAGCCCATGGGGCTCTCGTGGTCAGACCAATCCCAGAATATGGAGCTCACCTGGGCAGGTACCCCACCCCCACCCCAGCCCACGGGGCTCTCGTGGTCAGGCCCCTCCCAGGATACAGAGCTACCCTTGCAGGTACCGTGGCAGGGCTGGGCACACAGGAACCGTGCACATAGCCCTCATTGCAGAGCACCCCCAGCTCACCTGTCGCTCAGAGCTGACACAGAGCACCTCAGAGCAGGACTTGAACTAACAAACAGCAGCTGCGACAGGTCTGTGACCCTGGGCATCACTCTGTGCGGCCTCCCTCCACCTGGTCTTCCAGAGACTTCCACTGCACCCGGGGCACCAGGCCTCTGTCTCCAACCACCACCCACCCCTCCTCTCCCTGACTCCTGGGTTCCTCTCATTAGGAGAGGGTTTTCTTGAAGTTGTCTCCCACTCATGGGCCAGATAAAATGATTAGAAAACAAGCCAAAGCTGCAGCCCCTTGTCTATCCTGACTCTCAGGAGCCCACACCTGTTCCTTGGACCTGGCCGGTTCAGCAAGTTCCATTTTCTGCAACTGTGAGCCCCTGAGGGGTGATGATTGGCTGACCTGGGCAGCCTTACCGTGCCGGCCAGCCCTCCCCAGGTGTGCCTGGGTTGAGATCAATATAAATACCACTCCAGGCAGCAAGAGGCCCTGCAGCCATGCCTGACGCCATTTTCTCTGCCCTGTCAGCAGTCTCGGGGCTGGGCTGGTGGGAGGGAGTGAGAGGCCACGGCTTTGTGGGTGGCCCAGTGTGAGTGGGGCTCTGCTGGACTTTCTGTAGCAGTTGCCAGGCTGCCACCTGCTAAAGAAGAGGATGTGTCACCTATACCTGCTGCTGGAATTTCTCCCTGGGCAGAGGTGAGGAAGGAAAAAAGCAGTGGGGGCAGGGACAGGACGGGTATCTCAGGCAGGGAAATGGAAATCTTCCAGAAGAGCACCCAGGGCCAGGACCATCCTGGCTGGCCTGCAGGCACCAAGTCGGCCGGCATGCTGTCACTCGTGTGGCTCTATGGCCCTTCCTCTAGGCTTTCAAGTCCTTGTATATATTCAGGTGTTTTACCTGGGACGGGTAGGAATAGTTCAGCAGCAACTGGCCTGGGGCTCAGCTCACGTTTACTCACAGATGCCTCGGCACGGTGCCCCAGCTTTGCAATGAGGACGCTTGTTGCGTGGGGGCTGCTGGCTGAATGGGAGACGATTCCCCACCACTGACCAACTTCAGAATTGTTTACAACTGGAGCAAGTGCCCTGATACGGTTTTCCTCTGTGGAACTGGTGGGTTCTGTGTTTTTTTTCTCTTTTTCGTTTTTGGTTCAAGGTAGATTTTATTCCTCTTTTCTGTATTTACAGATATAAGCATGGAAATAATTTATTCATATAAATACATGTATGTGAAGGGAATAATTGTTTTTTCTGTTTTTTTTTTAAATTTTATTTCTTTTTAATTTTGAATTTTATTTTATATTTTTATACAGCAGGTTCTTATTGGTTATCTATTTTATACATATACATGTATACATGTCAATCCCAGTCTCTCAACTCCTCCCACCACCACACCCCCAACAGCTTTCCCCCCTTGTTGTCCATATGTTTGTTGTCTACATCTGTTGCTCTATTTATGCCTTGCAAAATGGTTAACCTGTACAGTTTTTCTAGGTTCCACATATATGCATGAATATACAAGATTTGTTTTTCTCTTTCTGACTTACTTCACTCTGTATGACACTCTCTAGATCCATCGACGTCTCTACAAATGACCCAATTTCATTCCTTTTCATGGCTTAGTAATATTCCATTTTATATATGTACCACAGCTTTATGCATTCGTCTGTCTGTGGGCATTTAGGTTGCTTCCATTACCTCGATATTGTAAAGAGTGAGGCAATGAACATTGCGGTGAATGTCTCTTTTTGATTTATGGTTTTGTCTGGGTATATGTCCAGAACTGGGATTGCTGTATCATATGGTAATTCTACTGTTAGTTTCTTAAGAAACTCCATATTGTTCTCCATAGTGACTGTATCAATTTATATTCCCAACAATAGTGGAAGAGGGTTCCATTTCTCCACACGCTTTCCAGCATTTTTTGTTTGTAGATTTTCTGATGATGCCCATTCTACCAGGTGTGAGGTGATATCTCATTGTTGAGTCCATTTCCTTGAGAAAGGGGTAGGTCTTGTCTATTACATATTTAGCTTATGGAACGGTATCTGTGCTAATTTCAAACACAGGTTTTATGCAGCACCCCAACTCACCTTCCCCTTTAAGCAAACATAAGTTGGTTTTCTAAACATGAGACCCTGTTCTGTTTTGTAATTCAGTTCCTGTGTAGCCAAGTTCGCATTCCATGTATTAGTGGTACCTTATGAGGTTTCTTTTTCTGTGTGACTTTTTTCACTTAGAATCACCGTGCCTCATCCACTCATTATGCTGGTACGGGCCTGGTGACATAGTTTTCATTGCTGAGAGGTATTCTGTTGTACGTAAGTACCGCAACTTCTTTATCCATAATTTGCTCTCTGGCATATTTAACTTGTGCTGCAGAAGAGGTTCCTGTAAACAGAGCCGTCCCAAATTTTGGGGTGGCTGTGTCTTTTTGATTTTAATTTCCCTAAGCTATAGGACCATAAGTGGAAGTGCCCTAGGCTCTGTTGCTTTGTTTTTTAGATGTTTCAGGAAACACCATACACTTCTCCCCAGTGGCTGTTGGCAATTTACATCCCGCCCATCAGCATAACAAGGCTCCCTGTTCTCCATGGCCTGTCCTGCCTTTCTGGATTTTACACTTTTTTCAGATGGCCCTTTTGACCGGGGGGAAGTGAGACTTCATTGTAGTGCAGATTTCCTTTGCAAGCTTGCTTGGTTGGCCAAAAAGGGCGTATGGGTTTTTTCCTGAATATATTCAGGAAAAAACGCATACGCCCTTTTTGGCCAAGTGCATTATTGTGGACGTTCTGCCTCTTTTCCTATGCTTTAAATGCAATTCCAGTCTACCTCCTGAAATCGGTTTCCTGCAATTCTGCCCCGCTTTCAAGTCCTCTTGGCAGCCTTACTTCAGTATATTTTTGGACGATAGCTGTCATTTATAACTCTGCAGGTTTGTGAATTACAGTGCCCCTGATCTCCTTTCTTCAACTCGCTTTCTTGTGAGCTGGCCGCAACACCGCAGGATTGCTTCAGGCCCTAATCTGGTTCCGGCACGGCACGCTGAGCCTTTGGTTAATTCCTCTTCCTGGTGGGAAATGAGAGTTAAATTTGCCCGTCCAGACACCTCCAGCTAGTCTCTCATTGGTTCTCCCTATTCCTGTTCATCTTCCGCAGAAATTGCAAACTGGGCCAAACAGGAGGTTAAAGGCACTGACTCTCCAAGTCGGGAGAGTGTTAGTAAAGCGTCTGGAATGTTGCACCCGAGTACCAGGCGACGAGTACTGAGACATATTGGAACACGTCTACCGATCACACGGTTGATCATACTGTGGGATCCATATGCATGTTTTAGCTGAAGGAAGAATCCCTTAAACCTGGAGAGTTGAGACCCGTGGAATGGGTACCATGCAATATGACTTCAAAGGGTCTTCATTTGCTCACCGAACCTCTCCAATCCTATCACTGCTGCGTTTATGCCCCTGTACACATGCTTGATTCCCTTTCGGAGACATAGCAATCCATAGGTTTTAAGATACTTACTAGTCAGGTACATTCTTAGGTGTTTAATATGGGGTGTTGAGTCCATTTCGTTGAGCAAGGAGTAGCTCTTGTCTATACCATATTTGGCTTAAGAAACTTTATCTGTGCTCATTTCAGTCTCTGGTTTTATGCAGCACCCCAACTCACCTTTGCCCTTAAGCAAGCATAAGTTGGTTTTCTAAATTTGAGACCCTGTTCTCTTTTGTAATCCAGTTCCTGTGTAGCCAAGTTTACATTCCATGTATTAGTGATATCTTATGAAGTTTCTTTTCCTGTGTGACTTATTTCAGTTACAATCATCATACCTGAATCCACTCATTATGCTGCTACGGGCCTGATGACAAAGATTTCATTGCTGAGTTATATTGCATTGTACGAAAGTACCACAAGTTCTTTATCCATTTTTCACTTTCTGCGATATTGAACTTGTCACGTAAACGAGGTTCTTGTAAACAGAGCCGTCCCAAATTTTGGGGTGGCTGTGTCTTTTTGATTTTAATTTCCCTAAGCTACAGGACCATAAGTGGATGTGCCCTAGGCTCTGTTGCTTTGTTTCTAAGATGTTTCAGGAAACACTGTACACTTCTCCCAAGTGGCTGTTGGCAATTTACATCCCGCCCATCAGCATAACAAGGCTCCCAGTTCTCCATGGCCTGTCCTGCCTTTCTGGATTTTACACTTTTTTCAGATGGCCCTTTTGACCGGGGGGAAGTGAGACTTCATTGTAGTGCAGATTTCCTTTGCAAGCTTGCTTGGTTGGCCAAAAAGGGCGTATGCGTTTTTTCCTGAATATATTCAGGAAAAAACGCATACGCCCATTTTGGCCAAGTGCATCATTTTCGACGTTCTGCCTCTTTTCCTATGCTTTAAATGCAATTCCAGTCTACCTCCTGAAATCGGTTTCCTGCAATTCTGCACCACTTTCAAGTCCTCTTGGCAGCCTTACTTCAGTATATTTTTGGACGATAGCTGTCATTTATAACTCTGCAGGTTTGTGAATTACAGTGTCCCTGAGCTCCTTTCTTCAGCTCGCTTTCTTGTGATCTGGCCGCAACACCGCAGGATTGCTTCAGGCCCTAATCTGGTTCCAGCATGGCACGCTGAGCCTTTGGTTAATTCCTCTTCCTGGTGGGAAATGAGAGTTAAATTTGCCCGTCCAGACACCTCCAGCTAGTCTCTCATTGGTTCTCCCTATTCCTGTTCATCTTCCGCAGAAATTGCAAACTAGCCTAAACAGGAGGTTAAAGGCACTGACTCTCCAAGTCGGGAGAGTGTTAGTAAAGCGTCTGGAATGTTGCACCCGAGTACCAGGGGATGAGAACTGAGACATATTGGAACACGTCTCCCGATCACACGGTTGATCATACTCTGGGTTCCACATGCATGCTTTAGCTGAAGGAAGAATCCCTTAAACCTGGAGAGTTGAGACCCGTGGAATGGGTACCATGCAATATGAATTCAAAGGGTCTTCATTTGCTCACCGAACCTCTCCAATCTTATCACTGCTGCGTTTATGCCCCTGTACACATGCTTGATTCTCTTTTGGAGACATAGCAATCCATAGGTTTTAAGATACTTACTAGTCAGGTACATTCTTAGGCATTTAATATGGGGTGTTGAGTCCATTTTGTTGAGCAAGGAGAAGCTCTTGTCTATTCCATATTTGGCTTAAGGAACTTTATCTGTGCTCATTTCAATCTCTGGTTTTATGCAGCACTCCAACTCACCTTTCCCCTTAAGCAAGCATAAGTTGGTTTTCTAAATTTGAGACCCTGTTCTGTTTTGTAATCCAGTTCCTGTGTAGCCAAGTTTACATTCCGTGTATTAGTGATATCTTATGATGTTTCTTTTTCTGTGTGACTTATTTCAGATAGAATCATCATACCTGAATCCACTCATTATGCTGCTACGGGCCTGATGACATAGATTTCATTGCTGAGTGATATTGCATTGTACGTAAGTACCACAACTGCTTTATCCATTTTTCACTTTCTGCGATATTGAACTTGTCCCGTAAAGGAGTTTCTTGTAAACAGAGCCTTCCCAAACTTAGGGGTGGCTGTGTCTTTTTGATTTTGATTTCCCTAAGCTATAGGACCATAAGTGGAAGTGCCCTAGGCTCTGTTGCTTTGTTTTTTAGATGTTTCAGGAAACACCATACACTTCTCCCAAGTGGCTGTTGGCAATTTACATCCCGCCCATCAGCATAACAAGGCTCCCAGTTCTCCATGTCGTGTCCTGCCTTTCTGGATTTTACACTTTTTTCAGATGGCCCTTTTGACCAGGGGGAAGTGAGAATTCATTGTAGTGCAGATTTCCTTTGCAAGCTTGCTTGGTTGGCCAAAAAGGGCGTATACGTCTTTTCCTGAATATATTCAGGAAAAAACACATACGCCCGTTTTGGCCAAGTGCATCATTGTCGACGTTCTGCCTCTTTTCCTATGCTTTAAATCGAATCCAGTCTACCTCCTGAAATTGGTTTCCTGCAATTATGCCCCGCTTTCAAGTCCTCTTGGCAGCCTTATTTCGGAATATTTTTGGATGATAGCTGTCATTTATAACTCTGCAGGTTTGTGAATTACAGTGCCCCTGAGCTCCTTTCTTCAACTCGCTTTCTTGTGAGCTGGCCGCAACACCGCATATTGCTTCAGGCCCTAATCTGGTTCCGGCACGGCACGCTGAGCCTTTGGTTAATTCCTCTTCCTGGTGCGAAATGAGCATTAAATTTGCCCCATCCAGACACCTCCAGCTAGTCTCTCATTGGTTCTCCCTATTCCTGTTCATCTTCCGCAGAAATTGCAAACTGGGCCAAACAGGAGGTTAAAGGCACTGACTCTCCAAGTCGGAAGAGTGTTAGTAAAGCGTCTGGAATGTTGCACCTGAGTACCAGGGAACGAGAACTCAGACATATTTGAACATGACTCACGATCACACGGTTGATCATACTCTGGGTTCCACATGCATGTTTTAGCTGAAGGAAGAATCCCTTAAACCTGGAGAGTTGAGACCCGTGGAATGGGTACCATGCAATATGATTTCAAAGGGTCTTCATTTGCTCACCGAACCTCTCCAATCCTATCACGGCTGCGTTTATGCCCCTGTACACATGCTTGATTCTCTTTCGGAGACATAGTAATCCATAGGTTTTAAGATACTTACTAGTCAGGTACATTCTTAGGCGTTTAATATGGGGTGTTGAGTCCATTTTGTTGAGCAAGGAGTAGCTCTTGTCTATTCCATATTTGGCTTAAGGAACTTTATCTGTGCTCATTTCAATCTCTGGTTTTATGCAGCACCCCAACTCACCTTTCCCCTTAAGCAAGCATAAGTTGGTTTTCTAAATTTGAGACCTTGTTCTCTTTTGTAATCCAGTTCCTGTGTAGCCAAGTTTACAATCCGTGTATTAGTGATATCTTATGATGTTTCATTTTCTGTGTGACTTATTTCAGTTAGAATCATCATACCTGAATCCACTCATTATGCTGCTACGGGCCTGATGACATAGATTTCATTGCTGAGTGATATTGCATTGTACGTAAGTACCGCAACTTCTTTATCCATTTTTCACTTTCTGCGATATTGAACTTGTACCGTAAATGAGGTTCTTGTAAACAGAGCCGTCCCAAACTTTGGGGTGGCTGTGTCTTTTTGATTTTAATTTCCCTAAGCTATAGGACCATAAGTGGAAGTGCCCTAGGCTCTGTTGCTTTGTTTTTTAGATGTTTCAGGAAACACCATACACTTCTCCCTAGTGGCTGTTGGCAACTTACATCCCGCCCATCAACATAACAAGACTCCCAGTTCTCCATGGCCTGTCCTGCCTTTCTGGATTTTACACTTTTTTCAGATGGCCCTTTTGACCGGGGGGAAGTGAGACTTCATTGTAGTGCAGATTTCCTTTGCAAGCTTGCTTGGTTGGCCAGAAAGGGCGTATGCGTTTTTTCCTGAATATATTCAGGAAAAAACGCATACGCCCTTTGTGGCCAAGTGCATCATTGTCGACGTTCTGCCTCTTTTCCTATGCTTTAAATGCAATTCCAGTCTACCTCCTGAAATCGGTTTCCTGCATTTCTGCCTTGCTTTCGATGCCTCTTCATAGCCTTACTGCAATATATTTTTTTAAAATAGTTGGTCTTTATAACTCTGCACGTTTTTGAATTGCAGTGGCCCTTAGCTCCATTTTTCAGCTCATATTTTTGTGATCTTGCCTCATAACCACAGGATTCCTTCAGGCCCTATTCTTGCATGGCACCTTGCTGTGCCTTTGGTTTATTCTTCTTACTGATGTGAAATTAGAGTGACATGTGCCCATTTAAACCGCTACAGCTAGTTTCTCACTGGTTCCCCCTATTCCCATTCATCCTCCGACACTAACTGCAGCCTGTGTGATAACAGAACTTAAAGACATTGACTCTCCATGTGGGGATGTTGTTAGTAAAGTGGCTGGAATGTCGATCCGGAGCCCCAGGAGAGGAAAAATGAGGTGCATTTTAGAAACCTTTCCCCGATCATATGGTATACCAGTCGCTGGGTTTCCCAAGCATGGTTTAGCTGTAGGAAGATTCCCTTCAACCTGGATTGTTGGGACCCTTGGAATGAGTAGCATGAAGTATTGCATTAAACTTTTGGCAGTTGCTCACCAAAGCTCACCAATCCTCTCAGCCCCAAGTGTCCAGCCTTATGTCTTATCCAGCTGTGGGTTTATATGTGGTCAACCCAGGTTGCATCACAGCCCCCTGAGCAAATTTTGTAAGAATTTTTCTCTCTTTCATTGTTTCTGCGTTTTGTTTTTAAAATTTATTTCTATAATGGGGTTTAGCTCATTTTCACTGCTGTGTTTGTGCCGCTCTGCACACACTTGATTCCCTTATGGAGATATATCAATACATGGATTTTAAGATTCTTATTACTCAGATATATTTCTCTGCAGTGTATAAGGTGTGTTGAGGCCAGTTCATTAAGCAAGGTGTAGATCTTGTCTAATATCTATTTGGTTTATTGAACGGTATCTGTGCTAATTTCAAACTCTGGTTTTATGCATCACCCCACCTCTCCTTTCCCCTTAAGCTGACATAAGTGTGTTTTCTACATGTGAGACACTGTTCTGTTCTATAATTCATTTCTTGTGCAGCCATATTTACCCTCCCTCTATAAGTGATATCTTATGATATGTTTCTTTTTCTGTTTGACTTATTTCAAGTAGTATTATCGGACCTAAATCCACTCTTTATCCTTCTACTAGCCTTATTACATTGATTTCATGGTGAAGAGATATTCCATTGTACATAAGTACCACATCTTCTTTATCCATTGTTCTCTTTCCTGGGATATTTAAGGTGTACTGAAGTTGAGGTTCTTGTAAACAGAGTAGCCCTAAACTGTGGTGTGCTTGTGTCTTGTTGATTTTTAGACTTCCCTAGATATACTCCCATGATTGGAAGTGTCCTATGCTCTGTAGCTCTGTTTTTTAGATGATTTAGGAACCACCATACACTTCTCCAGAGTGGCTCTCGGCAGTTCACACACTGCCCATCAGCGTATAAAGGCTCCCTGTTCTCCATGGCCTGTCCTGCATTTCTGGTTTTTACAATTTTTTAGGATGGCCCTTTTGACCGGTGGGAAATGAGACTTCTTTGTTGTGCACATTTGCATTGCTTGCTTGCTTCGTTGCCCATAAAGTGCGTATGCGTTTTTTCCTGGATATAATCAGGAAAAAACGCATACGCCCTTTTGGGCCAACTGCATCATTGTCGAAATTCTGCCGCTTTTCATGTGCTTTAAAGACGAGTCCAATCTATCTCTTGAAATCTGTTTCTTGCAATTCTGTCTTGCATTCAGATCCTCTTCTTTGCCTTACCTCAACATATTTTTGGACGTTAGTTTTCATTTATAACTCTGCAGGTTTGTGAATTGCAGTGACCCTGAGCTCCATTTTTTAAGTTGCTCTTTTGTGAGCTGGCCTCAAACCCGCAGGATTGCTTCAGGCCCCATTTTGGCTCTGGCGAGGCGGGCTGAGCCTTTTTTCAATTCTTATTCTTAATGGGAAATTAGAGTGATATGTGCCCGTCCAAACCCCTACAACTATTCTCTCATTGGTTCCCCCTCTTCCCGTTCATCCTCCTCACAATTTGCAAAATGTGTGAAACAGAAGTTGAAATGTGCTGATTCTCCAAGTGGGGAGATTCTAAGTAACATGGCTGGAATGGTGAACAAGAGCACCAGGAGAGGATAAATGAGCTGCATTTTAGACACATCTCCCGATCACATGGTGTACAGTCCTCTGGGTTTTCCATGCATGTTTTAGCTGTAGGAAGATCCCTTGAACCTGCAGATTTGGGACCCATTGAATGGGTACCAGGTAGTATTACTTTAAAGGGTGTGCATTTCCTCACCCAACCTCACATTTCTCTTAGTGCAAACAGTTTCCAGCCTTATGTCTCATCCTGCTGTGGGTCTAGATGTGTTCAATCCATGTTGCATCACCGTCCCTGAGGAAAAGTTGTAAGAGGTTTTCTCTGTCTCTCTGTCGTTTATTTTTTTCAATTTATTACTATATTGGTTACAGCTGATTTTCAAAGCTCTGTTTCTTGCTGCTGTACATCCACTTGATTCACGTACAGAGAGACATCAGTAAATTCTTTTTCAGATTCTTACCAGTCGTATATATTCTTTTCCGGTGACTTGAGTGTGCTGAGTGCAGTTCTTTTAGCTTCCGTGTAGGCCTTGTTGATTATCAGTTTGGTATTTGGAATGGTATCTTTGCTAATTTCAACCTCCTGGATGATGCCTCACCCCTCCCCACCTTTCCCGTTTAGCAGCCTTATGCGTGTTTCCTACATATTTGACTATGTTTTTGTTTTGTAATTTATTTCATGTGTAGCCATTTTGGATTCCACCTTTAAGTGATATCTTATGATATGTGTCTTTTTCTTTTTGAATTATGTCACTTAGAATGATCATACGTAACTCCTCCGGAGTTGTTACAACTGGCCATAGTTCATTGATTTCCAGGCTGAATAATATTCCACTCTACCTAAGTACCACATCTCTATCCATTTGTTCCCTCCAGAGACATTTAAGTTATATCCTAGTCGAAGATCTTTTAAACAGAGAGGGGGTAAACATTGGGGTGCCTGTGTCCTCTCGATTTTTGTTTTTCCCAAGATATACGCCCATGAGTGCAAGTGCCCTATGCTCTGTAGCTCATTTTTTAGATGCTTTAGTAAACACAATACACTTCTCCAGAATGGCCGTTGGCAATATACATTTCCACTATAAGTCTCACAGGGCTCCCTCTTCTCCTTGCCCTGTCCTGCATTTCTGTTGTTTACGCTTTATGAGGATGGCTCTTCTGACTGATGCGAAGTGATATCTTTTGTAGTATTGACTTCCAGTGCCCACCTGTTTGGTTGGCTAAAAAAGTGTATGCCCTTTTCTTGAATATATACAGAAAAAAACGCATACACCCTTTTTGGCCAACTGCAATGTTGGCAATGTTCAGCTCCTTTTCTTGTGCTTAATGGCGAGTCCTTTCTACCTCCTCAGATCCCTCTCCTGCCATTCTCCCTTGCTTACAAGTCCTTTTCTCTGACTTTCGTCAAGACATTTTTCAGTGATGGATATTTTCAACTCTGCAGTTTCGTGAATTTTACTGCCCCTGAGTTCCATTGTTCAGCTTGTGTTTATGGGAACTGGCCACAAAGCAGCGGGATTTCCTCAAGCCCTATACTGTTTCCATGGGCAACCCTAGCCTTTGGTCAATTCGTCTTCCTGATTGGAAATTAGAGTGACATGTGCCTGTCTGAACACCTAGGACTTGTCTCTCTTTGTTCCTCATCCTTCCGCTTCATCCTCTGGACAAATTCCAAACTGTACGCAACAGGATGTTGACAGTGCTGACATCTCCAAGTGGGGAGACTGTTAGTAAAGACGCTGGAGGGGTGAACCCGAGCACCAGGAGATGAGGAGATGAGATGCCTTTTCGAAACTCTTCCCGATCAGACGGTATACCATCCTCTGGGTGTGACAGACATGTTTTAGCAGTAGGAAGAGTCCCATTCATGTAAGGAGAACACCAGGGCTTTTTCAAAATCAGTGTCTCCCCGAAACCCAAACTGGGGAATTTTTTAAGCTACGGCTACACATATGTTCATTAAGGGCCTTGGGAAGTAGGCAGAGTCCAAACTTTAGATGATTGAAGTCTTCAGGGTCAGAAGCACTCACCACCAGCTTCCCTTAGGTTACACTTTAACTGTCATTGATAGATGATGTCAATAAAAATATCTATTCTTTTTCAGATTATTTCCCCTTATAGCTTATTGCAAAATGTTGAGTGTAGTTCCCTGTGCTATACAGTAGTTCCTTGTTGATGATCTATTTTATACATAGCAGTGTGTATGTGTTAATCCCAAACTGTTAATTTATCCCTCCTCCCACCTTTCCCCTTTGGTAATAATAAATTATAAGATTTTATACTTCTCAGAAATGGGGGAGCTGAAAGAGAGGTATCATTTTCAATGGAAAAGCATTTAAAACAAGATTGAAGTTTTAACCAAGATTATTAGATGTACATCCTTGGAAAGAAATCACTTCGTTTCTCTAATATTGACCTGACAAATAAGACAAACCTTTTCACTGAACTTGCTTATAATAAAGTGATGGAAATATCAAATGGAAGTGTTAGAAACATCTTATTTTACCTGAGCCTTATACTCTGTTCTATGTTAACTACAGTTTGGCTCACACATCTGTTCATTGAGGTTACAATAGTCTCAATTTCTGTTACTGATCCTCCAGAGTGGACCCCAACAAGTGTCCCCCTGCCCAGTGTCATTGGGGCCAACAGATCGAGACTGAGTTTGGTTCACAAGCAAAGGAAATTTTATATTTTGATCAGAGAATGGAGAAGTGAGAGCATGCACTACCCCGTGGGCTGTGGGCTGGGCTGCTGTGTAGAGATCCTGTCAGAGTCAGTGGGAGGGAGGGGGCGGAACTCTAGAGGGCCAGGTTAGCTGCAGCTCAGGCTCTATATCGCGGAGTCTGCACTGGGCCCCAGGAGCTGAGGTGTCGTCCCAGCCATTCTGCACTAGGAAATCTGGTCTGAAGTGCCGGGTGTGGAACCTCTGCATGCGGGACCCTAGGAGCACATGAAATTAGACAAAGCACAAAGGATAAAAAAGGTTAGACTTGACTTTATTGCCCAGATTCTATTTTTATCTCCCAGGGATTTTTAATGGGCTTTGCTGGGGACAAACCCCTCCTCTGCCTTTTGTCCCGTTCCTCATTCTTGGAGTGCTGAGGGTGCAGACCCTTCTTCTGTAACTGCTGAGTGCTGAGTTGGGAGCCCTCATACCTGGGGGCGAGGGTCAGAGCTTCTCCCCAGCAGCCTCCAGGTGACGTTGATTGTCCCCAGGCCCCCTGCCTCCCTGCTCGTCCACCTGAGCACCAGCATTGGAAGTGTTATAGATTCTAATGACCTTTAAGGGTCCAGGAAAGAGATGTGCAGAGATGCTGTGGGGGCCGGTTTCACCCCGCCCCACATTTGTTCAGCCACCTTAGGCTGACCGTTTCTGCCAGCCTAGATGCTCTGACCAGTAGTCTGCGCTTTCTTCAATTAGGCCCCTGAATTAACGTACAAACAGCACCAGGTGTCAGAGCCCTGCCTGCTCAACTCCCAGACAGTCCAGGGTCAGTGGTGATCAAGGACCATGATGGCCACTGAGTCAACAGCCTTTTGAAGTAAACAGGAGTCCAGCCGGTCTTATTGGCCACCATCATCACGGTGTCTGTAGGCTTTTCTATGGTGACAGTGTGATATACAGTTCCCCCGCCAAGATTATTAGCTCCCCTCTGGGTGCAGTAAGTCCTGCAAGCAGTAGTCTACTCTTTTGAGACACACTCTTGTTGTTTTATGAGAGAAACTCCAGGTCAAGTGATGTTCACACGAGTCGTCATGGTGCCCTGTTGCCCCCGGTTATCTCTCTGGATGTTGGAGTTGGAGGGCCTCCTCACTCGAGGTTGGTGTGCCCACGGAGCGAACCCTGAAACTTCAGGGCATGGTTGGTGGTTAGGATCACCACGTGGGGTCCTTTTCCCTTAGGAGGGAGGTGGCCTTTTGGGCTGCTGATTTCCAGGTTTTTAGATACCGCCAGTATCTTGGCCAGATGTGGCAGTGGGCCAAGCCCCTTGGTGACCGTAGTTTATCCTACCTGGATGGCATTCTTGCATTGTTCCATTTCAAGTGGTCCCAGTTTTTGCACTAATTCTCCAATGGCGATTCACCTTTCACCGGGAATGTAAAGGTCAAAGGGTTTAGCTAAATTAGGGAGTTCCAGGGCAAGGGTCTGAATTGACTGCTCTTTCCATTCTTGAAAGGCCACTTCTGGATTCTATTCAAAAGGATCATCATCTTTTCCTTTCAGTGTTTCATATAGAGGCCCAGCTAGTAGACTGTAGTTAGGGATCCAGAAGCAGCAAACCCTGGCCTCCCCAGGAACCCCTAAGCTGTCTTCTAGTTTTAGAAAGGGGTAAGGCTGAAAATGGTTTCTTTCCTTTCCTGGGATGGGCTTCTCCGACCTTCTGTGAGAATGAAGCCCAGGCAGGTCACCGCAGTCTGTGATATTTGAGCTTTTTCTTGGACAACTTCTATCCTTTATTGGCTTGGTAGTTCAGAGGCCTCCTTAGTAGGGCTGGCGATCAGAATGTCGTCTGTGTACTGAAGGAGGGTTTCCTTTTCCAGAGGTAGAACTTTTAGGTCTTTAGCTAAGCTTTCCCCAAAGATGGTGTGGGAATTTTTGCACCCTTGGGGCAAGACGGCCCGGAAGTATTGTTTTAGTTGTATGTTGAGTCCTGCCACTCACAAGCCAAAATTTCTTGTGACTCTGGGACTAATGGAATACAAAAGAAGGCATCATTGAAGACTAATACAGAATACCATGTCCTGGTGGTTGGTAGAATGACCAGCAGGGTGTAGGAATTAGGAGCAGCTGGAGGTATATCCTCGGTGGCTTCACTGACTGTCCTGACATCCTTTACCAGGTCCCCAGCAGCCCATGGGGCTCTCGTGGTCAGACCAATCCCAGAATATGGAGCTCACCTGGGCAGGTACCCCACCCCCACCCCAGCCCACGGGGCTCTCGTGGTCAGGCCCCTCCCAGGATACAGAGCTACCCTTGCAGGTACCGTGGCAGGGCTGGGCACACAGGAACCGTGCACATAGCCCTCATTGCAGAGCACCCCCAGCTCACCTGTCGCTCAGAGCTGACACAGAGCACCTCAGAGCAGGACTTGAACTAACAAACAGCAGCTGCGACGGGTCTGTGACCCTGGGCATCACTCTGTGCGGCCTCCCTCCACCTGGTCTTCCAGAGACTTCCGCTGCACCCGGGGCACCAGGCCTCTGTCTCCAACCACCACCCACCCCTCCTCTCCCTGACTCCTGGGTTCCTCTCATTAGGAGAGGGTTTTCTTGAAGTTGTCTCCCACTCATGGGCCAGATAAAATGATTAGAAAACAAGCCAAAGCTGCAGCCCCTTGTCTATCCTGACTCTCAGGAGCCCACACCTGTTCCTTGGACCTGGCCGGTTCAGCAAGTTCCATTTTCTGCAACTGTGAGCCCCTGAGGGGTGATGATTGGCTGACCTGGGCAGCCTTACCGTGCCGGCCAGCCCTCCCCAGGTGTGCCTGGGTTGAGATCAATATAAATACCACTCCAGGCAGCAAGAGGCCCTGCAGCCATGCCTGACGCCATTTTCTCTGCCCTGTCAGCAGTCTCGGGGCTGGGCTGGTGGGAGGGAGTGAGAGGCCACGGCTTTGTGGGTGGCCCAGTGTGAGTGGGGCTCTGCTGGACTTTCTGTAGCAGTTGCCAGGCTGCCACCTGCTAAAGAAGAGGATGTGTCACCTATACCTGCTGCTGGAATTTCTCCCTGGGCAGAGGTGAGGAAGGAAAAAAGCAGTGGGGGCAGGGACAGGACGGGTATCTCAGGCAGGGAAATGGAAATCTTCCAGAAGAGCACCCAGGGCCAGGACCATCCTGGCTGGCCTGCAGGCACCAAGTCGGCCGGCATGCTGTCACTCGTGTGGCTCTATGGCCCTTCCTCTAGGCTTTCAAGTCCTTGTATATATTCAGGTGTTTTACCTGGGACGGGTAGGAATAGTTCAGCAGCAACTGGCCTGGGGCTCAGCTCACGTTTACTCACAGATGCCTCGGCACGGTGCCCCAGCTTTGCAATGAGGACGCTTGTTGCGTGGGGGCTGCTGGCTGAATGGGAGACGATTCCCCACCACTGACCAACTTCAGAATTGTTTACAACTGGAGCAAGTGCCCTGATACGGTTTTCCTCTGTGGAACTGGTGGGTTCTGTGTTTTTTTTCTCTTTTTCGTTTTTGGTTCAAGGTAGATTTTATTCCTCTTTTCTGTATTTACAGATATAAGCATGGAAATAATTTATTCATATAAATACATGTATGTGAAGGGAATAATTGTTTTTTCTGTTTTTTTTTTAAATTTTATTTCTTTTTAATTTTGAATTTTATTTTATATTTTTATACAGCAGGTTCTTATTGGTTATCTATTTTATACATATACATGTATACATGTCAATCCCAGTCTCTCAACTCCTCCCACCACCACACCCCCAACAGCTTTCCCCCCTTGTTGTCCATATGTTTGTTGTCTACATCTGTTGCTCTATTTATGCCTTGCAAAATGGTTAACCTGTACAGTTTTTCTAGGTTCCACATATATGCATGAATATACAAGATTTGTTTTTCTCTTTCTGACTTACTTCACTCTGTATGACACTCTCTAGATCCATCGACGTCTCTACAAATGACCCAATTTCATTCCTTTTCATGGCTTAGTAATATTCCATTTTATATATGTACCACAGCTTTATGCATTCGTCTGTCTGTGGGCATTTAGGTTGCTTCCATTACCTCGATATTGTAAAGAGTGAGGCAATGAACATTGCGGTGAACGTCTCTTTTTGATTTATGGTTTTGTCTGGGTATATGTTCAGAACTGGGATTGCTGTATCATATGGTAATTCTACTGTTAGTTTCTTAAGAAACTCCATATTGTTCTCCATAGTGACTGTATCAATTTATATTCCCAACAATAGTGGAAGAGGGTTCCATTTCTCCACACGCTTTCCAGCATTTTTTGTTTGTAGATTTTCTGATGATGCCCATTCTACCAGGTGTGAGGTGATATCTCATTGTTGAGTCCATTTCCTTGAGAAAGGGGTAGGTCTTGTCTATTACATATTTAGCTTATGGAACGGTATCTGTGCTAATTTCAAACACAGGTTTTATGCAGCACCCCAACTCACCTTCCCCTTTAAGCAAACATAAGTTGGTTTTCTAAACATGAGACCCTGTTCTGTTTTGTAATTCAGTTCCTGTGTAGCCAAGTTCGCATTCCATGTGTTAGTGGTACCTTATGAGGTTTCTTTTTCTGTGTGACTTTTTTCACTTAGAATCACCGTGCCTCATCCACTCATTATGCTGGTACGGGCCTGGTGACATAGTTTTCATTGCTGAGAGGTATTCTGTTGTACGTAAGTACCGCAACTTCTTTATCCATAATTTGCTCTCTGGCATATTTAACTTGTGCTGCAGAAGAGGTTCCTGTAAACAGAGCCGTCCCAAATTTTGGGGTGGCTGTGTCTTTTTGATTTTAATTTCCCTAAGCTATAGGACCATAAGTGGAAGTGCCCTAGGCTCTGTTGCTTTGTTTTTTAGATGTTTCAGGAAACACCATACACTTCTCCCCAGTGGCTGTTGGCAATTTACATCCCGCCCATCAGCATAACAAGGCTCCCTGTTCTCCATGGCCTGTCCTGCCTTTCTGGATTTTACACTTTTTTCAGATGGCCCTTTTGACCGGGGGCAAGTGAGACTTCATTGTAGTGCAGATTTCCTTTGCAAGCTTGCTTGGTTGGCCAAAAAGGGCGTATGGGTTTTTTCCTGAATATATTCAGGAAAAAACGCATACGCCCTTTTTGGCCAAGTGCATTATTGTGGACGTTCTGCCTCTTTTCCTATGCTTTAAATGCAATTCCAGTCTACCTCCTGAAATCGGTTTCCTGCAATTCTGCCCCGCTTTCAAGTCCTCTTGGCAGCCTTACTTCAGTATATTTTTGGACGATAGCTGTCATTTATAACTCTGCAGGTTTGTGAATTACAGTGCCCCTGATCTCCTTTCTTCAACTCGCTTTCTTGTGAGCTGGCCGCAACACCGCAGGATTGCTTCAGGCCCTAATCTGGTTCCGGCACGGCATGCTGAGCCTTTGGTTAATTCCTCTTCCTGGTGGGAAATGAGAGTTAAATTTGCCCGTCCAGACACCTCCAGCTAGTCTCTCATTGGTTCTCCCTATTCCTGTTCATCTTCCGCAGAAATTGCAAACTGGGCCAAACAGGAGGTTAAAGGCACTGACTCTCCAAGTCGGGAGAGTGTTAGTAAAGCGTCTGGAATGTTGCACCCGAGTACCAGGGGATGAGAACTGAGACATATTGGAACACGTCTCCCGATCACACGGTTGATCATACTCTGGGTTCCACATGCATGCTTTAGCTGAAGGAAGAATCCCTTAAACCTGGAGAGTTGAGACCCGTGGAATGGGTACCATGCAATATGACTTCAAAGGGTCTTCATTTGCTCACCGAACCTCTCCAATCTTATCACTGCTGCGTTTATGCCCCTGTACACATGCTTGATTCTCTTTTGGAGACATAGCAATCCATAGGTTTTAAGATACTTACTAGTCAGGTACATTCTTAGGCATTTAATATGGGGTGTTGAGTCCATTTTGTTGAGCAAGGAGAAGCTCTTGTCTATTCCATATTTGGCTTAAGGAACTTTATCTGTGCTCATTTCAATCTCTGGTTTTATGCAGCACTCCAACTCACCTTTCCCCTTAAGCAAGCATAAGTTGGTTTTCTAAATTTGAGACCCTGTTCTGTTTTGTAATCCAGTTCCTGTGTAGCCAAGTTTACATTCCGTGTATTAGTGATATCTTATGATGTTTCTTTTTCTGTGTGACTTATTTCAGATAGAATCATCATACCTGAATCCACTCATTATGCTGCTACGGGCCTGATGACATAGATTTCATTGCTGAGTGATATTGCATTGTACGTAAGTACCACAACTGCTTTATCCATTTTTCACTTTCTGCGATATTGAACTTGTCCCATAAAGGAGTTTCTTGTAAACAGAGCCTTCCCAAACTTAGGGGTGGCTGTGTCTTTTTGATTTTGATTTCCCTAAGCTATAGGACCATAAGTGGAAGTGCCCTAGGCTCTGTTGCTTTGTTTTTTAGATGTTTCAGGAAACACCATACACTTCTCCCAAGTGGCTGTTGGCAATTTACATCCCGCCCATCAGCATAACAAGGCTCCCAGTTCTCCATGTCGTGTCCTGCCTTTCTGGATTTTACACTTTTTTCAGATGGCCCTTTTGACCAGGGGGAAGTGAGAATTCATTGTAGTGCAGATTTCCTTTGCAAGCTTGCTTGGTTGGCCAAAAAGGGCGTATATGTCTTTTCCTGAATATATTCAGGAAAAAACACATACGCCCGTTTTGGCCAAGTGCATCATTGTCGACGTTCTGCCTCTTTTCCTATGCTTTAAATCGAATCCAGTCTACCTCCTGAAATTGGTTTCCTGCAATTATGCCCCGCTTTCAAGTCCTCTTGGCAGCCTTATTTCGGAATATTTTTGGATGATAGCTGTCATTTATAACTCTGCAGGTTTGTGAATTACAGTGCCCCTGAGCTCCTTTCTTCAACTCGCTTTCTTGTGAGCTGGCCGCAACACCGCATATTGCTTCAGGCCCTAATCTGGTTCCGGCACGGCACGCTGAGCCTTTGGTTAATTCCTCTTCCTGGTGCGAAATGAGCATTAAATTTGCCCCATCCAGACACCTCCAGCTAGTCTCTCATTGGTTCTCCCTATTCCTGTTCATCTTCCGCAGAAATTGCAAACTGGGCCAAACAGGAGGTTAAAGGCACTGACTCTCCAAGTCGGAAGAGTGTTAGTAAAGCGTCTGGAATGTTGCACCTGAGTACCAGGGAACGAGAACTCAGACATATTTGAACATGACTCACGATCACACGGTTGATCATACTCTGGGTTCCACATGCATGTTTTAGCTGAAGGAAGAATCCCTTAAACCTGGAGAGTTGAGACCCGTGGAATGGGTACCATGCAATATGATTTCAAAGGGTCTTCATTTGCTCACCGAACCTCTCCAATCCTATCACGGCTGCGTTTATGCCCCTGTACACATGCTTGATTCTCTTTCGGAGACATAGTAATCCATAGGTTTTAAGATACTTACTAGTCAGGTACATTCTTAGGCGTTTAATATGGGGTGTTGAGTCCATTTTGTTGAGCAAGGAGTAGCTCTTGTCTATTCCATATTTGGCTTAAGGAACTTTATCTGTGCTCATTTCAATCTCTGGTTTTATGCAGCACCCCAACTCACCTTTCCCCTTAAGCAAGCATAAGTTGGTTTTCTAAATTTGAGACCTTGTTCTCTTTTGTAATCCAGTTCCTGTGTAGCCAAGTTTACAATCCGTGTATTAGTGATATCTTATGATGTTTCATTTTCTGTGTGACTTATTTCAGTTAGAATCATCATACCTGAATCCACTCATTATGCTGCTATGGGCCTGATGACATAGATTTCATTGCTGAGTGATATTGCATTGTACGTAAGTACCGCAACTTCTTTATCCATTTTTCACTTTCTGCGATATTGAACTTGTACCGTAAATGAGGTTCTTGTAAACAGAGCCGTCCCAAACTTTGGGGTGGCTGTGTCTTTTTGATTTTAATTTCCCTAAGCTATAGGACCATAAGTGGAAGTGCCCTAGGCTCTGTTGCTTTGTTTTTTAGATGTTTCAGGAAACACCATACACTTCTCCCTAGTGGCTGTTGGCAACTTACATCCCGCCCATCAACATAACAAGACTCCCAGTTCTCCATGGCCTGTCCTGCCTTTCTGGATTTTACACTTTTTTCAGATGGCCCTTTTGACCGGGGGGAAGTGAGACTTCATTGTAGTGCAGATTTCCTTTGCAAGCTTGCTTGGTTGGCCAAAAAGGGCGTATGCGTTTTTTCCTGAATATATTCAGGAAAAAACGCATACGCCCTTTGTGGCCAAGTGCATCATTGTCGACGTTCTGCCTCTTTTCCTATGCTTTAAATGCAATTCCAGTCTACCTCCTGAAATCGGTTTCCTGCATTTCTGCCTTGCTTTCGATGCCTCTTCATAGCCTTACTGCAATATATTTTTTTAAAATAGTTGGTCTTTATAACTCTGCACGTTTTTGAATTGCAGTGGCCCTTAGCTCCATTTTTCAGCTCATATTTTTGTGATCTTGCCTCATAACCACAGGATTCCTTCAGGCCCTATTCTTCTTCTGGGGCACCTTGCTGTGCCTTTGGTTTATTCTTCTTACTGATGTGAAATTAGAGTGACATGTGCCCATTTAAACCGCTACAGCTAGTTTCTCACTGGTTCCCCCTATTCCCATTCATCCTCCACACTAACTGCAGCCTGTGTGATAACAGAACTTAAAGACATTGACTCTCCATGTGGGGATGTTGTTAGTAAAGTGGCTGGAATGTCGATCCGGAGCCCCAGGAGAGGAAAAATGAGGTGCGTTTTAGAAACCTTTCCCGATCATATGGTATACCAGTCGCTGGGTTTCCCAAGCATGGTTTAGCTGTAGGAAGATTCCCTTCAACCTGGATTGTTGGGACCCTTGGAATGAGTAGCATGAAGTATTGCATTAAACTTTTGGCAGTTGCTCACCAAAGCTCACCAATCCTCTCAGCCCCAAGTGTCCAGCCTTATGTCTTATCCAGCTGTGGGTTTATATGTGGTCAACCCAGGTTGCATCACAGCCCCTGAGCAAATTTTGTAAGAATTTTTCTCTCTTTCATTGTTTCTGCGTTTTGTTTTTAAAATTTATTTCTATAATGGGGTTTAGCTCATTTTCACTGCTGTGTTTGTGCCGCTCTGCACACACTTGATTCCCTTATGGAGATATATCAATACATGGATTTTAAGATTCTTATTACTCAGATATATTTCTCTGCAGTGTATAAGGTGTGTTGAGGCCAGTTCATTAAGCAAGGTGTAGATCTTGTCTAATATCTATTTGGTTTATTGAACGGTATCTGTGCTAATTTCAAACTCTGGTTTTATGCATCACCCCACCTCTCCTTTCCCCTTAAGCTGACATAAGTGTGTTTTCTACATGTGAGACACTGTTCTGTTCTATAATTCATTTCTTGTGCAGCCATATTTACCCTCCCTCTATAAGTGATATCTTATGATATGTTTCTTTTTCTGTTTGACTTATTTCAAGTAGTATTATCGGACCTAAATCCACTCTTTATCCTTCTACTAGCCTTATTACATTGATTTCATGGTGAAGAGATATTCCATTGTACATAAGTACCACATCTTCTTTATCCATTGTTCTCTTTCCTGGGATATTTAAGGTGTACTGAAGTTGAGGTTCTTGTAAACAGAGTAGCCCTAAACTGTGGTGTGCTTGTGTCTTGTTGATTTTTAGACTTCCCTAGATATACTCCCATGATTGGAAGTGTCCTATGCTCTGTAGCTCTGTTTTTTAGATGATTTAGGAACCACCATACACTTCTCCAGAGTGGCTCTCGGCAGTTCACACACTGCCCATCAGCGTATAAAGGCTCCCTGTTCTCCATGGCCTGTCCTGCATTTCTGGTTTTTACAATTTTTTAGGATGGCCCTTTTGACCGGTGGGAAATGAGACTTCTTTGTTGTGCACATTTGCATTGCTTGCTTGCTTCGTTGCCCATAAAGTGCGTATGCGTTTTTTCCTGGATATAATCAGGAAAAAACGCATACGCCCTTTTGGGCCAACTGCATCATTGTCGAAATTCTGCCGCTTTTCATGTGCTTTAAAGACGAGTCCAATCTATCTCTTGAAATCTGTTTCTTGCAATTCTGTCTTGCATTCAGATCCTCTTCTTTGCCTTACCTCAACATATTTTTGGACGTTAGTTTTCATTTATAACTCTGCAGGTTTGTGAATTGCAGTGACCCTGAGCTCCATTTTTTAAGTTGCTCTTTTGTGAGCTGGCCTCAAACCCGCAGGATTGCTTCAGGCCCTATTTTGGCTCTGGCGAGGCGGGCTGAGCCTTTTTTCAATTCTTATTCTTAATGGGAAATTAGAGTGATATGTGCCCGTCCAAACCCCTACAACTATTCTCTCATTGGTTCCCCCTCTTCCCGTTCATCCTCCTCACAATTTGCAAAATGTGTGAAACAGAAGTTGAAATGTGCTGATTCTCCAAGTGGGGAGATTCTAAGTAACATGGCTGGAATGGTGAACAAGAGCACCAGGAGAGGATAAATGAGCTGCATTTTAGACACATCTCCCGATCACATGGTGTACAGTCCTCTGGGTTTTCCATGCATGTTTTAGCTGTAGGAAGATCCCTTGAACCTGCAGATTTGGGACCCATTGAATGGGTACCAGGTAGTATTACTTTAAAGGGTGTGCATTTCCTCACCCAACCTCACATTTCTCTTAGTGCAAACAGTTTCCAGCCTTATGTCTCATCCTGCTGTGGGTCTAGATGTGTTCAATCCATGTTGCATCACCGTCCCTGAGGAAAAGTTGTAAGAGGTTTTCTCTGTCTCTCTGTCGTTTATTTTTTTCAATTTATTACTATATTGGTTACAGCTGATTTTCAAAGCTCTGTTTCTTGCTGCTGTACATCCACTTGATTCACGTACAGAGAGACATCAGTAAATTCTTTTTCAGATTCTTACCAGTCGTATATATTCTTTTCCGGTGACTTGAGTGTGCTGAGTGCAGTTCTTTTAGCTTCCGTGTAGGCCTTGTTGATTATCAGTTTGGTATTTGGAATGGTATCTTTGCTAATTTCAACCTCCTGGATGATGCCTCACCCCTCCCCACCTTTCCCGTTTAGCAGCCTTATGCGTGTTTCCTACATATTTGACTATGTTTTTGTTTTGTAATTTATTTCATGTGTAGCCATTTTGGATTCCACCTTTAAGTGATATCTTATGATATGTGTCTTTTTCTTTTTGAATTATGTCACTTAGAATGATCATACGTAACTCCTCCGGAGTTGTTACAACTGGCCATAGTTCATTGATTTCCAGGCTGAATAATATTCCACTCTACCTAAGTACCACATCTCTATCCATTTGTTCCCTCCAGAGACATTTAAGTTATATCCTAGTTGAAGATCTTTTAAACAGAGAGGGGGTAAACATTGGGGTGCCTGTGTCCTCTCGATTTTTGTTTTTCCCAAGATATACGCCCATGAGTGCAAGTGCCCTATGCTCTGTAGCTCATTTTTTAGATGCTTTAGTAAACACAATACACTTCTCCAGAATGGCCGTTGGCAATATACATTTCCACTATAAGTCTCACAGGGCTCCCTCTTCTCCTTGCCCTGTCCTGCATTTCTGTTGTTTACGCTTTATGAGGATGGCTCTTCTGACTGATGCGAAGTGATATCTTTTGTAGTATTGACTTCCAGTGCCCACCTGTTTGGTTGGCTAAAAAAGTGTATGCCCTTTTCTTGAATATATACAGAAAAAAACGCATACACCCTTTTTGGCCAACTGCAATGTTGGCAATGTTCAGCTCCTTTTCTTGTGCTTAATGGCGAGTCCTTTCTACCTCCTCAGATCCCTCTCCTGCCATTCTCCCTTGCTTACAAGTCCTTTTCTCTGACTTTCGTCAAGACATTTTTCAGTGATGGATATTTTCAACTCTGCAGTTTCGTGAATTTTACTGCCCCTGAGTTCCATTGTTCAGCTTGTGTTTATGGGAACTGGCCACAAAGCAGCGGGATTTCCTCAAGCCCTATACTGTTTCCATGGGCAACCCTAGCCTTTGGTCAATTCGTCTTCCTGATTGGAAATTAGAGTGACATGTGCCTGTCTGAACACCTAGGACTTGTCTCTCTTTGTTCCTCATCCTTCCGCTTCATCCTCTGGACAAATTCCAAACTGTACGCAACAGGATGTTGACAGTGCTGACATCTCCAAGTGGGGAGACTGTTAGTAAAGACGCTGGAGGGGTGAACCCGAGCACCAGGAGATGAGGAGATGAGATGCCTTTTCGAAACTCTTCCCGATCAGACGGTATACCATCCTCTGGGTGTGACAGACATGTTTTAGCAGTAGGAAGAGTCCCATTCATGTAAGGAGAACACCAGGGCTTTTTCAAAATCAGTGTCTCCCCGAAACCCAAACTGGGGAATTTTTTAAGCTACGGCTACACATATGTTCATTAAGGGCCTTGGGAAGTAGGCAGAGTCCAAACTTTAGATGATTGAAGTCTTCAGGGTCAGAAGCACTCACCACCAGCTTCCCTTAGGTTACACTTTAACTGTCATTGATAGATGATGTCAATAAAAATATCTATTCTTTTTCAGATTATTTCCCCTTATAGCTTATTGCAAAATGTTGAGTGTAGTTCCCTGTGCTATACAGTAGTTCCTTGTTGATGATCTATTTTATACATAGCAGTGTGTATGTGTTAATCCCAAACTGTTAATTTATCCCTCCTCCCACCTTTCCCCTTTGGTAATAATAAATTATAAGATTTTATACTTCTCAGAAATGGGGGAGCTGAAAGAGAGGTATCATTTTCAATGGAAAAGCATTTAAAACAAGATTGAAGTTTTAACCAAGATTATTAGATGTACATCCTTGGAAAGAAATCACTTCGTTTCTCTAATATTGACCTGACAAATAAGACAAACCTTTTCACTGAACTTGCTTATAATAAAGTGATGGAAATATCAAATGGAAGTGTTAGAAACATCTTATTTTACCTGAGCCTTATACTCTGTTCTATGTTAACTACAGTTTGGCTCACACATCTGTTCATTGAGGTTACAATAGTCTCAATTTCTGTTACTGATCCTCCAGAGTGGACCCCAACAAGTGTCCCCCTGCCCAGTGTCATTGGGGCCAACAGATCGAGACTGAGTTTGGTTCACAAGCAAAGGAAATTTTATATTTTGATCAGAGAATGGAGAAGTGAGAGCATGCACTACCCCGTGGGCTGTGGGCTGGGCTGCTGTGTAGAGATCCTGTCAGAGTCAGTGGGAGGGAGGGGGCGGAACTCTAGAGGGCCAGGTTAGCTGCAGCTCAGGCTCTATATCGCGGAGTCTGCACTGGGCCCCAGGAGCTGAGGTGTCGTCCCAGCCATTCTGCACTAGGAAATCTGGTCTGAAGTGCCGGGTGTGGAACCTCTGCATGCGGGACCCTAGGAGCACATGAAATTAGACAAAGCACAAAGGATAAAAAAGGTTAGACTTGACTTTATTGCCCAGATTCTATTTTTATCTCCCAGGGATTTTTAATGGGCTTTGCTGGGGACAAACCCCTCCTCTGCCTTTTGTCCCGTTCCTCATTCTTGGAGTGCTGAGGGTGCAGACCCTTCTTCTGTAACTGCTGAGTGCTGAGTTGGGAGCCCTCATACCTGGGGGCGAGGGTCAGAGCTTCTCCCCAGCAGCCTCCAGGTGACGTTGATTGTCCCCAGGCCCCCTGCCTCCCTGCTCGTCCACCTGAGCACCAGCATTGGAAGTGTTATAGATTCTAATGACCTTTAAGGGTCCAGGAAAGAGATGTGCAGAGACGCTGTGGGGGCCGGTTTCACCCCGCCCCACATTTGTTCAGCCACCTTAGGCTGACCGTTTCTGCCAGCCTAGATGCTCTGACCAGTAGTCTGCGCTTTCTTCAATTAGGCCCCTGAATTAACGTACAAACAGCACCAGGTGTCAGAGCCCTGCCTGCTCAACTCCCAGACAGTCCAGGGTCAGTGGTGATCAAGGACCATGATGGCCACTGAGTCAACAGCCTTTTGAAGTAAACAGGAGTCCAGCCGGTCTTATTGGCCACCATCATCACGGTGTCTGTAGGCTTTTCTATGGTGACAGTGTGATATACAGTTCCCCCACCAAGATTATTAGCTCCCCTCTGGGTGCAGTAAGTCCTGCAAGCAGTAGTCTACTCTTTTGAGACACACTCTTGTTGTTTTATGAGAGAAACTCCAGGTCAAGTGATGTTCACACGAGTCGTCATGGTGCCCTGTTGCCCCCGGTTATCTCTCTGGATGTTGGAGTTGGAGGGCCTCCTCACTCGAGGTTGGTGTGCCCACGGAGCGAACCCTGAAACTTCAGGCCATGGTTGGTGGTTAGGATCACCACGTGGGGTCCTTTTCCCTTAGGAGGGAGGTGGCCTTTTGGGCTGCTGATTTCCAGGTTTTTAGATACCGCCAGTATCTTGGCCAGATGTGGCAGTGGGCCAAGCCCCTTGGTGACCGTAGTTTATCCTACCTGGATGGCATTCTTGCATTGTTCCATTTCAAGTGGTCCCAGTTTTTGCACTAATTCTCCAATGGCGATTCACCTTTCACCGGGAATGTAAAGGTCAAAGGGTTTAGCTAAATTAGGGAGTTCCAGGGCAAGGGTCTGAATTGACTGCTCTTTCCATTCTTGAAAGGCCACTTCTGGATTCTATTCAAAAGGATCATCATCTTTTCCTTTCAGTGTTTCATATAGAGGCCCAGCTAGTAGACTGTAGTTAGGGATCCAGAAGCAGCAAACCCTGGCCTCCCCAGGAACCCCTAAGCTGTCTTCTAGTTTTAGAAAGGGGTAAGGCTGAAAATGGTTTCTTTCCTTTCCTGGGATGGGCTTCTCCGACCTTCTGTGAGAATGAAGCCCAGGCAGGTCACCGCAGTCTGTGATATTTGAGCTTTTTCTTGGACAACTTCTATCCTTTATTGGCTTGGTAGTTCAGAGGCCTCCTTAGTAGGGCTGGCGATCAGAATGTCGTCTGTGTACTGAAGGAGGGTTTCCTTTTCCAGAGGTAGAACTTTTAGGTCTTTAGCTAAGCTTTCCCCAAAGATGGTGTGGGAATTTTTGCACCCTTGGGGCAAGACGGCCCGGAAGTATTGTTTTAGTTGTATGTTGAGTCCTGCCACTCACAAGCCAAAATTTCTTGTGACTCTGGGACTAATGGAATACAAAAGAAGGCATCATTGAAGACTAATACAGAATACCATGTCCTGGTGGTTGGTAGAATGACCAGCAGGGTGTAGGAATTAGGAGCAGCTGGAGGTATATCCTCGGTGGCTTCACTGACTGTCCTGACATCCTTTACCAGGTCCCCAGCAGCCCATGGGGCTCTCGTGGTCAGACCAATCCCAGAATATGGAGCTCACCTGGGCAGGTACCCCACCCCCACCCCAGCCCACGGGGCTCTCGTGGTCAGGCCCCTCCCAGGATACAGAGCTACCCTTGCAGGTACCGTGGCAGGGCTGGGCACACAGGAACCGTGCACATAGCCCTCATTGCAGAGCACCCCCAGCTCACCTGTCGCTCAGAGCTGACACAGAGCACCTCAGAGCAGGACTTGAACTAACAAACAGCAGCTGCGACGGGTCTGTGACCCTGGGCATCACTCTGTGCGGCCTCCCTCCACCTGGTCTTCCAGAGACTTCCGCTGCACCCGGGGCACCAGGCCTCTGTCTCCAACCACCACCCACCCCTCCTCTCCCTGACTCCTGGGTTCCTCTCATTAGGAGAGGGTTTTCTTGAAGTTGTCTCCCACTCATGGGCCAGATAAAATGATTAGAAAACAAGCCAAAGCTGCAGCCCCTTGTCTATCCTGACTCTCAGGAGCCCACACCTGTTCCTTGGACCTGGCCGGTTCAGCAAGTTCCATTTTCTGCAACTGTGAGCCCCTGAGGGGTGATGATTGGCTGACCTGGGCAGCCTTACCGTGCCGGCCAGCCCTCCCCAGGTGTGCCTGGGTTGAGATCAATATAAATACCACTCCAGGCAGCAAGAGGCCCTGCAGCCATGCCTGACGCCATTTTCTCTGCCCTGTCAGCAGTCTCGGGGCTGGGCTGGTGGGAGGGAGTGAGAGGCCACGGCTTTGTGGGTGGCCCAGTGTGAGTGGGGCTCTGCTGGACTTTCTGTAGCAGTTGCCAGGCTGCCACCTGCTAAAGAAGAGGATGTGTCACCTATACCTGCTGCTGGAATTTCTCCCTGGGCAGAGGTGAGGAAGGAAAAAAGCAGTGGGGGCAGGGACAGGACGGGTATCTCAGGCAGGGAAATGGAAATCTTCCAGAAGAGCACCCAGGGCCAGGACCATCCTGGCTGGCCTGCAGGCACCAAGTCGGCCGGCATGCTGTCACTCGTGTGGCTCTATGGCCCTTCCTCTAGGCTTTCAAGTCCTTGTATATATTCAGGTGTTTTACCTGGGACGGGTAGGAATAGTTCAGCAGCAACTGGCCTGGGGCTCAGCTCACGTTTACTCACAGATGCCTCGGCACGGTGCCCCAGCTTTGCAATGAGGACGCTTGTTGCGTGGGGGCTGCTGGCTGAATGGGAGACGATTCCCCACCACTGACCAACTTCAGAATTGTTTACAACTGGAGCAAGTGCCCTGATACGGTTTTCCTCTGTGGAACTGGTGGGTTCTGTGTTTTTTTTCTCTTTTTCGTTTTTGGTTCAAGGTAGATTTTATTCCTCTTTTCTGTATTTACAGATATAAGCATGGAAATAATTTATTCATATAAATACATGTATGTGAAGGGAATAATTGTTTTTTCTGTTTTTTTTTTAAATTTTATTTCTTTTTAATTTTGAATTTTATTTTATATTTTTATACAGCAGGTTCTTATTGGTTATCTATTTTATACATATACATGTATACATGTCAATCCCAGTCTCTCAACTCCTCCCACCACCACACCCCCAACAGCTTTCCCCCCTTGTTGTCCATATGTTTGTTGTCTACATCTGTTGCTCTATTTATGCCTTGCAAAATGGTTAACCTGTACAGTTTTTCTAGGTTCCACATATATGCATGAATATACAAGATTTGTTTTTCTCTTTCTGACTTACTTCACTCTGTATGACACTCTCTAGATCCATCGACGTCTCTACAAATGACCCAATTTCATTCCTTTTCATGGCTTAGTAATATTCCATTTTATATATGTACCACAGCTTTATGCATTCGTCTGTCTGTGGGCATTTAGGTTGCTTCCATTACCTCGATATTGTAAAGAGTGAGGCAATGAACATTGCGGTGAATGTCTCTTTTTGATTTATGGTTTTGTCTGGGTATATGTTCAGAACTGGGATTGCTGTATCATATGGTAATTCTACTGTTAGTTTCTTAAGAAACTCCATATTGTTCTCCATAGTGACTGTATCAATTTATATTCCCAACAATAGTGGAAGAGGGTTCCATTTCTCCACACGCTTTCCAGCATTTTTTGTTTGTAGATTTTCTGATGATGCCCATTCTACCAGGTGTGAGGTGATATCTCATTGTTGAGTCCATTTCCTTGAGAAAGGGGTAGGTCTTGTCTATTACATATTTAGCTTATGGAACGGTATCTGTGCTAATTTCAAACACAGGTTTTATGCAGCACCCCAACTCACCTTCCCCTTTAAGCAAACATAAGTTGGTTTTCTAAACATGAGACCCTGTTCTGTTTTGTAATTCAGTTCCTGTGTAGCCAAGTTCGCATTCCATGTGTTAGTGGTACCTTATGAGGTTTCTTTTTCTGTGTGACTTTTTTCACTTAGAATCACCGTGCCTCATCCACTCATTATGCTGGTACGGGCCTGGTGACATAGTTTTCATTGCTGAGAGGTATTCTGTTGTACGTAAGTACCGCAACTTCTTTATCCATAATTTGCTCTCTGGCATATTTAACTTGTGCTGCAGAAGAGGTTCCTGTAAACAGAGCCGTCCCAAATTTTGGGGTGGCTGTGTCTTTTTGATTTTAATTTCCCTAAGCTATAGGACCATAAGTGGAAGTGCCCTAGGCTCTGTTGCTTTGTTTTTTAGATGTTTCAGGAAACACCATACACTTCTCCCCAGTGGCTGTTGGCAATTTACATCCCGCCCATCAGCATAACAAGGCTCCCTGTTCTCCATGGCCTGTCCTGCCTTTCTGGATTTTACACTTTTTTCAGATGGCCCTTTTGACCGGGGGGAAGTGAGACTTCATTGTAGTGCAGATTTCCTTTGCAAGCTTGCTTGGTTGGCCAAAAAGGGCGTATGGGTTTTTTCCTGAATATATTCAGGAAAAAACGCATACGCCCTTTTTGGCCAAGTGCATTATTGTGGACGTTCTGCCTCTTTTCCTATGCTTTAAATGCAATTCCAGTCTACCTCCTGAAATCGGTTTCCTGCAATTCTGCCCCGCTTTCAAGTCCTCTTGGCAGCCTTACTTCAGTATATTTTTGGACGATAGCTGTCATTTATAACTCTGCAGGTTTGTGAATTACAGTGCCCCTGATCTCCTTTCTTCAACTCGCTTTCTTGTGAGCTGGCCGCAACACCGCAGGATTGCTTCAGGCCCTAATCTGGTTCCGGCACGGCACGCTGAGCCTTTGGTTAATTCCTCTTCCTGGTGGGAAATGAGAGTTAAATTTGCCCGTCCAGACACCTCCAGCTAGTCTCTCATTGGTTCTCCCTATTCCTGTTCATCTTCCGCAGAAATTGCAAACTGGGCCAAACAGGAGGTTAAAGGCACTGACTCTCCAAGTCGGGAGAGTGTTAGTAAAGCGTCTGGAATGTTGCACCCGAGTACCAGGCGACGAGTACTGAGACATATTGGAACACGTCTACCGATCACACGGTTGATCATACTGTGGGATCCATATGCATGTTTTAGCTGAAGGAAGAATCCCTTAAACCTGGAGAGTTGAGACCCGTGGAATGGGTACCATGCAATATGACTTCAAAGGGTCTTCATTTGCTCACCGAACCTCTCCAATCCTATCACTGCTGCGTTTATGCCCCTGTACACATGCTTGATTCCCTTTCGGAGACATAGCAATCCATAGGTTTTAAGATACTTACTAGTCAGGTACATTCTTAGGCATTTAATATGGGGTGTTGAGTCCATTTTGTTGAGCAAGGAGAAGCTCTTGTCTATTCCATATTTGGCTTAAGGAACTTTATCTGTGCTCATTTCAATCTCTGGTTTTATGCAGCACTCCAACTCACCTTTCCCCTTAAGCAAGCATAAGTTGGTTTTCTAAATTTGAGACCCTGTTCTGTTTTGTAATCCAGTTCCTGTGTAGCCAAGTTTACATTCCGTGTATTAGTGATATCTTATGATGTTTCTTTTTCTGTGTGACTTATTTCAGTTAGAATCATCATACCTGAATCCACTCATTATGCTGCTACGGGCCTGATGACATAGATTTCATTGCTGAGTGATATTGCATTGTACGTAAGTACCGCAACTTCTTTATCCATTTTTCACTTTCTGCGATATTGAACTTGTACCGTAAATGAGGTTCTTGTAAACAGAGCCGTCCCAAACTTTGGGGTGGCTGTGTCTTTTTGATTTTGATTTCCCTAAGCTATAGGACCATAAGTGGAAGTGCCCTAGGCTCTGTTGCTTTGTTTTTTAGATGTTTCAGGAAACACCATACACTTCTCCCTAGTGGCTGTTGGCAACTTACATTCCGCCCATCAACATAACAAGGCTCCCAGTTCTCCATGGCCTGTCCTGCCTTTCTGCATTTTACACTTTTTTCAGATGGCCCTTTTGACAGGGGGGAAGTGAGACTTCATTGTAGTGCAGATTTCCTTTGCAAGCTTGCTTGGTTGGCCAAAAAGGGCGTATGCGTTTTTTCCTGAATATATTCAGGAAAAAACGCATACGCCCTTTGTGGCCAAGTGCATCATTGTCGACGTTCTGCCTCTTTTCCTATGCTTTAAATGCAATTCCAGTCTACCTCCTGAAATCGGTTTCCTGCATTTCTGCCTTGCTTTCGATGCCTCTTCATAGCCTTACTGCAATATATTTTTTTAAAATAGTTGGTCTTTATAACTCTGCACGTTTTTGAATTGCAGTGGCCCTTAGCTCCATTTTTCAGCTCATATTTTTGTGATCTTGCCTCATAACCACAGGATTCCTTCAGGCCCTATTCTTCTTCTGGGGCACCTTGCTGTGCCTTTGGTTTATTCTTCTTACTGATGTGAAATTAGAGTGACATGTGCCCATTTAAACCGCTACAGCTAGTTTCTCACTGGTTCCCCCTATTCCCATTCATCCTCCACACTAACTGCAGCCTGTGTGATAACAGAACTTAAAGACATTGACTCTCCATGTGGGGATGTTGTTAGTAAAGTGGCTGGAATGTCGATCCGGAGCCCCAGGAGAGGAAAAATGAGGTGCGTTTTAGAAACCTTTCCCGATCATATGGTATACCAGTCGCTGGGTTTCCCAAGCATGGTTTAGCTGTAGGAAGATTCCCTTCAACCTGGATTGTTGGGACCCTTGGAATGAGTAGCATGAAGTATTGCATTAAACTTTTGGCAGTTGCTCACCAAAACTCACCAATCCTCTCAGCCCCAAGTGTCCAGCGTTATGTCTTATCCAGCTGTGGGTTTATATGTGGTCAACCCAGGTTACATCACAGCCCCTGAGCAAATTTTGTAAGAATTTTTCTCTCTTTCATTGTTTCTGCGTTTTGTTTTTAAAATTTATTTCTATAATGGGGTTTAGCTCATTTTCACTGCTGTGTTTGTGCCGCTCTGCACACACTTGATTCCCTTATGGAGATATATCAATACATGGATTTTAAGATTCTTATTACTCAGATATATTTCTCTGCAGTGTATAAGGTGTGTTGAGGCCAGTTCATTAAGCAAGGTGTAGATCTTGTCTAATATCTATTTGGTTTATTGAACGGTATCTGTGCTAATTTCAAACTCTGGTTTTATGCATCACCCCACCTCTCCTTTCCCCTTAAGCTGACATAAGTGTGTTTTCTACATGTGAGACACTGTTCTGTTCTGTAATTCATTTCTTGTGCAGCCATATTTACCCTCCCTCTATAAGTGATATCTTATGATATGTTTCTTTTTCTGTTTGACTTATTTCAAGTAGTATTATCGGACCTAAATCCACTCTTTATCCTTCTACTAGCCTTATTACATTGATTTCATGGTGAAGAGATATTCCATTGTACATAAGTACCACATCTTCTTTATCCATTGTTCTCTTTCCTGGGATATTTAAGGTGTACTGAAGTTGAGGTTCTTGTAAACAGAGTAGCCCTAAACTGTGGTGTGCTTGTGTCTTGTTGATTTTTAGACTTCCCTAGATATACTCCCATGATTGGAAGTGTCCTATGCTCTGTAGCTCTGTTTTTTAGATGATTTAGGAACCACCATACACTTCTCCAGAGTGGCTCTTGGCAGTTCACACACTGCCCATCAGCGTATAAAGGCTCCCTGTTCTCCATGGCCTGTCCTGCATTTCTGGTTTTTACAATTTTTTAGGATGGCCCTTTTGACCGGTGGGAAATGAGACTTCTTTGTTGTGCACATTTGCATTGCTTGCTTGCTTCGTTGCCCATAAAGTGCGTATGCGTTTTTTCCTGGATATAATCAGGAAAAAACGCATACGCCCTTTTGGGCCAACTGCATCATTGTCGAAATTCTGCCGCTTTTCATGTGCTTTAAAGACGAGTCCAATCTATCTCTTGAAATCTGTTTCTTGCAATTCTGTCTTGCATTCAGATCCTCTTCTTTGCCTTACCTCAACATATTTTTGGACGTTAGTTTTCATTTATAACTCTGCAGGTTTGTGAATTGCAGTGACCCTGAGCTCCATTTTTTAAGTTGCTCTTTTGTGAGCTGGCCTCAAACCCGCAGGATTGCTTCAGGCCCTATTTTGGCTCTGGCGAGGCGGGCTGAGCCTTTTTTCAATTCTTATTCTTAATGGGAAATTAGAGTGATATGTGCCCGTCCAAACCCCTACAACTATTCTCTCATTGGTTCCCCCTCTTCCCGTTCATCCTCCTCACAATTTGCAAAATGTGTGAAACAGAAGTTGAAATGTGCTGATTCTCCAAGTGGGGAGATTCTAAGTAACATGGCTGGAATGGTGAACAGGAGCACCAGGAGAGGATAAATGAGCTGCATTTTAGACACATCTCCCGATCACATGGTGTACAGTCCTCTGGGTTTTCCATGCATGTTTTAGCTGTAGGAAGATCCCTTGAACCTGCAGATTTGGGACCCATTGAATGGGTACCAGGTAGTATTACTTTAAAGGGTGTGCATTTCCTCACCCAACCTCACATTTCTCTTAGTGCAAACAGTTTCCAGCCTTATGTCTCATCCTGCTGTGGGTCTAGATGTGTTCAATCCATGTTGCATCACCGTCCCTGAGGAAAAGTTGTAAGAGGTTTTCTCTGTCTCTCTGTCGTTTATTTTTTTCAATTTATTACTATATTGGTTACAGCTGATTTTCAAAGCTCTGTTTCTTGCTGCTGTACATCCACTTGATTCACGTACAGAGAGACATCAGTAAATTCTTTTTCAGATTCTTACCAGTCGTATATATTCTTTTCCGGTGACTTGAGTGTGCTGAGTGCAGTTCTTTTAGCTTCCGTGTAGGCCTTGTTGATTATCAGTTTGGTATTTGGAATGGTATCTTTGCTAATTTCAACCTCCTGGATGATGCCTCACCTCTCCCCACCTTTCCCGTTTAGCAGCCTTATGCGTGTTTTCTACATATTTGACTATGTTTTTGTTTTGTAATTTATTTCATGTGTAGCCATTTTGGATTCCACCTTTAAGTGATATCTTATGATATGTGTCTTTTTCTTTTTGAATTATGTCACTTAGAATGATCATACGTAACTCCTCCGGAGTTGTTACAACTGACCATATTTCATTGATTTCCAGGCTGAATAATATTCCACTCTACCTAAGTACCACATCTTTATCCATTTTTTCTCTCCAGAGACATTTAAGTTATATCCTAGTCGAGGATCTTTTAAACAGAGAGGGGGTAAACATTGGGGTGCCTGTGTCCTCTCGATTTTTGTTTTTCCCAAGATATACGCCCATGAGTGCAAGTGCCCTATGCTCTGTAGCTCATTTTTTAGATGCTTTAGTAAACACAATACACTTCTCCAGAATGGCCGTTGGCAATATACATTTCCACTATAAGTCTCACAGGGCTCCCTCTTCTCCTTGCCCTGTCCTGCATTTCTGTTGTTTACGCTTTATGAGGATGGCTCTTCTGACTGATGCGAAGTGATATCTTTTGTAGTATTGACTTCCAGTGCCCACCTGTTTGGTTGGCTAAAAAAGTGTATGCCCTTTTCTTGAATATATACAGAAAAAAACGCATACACCCTTTTTGGCCAACTGCAATGTTGGCAATGTTCAGCTCCTTTTCTTGTGCTTAATGGCGAGTCCTTTCTACCTCCTCAGATCCCTCTCCTGCCATTCTCCCTTGCTTACAAGTCCTTTTCTCTGACTTTCGTCAAGACATTTTTCAGTGATGGATATTTTCAACTCTGCAGTTTCGTGAATTTTACTGCCCCTGAGTTCCATTGTTCAGCTTGTGTTTATGGGAACTGGCCACAAAGCAGCGGGATTTCCTCAAGCCCTATACTGTTTCCATGGGCAACCCTAGCCTTTGGTCAATTCGTCTTCCTGATTGGAAATTAGAGTGACATGTGCCTGTCTGAACACCTAGGACTTGTCTCTCTTTGTTCCTCATCCTTCCGCTTCATCCTCTGGACAAATTCCAAACTGTACGCAACAGGATGTTGACAGTGCTGACATCTCCAAGTGGGGAGACTGTTAGTAAAGACGCTGGAGGGGTGAACCCGAGCACCAGGAGATGAGGAGATGAGATGCCTTTTCGAAACTCTTCCCGATCAGACGGTATACCATCCTCTGGGTGTGACAGACATGTTTTAGCAGTAGGAAGAGTCCCATTCATGTAAGGAGAACACCAGGGCTTTTTCAAAATCAGTGTCTGCCCGAAACCCAAACTGGGGAATTTTTTAAGCTACGGCTACACATATGTTCATTAAGGGCCTTGGGAAGTAGGCAGAGTCCAAACTTTAGATGATTGAAGTCTTCAGGGTCAGAAGCACTCACCACCAGCTTCCCTTAGGTTACACTTTAACTGTCATTGATAGATGATGTCAATAAAAATATCTATTCTTTTTCAGATTATTTCCCCTTATAGCTTATTGCAAAATGTTGAGTGTAGTTCCCTGTGCTATACAGTAGTTCCTTGTTGATGATCTATTTTATACATAGCAGTGTGTATGTGTTAATCCCAAACTGTTAATTTATCCCTCCTCCCACCTTTCCCCTTTGGTAATAATAAATTATAAGATTTTATACTTCTCAGAAATGGGGGAGCTGAAAGAGAGGTATCATTTTCAATGGAAAAGCATTTAAAACAAGATTGAAGTTTTAACCAAGATTATTAGATGTACATCCTTGGAAAGAAATCACTTCGTTTCTCTAATATTGACCTGACAAATAAGACAAACCTTTTCACTGAACTTGCTTATAATAAAGTGATGGAAATATCAAATGGAAGTGTTAGAAACATCTTATTTTACCTGAGCCTTATACTCTGTTCTATGTTAACTACAGTTTGGCTCACACATCTGTTCATTGAGGTTACAATAGTCTCAATTTCTGTTACTGATCCTCCAGAGTGGACCCCAACAAGTGTCCCCCTGCCCAGTGTCATTGGGGCCAACAGATCGAGACTGAGTTTGGTTCACAAGCAAAGGAAATTTTATATTTTGATCAGAGAATGGAGAAGTGAGAGCATGCACTACCCCGTGGGCTGTGGGCTGGGCTGCTGTGTAGAGATCCTGTCAGAGTCAGTGGGAGGGAGGGGGCGGAACTCTAGAGGGCCGGGTTAGCTGCAGCTCAGGCTCTATATCGCGGAGTCTGCACTGGGCCCCAGGAGCTGAGGTGTCGTCCCAGCCATTCTGCACTAGGAAATCTGGTCTGAAGTGCCGGGTGTGGAACCTCTGCATGCGGGACCCTAGGAGCACATGAAATTAGACAAAGCACAAAGGATAAAAAAGGTTAGACTTGACTTTATTGCCCAGATTCTATTTTTATCTCCCAGGGATTTTTAATGGGCTTTGCTGGGGACAAACCCCTCCTCTGCCTTTTGTCCCGTTCCTCATTCTTGGAGTGCTGAGGGTGCAGACCCTTCTTCTGTAACTGCTGAGTGCTGAGTTGGGAGCCCTCATACCTGGGGGCGAGGGTCAGAGCTTCTCCCCAGCAGCCTCCAGGTGACGTTGATTGTCCCCAGGCCCCCTGCCTCCCTGCTCGTCCACCTGAGCACCAGCATTGGAAGTGTTATAGATTCTAATGACCTTTAAGGGTCCAGGAAAGAGATGTGCAGAGACGCTGTGGGGGCCGGTTTCACCCCGCCCCACATTTGTTCGGCCACCTTAGGCTGACCGTTTCTGCCAGCCTAGATGCTCTGACCAGTAGTCTGCGCTTTCTTCAATTAGGCCCCTGAATTAACGTACAAACAGCACCAGGTGTCAGAGCCCTGCCTGCTCAACTCCCAGACAGTCCAGGGTCAGTGGTGATCAAGGACCATGATGGCCACTGAGTCAACAGCCTTTTGAAGTAAACAGGAGTCCAGCCGGTCTTATTGGCCACCATCATCACGGTGTCTGTAGGCTTTTCTATGGTGACAGTGTGATATACAGTTCCCCCGCCAAGATTATTAGCTCCCCTCTGGGTGCAGTAAGTCCTGCAAGCAGTAGTCTACTCTTTTGAGACACACTCTTGTTGTTTTATGAGAGAAACTCCAGGTCAAGTGATGTTCACACGAGTCGTCATGGTGCCCTGTTGCCCCCGGTTATCTCTCTGGATGTTGGAGTTGGAGGGCCTCCTCACTCGAGGTTGGTGTGCCCACGGAGCGAACCCTGAAACTTCAGGCCATGGTTGGTGGTTAGGATCACCACATGGGGTCCTTTTCCCTTAGGAGGGAGGTGGCCTTTTGGGCTGCTGATTTCCAGGTTTTTAGATACCGCCAGTATCTTGGCCAGATGTGGCAGTGGGCCAAGCCCCTTGGTGCCCGTAGTTTATCCTACCTGGATGGCATTCTTGCATTGTTCCATTTCAAGTGGTCCCAGTTTTTGCACTAATTCTCCAATGGCGATTCACCTTTCACCGGGAATGTAAAGGTCAAAGGGTTTAGCTAAATTAGGGAGTTCCAGGGCAAGGGTCTGAATTGACTGCTCTTTCCATTCTTGAAAGGCCACTTCTGGATTCTATTCAAAAGGATCATCATCTTTTCCTTTCAGTGTTTCATATAGAGGCCCAGCTAGTAGACTGTAGTTAGGGATCCAGAAGCAGCAAACCCTGGCCTCCCCAGGAACCCCTAAGCTGTCTTCTAGTTTTAGAAAGGGGTAAGGCTGAAAATGATTTCTTTCCTTTCCTGGGATGGGCTTCTCCGACCTTCTGTGAGAATGAAGCCCAGGCAGGTCACCGCAGTCTGTGATATTTGAGCTTTTTCTTGGACAACTTCTATCCTTTATTGGCTTGGTAGTTCAGAGGCCTCCTTAGTAGGGCTGGCGATCAGAATGTCGTCTGTGTACTGAAGGAGGGTTTCCTTTTCCAGAGGTAGAACTTTTAGGTCTTTAGCTAAGCTTTCCCCAAAGATGGTGTGGGAATTTTTGCACCCTTGGGGCAAGACGGCCCGGAAGTATTGTTTTAGTTGTATGTTGAGTCCTGCCACTCACAAGCCAAAATTTCTTGTGACTCTGGGACTAATGGAATACAAAAGAAGGCATCATTGAAGACTAATACAGAATACCATGTCCTGGTGGTTGGTAGAATGACCAGCAGGGTGTAGGAATTAGGAGCAGCTGGAGGTATATCCTCGGTGGCTTCACTGACTGTCCTGACATCCTTTACCAGGTCCCCAGCAGCCCATGGGGCTCTCGTGGTCAGACCAATCCCAGAATATGGAGCTCACCTGGGCAGGTACCCCACCCCCACCCCAGCCCACGGGGCTCTCGTGGTCAGGCCCCTCCCAGGATACAGAGCTACCCTTGCAGGTACCGTGGCAGGGCTGGGCACACAGGAACCGTGCACATAGCCCTCATTGCAGAGCACCCCCAGCTCACCTGTCGCTCAGAGCTGACACAGAGCACCTCAGAGCAGGACTTGAACTAACAAACAGCAGCTGCGACGGGTCTGTGACCCTGGGCATCACTCTGTGCGGCCTCCCTCCACCTGGTCTTCCAGAGACTTCCACTGCACCCGGGGCACCAGGCCTCTGTCTCCAACCACCACCCACCCCTCCTCTCCCTGACTCCTGGGTTCCTCTCATTAGGAGAGGGTTTTCTTGAAGTTGTCTCCCACTCATGGGCCAGATAAAATGATTAGAAAACAAGCCAAAGCTGCAGCCCCTTGTCTATCCTGACTCTCAGGAGCCCACACCTGTTCCTTGGACCTGGCCGGTTCAGCAAGTTCCATTTTCTGCAACTGTGAGCCCCTGAGGGGTGATGATTGGCTGACCTGGGCAGCCTTACCGTGCCGGCCAGCCCTCCCCAGGTGTGCCTGGGTTGAGATCAATATAAATACCACTCCAGGCAGCAAGAGGCCCTGCAGCCATGCCTGACGCCATTTTCTCTGCCCTGTCAGCAGTCTCGGGGCTGGGCTGGTGGGAGGGAGTGAGAGGCCACGGCTTTGTGGGTGGCCCAGTGTGAGTGGGGCTCTGCTGGACTTTCTGTAGCAGTTGCCAGGCTGCCACCTGCTAAAGAAGAGGATGTGTCACCTATACCTGCTGCTGGAATTTCTCCCTGGGCAGAGGTGAGGAAGGAAAAAAGCAGTGGGGGCAGGGACAGGACGGGTATCTCAGGCAGGGAAATGGAAATCTTCCAGAAGAGCACCCAGGGCCAGGACCATCCTGGCTGGCCTGCAGGCACCAAGTCGGCCGGCATGCTGTCACTCGTGTGGCTCTATGGCCCTTCCTCTAGGCTTTCAAGTCCTTGTATATATTCAGGTGTTTTACCTGGGACGGGTAGGAATAGTTCAGCAGCAACTGGCCTGGGGCTCAGCTCACGTTTACTCACAGATGCCTCGGCACGGTGCCCCAGCTTTGCAATGAGGACGCTTGTTGCGTGGGGGCTGCTGGCTGAATGGGAGACGATTCCCCACCACTGACCAACTTCAGAATTGTTTACAACTGGAGCAAGTGCCCTGATACGGTTTTCCTCTGTGGAACTGGTGGGTTCTGTGTTTTTTTTCTCTTTTTCGTTTTTGGTTCAAGGTAGATTTTATTCCTCTTTTCTGTATTTACAGATATAAGCATGGAAATAATTTATTCATATAAATACATGTATGTGAAGGGAATAATTGTTTTTTCTGTTTTTTTTTTAAATTTTATTTCTTTTTAATTTTGAATTTTATTTTATATTTTTATACAGCAGGTTCTTATTGGTTATCTATTTTATACATATACATGTATACATGTCAATCCCAGTCTCTCAACTCCTCCCACCACCACACCCCCAACAGCTTTCCCCCCTTGTTGTCCATATGTTTGTTGTCTACATCTGTTGCTCTATTTATGCCTTGCAAAATGGTTAACCTGTACAGTTTTTCTAGGTTCCACATATATGCATGAATATACAAGATTTGTTTTTCTCTTTCTGACTTACTTCACTCTGTATGACACTCTCTAGATCCATCGACGTCTCTACAAATGACCCAATTTCATTCCTTTTCATGGCTTAGTAATATTCCATTTTATATATGTACCACAGCTTTATGCATTCGTCTGTCTGTGGGCATTTAGGTTGCTTCCATTACCTCGATATTGTAAAGAGTGAGGCAATGAACATTGCGGTGAATGTCTCTTTTTGATTTATGGTTTTGTCTGGGTATATGTCCAGAACTGGGATTGCTGTATCATATGGTAATTCTACTGTTAGTTTCTTAAGAAACTCCATATTGTTCTCCATAGTGACTGTATCAATTTATATTCCCAACAATAGTGGAAGAGGGTTCCATTTCTCCACACGCTTTCCAGCATTTTTTGTTTGTAGATTTTCTGATGATGCCCATTCTACCAGGTGTGAGGTGATATCTCATTGTTGAGTCCATTTCCTTGAGAAAGGGGTAGGTCTTGTCTATTACATATTTAGCTTATGGAACGGTATCTGTGCTAATTTCAAACACAGGTTTTATGCAGCACCCCAACTCACCTTCCCCTTTAAGCAAACATAAGTTGGTTTTCTAAACATGAGACCCTGTTCTGTTTTGTAATTCAGTTCCTGTGTAGCCAAGTTCGCATTCCATGTATTAGTGGTACCTTATGAGGTTTCTTTTTCTGTGTGACTTTTTTCACTTAGAATCACCGTGCCTCATCCACTCATTATGCTGGTACGGGCCTGGTGACATAGTTTTCATTGCTGAGAGGTATTCTGTTGTACGTAAGTACCGCAACTTCTTTATCCATAATTTGCTCTCTGGCATATTTAACTTGTGCTGCAGAAGAGGTTCCTGTAAACAGAGCCGTCCCAAATTTTGGGGTGGCTGTGTCTTTTTGATTTTAATTTCCCTAAGCTATAGGACCATAAGTGGAAGTGCCCTAGGCTCTGTTGCTTTGTTTTTTAGATGTTTCAGGAAACACCGTACACTTCTCCCCAGTGGCTGTTGGCAATTTACATCCCGCCCATCAGCATAACAAGGCTCCCTGTTCTCCATGGCCTGTCCTGCCTTTCTGGATTTTACACTTTTTTCAGATGGCCCTTTTGACCGGGGGGAAGTGAGACTTCATTGTAGTGCAGATTTCCTTTGCAAGCTTGCTTGGTTGGCCAAAAAGGGCGTATGCGTTTTTTCCTGAATATATTCAGGAAAAAACGCATACGCACTTTTTGGCCAAGTGCATTATTGTGGACGTTCTGCCTCTTTTCCTATGCTTTAAATGCAATTCCAGTCTACCTCCTGAAATCGGTTTCCTGCAATTCTGCCCCGCTTTCAAGTCCTCTTGGCAGCCTTACTTCAGTATATTTTTGGACGATAGCTGTCATTTATAACTCTGCAGGTTTGTGAATTACAGTGCCCCTGATCTCCTTTCTTCAACTCGCTTTCTTGTGAGCTGGCCGCAACACCGCAGGATTGCTTCAGGCCCTAATCTGGTTCCGGCACGGCACGCTGAGCCTTTGGTTAATTCCTCTTCCTGGTGGGAAATGAGAGTTAAATTTGCCCGTCCAGACACCTCCAGCTAGTCTCTCATTGGTTCTCCCTATTCCTGTTCATCTTCCGCAGAAATTGCAAACTGGGCCAAACAGGAGGTTAAAGGCACTGACTCTCCAAGTCGGGAGAGTGTTAGTAAAGCGTCTGGAATGTTGCACCCGAGTACCAGGCGACGAGTACTGAGACATATTGGAACACGTCTACCGATCACACGGTTGATCATACTGTGGGATCCATATGCATGTTTTAGCTGAAGGAAGAATCCCTTAAACCTGGAGAGTTGAGACCCGTGGAATGGGTACCATGCAATATGACTTCAAAGGGTCTTCATTTGCTCACCGAACCTCTCCAATCCTATCACTGCTGCGTTTATGCCCCTGTACACATGCTTGATTCCCTTTCGGAGACATAGCAATCCATAGGTTTTAAGATACTTACTAGTCAGGTACATTCTTAGGTGTTTAATATGGGGTGTTGAGTCCATTTCGTTGAGCAAGGAGTAGCTCTTGTCTATACCATATTTGGCTTAAGAAACTTTATCTGTGCTCATTTCAATCTCTGGTTTTATGCAGCACCCCAACTCACCTTTGCCCTTAAGCAAGCATAAGTTGGTTTTCTAAATTTGAGACCCTGTTCTCTTTTGTAATCCAGTTCCTGTGTAGCCAAGTTTACATTCCATGTATTAGTGATATCTTATGAAGTTTCTTTTCCTGTGTGACTTATTTCAGTTAGAATCATCATACCTGAATCCACTCATTATGCTGCTACGGGCCTGATGACAAAGATTTCATTGCTGAGTTATATTGCATTGTACGAAAGTACCACAAGTTCTTTATCCATTTTTCACTTTCTGCGATATTGAACTTGTCACGTAAACGAGGTTCTTGTAAACAGAGCCGTCCCAAATTTTGGGGTGGCTGTGTCTTTTTGATTTTAATTTCCCTAAGCTACAGGACCATAAGTGGATGTGCCCTAGGCTCTGTTGCTTTGTTTCTAAGATGTTTCAGGAAACACTGTACACTTCTCCCAAGTGGCTGTTGGCAATTTACATCCCGCCCATCAGCATAACAAGGCTCCCAGTTCTCCATGGCCTGTCCTGCCTTTCTGGATTTTACACTTTTTTCAGATGGCCCTTTTGACCTGGGGCAAGTGAGACTTCATTGTAGTGCAGATTTCCTTTGCAAGCTTGCTTGGTTGGCCAAAAAGGGCGTATGCGTTTTTTCCTGAATATATTCAGGAAAAAACGCATACGCCCTTTTTGGACAAGTGCATCATTTTCGACGTTCTGCCTCTTTTCCTATGCTTTAAATGCAATTCCAGTCTACCTCCTGAAATCGGTTTCCTGCAATTCTGCACCACTTTCAAGTCCTCTTGGCAGCCTTACTTCAGTATATTTTTGGATGATAGCTGTCATTTATAACTCTGCAGGTTTGTGAATTACAGTGTCCCTGAGCTCCTTTCTTCAGCTCGCTTTCTTGTGAGCTGGCCGCAACACCGCAGGATTGCTTCAGGCCCTAATCTGGTTCCAGCATGGCACGCTGAGCCTTTGGTTAATTCCTCTTCCTGGTGGGAAATGAGAGTTAAATTTGCCCGTCCAGACACCTCCAGCTAGTCTCTCATTGGTTCTCCCTATTCCTGTTCATCTTCCGCAGAAATTGCAAACTAGCCTAAACAGGAGGTTAAAGGCACTGACTCTCCAAGTCGGGAGAGTGTTAGTAAAGCGTCTGGAATGTTGCACCCGAGTACCAGGGGATGAGAACTGAGACATATTGGAACACGTCTCCCGATCACACGGTTGATCATACTCTGAGTTCCACATGCATGCTTTAGCTGAAGGAAGAATCCCTTAAACCTGGAGAGTTGAGACCCGTGGAATGGGTACCATGCAATATGAATTCAAAGGGTCTTCATTTGCTCACCGAACCTCTCCAATCCTATCACTGCTGCGTTTATGCCCCTGTACACACGCTTGATTCTCTTTTGGAGACATAGCAATCCATAGGTTTTAAGATACTTACTAGTCAGGTACATTCTTAGGCATTTAATATGGGGTGTTGAGTCCATTTTGTTGAGCAAGGAGAAGCTCTTGTCTATTCCATATTTGGCTTAAGGAACTTTATCTGTGCTCATTTCAATCTCTGGTTTTATGCAGCACTCCAACTCACCTTTCCCCTTAAGCAAGCATAAGTTGGTTTTCTAAATTTGAGACCCTGTTCTGTTTTGTAATCCAGTTCCTGTGTAGCCAAGTTTACATTCCGTGTATTAGTGATATCTTATGATGTTTCATTTTCTGTGTGACTTATTTCAGTTAGAATCATCATACCTGAATCCACTCATTATGCTGCTACGGGCCTGATGACATAGATTTCATTGCTGAGTGATATTGCATTGTACGTAAGTACCGCAACTTCTTTATCCATTTTTCACTTTCTGCGATATTGAACTTGTACCGTAAATGAGGTTCTTGTAAACAGAGCCGTCCCAAACTTTGGGGTGGCTGTGTCTTTTTGATTTTGATTTCCCTAAGCTATAGGACCATAAGTGGAAGTGCCCTAGGCTCTGTTGCTTTGTTTTTTAGATGTTTCAGGAAACACCATACACTTCTCCCTAGTGGCTGTTGGCAACTTACATTCCGCCCATCAACATAACAAGGCTCCCAGTTCTCCATGGCCTGTCCTGCCTTTCTGCATTTTACACTTTTTTCAGATGGCCCTTTTGACAGGGGGGAAGTGAGACTTCATTGTAGTGCAGATTTCCTTTGCAAGCTTGCTTGGTTGGCCAAAAAGGGCGTATGCGTTTTTTCCTGAATATATTCAGGAAAAAACGCATACGCCCTTTGTGGCCAAGTGCATCATTGTCGACGTTCTGCCTCTTTTCCTATGCTTTAAATGCAATTCCAGTCTACCTCCTGAAATCGGTTTCCTGCATTTCTGCCTTGCTTTCGATGCCTCTTCATAGCCTTACTGCAATATATTTTTTTAAAATAGTTGGTCTTTATAACTCTGCACGTTTTTGAATTGCAGTGGCCCTTAGCTCCATTTTTCAGCTCATATTTTTGTGATCTTGCCTCATAACCACAGGATTCCTTCAGGCCCTATTCTTCTTCTGGGGCACCTTGCTGTGCCTTTGGTTTATTCTTCTTACTGATGTGAAATTAGAGTGACATGTGCCCATTTAAACCGCTACAGCTAGTTTCTCACTGGTTCCCCCTATTCCCATTCATCCTCCACACTAACTGCAGCCTGTGTGATAACAGAACTTAAAGACATTGACTCTCCATGTGGGGATGTTGTTAGTAAAGTGGCTGGAATGTCGATCCGGAGCCCCAGGAGAGGAAAAATGAGGTGCGTTTTAGAAACCTTTCCCGATCATATGGTATACCAGTCGCTGGGTTTCCCAAGCATGGTTTAGCTGTAGGAAGATTCCCTTCAACCTGGATTGTTGGGACCCTTGGAATGAGTAGCATGAAGTATTGCATTAAACTTTTGGCAGTTGCTCACCAAAACTCACCAATCCTCTCAGCCCCAAGTGTCCAGCGTTATGTCTTATCCAGCTGTGGGTTTATATGTGGTCAACCCAGGTTGCATCACAGCCCCTGAGCAAATTTTGTAAGAATTTTTCTCTCTTTCATTGTTTCTGCGTTTTGTTTTTAAAATTTATTTCTATAATGGGGTTTAGCTCATTTTCACTGCTGTGTTTGTGCCGCTCTGCACACACTTGATTCCCTTATGGAGATATATCAATACATGGATTTTAAGATTCTTATTACTCAGATATATTTCTCTGCAGTGTATAAGGTGTGTTGAGGCCAGTTCATTAAGCAAGGTGTAGATCTTGTCTAATATCTATTTGGTTTATTGAACGGTATCTGTGCTAATTTCAAACTCTGGTTTTATGCATCACCCCACCTCTCCTTTCCCCTTAAGCTGACATAAGTGTGTTTTCTACATGTGAGACACTGTTCTGTTCTGTAATTCATTTCTTGTGCAGCCATATTTACCCTCCCTCTATAAGTGATATCTTATGATATGTTTCTTTTTCTGTTTGACTTATTTCAAGTAGTATTATCGGACCTAAATCCACTCTTTATCCTTCTACTAGCCTTATTACATTGATTTCATGGTGAAGAGATATTCCATTGTACATAAGTACCACATCTTCTTTATCCATTGTTCTCTTTCCTGGGATATTTAAGGTGTACTGAAGTTGAGGTTCTTGTAAACAGAGTAGCCCTAAACTGTGGTGTGCTTGTGTCTTGTTGATTTTTAGACTTCCCTAGATATACTCCCATGATTGGAAGTGTCCTATGCTCTGTAGCTCTGTTTTTTAGATGATTTAGGAACCACCATACACTTCTCCAGAGTGGCTCTTGGCAGTTCACACACTGCCCATCAGCGTATAAAGGCTCCCTGTTCTCCATGGCCTGTCCTGCATTTCTGGTTTTTACAATTTTTTAGGATGGCCCTTTTGACCGGTGGGAAATGAGACTTCTTTGTTGTGCACATTTGCATTGCTTGCTTGCTTCGTTGCCCATAAAGTGCGTATGCGTTTTTTCCTGGATATAATCAGGAAAAAACGCATACGCCCTTTTGGGCCAACTGCATCATTGTCGAAATTCTGCCGCTTTTCATGTGCTTTAAAGACGAGTCCAATCTATCTCTTGAAATCTGTTTCTTGCAATTCTGTCTTGCATTCAGATCCTCTTCTTTGCCTTACCTCAACATATTTTTGGACGTTAGTTTTCATTTATAACTCTGCAGGTTTGTGAATTGCAGTGACCCTGAGCTCCATTTTTTAAGTTGCTCTTTTGTGAGCTGGCCTCAAACCCGCAGGATTGCTTCAGGCCCTATTTTGGCTCTGGCGAGGCGGGCTGAGCCTTTTTTCAATTCTTATTCTTAATGGGAAATTAGAGTGATATGTGCCCGTCCAAACCCCTACAACTATTCTCTCATTGGTTCCCCCTCTTCCCGTTCATCCTCCTCACAATTTGCAAAATGTGTGAAACAGAAGTTGAAATGTGCTGATTCTCCAAGTGGGGAGATTCTAAGTAACATGGCTGGAATGGTGAACAGGAGCACCAGGAGAGGATAAATGAGCTGCATTTTAGACACATCTCCCGATCACATGGTGTACAGTCCTCTGGGTTTTCCATGCATGTTTTAGCTGTAGGAAGATCCCTTGAACCTGCAGATTTGGGACCCATTGAATGGGTACCAGGTAGTATTACTTTAAAGGGTGTGCATTTCCTCACCCAACCTCACATTTCTCTTAGTGCAAACAGTTTCCAGCCTTATGTCTCATCCTGCTGTGGGTCTAGATGTGTTCAATCCATGTTGCATCACCGTCCCTGAGGAAAAGTTGTAAGAGGTTTTCTCTGTCTCTCTGTCGTTTATTTTTTTCAATTTATTACTATATTGGTTACAGCTGATTTTCAAAGCTCTGTTTCTTGCTGCTGTACATCCACTTGATTCACGTACAGAGAGACATCAGTAAATTCTTTTTCAGATTCTTACCAGTCGTATATATTCTTTTCCGGTGACTTGAGTGTGCTGAGTGCAGTTCTTTTAGCTTCCGTGTAGGCCTTGTTGATTATCAGTTTGGTATTTGGAATGGTATCTTTGCTAATTTCAACCTCCTGGATGATGCCTCACCTCTCCCCACCTTTCCCGTTTAGCAGCCTTATGCGTGTTTCCTACATATTTGACTATGTTTTTGTTTTGTAATTTATTTCATGTGTAGCCATTTTGGATTCCACCTTTAAGTGATATCTTATGATATGTGTCTTTTTCTTTTTGAATTATGTCACTTAGAATGATCATACGTAACTCCTCCGGAGTTGTTACAACTGACCATATTTCATTGATTTCCAGGCTGAATAATATTCCACTCTACCTAAGTACCACATCTTTATCCATTTTTTCTCTCCAGAGACATTTAAGTTATATCCTAGTCGAGGATCTTTTAAACAGAGAGGGGGTAAACATTGGGGTGCCTGTGTCCTCTCGATTTTTGTTTTTCCCAAGATATACGCCCATGAGTGCAAGTGCCCTATGCTCTGTAGCTCATTTTTTAGATGCTTTAGTAAACACAATACACTTCTCCAGAATGGCCGTTGGCAATATACATTTCCACTATAAGTCTCACAGGGCTCCCTCTTCTCCTTGCCCTGTCCTGCATTTCTGTTGTTTACGCTTTATGAGGATGGCTCTTCTGACTGATGCGAAGTGATATCTTTTGTAGTATTGACTTCCAGTGCCCACCTGTTTGGTTGGCTAAAAAAGTGTATGCCCTTTTCTTGAATATATACAGAAAAAAACGCATACACCCTTTTTGGCCAACTGCAATGTTGGCAATGTTCAGCTCCTTTTCTTGTGCTTAATGGCGAGTCCTTTCTACCTCCTCAGATCCCTCTCCTGCCATTCTCCCTTGCTTACAAGTCCTTTTCTCTGACTTTCGTCAAGACATTTTTCAGTGATGGATATTTTCAACTCTGCAGTTTCGTGAATTTTACTGCCCCTGAGTTCCATTGTTCAGCTTGTGTTTATGGGAACTGGCCACAAAGCAGCGGGATTTCCTCAAGCCCTATACTGTTTCCATGGGCAACCCTAGCCTTTGGTCAATTCGTCTTCCTGATTGGAAATTAGAGTGACATGTGCCTGTCTGAACACCTAGGACTTGTCTCTCTTTGTTCCTCATCCTTCCGCTTCATCCTCTGGACAAATTCCAAACTGTACGCAACAGGATGTTGACAGTGCTGACATCTCCAAGTGGGGAGACTGTTAGTAAAGACGCTGGAGGGGTGAACCCGAGCACCAGGAGATGAGGAGATGAGATGCCTTTTCGAAACTCTTCCCGATCAGACGGTATACCATCCTCTGGGTGTGACAGACATCTTTTAGCAGTAGGAAGAGTCCCATTCATGTAAGGAGAACACCAGGGCTTTTTCAAAATCAGTGTCTCCCCGAAACCCAAACTGGGGAATTTTTTAAGCTACGGCTACACATATGTTCATTAAGGGCCTTGGGAAGTAGGCAGAGTCCAAACTTTAGATGATTGAAGTCTTCAGGGTCAGAAGCACTCACCACCAGCTTCCCTTAGGTTACACTTTAACTGTCATTGATAGATGATGTCAATAAAAATATCTATTCTTTTTCAGATTATTTCCCCTTATAGCTTATTGCAAAATGTTGAGTGTAGTTCCCTGTGCTATACAGTAGTTCCTTGTTGATGATCTATTTTATACATAGCAGTGTGTATGTGTTAATCCCAAACTGTTAATTTATCCCTCCTCCCACCTTTCCCCTTTGGTAATAATAAATTATAAGATTTTATACTTCTCAGAAATGGGGGAGCTGAAAGAGAGGTATCATTTTCAATGGAAAAGCATTTAAAACAAGATTGAAGTTTTAACCAAGATTATTAGATGTACATCCTTGGAAAGAAATCACTTCGTTTCTCTAATATTGACCTGACAAATAAGACAAACCTTTTCACTGAACTTGCTTATAATAAAGTGATGGAAATATCAAATGGAAGTGTTAGAAACATCTTATTTTACCTGAGCCTTATACTCTGTTCTATGTTAACTACAGTTTGGCTCACACATCTGTTCATTGAGGTTACAATAGTCTCAATTTCTGTTACTGATCCTCCAGAGTGGACCCCAACAAGTGTCCCCCTGCCCAGTGTCATTGGGGCCAACAGATCGAGACTGAGTTTGGTTCACAAGCAAAGGAAATTTTATATTTTGATCAGAGAATGGAGAAGTGAGAGCATGCACTACCCCGTGGGCTGTGGGCTGGGCTGCTGTGTAGAGATCCTGTCAGAGTCAGTGGGAGGGAGGGGGCGGAACTCTAGAGGGCCGGGTTAGCTGCAGCTCAGGCTCTATATCGCGGAGTCTGCACTGGGCCCCAGGAGCTGAGGTGTCGTCCCAGCCATTCTGCACTAGGAAATCTGGTCTGAAGTGCCGGGTGTGGAACCTCTGCATGCGGGACCCTAGGAGCACATGAAATTAGACAAAGCACAAAGGATAAAAAAGGTTAGACTTGACTTTATTGCCCAGATTCTATTTTTATCTCCCAGGGATTTTTAATGGGCTTTGCTGGGGACAAACCCCTCCTCTGCCTTTTGTCCCGTTCCTCATTCTTGGAGTGCTGAGGGTGCAGACCCTTCTTCTGTAACTGCTGAGTGCTGAGTTGGGAGCCCTCATACCTGGGGGCGAGGGTCAGAGCTTCTCCCCAGCAGCCTCCAGGTGACGTTGATTGTCCCCAGGCCCCCTGCCTCCCTGCTCGTCCACCTGAGCACCAGCATTGGAAGTGTTATAGATTCTAATGACCTTTAAGGGTCCAGGAAAGAGATGTGCAGAGACGCTGTGGGGGCCGGTTTCACCCCGCCCCACATTTGTTCAGCCACCTTAGGCTGACCGTTTCTGCCAGCCTAGATGCTCTGACCAGTAGTCTGCGCTTTCTTCAATTAGGCCCCTGAATTAACGTACAAACAGCACCAGGTGTCAGAGCCCTGCCTGCTCAACTCCCAGACAGTCCAGGGTCAGTGGTGATCAAGGACCATGATGGCCACTGAGTCAACAGCCTTTTGAAGTAAACAGGAGTCCAGCCGGTCTTATTGGCCACCATCATCACGGTGTCTGTAGGCTTTTCTATGGTGACAGTGTGATATACAGTTCCCCCACCAAGATTATTAGCTCCCCTCTGGGTGCAGTAAGTCCTGCAAGCAGTAGTCTACTCTTTTGAGACACACTCTTGTTGTTTTATGAGAGAAACTCCAGGTCAAGTGATGTTCACACGAGTCGTCATGGTGCCCTGTTGCCCCCGGTTATCTCTCTGGATGTTGGAGTTGGAGGGCCTCCTCACTCGAGGTTGGTGTGCCCACGGAGCGAACCCTGAAACTTCAGGGCATGGTTGGTGGTTAGGATCACCACGTGGGGTCCTTTTCCCTTAGGAGGGAGGTGGCCTTTTGGGCTGCTGATTTCCAGGTTTTTAGATACCGCCAGTATCTTGGCCAGATGTGGCAGTGGGCCAAGCCCCTTGGTGACCGTAGTTTATCCTACCTGGATGGCATTCTTGCATTGTTCCATTTCAAGTGGTCCCAGTTTTTGCACTAATTCTCCAATGGCGATTCACCTTTCACCGGGAATGTAAAGGTCAAAGGGTTTAGCTAAATTAGGGAGTTCCAGGGCAAGGGTCTGAATTGACTGCTCTTTCCATTCTTGAAAGGCCACTTCTGGATTCTATTCAAAAGGATCATCATCTTTTCCTTTCAGTGTTTCATATAGAGGCCCAGCTAGTAGACTGTAGTTAGGGATCCAGAAGCAGCAAACCCTGGCCTCCCCAGGAACCCCTAAGCTGTCTTCTAGTTTTAGAAAGGGGTAAGGCTGAAAATGGTTTCTTTCCTTTCCTGGGATGGGCTTCTCCGACCTTCTGTGAGAATGAAGCCCAGGCAGGTCACCGCAGTCTGTGATATTTGAGCTTTTTCTTGGACAACTTCTATCCTTTATTGGCTTGGTAGTTCAGAGGCCTCCTTAGTAGGGCTGGCGATCAGAATGTCGTCTGTGTACTGAAGGAGGGTTTCCTTTTCCAGAGGTAGAACTTTTAGGTCTTTAGCTAAGCTTTCCCCAAAGATGGTGTGGGAATTTTTGCACCCTTGGGGCAAGACGGCCCGGAAGTATTGTTTTAGTTGTATGTTGAGTCCTGCCACTCACAAGCCAAAATTTCTTGTGACTCTGGGACTAATGGAATACAAAAGAAGGCATCATTGAAGACTAATACAGAATACCATGTCCTGGTGGTTGGTAGAATGACCAGCAGGGTGTAGGAATTAGGAGCAGCTGGAGGTATATCCTCGGTGGCTTCACTGACTGTCCTGACATCCTTTACCAGGTCCCCAGCAGCCCATGGGGCTCTCGTGGTCAGACCAATCCCAGAATATGGAGCTCACCTGGGCAGGTACCCCACCCCCACCCCAGCCCACGGGGCTCTCGTGGTCAGGCCCCTCCCAGGATACAGAGCTACCCTTGCAGGTACCGTGGCAGGGCTGGGCACACAGGAACCGTGCACATAGCCCTCATTGCAGAGCACCCCCAGCTCACCTGTCGCTCAGAGCTGACACAGAGCACCTCAGAGCAGGACTTGAACTAACAAACAGCAGCTGCGACGGGTCTGTGACCCTGGGCATCACTCTGTGCGGCCTCCCTCCACCTGGTCTTCCAGAGACTTCCGCTGCACCCGGGGCACCAGGCCTCTGTCTCCAACCACCACCCACCCCTCCTCTCCCTGACTCCTGGGTTCCTCTCATTAGGAGAGGGTTTTCTTGAAGTTGTCTCCCACTCATGGGCCAGATAAAATGATTAGAAAACAAGCCAAAGCTGCAGCCCCTTGTCTATCCTGACTCTCAGGAGCCCACACCTGTTCCTTGGACCTGGCCGGTTCAGCAAGTTCCATTTTCTGCAACTGTGAGCCCCTGAGGGGTGATGATTGGCTGACCTGGGCAGCCTTACCGTGCCGGCCAGCCCTCCCCAGGTGTGCCTGGGTTGAGATCAATATAAATACCACTCCAGGCAGCAAGAGGCCCTGCAGCCATGCCTGACGCCATTTTCTCTGCCCTGTCAGCAGTCTCGGGGCTGGGCTGGTGGGAGGGAGTGAGAGGCCACGGCTTTGTGGGTGGCCCAGTGTGAGTGGGGCTCTGCTGGACTTTCTGTAGCAGTTGCCAGGCTGCCACCTGCTAAAGAAGAGGATGTGTCACCTATACCTGCTGCTGGAATTTCTCCCTGGGCAGAGGTGAGGAAGGAAAAAAGCAGTGGGGGCAGGGACAGGACGGGTATCTCAGGCAGGGAAATGGAAATCTTCCAGAAGAGCACCCAGGGCCAGGACCATCCTGGCTGGCCTGCAGACACCAAGTCGGCCGGCATGCTGTCACTCGTGTGGCTCTATGGCCCTTCCTCTAGGCTTTCAAGTCCTTGTATATATTCAGGTGTTTTACCTGGGACGGGTAGGAATAGTTCAGCAGCAACTGGCCTGGGGCTCAGCTCACGTTTACTCACAGATGCCTCGGCACGGTGCCCCAGCTTTGCAATGAGGACGCTTGTTGCGTGGGGGCTGCTGGCTGAATGGGAGACGATTCCCCACCACTGACCAACTTCAGAATTGTTTACAACTGGAGCAAGTGCCCTGATACGGTTTTCCTCTGTGGAACTGGTGGGTTCTGTGTTTTTTTTCTCTTTTTCGTTTTTGGTTCAAGGTAGATTTTATTCCTCTTTTCTGTATTTACAGATATAAGCATGGAAATAATTTATTCATATAAATACATGTATGTGAAGGGAATAATTGTTTTTTCTGTTTTTTTTTTAAATTTTATTTCTTTTTAATTTTGAATTTTATTTTATATTTTTATACAGCAGGTTCTTATTGGTTATCTATTTTATACATATACATGTATACATGTCAATCCCAGTCTCTCAACTCCTCCCACCACCACACCCCCAACAGCTTTCCCCCCTTGTTGTCCATATGTTTGTTGTCTACATCTGTTGCTCTATTTATGCCTTGCAAAATGGTTAACCTGTACAGTTTTTCTAGGTTCCACATATATGCATGAATATACAAGATTTGTTTTTCTCTTTCTGACTTACTTCACTCTGTATGACACACTCTAGATCCATCGACGTCTCTACAAATGACCCAATTTCATTCCTTTTCATGGCTTAGTAATATTCCATTTTATATATGTACCACAGCTTTATGCATTCGTCTGTCTGTGGGCATTTAGGTTGCTTCCATTACCTCGATATTGTAAAGAGTGAGGCAATGAACATTGCGGTGAATGTCTCTTTTTGATTTATGGTTTTGTCTGGGTATATGTCCAGAACTGGGATTGCTGTATCATATGGTAATTCTACTGTTAGTTTCTTAAGAAACTCCATATTGTTCTCCATAGTGACTGTATCAATTTATATTCCCAACAATAGTGGAAGAGGGTTCCATTTCTCCACACGCTTTCCAGCATTTTTTGTTTGTAGATTTTCTGATGATGCCCATTCTACCAGGTGTGAGGTGATATCTCATTGTTGAGTCCATTTCCTTGAGAAAGGGGTAGGTCTTGTCTATTACATATTTAGCTTATGGAACGGTATCTGTGCTAATTTCAAACACAGGTTTTATGCAGCACCCCAACTCACCTTCCCCTTTAAGCAAACATAAGTTGGTTTTCTAAACATGAGACCCTGTTCTGTTTTGTAATTCAGTTCCTGTGTAGCCAAGTTCGCATTCCATGTATTAGTGGTACCTTATGAGGTTTCTTTTTCTGTGTGACTTTTTTCACTTAGAATCACCGTGCCTCATCCACTCATTATGCTGGTACGGGCCTGGTGACATAGTTTTCATTGCTGAGAGGTATTCTGTTGTACGTAAGTACCGCAACTTCTTTATCCATAATTTGCTCTCTGGCATATTTAACTTGTGCTGCAGAAGAGGTTCCTGTAAACAGAGCCGTCCCAAATTTTGGGGTGGCTGTGTCTTTTTGATTTTAATTTCCCTAAGCTATAGGACCATAAGTGGAAGTGCCCTAGGCTCTGTTGCTTTGTTTTTTAGATGTTTCAGGAAACACCATACACTTCTCCCCAGTGGCTGTTGGCAATTTACATCCCGCCCATCAGCATAACAAGGCTCCCTGTTCTCCATGGCCTGTCCTGCCTTTCTGGATTTTACACTTTTTTCAGATGGCCCTTTTGACCGGGGGGAAGTGAGACTTCATTGTAGTGCAGATTTCCTTTGCAAGCTTGCTTGGTTGGCCAAAAAGGGCGTATGGGTTTTTTCCTGAATATATTCAGGAAAAAACGCATACGCCCTTTTTGGCCAAGTGCATTATTGTGGACGTTCTGCCTCTTTTCCTATGCTTTAAATGCAATTCCAGTCTACCTCCTGAAATCGGTTTCCTGCAATTCTGCCCCGCTTTCAAGTCCTCTTGGCAGCCTTACTTCAGTATATTTTTGGACGATAGCTGTCATTTATAACTCTGCAGGTTTGTGAATTACAGTGCCCCTGATCTCCTTTCTTCAACTCGCTTTCTTGTGAGCTGGCCGCAACACCGCAGGATTGCTTCAGGCCCTAATCTGGTTCCGGCACGACACGCTGAGCCTTTGGTTAATTCCTCTTCCTGGTGGGAAATGAGAGTTAAATTTGCCCGTCCAGACACCTCCAGCTAGTCTCTCATTGGTTCTCCCTATTCCTGTTCATCTTCCGCAGAAATTGCAAACTGGGCCAAACAGGAGGTTAAAGGCACTGACTCTCCAAGTCGGGAGAGTGTTAGTTTAGCGTCTGGAATACTGCACCCGAGTACCAGGGGACGAGAACGGACACATATTGGAACACGTCTCCCGATCACACGGTTGATCATACTCTGGGTTCCGCATGCATGTTTTAGCTGAAGGAAGAATCCCTTAAACCTGGTGAGTTGAGACCCGTGGAATGGGTACCATGCAATATGACTTCAAAGGGTCTTCATTTGCTCACCGAACCTCTCCAATCCTATCACTGCTGCGTTTATGCCCCTGTACACACGCTTGATTCTCTATCGGAGACATAGCAATCCATAGCTTTTAAGATACTTACTAGTCAGGTACATTCTTAGGCGTTTAATATGGGGTGTTGAGTCCATTTCGTTGAGCAAGGAGTAGCTCTCGTCTATTACATATTTGGCTTAAGGAACTTTATCTCTGTTCATTTCAATCTCTGGTTTTATGCAGCACCCCAACTCACCTTTCCCCTTAAGCAAGTATAAGTTGGTTTTCTAAATTTGAGACCCTGTTCTCTTTTGTAATCCACTTCCTGTGTAGCCAAGTTTACATTCCGTGTATTAGTGATATCTTATGATGTTTCTTTTTCTGTGTGACTTATTTCAGTTAGCATCATCATACCTGAATCCACTCATTATGCTGCTACGGGCCTGATGACATAGATTTCATTGCTGAGTGATATTGCATTGTACGTAAGTACTACAACTGCTTTATCCATTTTTCACTTTCTGTGATATTGAACTTGTCCCGTAAACGAGTTTCTTGTAAACAGAGCCGTCTCATACTTAGGGGTGGCTGTGTCTTTTTTATTTTATATTCCTTAGCTATAGGACCATATGTGGAAGTGCCCTAGGCTCTGTTGCTTTGTTTCTTAGATGTTTCAGGAAACACCATACACTTCTCCCAAGTGGCTGTTGGCAATTTACATCCCGCCCATCAGCATAACAAGGCTCCCAGTTCTCCATGGCCTGTCCTGCCTTTCTGGATTTTAAACTTTTTTCAGATGGCCCTTTTGACCGGGGGGAAGTGAGACTTCATTGTAGTGCAGATTTCCTTTGCAAGCTTGCTTGGTTGGCTAAAAAGGACGTATGCGTATTTTCCTGAATATATTCAGGAGAAAACGCATACGCCCTTTTTGGCCAAGTGCATGATTGTCGACGTTCTGCCTCTTTTCCTATGCTTTAAATGCAATTCCTGTCTACCTCCTGAAATAGGTTTCCTGCAATTCTGCCTTGCTTTCAATGCCTCTTCATAGCCTTACCTCAATATAATTTTTGAAAATAGTTGGCCTTTATAACTCTGCACGTTTTTGAATTGCAGTGGCCCTTAGCTCCATTTTTCAGCTCATATTTTTGTGATCTTGCCTCATAACCACAGGATTCCTTCCGGCCCTATTCTTCTTCTGGGGCACCTTGCTGTGCCTTTGGTTTATTCTTCTTACTGATGTGAAATTAGAGTGACATGTGCCCATTGAAACCGCTACAGCTTGTTTCTCACTGGTTCCCCCTATTCCCATTCATCCTCCGCACTAACTGCAGACTGTGCGATACCAGAACTTAAAGGCATTGACTCTCCATGTGGGGATGTTGTTAGTAAAGCGGCTGGAATGTCGATCCGGATCCCCAGGAGAGGAAAAATGAGGTGCGTTTTAGAAACCTTTCCCGATCGTATGGTATACCAGTCGCTGGGTTTCCCAAGCATGGTTTAGCTGTAGGAAGATTCCCTTCAACCTGGATTGTTGGGACCCTTGGAATGAGTAGCATGAAGTATTGCATTAAACTTTTGGCAGTTGCTCACCAAAACTCACCAATCCTCTCAGCCCCAGGTGTCCAGCCTTATGTCTTATCCAGCTGTGGGTTTATATGTGGTCAATCCAGGTTGCATCACAGCCCCTGAGCAAATTTTGTAAGAATTTTTCTCTCTTTCATTGTTTCTGCCTTTTGTTTTTAAAATTTATTTCTATAATGGGGTTTAGCTCATTTTCACTGCTGTGTTTGTGCCACTCTGCACACACTTGATTCCCTTATGGAGATATATCAATACATGGATTTTAAGATTCTTATTACTCAGATATATTTCTCTGCGGTTTATAAGGTGTGTTGAGGCCAGTTCATTGAGCAAGGTGTAGATCTTGTCTAATATCTATTTGGTTTATTGAACGGTATCTGTGCTAATTTCAAACTCTGGTTTTATGCATCACCCCACCTCTCCTTTCCCCTTAAGCTGACATAAGTGTGTTTTCTATATGTGAGACACTGTTCTGTTCTGTAATTCATTTCTTGTGCAGCCATATTTACCCTCCCTCTATAAGTGATATCTTATGATATGTTTCTTTTTCTGTTTGACTTATTTCAAGTAGTATTATCGGACCTAAATCCACTCTTTATCCTTCTACTAGCCTTATTACATTGATTTCATGGTGAAGAGATATTCCATTGTACATAAGTACCACATCTTCTTTATCCATTGTTCTCTTTCCTGGGATATTTAAGGTGTACTGAAGTTGAGGTTCTTGTAAACAGAGTAGCCCTAAACTGTGGTGTGCTTGTGTCTTGTTGATTTTTAGACTTCCCTAGATATATTCCCATGATTGGAAGTGTCCTATGCTCTGTAGCTCTGTTTTTTAGATGATTTAGGAACCACCATACACTTCTCCAGAGTGGCTCTCGGCAGTTCACACACTGCCCATCAGCGTATAAAGGCTCCCTGTTCTCCATGGCCTGTCCGGCATTTCTGGTTTTTACAATTTTTTAGGATGGCCCTTTTGACCGGTGGGAAATGAGACTTCTTTGTTGTGCGCATTTGCATTGCTTGCTTGCTTCGTTGCCCATAAAGTGCGTATGCGTTTTTTCCTGGATATAATCAGGAAAAAACGCATACGCCCTTTTGGGCCAACTGCATCATTGTCGAAATTCTGCCGCTTTTCATGTGCTTTAAAGACGAGTCCAATCTATCTCTTGAAATCTGTTTCTTGCAATTCTGTCTTGCATTCAGATCCTCTTCTTTGCCTTACCTCAACATAGTTTTGGACGTTAGTTTTCATTTATAACTCTGCAGGTTTGTGAATTACAGTGCCCCTGAGCTCCTTTCTTCAACTCGCTTTCTTGTGAGCTGGCCGCAACACCGCAGGATTGCTTCAGGCCCTAATCTGGTTCCAGCACGGCACGCTGAGCCTTTGGTTAATTCCTCTTCCTGGTGGGAAATGAGAGTTAAATTTGCCCGTCCAGACACCTCCATCTAGTCTCTCATTGGTTCTACCTATTCCTGTTCATCTTCCGCAGAAATTGCAAACTGGGCCAAACAGGAGGTTAAAGTCACTGACTCTCCAAGTCGGGAGAGTGTTAGTAAAGCGTCTGGAATGTTGCACCCGAGTACCAGGGGACGAACACTGAGACATATTTGAACACGTCTCCTGATCACACGGTTGATCATACTCTGGGTTCCACATGCGTGTTTTAGCTGAAGGAAGAATCCCTTAAACCTGGAGAGTTGAGACCCGTGGAATGGGTACCATGCACTATGACTTCAAAGGGTCTTCATTTGCTCACTGAACCTCTCCAATCCTATCAGTGCTGCTTTTATGCCCCTGTACACACGCTTGATACTCTTTCGGAGACATAACAATCCATAGGTTTTAAGATACTTACTAGTCAGGTACATTCTTAGCCATTTAATATGGGGTGTTGAGTCCATTTCGTTGAGCAAGGAGTATCTCTTGTCTATTCCATATTTGGCTTAAGGAACATTATCTGTGCTCATTTCAATCTCTGGTTTTATGCAGCACCCCAACTCACATTTCCCCTTAAGCAAGCATAAGTTGGTTTTCTAAATTTGAGAACTTATTCTGTTTTGTAATTCAGTTCCTTTGTAGCAAGTTTACATTCCGTGTATTAGTGATATCTTATGATGTTTCTTTTTCTGTGTGACTTATTTCAGTTAGAATCATCATACCTGAATCCACTCATTATGCTGCTACGGGCCTGATGACATAGATTTCATTGCTGAGTGATATTGCATTGTACGTAAGTACCACAACTTCTTTATCCATTTTTCACTTTCTGCGATATTGAACTTGTACCATAAACGAGGTTCTTGTAAACATAGCCATCCCAAACTTTTGGGTGGCTGTGTCTTTTTGATTTTAATTTCCCTAAGCTATAGGACCATAAGTGGAAGTGCCCTAGGCTCTGTTCCTTTGTTTTTTAGATGTTTCAGGAAACACCATACACTTCTCCTGAGTGGCTGTTGGCAATTTACATCCCTCCCATCAGCATAACAAGGCTCCTAGTTCTCCATTGCCTGTCCTGCCTTTCTGTATTTTACACTTTTTTCAGATGGCCCTTTTGACCGGGGGGAAGTGAGACTTCATTGTAGTGCAGATTTCATTTGCAAGCTTGCTTGGTTGGCCAAAAAGCGCGTATGCGTTTTTTTCCTGAATATATTCAGGACAAAACGCATACGCCCTTTTTGGCCAAGTGCATGATTGTCGACGTTCTGCCTCTTTTCCTATGCTTTAAATGCAATTCCTGTCTACCTCCTGAAATAGGTTTCCTGCAATTCTGCCTTGCTTTCAATGCCTCTTCATAGCCTTACCTCAATATAATTTTTGAAAATAGTTGGCCTTTATAACTCTGCACGTTTTTGAATTGCAGTGGCCCTTAGCTCCATTTTTCAGCTCATATTTTTGTGATCTTGCCTCATAACCACAGGATTCCTTCCGGCCCTATTCTTCTTCTGGGGCACCTTGCTGTGCCTTTGGTTTATTCTTCTTACTGATGTGAAATTAGAGTGACATGTGCCCATTGAAACCGCTACAGCTTGTTTCTCACTGGTTCCCCCTATTCCCATTCATCCTCCGCACTAACTGCAGACTGTGCGATACCAGAACTTAAAGGCATTAACTCTCCATGTGGGGATGTTGTTAGTAAAGTGGCTGGAATGTCGATCCGGATCCCCAGGAGAGGAAAAATGAGGTGCGTTTTAGAAACCTTTCCCGATCGTATGGTATACCAGTCGCTGGGTTTCCCAAGCATGGTTTAGCTGTAGGAAGATTCCCTTCAACCTGGATTGTTGGGACCCTTGGAATGAGTAGCATGAAGTATTGCATTAAACTTTTGGCAGTTGCTCACCAAAACTCACCAATCCTCTCAGCCCCAGGTGTCCAGCCTTATGTCTTATCCAGCTGTGGGTTTATATGTGGTCAATCCAGGTTGCATCACAGCCCCTGAGCAAATTTTGTAAGAATTTTTCTCTCTTTCATTGTTTCTGCCTTTTGTTTTTAAAATTTATTTCTATAATGGGGTTTAGCTCATTTTCACTGCTGTGTTTGTGCCACTCTGCACACACTTGATTCCCTTATGGAGATATATCAATACATGGATTTTAAGATTCTTATTACTCAGATATATTTCTCTGCGGTTTATAAGGTGTGTTGAGGCCAGTTCAGTGAGCAAGGTGTAGATCTTGTCTAATATCTATTTGGTTTATTGAACGGTATCTGTGCTAATTTCAAACTCTGGTTTTATGCATCACCCCACCTCTCCTTTCCCCTTAAGCTGACATAAGTGTGTTTTCTAAATGTGAGACACTGTTCTGTTCTGTAATTCATTTCTTGTGCAGCCATATTTACCCTCCCTCTATAAGTGATATCTTATGATATGTTTCTTTTTCTGTTTGACTTATTTCAAGTAGTATTATCGGACCTAAATCCACTCTTTATCCTTCTACTAGCCTTATTACATTGATTTCATGGTGAAGAGATATTCCATTGTACATAAGTACCACATCTTCTTTATCCATTGTTCTCTTTCCTGGGATATTTAAGGTGTACTGAAGTTGAGGTTCTTGTAAACAGAGTAGCCCTAAACTGTGGTGTGCTTGTGTCTTGTTGATTTTTAGACTTCCCTAGATATATTCCCATGATTGGAAGTGTCCTATGCTCTGTAGCTCTGTTTTTTAGATGATTTAGGAACCACCATACACTTCTCCAGAGTGGCTCTCGGCAGTTCACACACTGCCCATCAGCGTATAAAGGCTCCCTGTTCTCCATGGCCTGTCCTGCATTTCTGGTTTTTACAATTTTTTAGGATGGCCCTTTTGACCGGTGGGAAATGAGACTTCTTTGTTGTGCACATTTGCATTGCTTGCTTGCTTCGTTGCCCATAAAGTGCGTATGCGTTTTTTCCTGGATATAATCAGGAAAAAACGCATACGCCCTTTTGGGCCAACTGCATCATTGTCGAAATTCTGCCGCTTTTCATGTGCTTTAAAGACGAGTCCAATCTATCTCTTGAAATCTGTTTCTTGCAATTCTGTCTTGCATTCAGATCCTCTTCTTTGCCTTACCTCAACATAGTTTTGGACGTTAGTTTTCATTTATAACTCTGCAGGTTTGTGAATTACAGTGCCCCTGAGCTCCTTTCTTCAACTCGCTTTCTTGTGAGCTGGCCGCAACACCGCAGGATTGCTTCAGGCCCTAATCTGGTTCCAGCACGGCACGCTGAGCCTTTGGTTAATTCCTCTTCCTGGTGGGAAATGAGAGTTAAATTTGCCCGTCCAGACACCTCCATCTAGTCTCTCATTGGTTCTACCTATTCCTGTTCATCTTCCGCAGAAATTGCAAACTGGGCCAAACAGGAGGTTAAAGTCACTGACTCTCCAAGTCGGGAGAGTGTTAGTAAAGCGTCTGGAATGTTGCACCCGAGTACCAGGGGACGAACACTGAGACATATTTGAACACGTCTCCCGATCACACGGTTGATCATACTCTGGGTTCCACATGCGTGTTTTAGCTGAAGGAAGAATCCCTTAAACCTGGAGAGTTGAGACCCGTGGAATGGGTACCATGCACTATGACTTCAAAGGGTCTTCATTTGCTCACTGAACCTCTCCAATCCTATCAGTGCTGCTTTTATGCCCCTGTACACACGCTTGATACTCTTTCGGAGACATAACAATCCATAGGTTTTAAGATACTTACTAGTCAGGTACATTTTTAGCCATTTAATATGGGGTGTTGAGTCCATTTCGTTGAGCAAGGAGTATCTCTTGTCTATTCCATATTTGGCTTAAGGAACATTATCTGTGCTCATTTCAATCTCTGGTTTTATGCAGCACCCCAACTCACCTTTCCCCTTAAGCAAGCATAAGTTGGTTTTCTAAATTTGAGAACTTATTCTGTTTTGTAATTCAGTTCCTTTGTAGCAAGTTTACATTCCGTGTATTAGTGATATCTTATGATGTTTCTTTTTCTGTGTGACTTACTTCAGTTAGAATCATCATACCTGAATCCACTCATTATGCTGCTACGGGCCTGATGACATAGATTTCATTGCTGAGTGATATTGCATTGTACGTAAGTACCACAACTTCTTTATCCATTTTTCACTTTCTGCGATATTGAACTTGTACCATAAACGAGGTTCTTGTAAACATAGCCATCCCAAACTTTTGGATGGCTGTGTCTTTTTGATTTTAATTTCCCTAAGCTATAGGATTATAAGTGGAAGTTCCCTAGGCTCTGTTCCTTTGTTTTTTAGATGTTTCAGGAAACACCATACACTTCTTCTGAGTGGCTGTTGGCAATTTACTTCCCGCCCATCATCATAACAAGGCTCCCAGTTCTCCTTGGCCTGTCCTGCCTTTCTGGATTTTACACTTTTTTCAGATGGCCCTTTTGACCGGGGGGAAGTGAGACTTCATTGTAGTGCAGATTTCCTTTGCAAGCTTGCTTGGTTGGCCAAAAAGGGTGTATGCGTTTTTCCCTGAATATATTCAGGAAAAAACGCATACGCCATTTTTGGCCAAGTGCATCATTGTCGACGTTCTGCCTCTTTTCCTATGCTTTAAATGAAATTCCAGTCTACCTCCTGAAATCGGTTTCCTGCAATTCTGCCCCGCTTTCAAGTCCTCTTGGCAGCCTTACTTCAGTATATTTTTGGACGATAGCTGTCATTTATGACTCTGCAGGTTTGTGAATTACAGTGCCCCTGAGCTCCTTTCTTCAACTCGCTTTCTTGTGAGCTGGCCGCAACACCGCAGGACTGCTTCAGGCCCTAATCTGGTTCCTGCACGGCACGCTGAGCCTTTGGTTAATTCCTCTTCCTGGTGGGAAATGACAGTTAAATTTGCCCGTCCAGACACCTCCAGCTAGTCTCTCATTGGTTCTCCCTATTCCTGTTCATCTTCCACAGAAATTGCAAACTGGGCCAAACAGGAGGTTAAAGGCACTGACTCTCCAAGTCGGGAGAGTGTTAGTAAAGCGTCTGGAATGTTGCACCCGAGTACCAGGGGACGAGAACTGAGACATATTGGAACACGTCTCCCGATCACACAGTTGATCCAACTCTGGATTCCACATGCATGCTTTAGCTGAAGGAACAATCCCTTAAACGTGGAGAGTTGAGACCCGTGGAATGAGTACCATGCAATATGATTTCACAGGGTCTTCATTTGCTCACTGAACCTCTCCAATCCTATCACTGCTGCGTTTATGCCCCTGTATACACGATTGATTCTCTTTCGGAGACATAGCAATCCATAGGTTTTAAGATACTTACTAGTCAGGTACATTCTTAGGCGTTCAATATGGGTTGTTGAGTCCATTTCGTTGAGCAAGGAGTAGATCTTGTCTATTACATATTTGGCTTAAGGAACTTTATCTGTGCTCATTTCAATCTCTGGTTTTATGCAGCACCCCAACTCACCTTTCCCCTTAAGCAAGCATAAGTTGGTTTTCTAAATTTGAGACCCTGTTCTGCTTTGTAATCCAGTTCCTGTGTAGCCAAGTTTACGTTCCGTGTATTAGTGATATCTTATGATGTTTCTTTTTCTGTGTGACTTATTTCAGTTAGAATCATCATACCTGAATCCACTCATTATGCTGTTACGGGCCTGATGACATAGATTTCATTGCTGAGTGATATTGCATTGTATGTAAGTACCACAACTTCTTTATCCATTTTTTGCTTTCTGCGAAATTGAACTTGTACCGTAAACGAGGTTCTTGTAAAGAGAGCCGTCCCAGACTTTGGGGTGGCTGTGTCTTTTAGTTTTTAATTTACCCAAGCTATAGGACCATAAGTGGAAGTGCCCTAGGCTCTGTTGCTTTGTTTTTTAGATGTTTCAGGAAACACCATACACTTCTCCGCAGTGGCTGTTGGAAATTTACATCCCGCCCATCAGCATAACAAGGCTGCCAGTTCTCCATGGCCTGTCCTGCCTTTCTGGATTTCACACTTTTTTCAGATGGCCCTTCTGACCGGGGGGAAGTGAGACTTCATTGTAGTGCAGATTTCCTTTGCAAGCTTGCTTGGTTGGCCAAAAAGTGCATATGCGTTTTTTCCTGAATATATTCAGGAAAAAACGCATACGCCCTTTTTGGCCAAGTGCATCACTGTCGACGTCCTGCCTCTTTTCCTATGCTTTAAATGCAATTCCAGTCTACCTCCTGAAATCGGTTTCCTGCAATTCTGCCCCGCTTTCAAGTCCTCTTGGCAGCCTTACTTCAGTATATTTTTGGACGATAGCTGTCATTTATAACTCTGCAGGTTTGTGAATTACAGTGCCCCTGAGCTCCTTTCTTCAACTCGCTTTCTTGTGAGCTGGCCGCAACACCGCAGGATTGCGTCAGGCCCTAATCTTGTTCTGGCATGGCACGCTGAGCCTTTGGTTAATTCCTCTTCCTGGTGGGAAATGAGAGTTAAATTTGCCCGTCCACACACCTCCAGCTAGTCTCTCATTGGTCCTCCATATCCCTGTTCATCTTCCGCAGAAATTGCAAACTGGGCCAAACAGGAGGTTAAAGGCACTGACTCCCCAAGTCGGGAGAGTGTTAGTAAAGCGTCTGGAATGTTGCATCCGAGTACCAGGGGACGAGAACTGAGACATATTGGAACACGTCTCCCGATCACACAGTTGATCATACTCTGGGCTCCACATGCATGTTTTAGCTGAAGAAAGAATCCCTTAAACCTGGAGAGTTCAGACTTGTGGAATGGGTACCATGCAATATGACTTCAAAGGGTCTTCATTTGCTCACCGAACCTCTCCAATCCTATCACTGCTGCGTTTATGCCCCTGTGCACACACTTGATTCTCTTTCGGAGACAAGCAATCCATAGGTTTTCAGATACTTACTAGTCAGGTACATTCTTAGGCGTTTAATATGGGGTGTTGAGTCCATTTCGTTGAGCAAGGAGTAGCTCTTGTCTATTACATATTTGGCTTAAGGAACTTTATCTGTACTCATTTCAATCTCTGCTTTTATGCAGCACCCCTACTCACCTTTCCCCTTAAGCAAGCATAAGTTGGTTTTCTAAATTTGAGACCCTGTTCTGTTTTGTAATTCAGTTTCTGTGTAGCCAAGTTTACATTCCGTGTATTAGTGATATATTATGATGTTTCTTTTTCTGTGTGACTTATTTCAGTTAGAATCATCATACCTGAATCCACTCATTATGCTGCTAAGGGCCTGATGACATAGATTTCATTGCTGAGTGATATTGCATTGTACGTAAGTACCACAACTTCTTTATCCATTTTTCGCTTTCTGCGATATTGAACTTGTCCCATAAAAGAGGTTCTTGTAAACAGAGCCGTCCCAAACTTTTGGGTGGCTGTGTCTTTTTGATTTTAATTTCCCTAAGCTATAGGACCATAAGTGGAAGTGCCCTAGGCTTTGTTGCTTTGTTTTCTAGATGTTTCAGGAAACACCATACACATCTCCTGAGTGGCTGTTGGCAGTTTACATCCCACCCATCAGCATAACAAGGCTCCCAGTTCTCCATGGCCTGTCCTGCCTTTCTGGATCTTACACTTTTTTCAGATGGCCCTTTTGACCGGGGGAAAGTGAGACTTCATTGTAGTGCAGATTTCCTTTGCAAGCTTGCTTGGTTGGCCAAAAAGGGCGTATGCATTTTTTCCTGAATATATTCAGGAAAAAACGCATCCGCCCTTTTTTGCCAAGTGCATCATTGTGGACGTTCTGCCTCTTTTCCTATTCTTTAAATGCAATTCCAGTCTACCTCCTGAAAATGGTTTCCTGCAATTCTGCCCCGCTTTCAAGTCCTCTTGGCAGCCTTACTTCAGTATATTTTTGGACGATAGCTGTCATTTATAACTCTGCAGGTTTGTGAATTACAGTGCCCCTGAGCTCCTTTCTTCAACTCGCTTTCTTGTGAGCTGGCCGCAACACCGCAGGATTCCTTCAGGCCGTAATCTGGTTCCGGCACGGCATGCTGAGCCTTTGGTGAATTCCTCTTCCTGGTGGGAAATGAGAGTTAAATTTGCCCGTCCAGACACCTCCAGCTAGTCTCTCATTGGTCCTCCCTATTCCTGTTCATCTTCCGCAGAAATTGCAAACTGGGCCAAACAGGAGGTTAAAGGCACTGACTCTCCAAGTCGGGAGAGTGTTAGTAAAGCGTCTGGAATGTTGCACCCGAGTACCAGGGGACGAGAACTCAGACATATTTGAACACATCTCCTGATCACACGTTTGATCATACTGTGGGTTCCACATGCATGTTTCAGCTGAAGGAAGAATCCCTTAAACCTGGAGAGTTGAGACCCATGGAATGGGTACCATGCAATATGAATTCAAAGGGTCTTCATTTGCTCACCGAACCTCTCCAATCCTATCACTGCTGCTTTTATGCCCCTGTACACATGCTTGATTATCTTTCGGAGACATATCAATCCATAGGTTTTAAGATACTTACTAGTCAGGTACATTCTTAGGCGTTTAATATGGGGTGTTGAGTCCATTTCGTTGAGCAAGGAGTAGGTCTTGTCTATTCCATATTTGGCTTAAGGAACTTTATCTGTGCTCATTTCAATCTCTGGTTTTATGCAGCACCCCAACTCACCTTTCTCCTTAAGCAAGCATAAGTTGGTTTTCTAAATTTGAGACCCTGTTCTGTTTTGTAATCCAGTTCCTGTGTAACCAAGTTTACATTCCATGTATTAGTGATATCTTATGATGTTTCTTTTTCTGTGTGACTTATTTCAGTTAGAATCATCATACCTGAATCCACTCATTATGCTGCTATGGTCCTGATGACATAGATGTCATTGCTGAGTGATATTGCATTGTACGTAAGTACCACAACTTCTTTATCCATTTTTCACTTTCTGCGATATTGAACTTGTACAGTAAACGTGGTCCTTGTAAACAGAGCCGTCCCAAACTTTGGGGTGGCTGTGTCTTTTTTATTTTAATTTCCCTAAGCTATAGGACCATAACTGGAAGTGCCCTAGGCTCTGTTGCTTTGTTGTTTAGATGTTTCAGGAAACACCATACACTTCTCCCGAGTGGCTGTTGGCAATATACATCCCGCCCATCAGCATAACAAGGCTCCCAGTTCTCCATGGCCTGTCCTGCCTTTCTGGATTTTACACTTTTTTCAGATGGCCCTTTTGACCGGGGGGAAGTGAGACTTCATTGTAGTGCAGATTTCCTTTGCAAGCTTTCTTGCTTGGCCAAAAAGTGCGTATGCGTTTTATCCTGAATATATTCAGGAAAAAACACATACGCCCTTTTTAGCCAAGTGCATCATTGTGGACCTTCTGCCTCTTTTCCTATGCTTTAAATGCAATTCCAGTCTACCTCCTGAAAATGGTTTCCTGCAATTCTGCCCCGCTTTCAAGTCCTCTTGGCAGCCTTACTTCAGTATATTTTTGGACGATAGCTGTCATTTATAACTCTGCAGGTTTGTTAATTACAGTGCCCCTGAGCTCCTTTCTTCAACTCGCTTTCTTGTGAGCTGGCCGCAACACCGCAGGATTGCTTCAGGCCCTAATCTGGTTCCGGCACGGCATGCTGAGCCTTTGGTGAATTCCTCTTCCTGGTGGGAAATGAGAGTTAAATTTGCCCATCCAGACACCTCCAGCTAGTCTCTGATTGGTCCTCCCTATTCCTGTTCATCTTCCGCAGAAATTGCAAACTGGGCCAAACAGGAGGTTAAAGGCACTGACTCTCCAAGTCAGGAGAGTGTTAGTAAAGCATCTGGAATGTTGCACCCGAGTACCAGGGGATGAAAACTGAGACATATTTGAACACATCTCCTGATCACACGTTTGATCATACTCTGGGTTCCACATGCATGTTTCAGCTGAAGGAAGAATCCCTTAAACCTGGAGAGTTGAGACCCATGGAATGGGTACCATGTAATATGAATTCAAAGGGTCTTCATTTGCTCACCGAACCTCTCCAATCCTATCACTGCTGCGTTTATGCCCCTGTACACATGCTTGATTCTCTTTCGGAGACATAGCAATCCATAGGTTTTAAGATACTTACTAGTCAGGTACATTCTTAGGCGTTTAATATGGGGTGTTGAGTCCATTTCGTTGAGCAAGGAGTAGCTTTTGTCTATTACATATTTGGCTTAAGGAACTTTATCTGTGCTCATTTCAATCTCTGGTTTTATGCAGCACCCCAACTCACCTTTGCCCTTAAGCAAGCATAAGTTGGTTTTCTAAATTTGAGACCCTGTTCTGTTTTGTAATTCAGTTCCTGTGTAGCCAAGTTTACATTCCATGTATTAGTGATATCTTATGATGTTTCTTTTTCTGTGTGACTTATTTCAGTTAGAATCATCATACCTGAATCCACTCATTATGCTGCTACGGGCCTGATGACATAGATTTCATTGCTGAGTGATATTGCATTGTATGTAAGTACCACAACTTCTTTATCCATTTTTCACTTTCTGCGATATTGAACTTGTACCGTAAACGAGGTTCTTGTAAACAGAGCCGTCCCAAAATTTGGGGTGGCTGTGTCTTTTTGATTTTAATTTCCCTAAGCTATAGGACCATAAGTGGAATTGACCTAGGCTCTGTTGCTTTGTTTTTTAGATGTTTCAGGATACACCATACACTTCTCCCGATTGGCTGTTGGCAATTTACATCCCGCCCATCAGCATAACAAAGCTCCCAGTTCTCCATGGCCTGTCCTGACTTTCTGGATCTTACACTTTTTTCACATGGCCCTTTTGACTGGGGGGAAGTGAGAGTTCATTGTAGTGCAGATTTCTTTTGCAAGCTTGCTTGGTTGGCCAAAAAGGGCGTATGCGTTTTTTCCTGAATATATTCAGGAAAAAACGCATACGCCCTTTTTGGCCAAGTGCATCATTGTGGACGTTCTGCCTCTTTTCCTATGCTTTAAAAGCAATTCCTGTCTACCTCCTGAAATCGATTTCCTGCAATTCTGCCCCGCTTTCAAGTCATCTTGGCAGCCTTACTTCAGTATATTTTTGGACGATAGCTGTCATTAATAACTCTGCAGGTTTGTGAATTACAGTGCCTCTGAGCTCCTTTCTTCAACTCACTTTCTTGTGAGCTGGCCGCAACACCGCAGGATTGCTTCAGGCCCTAATCTGGTTCCGGCACGGCACGCTGAGCCTTTGGTTAATTCCTCTTCCTGGTGGGAAATGAGAGTTAAATTTGCCCGTCCAGACACCTACAGCTAGTCTCTCATTGGTCCTCCCTATTCCTGTTCATCTTCCGAAGAAATTGCAAACTGGGCCAAACAGGAGGTTAAAGGCACTGACTCTCCAAGTCGGGAGAGTGTTAGTTTAGCGTCTGGAATACTGCACCCGAGTACCAGGGGACGAGAACGGACACATATTGGAACACGTCTCCCGATCACACGGTTGATCATACTCTGGGTTCCGCATGCATGTTTTAGCTGAAGGAAGAATCCCTTAAACCTGGTGAGTTGAGACCCGTGGAATGGGTACCATGCAATATGACTTCAAAGGGTCTTCATTTGCTCACCGAACCTCTCCAATCCTATCACTGCTGCGTTTATGCCCCTGTACACACGCTTGATTCTCTATCGGAGACATAGCAATCCATAGCTTTTAAGATACTTACTAGTCAGGTACATTCTTAGGCGTTTAATATGGGGTGTTGAGTCCATTTCGTTGAGCAAGGAGTAGCTCTCGTCTATTACATATTTGGCTTAAGGAACTTTATCTCTGTTCATTTCAATCTCTGGTTTTATGCAGCACCCCAACTCACCTTTCCCCTTAAGCAAGTATAAGTTGGTTTTCTAAATTTGAGACCCTGTTCTCTTTTGTAATCCACTTCCTGTGTAGCCAAGTTTACATTCCGTGTATTAGTGATATCTTATGATGTTTCTTTTTCTGTGTGACTTATTTCAGTTAGCATCATCATACCTGAATCCACTCATTATGCTGCTACGGGCCTGATGACATAGATTTCATTGCTGAGTGATATTGCATTGTACGTAAGTACTACAACTGCTTTATCCATTTTTCACTTTCTGTGATATTGAACTTGTCCCGTAAACGAGTTTCTTGTAAACAGAGCCGTCTCATACTTAGGGGTGGCTGTGTCTTTTTTATTTTATATTCCTTAGCTATAGGACCATATGTGGAAGTGCCCTAGGCTCTGTTGCTTTGTTTCTTAGATGTTTCAGGAAACACCATACACTTCTCCCAAGTGGCTGTTGGCAATTAACATCCCGCCCATCAGCATAACAAGGCTCCCAGTTCTCCATGGCCTGTCCTGCCTTTCTGGATTTTAAACTTTTTTCAGATGGCCCTTTTGACCGGGGGGAAGTGAGACTTCATTGTAGTGCAGATTTCATTTGCAAGCTTGCTTGGTTGGCCAAAACGTGCGTATGCGTTTTTTCCTGAATATATTCAGGAAAAAACGCATACGCCCTTTGTGGCCAAGTGCATCATTGTCGACGTTCTGCCTCTTTTCCTATGCTTTAAATGCAATTCCAGTCTACCTCCTGAAATCGGTTTCCTGCATTTCTGCCTTGCTTTCGATGCCTCTTCATAGCCTTACTGCAATATATTTTTTTAAAATAGTTGGTCTTTATAACTCTGCACGTTTTTGAATTGCAGTGGCCCTTAGCTCCATTTTTCAGCTCATATTTTTGTGATCTTGCCTCATAACCACAGGATTCCTTCAGGCCCTATTCTTCTTCTGGGGCACCTTGCTGTGCCTTTGGTTTATTCTTCTTACTGATGTGAAATTAGAGTGACATGTGCCCATTTAAACCGCTACAGCTAGTTTCTCACTGGTTCCCCCTATTCCCATTCATCCTCCACACTAACTGCAGCCTGTGTGATAACAGAACTTAAAGACATTGACTCTCCATGTGGGGATGTTGTTAGTAAAGTGGCTGGAATGTCGATCCGGAGCCCCAGGAGAGGAAAAATGAGGTGCGTTTTAGAAACCTTTCCCGATCATATGGTATACCAGTCGCTGGGTTTCCCAAGCATGGTTTAGCTGTAGGAAGATTCCCTTCAACCTGGATTGTTGGGACCCTTGGAATGAGTAGCATGAAGTATTGCATTAAACTTTTGGCAGTTGCTCACCAAAACTCACCAATCCTCTCAGCCCCAAGTGTCCAGCGTTATGTCTTATCCAGCTGTGGGTTTATATGTGGTCAACCCAGGTTGCATCACAGCCCCTGAGCAAATTTTGTAAGAATTTTTCTCTCTTTCATTGTTTCTGCGTTTTGTTTTTAAAATTTATTTCTATAATGGGGTTTAGCTCATTTTCACTGCTGTGTTTGTGCCGCTCTGCACACACTTGATTCCCTTATGGAGATATATCAATACATGGATTTTAAGATTCTTATTACTCAGATATATTTCTCTGCAGTGTATAAGGTGTGTTGAGGCCAGTTCATTAAGCAAGGTGTAGATCTTGTCTAATATCTATTTGGTTTATTGAACGGTATCTGTGCTAATTTCAAACTCTGGTTTTATGCATCACCCCACCTCTCCTTTCCCCTTAAGCTGACATAAGTGTGTTTTCTACATGTGAGACACTGTTCTGTTCTGTAATTCATTTCTTGTGCAGCCATATTTACCCTCCCTCTATAAGTGATATCTTATGATATGTTTCTTTTTCTGTTTGACTTATTTCAAGTAGTATTATCGGACCTAAATCCACTCTTTATCCTTCTACTAGCCTTATTACATTGATTTCATGGTGAAGAGATATTCCATTGTACATAAGTACCACATCTTCTTTATCCATTGTTCTCTTTCCTGGGATATTTAAGGTGTACTGAAGTTGAGGTTCTTGTAAACAGAGTAGCCCTAAACTGTGGTGTGCTTGTGTCTTGTTGATTTTTAGACTTCCCTAGATATACTCCCATGATTGGAAGTGTCCTATGCTCTGTAGCTCTGTTTTTTAGATGATTTAGGAACCACCATACACTTCTCCAGAGTGGCTCTTGGCAGTTCACACACTGCCCATCAGCGTATAAAGGCTCCCTGTTCTCCATGGCCTGTCCTGCATTTCTGGTTTTTACAATTTTTTAGGATGGCCCTTTTGACCGGTGGGAAATGAGACTTCTTTGTTGTGCACATTTGCATTGCTTGCTTGCTTCGTTGCCCATAAAGTGCGTATGCGTTTTTTCCTGGATATAATCAGGAAAAAACGCATACGCCCTTTTGGGCCAACTGCATCATTGTCGAAATTCTGCCGCTTTTCATGTGCTTTAAAGACGAGTCCAATCTATCTCTTGAAATCTGTTTCTTGCAATTCTGTCTTGCATTCAGATCCTCTTCTTTGCCTTACCTCAACATATTTTTGGACGTTAGTTTTCATTTATAACTCTGCAGGTTTGTGAATTGCAGTGACCCTGAGCTCCATTTTTTAAGTTGCTCTTTTGTGAGCTGGCCTCAAACCCGCAGGATTGCTTCAGGCCCTATTTTGGCTCTGGCGAGGCGGGCTGAGCCTTTTTTCAATTCTTATTCTTAATGGGAAATTAGAGTGATATGTGCCCGTCCAAACCCCTACAACTATTCTCTCATTGGTTCCCCCTCTTCCCGTTCATCCTCCTCACAATTTGCAAAATGTGTGAAACAGAAGTTGAAATGTGCTGATTCTCCAAGTGGGGAGATTCTAAGTAACATGGCTGGAATGGTGAACAGGAGCACCAGGAGAGGATAAATGAGCTGCATTTTAGACACATCTCCCGATCACATGGTGTACAGTCCTCTGGGTTTTCCATGCATGTTTTAGCTGTAGGAAGATCCCTTGAACCTGCAGATTTGGGACCCATTGAATGGGTACCAGGTAGTATTACTTTAAAGGGTGTGCATTTCCTCACCCAACCTCACATTTCTCTTAGTGCAAACAGTTTCCAGCCTTATGTCTCATCCTGCTGTGGGTCTAGATGTGTTCAATCCATGTTGCATCACCGTCCCTGAGGAAAAGTTGTAAGAGGTTTTCTCTGTCTCTCTGTCGTTTATTTTTTTCAATTTATTACTATATTGGTTACAGCTGATTTTCAAAGCTCTGTTTCTTGCTGCTGTACATCCACTTGATTCACGTACAGAGAGACATCAGTAAATTCTTTTTCAGATTCTTACCAGTCGTATATATTCTTTTCCGGTGACTTGAGTGTGCTGAGTGCAGTTCTTTTAGCTTCCGTGTAGGCCTTGTTGATTATCAGTTTGGTATTTGGAATGGTATCTTTGCTAATTTCAACCTCCTGGATGATGCCTCACCTCTCCCCACCTTTCCCGTTTAGCAGCCTTATGCGTGTTTCCTACATATTTGACTATGTTTTTGTTTTGTAATTTATTTCATGTGTAGCCATTTTGGATTCCACCTTTAAGTGATATCTTATGATATGTGTCTTTTTCTTTTTGAATTATGTCACTTAGAATGATCATACGTAACTCCTCCGGAGTTGTTACAACTGACCATATTTCATTGATTTCCAGGCTGAATAATATTCCACTCTACCTAAGTACCACATCTTTATCCATTTTTTCTCTCCAGAGACATTTAAGTTATATCCTAGTCGAGGATCTTTTAAACAGAGAGGGGGTAAACATTGGGGTGCCTGTGTCCTCTCGATTTTTGTTTTTCCCAAGATATACGCCCATGAGTGCAAGTGCCCTATGCTCTGTAGCTCATTTTTTAGATGCTTTAGTAAACACAATACACTTCTCCAGAATGGCCGTTGGCAATATACATTTCCACTATAAGTCTCACAGGGCTCCCTCTTCTCCTTGCCCTGTCCTGCATTTCTGTTGTTTACGCTTTATGAGGATGGCTCTTCTGACTGATGCGAAGTGATATCTTTTGTAGTATTGACTTCCAGTGCCCACCTGTTTGGTTGGCTAAAAAAGTGTATGCCCTTTTCTTGAATATATACAGAAAAAAACGCATACACCCTTTTTGGCCAACTGCAATGTTGGCAATGTTCAGCTCCTTTTCTTGTGCTTAATGGCGAGTCCTTTCTACCTCCTCAGATCCCTCTCCTGCCATTCTCCCTTGCTTACAAGTCCTTTTCTCTGACTTTCGTCAAGACATTTTTCAGTGATGGATATTTTCAACTCTGCAGTTTCGTGAATTTTACTGCCCCTGAGTTCCATTGTTCAGCTTGTGTTTATGGGAACTGGCCACAAAGCAGCGGGATTTCCTCAAGCCCTATACTGTTTCCATGGGCAACCCTAGCCTTTGGTCAATTCGTCTTCCTGATTGGAAATTAGAGTGACATGTGCCTGTCTGAACACCTAGGACTTGTCTCTCTTTGTTCCTCATCCTTCCGCTTCATCCTCTGGACAAATTCCAAACTGTACGCAACAGGATGTTGACAGTGCTGACATCTCCAAGTGGGGAGACTGTTAGTAAAGACGCTGGAGGGGTGAACCCGAGCACCAGGAGATGAGGAGATGAGATGCCTTTTCGAAACTCTTCCCGATCAGACGGTATACCATCCTCTGGGTGTGACAGACATGTTTTAGCAGTAGGAAGAGTCCCATTCATGTAAGGAGAACACCAGGGCTTTTTCAAAATCAGTGTCTCCCCGAAACCCAAACTGGGGAATTTTTTAAGCTACGGCTACACATATGTTCATTAAGGGCCTTGGGAAGTAGGCAGAGTCCAAACTTTAGATGATTGAAGTCTTCAGGGTCAGAAGCACTCACCACCAGCTTCCCTTAGGTTACACTTTAACTGTCATTGATAGATGATGTCAATAAAAATATCTATTCTTTTTCAGATTATTTCCCCTTATAGCTTATTGCAAAATGTTGAGTGTAGTTCCCTGTGCTATACAGTAGTTCCTTGTTGATGATCTATTTTATACATAGCAGTGTGTATGTGTTAATCCCAAACTGTTAATTTATCCCTCCTCCCACCTTTCCCCTTTGGTAATAATAAATTATAAGATTTTATACTTCTCAGAAATGGGGGAGCTGAAAGAGAGGTATCATTTTCAATGGAAAAGCATTTAAAACAAGATTGAAGTTTTAACCAAGATTATTAGATGTACATCCTTGGAAAGAAATCACTTCGTTTCTCTAATATTGACCTGACAAATAAGACAAACCTTTTCACTGAACTTGCTTATAATAAAGTGATGGAAATATCAAATGGAAGTGTTAGAAACATCTTATTTTACCTGAGCCTTATACTCTGTTCTATGTTAACTACAGTTTGGCTCACACATCTGTTCATTGAGGTTACAATAGTCTCAATTTCTGTTACTGATCCTCCAGAGTGGACCCCAACAAGTGTCCCCCTGCCCAGTGTCATTGGGGCCAACAGATCGAGACTGAGTTTGGTTCACAAGCAAAGGAAATTTTATATTTTGATCAGAGAATGGAGAAGTGAGAGCATGCACTACCCCGTGGGCTGTGGGCTGGGCTGCTGTGTAGAGATCCTGTCAGAGTCAGTGGGAGGGAGGGGGCGGAACTCTAGAGGGCCGGGTTAGCTGCAGCTCAGGCTCTATATCGCGGAGTCTGCACTGGGCCCCAGGAGCTGAGGTGTCGTCCCAGCCATTCTGCACTAGGAAATCTGGTCTGAAGTGCCGGGTGTGGAACCTCTGCATGCGGGACCCTAGGAGCACATGAAATTAGACAAAGCACAAAGGATAAAAAAGGTTAGACTTGACTTTATTGCCCAGATTCTATTTTTATCTCCCAGGGATTTTTAATGGGCTTTGCTGGGGACAAACCCCTCCTCTGCCTTTTGTCCCGTTCCTCATTCTTGGAGTGCTGAGGGTGCAGACCCTTCTTCTGTAACTGCTGAGTGCTGAGTTGGGAGCCCTCATACCTGGGGGCGAGGGTCAGAGCTTCTCCCCAGCAGCCTCCAGGTGACGTTGATTGTCCCCAGGCCCCCTGCCTCCCTGCTCGTCCACCTGAGCACCAGCATTGGAAGTGTTATAGATTCTAATGACCTTTAAGGGTCCAGGAAAGAGATGTGCAGAGACGCTGTGGGGGCCGGTTTCACCCCGCCCCACATTTGTTCAGCCACCTTAGGCTGACCGTTTCTGCCAGCCTAGATGCTCTGACCAGTAGTCTGCGCTTTCTTCAATTAGGCCCCTGAATTAACGTACAAACAGCACCAGGTGTCAGAGCCCTGCCTGCTCAACTCCCAGACAGTCCAGGGTCAGTGGTGATCAAGGACCATGATGGCCACTGAGTCAACAGCCTTTTGAAGTAAACAGGAGTCCAGCCGGTCTTATTGGCCACCATCATCACGGTGTCTGTAGGCTTTTCTATGGTGACAGTGTGATATACAGTTCCCCCACCAAGATTATTAGCTCCCCTCTGGGTGCAGTAAGTCCTGCAAGCAGTAGTCTACTCTTTTGAGACACACTCTTGTTGTTTTATGAGAGAAACTCCAGGTCAAGTGATGTTCACACGAGTCGTCATGGTGCCCTGTTGCCCCCGGTTATCTCTCTGGATGTTGGAGTTGGAGGGCCTCCTCACTCGAGGTTGGTGTGCCCACGGAGCGAACCCTGAAACTTCAGGCCATGGTTGGTGGTTAGGATCACCACGTGGGGTCCTTTTCCCTTAGGAGGGAGGTGGCCTTTTGGGCTGCTGATTTCCAGGTTTTTAGATACCGCCAGTATCTTGGCCAGATGTGGCAGTGGGCCAAGCCCCTTGGTGACCGTAGTTTATCCTACCTGGATGGCATTCTTGCATTGTTCCATTTCAAGTGCTCCCAGTTTTTGCACTAATTCTCCAATGGCGATTCACCTTTCACCGGGAATGTAAAGGTCAAAGGGTTTAGCTAAATTAGGGAGTTCCAGGGCAAGGGTCTGAATTGACTGCTCTTTCCATTCTTGAAAGGCCACTTCTGGATTCTATTCAAAAGGATCATCATCTTTTCCTTTCAGTGTTTCATATAGAGGCCCAGCTAGTAGACTGTAGTTAGGGATCCAGAAGCAGCAAACCCTGGCCTCCCCACGAACCCCTAAGCTGTCTTCTAGTTTTAGAAAGGGGTAAGGCTGAAAATGGTTTCTTTCCTTTCCTGGGATGGGCTTCTCCGACCTTCTGTGAGAATGAAGCCCAGGCAGGTCACCGCAGTCTGTGATATTTGAGCTTTTTCTTGGACAACTTCTATCCTTTATTGGCTTGGTAGTTCAGAGGCCTCCTTAGTAGGGCTGGCGATCAGAATGTCGTCTGTGTACTGAAGGAGGGTTTCCTTTTCCAGAGGTAGAACTTTTAGGTCTTTAGCTAAGCTTTCCCCAAAGATGGTGTGGGAATTTTTGCACCCTTGGGGCAAGACGGCCCGGAAGTATTGTTTTAGTTGTATGTTGAGTCCTGCCACTCACAAGCCAAAATTTCTTGTGACTCTGGGACTAATGGAATACAAAAGAAGGCATCATTGAAGACTAATACAGAATACCATGTCCTGGTGGTTGGTAGAATGACCAGCAGGGTGTAGGAATTAGGAGCAGCTGGAGGTATATCCTCGGTGGCTTCACTGACTGTCCTGACATCCTTTACCAGGTCCCCAGCAGCCCATGGGGCTCTCGTGGTCAGACCAATCCCAGAATATGGAGCTCACCTGGGCAGGTACCCCACCCCCACCCCAGCCCACGGGGCTCTCGTGGTCAGGCCCCTCCCAGGATACAGAGCTACCCTTGCAGGTACCGTGGCAGGGCTGGGCACACAGGAACCGTGCACATAGCCCTCATTGCAGAGCACCCCCAGCTCACCTGTCGCTCAGAGCTGACACAGAGCACCTCAGAGCAGGACTTGAACTAACAAACAGCAGCTGCGACGGGTCTGTGACCCTGGGCATCACTCTGTGCGGCCTCCCTCCACCTGGTCTTCCAGAGACTTCCGCTGCACCCGGGGCACCAGGCCTCTGTCTCCAACCACCACCCACCCCTCCTCTCCCTGACTCCTGGGTTCCTCTCATTAGGAGAGGGTTTTCTTGAAGTTGTCTCCCACTCATGGGCCAGATAAAATGATTAGAAAACAAGCCAAAGCTGCAGCCCCTTGTCTATCCTGACTCTCAGGAGCCCACACCTGTTCCTTGGACCTGGCCGGTTCAGCAAGTTCCATTTTCTGCAACTGTGAGCCCCTGAGGGGTGATGATTGGCTGACCTGGGCAGCCTTACCGTGCCGGCCAGCCCTCCCCAGGTGTGCCTGGGTTGAGATCAATATAAATACCACTCCAGGCAGCAAGAGGCCCTGCAGCCATGCCTGACGCCATTTTCTCTGCCCTGTCAGCAGTCTCGGGGCTGGGCTGGTGGGAGGGAGTGAGAGGCCACGGCTTTGTGGGTGGCCCAGTGTGAGTGGGGCTCTGCTGGACTTTCTGTAGCAGTTGCCAGGCTGCCACCTGCTAAAGAAGAGGATGTGTCACCTATACCTGCTGCTGGAATTTCTCCCTGGGCAGAGGTGAGGAAGGAAAAAAGCAGTGGGGGCAGGGACAGGACGGGTATCTCAGGCAGGGAAATGGAAATCTTCCAGAAGAGCACCCAGGGCCAGGACCATCCTGGCTGGCCTGCAGGCACCAAGTCGGCCGGCATGCTGTCACTCGTGTGGCTCTATGGCCCTTCCTCTAGGCTTTCAAGTCCTTGTATATATTCAGGTGTTTTACCTGGGACGGGTAGGAATAGTTCAGCAGCAACTGGCCTGGGGCTCAGCTCACGTTTACTCACAGATGCCTCGGCACGGTGCCCCAGCTTTGCAATGAGGACGCTTGTTGCGTGGGGGCTGCTGGCTGAATGGGAGACGATTCCCCACCACTGACCAACTTCAGAATTGTTTACAACTGGAGCAAGTGCCCTGATACGGTTTTCCTCTGTGGAACTGGTGGGTTCTGTGTTTTTTTTCTCTTTTTCGTTTTTGGTTCAAGGTAGATTTTATTCCTCTTTTCTGTATTTACAGATATAAGCATGGAAATAATTTATTCATATAAATACATGTATGTGAAGGGAATAATTGTTTTTTCTGTTTTTTTTTTAAATTTTATTTCTTTTTAATTTTGAATTTTATTTTATATTTTTATACAGCAGGTTCTTATTGGTTATCTATTTTATACATATACATGTATACATGTCAATCCCAGTCTCTCAACTCCTCCCACCACCACACCCCCAACAGCTTTCCCCCCTTGTTGTCCATATGTTTGTTGTCTACATCTGTTGCTCTATTTATGCCTTGCAAAATGGTTAACCTGTACAGTTTTTCTAGGTTCCACATATATGCATGAATATACAAGATTTGTTTTTCTCTTTCTGACTTACTTCACTCTGTATGACACACTCTAGATCCATCGACGTCTCTACAAATGACCCAATTTCATTCCTTTTCATGGCTTAGTAATATTCCATTTTATATATGTACCACAGCTTTATGCATTCGTCTGTCTGTGGGCATTTAGGTTGCTTCCATTACCTCGATATTGTAAAGAGTGAGGCAATGAACATTGCGGTGAATGTCTCTTTTTGATTTATGGTTTTGTCTGGGTATATGTCCAGAACTGGGATTGCTGTATCATATGGTAATTCTACTGTTAGTTTCTTAAGAAACTCCATATTGTTCTCCATAGTGACTGTATCAATTTATATTCCCAACAATAGTGGAAGAGGGTTCCATTTCTCCACACGCTTTCCAGCATTTTTTGTTTGTAGATTTTCTGATGATGCCCATTCTACCAGGTGTGAGGTGATATCTCATTGTTGAGTCCATTTCCTTGAGAAAGGGGTAGGTCTTGTCTATTACATATTTAGCTTATGGAACGGTATCTGTGCTAATTTCAAACACAGGTTTTATGCAGCACCCCAACTCACCTTCCCCTTTAAGCAAACATAAGTTGGTTTTCTAAACATGAGACCCTGTTCTGTTTTGTAATTCAGTTCCTGTGTAGCCAAGTTCGCATTCCATGTATTAGTGGTACCTTATGAGGTTTCTTTTTCTGTGTGACTTTTTTCACTTAGAATCACCGTGCCTCATCCACTCATTATGCTGGTACGGGCCTGGTGACATAGTTTTCATTGCTGAGAGGTATTCTGTTGTACGTAAGTACCGCAACTTCTTTATCCATAATTTGCTCTCTGGCATATTTAACTTGTGCTGCAGAAGAGGTTCCTGTAAACAGAGCCGTCCCAAATTTTGGGGTGGCTGTGTCTTTTTGATTTTAATTTCCCTAAGCTATAGGACCATAAGTGGAAGTGCCCTAGGCTCTGTTGCTTTGTTTTTTAGATGTTTCAGGAAACACCATACACTTCTCCCCAGTGGCTGTTGGCAATTTACATCCCGCCCATCAGCATAACAAGGCTCCCTGTTCTCCATGGCCTGTCCTGCCTTTCTGGATTTTACACTTTTTTCAGATGGCCCTTTTGACCGGGGAGAAGTGAGACTTCATTGTAGTGCAGATTTCCTTTGCAAGCTTGCTTGGTTGGCCAAAAAGGGCGTATGGGTTTTTTCCTGAATATATTCAGGAAAAAACGCATACGCCCTTTTTGGCCAAGTGCATTATTGTGGACGTTCTGCCTCTTTTCCTATGCTTTAAATGCAATTCCAGTCTACCTCCTGAAATCGGTTTCCTGCAATTCTGCCCCGCTTTCAAGTCCTCTTGGCAGCCTTACTTCAGTATATTTTTGGACGATAGCTGTCATTTATAACTCTGCAGGTTTGTGAATTACAGTGCCCCTGATCTCCTTTCTTCAACTCGCTTTCTTGTGAGCTGGCCGCAACACCGCAGGATTGCTTCAGGCCCTAATCTGGTTCCGGCACGACACGCTGAGCCTTTGGTTAATTCCTCTTCCTGGTGGGAAATGAGAGTTAAATTTGCCCGTCCAGACACCTCCAGCTAGTCTCTCATTGGTTCTCCCTATTCCTGTTCATCTTCCGCAGAAATTGCAAACTGGGCCAAACAGGAGGTTAAAGGCACTGACTCTCCAAGTCGGGAGAGTGTTAGTAAAGCGTCTGGAATGTTGCACCCGAGTACCAGGCGACGAGTACTGAGACATATTGGAACACGTCTACCGATCACACGGTTGATCATACTGTGGGATCCATATGCATGTTTTAGCTGAAGGAAGAATCCCTTAAACCTGGAGAGTTGAGACCCGTGGAATGGGTACCATGCAATATGACTTCAAAGGGTCTTCATTTGCTCACCGAACCTCTCCAATCCTATCACTGCTGCGTTTATGCCCCTGTACACATGCTTGATTCCCTTTCGGAGACATAGCAATCCATAGGTTTTAAGATACTTACTAGTCAGGTACATTCTTAGGCGTTTAATATGGGGTGTTGAGTCCATTTCGTTGAGCAAGGAGTAGCTCTTGTCTATACGATATTTGGCTTAAGAAACTTTATCTGTGCTCATTTCAATCTCTGGTTTTATGCAGCACCCCAACTCACCTTTCCCCTTAAGCAAGCATAAGTTGGTTTTCTACATTTGAGACCCTGTTCTCTTTTGTAATCCAGTTCCTGTGTAGCCAAGTTTACATTCCATGTATTAGTGATATCTTATGAAGTTTCTTTTCCTGTGTGACTTATTTCAGTTAGAATCATCATACCTGAATCCACTCATTATGCTGCTACGGGCCTGATGACAAAGATTTCATTGCTGAGTTATATTGCATTGTACGAAAGTACCACAAGTTCTTTATCCATTTTTCACTTTCTGCGATATTGAACTTGTCACGTAAACGAGGTTCTTGTAAACAGAGCCGTCCCAAATTTTGGGGTGGCTGTGTCTTTTTGATTTTAATTTCCCTAATCTACAGGACCATAAGTGGATGTGCCCTAGGCTCTGTTGCTTTGTTTCTAAGATGTTTCAGGAAACACTGTACACTTCTCCCAAGTGGCTGTTGGCAATTTACATCCCGCCCATCAGCATAACAAGGCTCCCAGTTCTCCATGGCCTGTCCTGCCTTTCTGGATTTTACACTTTTTTCAGATGGCCCTTTTGACCGGGGGCAAGTGAGACTTCATTGTAGTGCAGATTTCCTTTGCAAGCTTGCTTGGTTGGCTAAAAAGGACGTATGCGTATTTTCCTGAATATATTCAGGAGAAAACGCATACGCCCTTTTTGGCCAAGTGCATCATTTTCAACGTTCTGCCTCTTTTCCTATGCTTTAAATGCAATTCCAGTCTACCTCCTGAAATTGGTTTCCTGCAATTCTGCACCACTTTCAAGTCCTCTTGGCAGCCTTACTTCAGTATATTTTTGGACGATAGCTGTCATTTATAACTCTGCAGGTTTGTGAATTACAGTGTCCCTGAGCTCCTTTCTTCAGCTCGCTTTCTTGTGAGCTGGCCGCAACACCGCAGGATTGCTTCAGGCCCTAATCTGGTTCCAGCATGGCACGCTGAGCCTTTGGTTAATTCCTCTTCCTGGTGGGAAATGAGAGTTAAATTTGCCCGTCCAGACACCTCCAGCTAGTCTCTCATTGGTTCTCCCTATTCCTGTTCATCTTCCGCAGAAATTGCAAACTAGCCTAAACAGGAGGTTAAAGGCACTGACTCTCCAAGTCGGGAGAGTGTTAGTAAAGCGTCTGGAATGTTGCACCCGAGTACCAGGGGATGAGAACTGAGACATATTGGAACACGTCTCCCGATCACACGGTTGATCATACTCTGGGTTCCACATGCATGCTTTAGCTGAAGGAAGAATCCCTTAAACCTGGAGAGTTGAGACCCGTGGAATGGGTACCATGCAATATGATTTCAAAGGGTCTTCATTTGCTCACCGAACCTCTCCAATCCTATCACTGCTGCGTTTATGCCCCTGTACACACGCTTGATTCTCTTTTGGAGACATAGCAATCCATAGGTTTTAAGATACTTACTAGTCAGGTACATTCTTAGGCATTTAATATGGGGTGTTGAGTCCATTTTGTTGAGCAAGGAGAAGCTCTTGTCTATTCCATATTTGGCTTAAGGAACTTTATCTGTGCTCATTTCAATCTCTGGTTTTATGCAGCACTCCAACTCACCTTTCCCCTTAAGCAAGCATAAGTTGGTTTTCTAAATTTGAGACCCTGTTCTGTTTTGTAATCCAGTTCCTGTGTAGCCAAGTTTACATTCCGTGTATTAGTGATATCTTATGATGTTTCTTTTTCTGTGTGACTTATTTCAGATAGAATCATCATACCTGAATCCACTCATTATGCTGCTACGGGCCTGATGACATAGATTTCATTGCTGAGTGATATTGCATTGTACGTAAGTACCACAACTGCTTTATCCATTTTTCACTTTCTACGATATTGAACTTGTCCCGTAAAGGAGTTTCTTGTAAACAGAGCCTTCCCAAACTTAGGGGTGGCTGTGTCTTTTTGATTTTGATTTCCCTAAGCTATAGGACCATAAGTGGAAGTGCCCTAGGCTCTGTTGCTTTGTTTTTTAGATGTTTCAGGAAACACCATACACTTCTCCCGAGTGGCTGTTGGCAATTTACATCCCGCCCATCAGCATAACAAGGCTCCCAGTTCTCCATGTCCTGTCCTGCCTTTCTGGATTTTACACTTTTTTCAGATGGCCCTTTTGACCAGGAGGAAGTGAGACTTCATTGTAGTGCAGATTTCCTTTGCAAGCTTGCTTGGTTGGCCAAAAAGGGCGTATACGTCTTTTCCTGAATATATTCAGGAAAAAACACATACGCCCGTTTTGCCCAAGTGCATCATTGTCGACGTTCTGCCTTTTTCCTATGCTTTAAATCGAATCCAGTCTACCTCCTGCAATTATGCCCCGCTTTCAAGTCCTCTTGGCAGCCTTATTTCGGAATATTTTTGGATGATAGCTGTCATTTATAACTCTGCAGGTTTGTGAATTACAGTGCCCCTGAGCTCCTTTCTTCAACTCGCTTTCTTGTGAGCTGGCCGCAACACCGCATATTGCTTCAGGCCCTAATCTGGTTCCGGCACGGCACGCTGAGCCTTTGGTTAATTCCTCTTCCTGGTGCGAAATGAGCATTAAATTTGCCCCATCCAGACACCTCCAGCTAGTCTCTCATTGGTTCTCCCTATTCCTGTTCATCTTCCGCAGAAATTGCAAACTGGGCCAAACAGGAGGTTAAAGGCACTGACTCTCCAAGTCGGAAGAGTGTTAGTAAAGCGTCTGGAATGTTGCACCTGAGTACCAGGGAATGAGAACTGAGACATATTTGAACATGACTCACGATCACACGGTTGATCATACTCTGGGTTCCACATGCATGTTTTAGCTGAAGGAAGAATCCCTTAAACCTGGAGAGTTGAGACCCGTGGAATGGGTACCATGCAATATGATTTCAAAGGGTCTTCATTTGCTCACCGAACCTCTCCAATCCTATCACGGCTGCGTTTATGCCCCTGTACACATGCTTGATTCTCTTTCGGAGACATAGTAATCCATAGGTTTTAAGATACTTACTAGTCAGGTACATTCTTAGGCGTTTAATATGGGGTGTTGAGTCCATTTTGTTGAGCAAGGAGTAGCTCTTGTCTATTCCATATTTGGCTTAAGGAACTTTATCTGTGCTCATTTCAATCTCTGGTTTTATGCAGCACCCCAACTCACCTTTCCCCTTAAGCAAGCATAAGTTGGTTTTCTAAATTTGAGACCTTGTTCTCTTTTGTAATCCAGTTCCTGTGTAGCCAAGTTTACATTCCGTGTATTAGTGATATCTTATGATGTTTCATTTTCTGTGTGACTTATTTCAGTTAGAATCATCATACCTGAATCCACTCATTATGCTGCTACGGGCCTGATGACATAGATTTCATTGCTGAGTGATATTGCATTGTACGTAAGTACCGCAACTTCTTTATCCATTTTTCACTTTCTGCGATATTGAACTTGTACCGTAAATGAGGTTCTTGTAAACAGAGCCGTCCCAAACTTTGGGGTGGCTGTGTCTTTTTGATTTTAATTTCCCTAAGCTATAGGACCATAAGTGGAAGTGCCCTAGGCTCTGTTGCTTTGTTTTTTAGATGTTTCAGGAAACACCATACACTTCTCCCTAGTGGCTGTTGGCAACTTACATCCCGCCCATCAACATAACAAGGCTCCCAGTTCTCCATGGCCTGTCCTGCCTTTCTGGATTTTACACTTTTTTCAGATGGCCCTTTTGACCGGGGGGAAGTGAGACTTCATTGTAGTGCAGATTTCCTTTGCAAGCTTGCTTGGTTGGCCAAAAAGGGCGTATGCGTTTTTTCCTGAATATATTCAGGAAAAAACGCATACGCCCTTTGTGGCCAAGTGCATCATTGTCGACGTTCTGCCTCTTTTCCTATGCTTTAAATGCAATTCCAGTCTACCTCCTGAAATCGGTTTCCTGCATTTCTGCCTTGCTTTCGATGCCTCTTCATAGCCTTACTGCAATATATTTTTTTAAAATAGTTGGTCTTTATAACTCTGCACGTTTTTGAATTGCAGTGGCCCTTAGCTCCATTTTTCAGCTCATATTTTTGTGATCTTGCCTCATAACCACAGGATTCCTTCAGGCCCTATTCTTCTTCTGGGGCACCTTGCTGTGCCTTTGGTTTATTCTTCTTACTGATGTGAAATTAGAGTGACATGTGCCCATTTAAACCGCTACAGCTAGTTTCTCACTGGTTCCCCCTATTCCCATTCATCCTCCACACTAACTGCAGCCTGTGTGATAACAGAACTTAAAGACATTGACTCTCCATGTGGGGATGTTGTTAGTAAAGTGGCTGGAATGTCGATCCGGAGCCCCAGGAGAGGAAAAATGAGGTGCGTTTTAGAAACCTTTCCCGATCATATGGTATACCAGTCGCTGGGTTTCCCAAGCATGGTTTAGCTGTAGGAAGATTCCCTTCAACCTGGATTGTTGGGACCCTTGGAATGAGTAGCATGAAGTATTGCATTAAACTTTTGGCAGTTGCTCACCAAAACTCACCAATCCTCTCAGCCCCAAGTGTCCAGCGTTATGTCTTATCCAGCTGTGGGTTTATATGTGGTCAACCCAGGTTGCATCACAGCCCCTGAGCAAATTTTGTAAGAATTTTTCTCTCTTTCATTGTTTCTGCGTTTTGTTTTTAAAATTTATTTCTATAATGGGGTTTAGCTCATTTTCACTGCTGTGTTTGTGCCGCTCTGCACACACTTGATTCCCTTATGGAGATATATCAATACATGGATTTTAAGATTCTTATTACTCAGATATATTTCTCTGCAGTGTATAAGGTGTGTTGAGGCCAGTTCATTAAGCAAGGTGTAGATCTTGTCTAATATCTATTTGGTTTATTGAACGGTATCTGTGCTAATTTCAAACTCTGGTTTTATGCATCACCCCACCTCTCCTTTCCCCTTAAGCTGACATAAGTGTGTTTTCTACATGTGAGACACTGTTCTGTTCTGTAATTCATTTCTTGTGCAGCCATATTTACCCTCCCTCTATAAGTGATATCTTATGATATGTTTCTTTTTCTGTTTGACTTATTTCAAGTAGTATTATCGGACCTAAATCCACTCTTTATCCTTCTACTAGCCTTATTACATTGATTTCATGGTGAAGAGATATTCCATTGTACATAAGTACCACATCTTCTTTATCCATTGTTCTCTTTCCTGGGATATTTAAGGTGTACTGAAGTTGAGGTTCTTGTAAACAGAGTAGCCCTAAACTGTGGTGTGCTTGTGTCTTGTTGATTTTTAGACTTCCCTAGATATACTCCCATGATTGGAAGTGTCCTATGCTCTGTAGCTCTGTTTTTTAGATGATTTAGGAACCACCATACACTTCTCCAGAGTGGCTCTCGGCAGTTCACACACTGCCCATCAGCGTATAAAGGCTCCCTGTTCTCCATGGCCTGTCCTGCATTTCTGGTTTTTACAATTTTTTAGGATGGCCCTTTTGACCGGTGGGAAATGAGACTTCTTTGTTGTGCACATTTGCATTGCTTGCTTGCTTCGTTGCCCATAAAGTGCGTATGCGTTTTTTCCTGGATATAATCAGGAAAAAACGCATACGCCCTTTTGGGCCAACTGCATCATTGTCGAAATTCTGCCGCTTTTCATGTGCTTTAAAGACGAGTCCAATCTATCTCTTGAAATCTGTTTCTTGCAATTCTGTCTTGCATTCAGATCCTCTTCTTTGCCTTACCTCAACATATTTTTGGACGTTAGTTTTCATTTATAACTCTGCAGGTTTGTGAATTGCAGTGACCCTGAGCTCCATTTTTTAAGTTGCTCTTTTGTGAGCTGGCCTCAAACCCGCAGGATTGCTTCAGGCCCTATTTTGGCTCTGGCGAGGCAGGCTGAGCCTTTTTTCAATTCTTATTCTTAATGGGAAATTAGAGTGATATGTGCCCGTCCAAACCCCTACAACTATTCTCTCATTGGTTCCCCCTCTTCCCGTTCATCCTCCTCACAATTTGCAAAATGTGTGAAACAGAAGTTGAAATGTGCTGATTCTCCAAGTGGGGAGATTCTAAGTAACATGGCTGGAATGGTGAACAAGAGCACCAGGAGAGGATAAATGAGCTGCATTTTAGACACATCTCCCGATCACATGGTGTACAGTCCTCTGGGTTTTCCATGCATGTTTTAGCTGTAGGAAGATCCCTTGAACCTGCAGATTTGGGACCCATTGAATGGGTACCAGGTAGTATTACTTTAAAGGGTGTGCATTTCCTCACCCAACCTCACATTTCTCTTAGTGCAAACAGTTTCCAGCCTTATGTCTCATCCTGCTGTGGGTCTAGATGTGTTCAATCCATGTTGCATCACCGTCCCTGAGGAAAAGTTGTAAGAGGTTTTCTCTGTCTCTCTGTCGTTTATTTTTTTCAATTTATTACTATATTGGTTACAGCTGATTTTCAAAGCTCTGTTTCTTGCTGCTGTACATCCACTTGATTCACGTACAGAGAGACATCAGTAAATTCTTTTTCAGATTCTTACCAGTCGTATATATTCTTTTCCGGTGACTTGAGTGTGCTGAGTACAGTTCTTTTAGCTTCCGTGTAGGCCTTGTTGATTATCAGTTTGGTATTTGGAATGGTATCTTTGCTAATTTCAACCTCCTGGATGATGCCTCACCCCTCCCCACCTTTCCCGTTTAGCAGCCTTATGCGTGTTTTCTACATATTTGACTATGTTTTTGTTTTGTAATTTATTTCATGTGTAGCCATTTTGGATTCCACCTTTAAGTGATATCTTATGATATGTGTCTTTTTCTTTTTGAATTATGTCACTTAGAATGATCATACGTAACTCCTCCGGAGTTGTTACAACTGGCCATATTTCATTGATTTCCAGGCTGAATAATATTCCACTCTACCTAAGTACCACATCTCTATCCATTTGTTCCCTCCAGAGACATTTAAGTTATATCCTAGTCGAAGATCTTTTAAACAGAGAGGGGGTAAACATTGGGGTGCCTGTGTCCTCTCGATTTTTGTTTTTCCCAAGATATACGCCCATGAGTGCAAGTGCCCTATGCTCTGTAGCTCATTTTTTAGATGCTTTAGTAAACACAATACACTTCTCCAGAATGGCCGTTGGCAATATACATTTCCACTATAAGTCTCACAGGGCTCCCTCTTCTCCTTGCCCTGTCCTGCATTTCTGTTGTTTACGCTTTATGAGGATGGCTCTTCTGACTGATGCGAAGTGATATCTTTTGTAGTATTGACTTCCAGTGCCCACCTGTTTGGTTGGCTAAAAAAGTGTATGCCCTTTTCTTGAATATATACAGAAAAAAATGCATACACCCTTTTTGGCCAACTGCAATGTTGGCAATGTTCAGCTCCTTTTCTTGTGCTTAATGGCGAGTCCTTTCTACCTCCTCAGATCCCTCTCCTGCCATTCTCCCTTGCTTACAAGTCCTTTTCTCTGACTTTCGTCAAGACATTTTTCAGTGATGGATATTTTCAACTCTGCAGTTTCGTGAATTTTACTGCCCCTGAGTTCCATTGTTCAGCTTGTGTTTATGGGAACTGGCCACAAAGCAGCGGGATTTCCTCAAGCCCTATACTGTTTCCATGGGCAACCCTAGCCTTTGGTCAATTCGTCTTCCTGATTGGAAATTAGAGTGACATGTGCCTGTCTGAACACCTAGGACTTGTCTCTCTTTGTTCCTCATCCTTCCGCTTCATCCTCTGGACAAATTCCAAACTGTACGCAACAGGATGTTGACAGTGCTGACATCTCCAAGTGGGGAGACTGTTAGTAAAGACGCTGGAGGGGTGAACCCGAGCACCAGGAGATGAGGAGATGAGATGCCTTTTCGAAACTCTTCCCGATCAGACGGTATACCATCTCTGGGTGTGACAGACATGTTTTAGCAGTAGGAAGAGTCCCATTCATGTAAGGAGAACACCAGGGCTTTTTCAAAATCAGTGTCTCCCCGAAACCCAAACTGGGGAATTTTTTAAGCTACGGCTACACATATGTTCATTAAGGGCCTTGGGAAGTAGGCAGAGTCCAAACTTTAGATGATTGAAGTCTTCAGGGTCAGAAGCACTCACCACCAGCTTCCCTTAGGTTACACTTTAACTGTCATTGATAGATGATGTCAATAAAAATATCTATTCTTTTTCAGATTATTTCCCCTTATAGCTTATTGCAAAATGTTGAGTGTAGTTCCCTGTGCTATACAGTAGTTCCTTGTTGATGATCTATTTTATACATAGCAGTGTGTATGTGTTAATCCCAAACTGTTAATTTATCCCTCCTCCCACCTTTCCCCTTTGGTAATAATAAATTATAAGATTTTATACTTCTCAGAAATGGGGGAGCTGAAAGAGAGGTATCATTTTCAATGGAAAAGCATTTAAAACAAGATTGAAGTTTTAACCAAGATTATTAGATGTACATCCTTGGAAAGAAATCACTTCGTTTCTCTAATATTGACCTGACAAATAAGACAAACCTTTTCACTGAACTTGCTTATAATAAAGTGATGGAAATATCAAATGGAAGTGTTAGAAACATCTTATTTTACCTGAGCCTTATACTCTGTTCTATGTTAACTACAGTTTGGCTCACACATCTGTTCATTGAGGTTACAATAGTCTCAATTTCTGTTACTGATCCTCCAGAGTGGACCCCAACAAGTGTCCCCCTGCCCAGTGTCATTGGGGCCAACAGATCGAGACTGAGTTTGGTTCACAAGCAAAGGAAATTTTATATTTTGATCAGAGAATGGAGAAGTGAGAGCATGCACTACCCCGTGGGCTGTGGGCTGGGCTGCTGTGTAGAGATCCTGTCAGAGTCAGTGGGAGGGAGGGGGCGGAACTCTAGAGGGCCGGGTTAGCTGCAGCTCAGGCTCTATATCGCGGAGTCTGCACTGGGCCCCAGGAGCTGAGGTGTCGTCCCAGCCATTCTGCACTAGGAAATCTGGTCTGAAGTGCCGGGTGTGGAACCTCTGCATGCGGGACCCTAGGAGCACATGAAATTAGACAAAGCACAAAGGATAAAAAAGGTTAGACTTGACTTTATTGCCCAGATTCTATTTTTATCTCCCAGGGATTTTTAATGGGCTTTGCTGGGGACAAACCCCTCCTCTGCCTTTTGTCCCGTTCCTCATTCTTGGAGTGCTGAGGGTGCAGACCCTTCTTCTGTAACTGCTGAGTGCTGAGTTGGGAGCCCTCATACCTGGGGGCGAGGGTCAGAGCTTCTCCCCAGCAGCCTCCAGGTGACGTTGATTGTCCCCAGGCCCCCTGCCTCCCTGCTCGTCCACCTGAGCACCAGCATTGGAAGTGTTATAGATTCTAATGACCTTTAAGGGTCCAGGAAAGAGATGTGCAGAGACGCTGTGGGGGCCGGTTTCACCCCGCCCCACATTTGTTCAGCCACCTTAGGCTGACCGTTTCTGCCAGCCTAGATGCTCTGACCAGTAGTCTGCGCTTTCTTCAATTAGGCCCCTGAATTAACGTACAAACAGCACCAGGTGTCAGAGCCCTGCCTGCTCAACTCCCAGACAGTCCAGGGTCAGTGGTGATCAAGGACCATGATGGCCACTGAGTCAACAGCCTTTTGAAGTAAACAGGAGTCCAGCCAGTCTTATTGGCCACCATCATCACGGTGTCTGTAGGCTTTTCTATGGTGACAGTGTGATATACAGTTCCCCCACCAAGATTATTAGCTCCCCTCTGGGTGCAGTAAGTCCTGCAAGCAGTAGTCTACTCTTTTGAGACACACTCTTGTTGTTTTATGAGAGAAACTCCAGGTCAAGTGATGTTCACACGAGTCGTCATGGTGCCCTGTTGCCCCCGGTTATCTCTCTGGATGTTGGAGTTGGAGGGCCTCCTCACTCGAGGTTGGTGTGCCCACGGAGCGAACCCTGAAACTTCAGGCCATGGTTGGTGGTTAGGATCACCACGTGGGGTCCTTTTCCCTTAGGAGGGAGGTGGCCTTTTGGGCTGCTGATTTCCAGGTTTTTAGATACCGCCAGTATCTTGGCCAGATGTGGCAGTGGGCCAAGCCCCTTGGTGACCGTAGTTTATCCTACCTGGATGGCATTCTTGCATTGTTCCATTTCAAGTGGTCCCAGTTTTTGCACTAATTCTCCAATGGCGATTCACCTTTCACCGGGAATGTAAAGGTCAAAGGGTTTAGCTAAATTAGGGAGTTCCAGGGCAAGGGTCTGAATTGACTGCTCTTTCCATTCTTGAAAGGCCACTTCTGGATTCTATTCAAAAGGATCATCATCTTTTCCTTTCAGTGTTTCATATAGAGGCCCAGCTAGTAGACTGTAGTTAGGGATCCAGAAGCAGCAAACCCTGGCCTCCCCAGGAACCCCTAAGCTGTCTTCTAGTTTTAGAAAGGGGTAAGGCTGCAAATGGTTTCTTCCCTTTCCTGGGATGGGCTTCTCCGACCTTCTGTGAGAATGAAGCCCAGGCAGGTCACCGCAGTCTGTGATATTTGAGCTTTTTCTTGGACAACTTCTATCCTTTATTGGCTTGGTAGTTCAGAGGCCTCCTTAGTAGGGCTGGCGATCAGAATGTCGTCTGTGTACTGAAGGAGGGTTTCCTTTTCCAGAGGTAGAACTTTTAGGTCTTTAGCTAAGCTTTCCCCAAAGATGGTGTGGGAATTTTTGCACCCTTGGGGCAAGACGGCCCGGAAGTATTGTTTTAGTTGTATGTTGAGTCCTGCCACTCACAAGCCAAAATTTCTTGTGACTCTGGGACTAATGGAATACAAAAGAAGGCATCATTGAAGACTAATACAGAATACCATGTCCTGGTGGTTGGTAGAATGACCAGCAGGGTGTAGGAATTAGGAGCAGCTGGAGGTATATCCTCGGTGGCTTCACTGACTGTCCTGACATCCTTTACCAGGTCCCCAGCAGCCCATGGGGCTCTCGTGGTCAGACCAATCCCAGAATATGGAGCTCACCTGGGCAGGTACCCCACCCCCACCCCAGCCCACGGGGCTCTCGTGGTCAGGCCCCTCCCAGGATACAGAGCTACCCTTGCAGGTACCGTGGCAGGGCTGGGCACACAGGAACCGTGCACATAGCCCTCATTGCAGAGCACCCCCAGCTCACCTGTCGCTCAGAGCTGACACAGAGCACCTCAGAGCAGGACTTGAACTAACAAACAGCAGCTGCGACAGGTCTGTGACCCTGGGCATCACTCTGTGCGGCCTCCCTCCACCTGGTCTTCCAGAGACTTCCGCTGCACCCGGGGCACCAGGCCTCTGTCTCCAACCACCACCCACCCCTCCTCTCCCTGACTCCTGGGTTCCTCTCATTAGGAGAGGGTTTTCTTGAAGTTGTCTCCCACTCATGGGCCAGATAAAATGATTAGAAAACAAGCCAAAGCTGCAGCCCCTTGTCTATCCTGACTCTCAGGAGCCCACACCTGTTCCTTGGACCTGGCCGGTTCAGCAAGTTCCATTTTCTGCAACTGTGAGCCCCTGAGGGGTGATGATTGGCTGACCTGGGCAGCCTTACCGTGCCGGCCAGCCCTCCCCAGGTGTGCCTGGGTTGAGATCAATATAAATACCACTCCAGGCAGCAAGAGGCCCTGCAGCCATGCCTGACGCCATTTTCTCTGCCCTGTCAGCAGTCTCGGGGCTGGGCTGGTGGGAGGGAGTGAGAGGCCACGGCTTTGTGGGTGGCCCAGTGTGAGTGGGGCTCTGCTGGACTTTCTGTAGCAGTTGCCAGGCTGCCACCTGCTAAAGAAGAGGATGTGTCACCTATACCTGCTGCTGGAATTTCTCCCTGGGCAGAGGTGAGGAAGGAAAAAAGCAGTGGGGGCAGGGACAGGACGGGTATCTCAGGCAGGGAAATGGAAATCTTCCAGAAGAGCACCCAGGGCCAGGACCATCCTGGCTGGCCTGCAGGCACCAAGTCGGCCGGCATGCTGTCACTCGTGTGGCTCTATGGCCCTTCCTCTAGGCTTTCAAGTCCTTGTATATATTCAGGTGTTTTACCTGGGACGGGTAGGAATAGTTCAGCAGCAACTGGCCTGGGGCTCAGCTCACGTTTACTCACAGATGCCTCGGCACGGTGCCCCAGCTTTGCAATGAGGACGCTTGTTGCGTGGGGGCTGCTGGCTGAATGGGAGACGATTCCCCACCACTGACCAACTTCAGAATTGTTTACAACTGGAGCAAGTGCCCTGATACGGTTTTCCTCTGTGGAACTGGTGGGTTCTGTGTTTTTTTTCTCTTTTTCGTTTTTGGTTCAAGGTAGATTTTATTCCTCTTTTCTGTATTTACAGATATAAGCATGGAAATAATTTATTCATATAAATACATGTATGTGAAGGGAATAATTGTTTTTTCTGTTTTTTTTTTAAATTTTATTTCTTTTTAATTTTGAATTTTATTTTATATTTTTATACAGCAGGTTCTTATTGGTTATCTATTTTATACATATACATGTATACATGTCAATCCCAGTCTCTCAACTCCTCCCACCACCACACCCCCAACAGCTTTCCCCCCTTGTTGTCCATATGTTTGTTGTCTACATCTGTTGCTCTATTTATGCCTTGCAAAATGGTTAACCTGTACAGTTTTTCTAGGTTCCACATATATGCATGAATATACAAGATTTGTTTTTCTCTTTCTGACTTACTTCACTCTGTATGACACACTCTAGATCCATCGACGTCTCTACAAATGACCCAATTTCATTCCTTTTCATGGCTTAGTAATATTCCATTTTATATATGTACCACAGCTTTATGCATTCGTCTGTCTGTGGGCATTTAGGTTGCTTCCATTACCTCGATATTGTAAAGAGTGAGGCAATGAACATTGCGGTGAACGTCTCTTTTTGATTTATGGTTTTGTCTGGGTATATGTCCAGAACTGGGATTGCTGTATCATATGGTAATTCTACTGTTAGTTTCTTAAGAAACTCCATATTGTTCTCCATAGTGACTGTATCAATTTATATTCCCAACAATAGTGGAAGAGGGTTCCATTTCTCCACACGCTTTCCAGCATTTTTTGTTTGTAGATTTTCTGATGATGCCCATTCTACCAGGTGTGAGGTGATATCTCATTGTTGAGTCCATTTCCTTGAGAAAGGGGTAGGTCTTGTCTATTACATATTTAGCTTATGGAACGGTATCTGTGCTAATTTCAAACACAGGTTTTATGCAGCACCCCAACTCACCTTCCCCTTTAAGCAAACATAAGTTGGTTTTCTAAATATGAGACCATGTTCTGTTTTGTAATTCAGTTCCTGTGTAGCCAAGTTCGCATTCCATGTATTAGTGGTACCTTATGAGGTTTCTTTTTCTGTGTGACTTTTTTCACTTAGAATCACCGTGCCTCATCCACTCATTATGCTGGTACGGGCCTGGTGACATAGTTTTCATTGCTGAGAGGTATTCTGTTGTACGTAAGTACCGCAACTTCTTTATCCATAATTTGCTCTCTGGCATATTTAACTTGTGCTGCAGAAGAGGTTCCTGTAAACAGAGCCGTCCCAAATTTTGGGGTGGCTGTGTCTTTTTGATTTTAATTTCCCTAAGCTATAGGACCATAAGTGGAAGTGCCCTAGGCTCTGTTGCTTTGTTTTTTAGATGTTTCAGGAAACACCATACACTTCTCCCAAGTGGCTGTTGGCAATTTACATCCCGCCCATCAGCATAACAAGGCTCCCAGTTCTCCATGGCCTGTCCTGCCTTTCTGGATTTTACACTTTTTTCAGATGGCCCTTTTGACCGGGGGGAAGTGAGACTTCATTGTAGTGCAGATTTCCTTTGCAAGCTTGCTTGGTTGGCCAAAAAGGGCGTATGGGTTTTTTCCTGAATATATTCAGGAAAAAACGCATACGCCCTTTTTGGCCAAGTGCATTATTGTGGACGTTCTGCCTCTTTTCCTATGCTTTAAATGCAATTCCAGTCTACCTCCTGAAATCGGTTTCCTGCAATTCTGCCCCGCTTTCAAGTCCTCTTGGCAGCCTTACTTCAGTATATTTTTGGACGATAGCTGTCATTTATAACTCTGCAGGTTTGTGAATTACAGTGCCCCTGATCTCCTTTCTTCAACTCGCTTTCTTGTGAGCTGGCCGCAACACCGCATATTGCTTCAGGCCCTAATCTGGTTCCGGCACGGCACGCTGAGCCTTTGGTTAATTCCTCTTCCTGGTGGGAAATGAGAGTTAAATTTGCCCGTCCAGACACCTCCAGCTAGTCTCTCATTGGTTCTCCCTATTCCTGTTCATCTTCCGCAGAAATTGCAAACTGGGCCAAACAGGAGGTTAAAGGCACTGACTCTCCAAGTCGGGAGAGTGTTAGTAAAGCGTCTGGAATGTTGCACCCGAGTACCAGGCGACGAGTACTAAGACATATTGGAACACGTCTACCGATCACACGGTTGATCATACTGTGGGATCCATATGCATGTTTTAGCTGAAGGAAGAATCCCTTAAACCTGGAGAGTTGAGACCCGTGGAATGGGTACCATGCAATATGACTTCAAAGGGTCTTCATTTGCTCACCGAACCTCTCCAATCCTATCACTGCTGCGTTTATGCCCCTGTACACATGCTTGATTCCCTTTCGGAGACATAGCAATCCATAGGTTTTAAGATACTTACTAGTCAGGTACATTCTTAGGTGTTTAATATGGGGTGTTGAGTCCATTTCGTTGAGCAAGGAGTAGCTCTTGTCTATACCATATTTGGCTTAAGAAACTTTATCTGTGCTCATTTCAGTCTCTGGTTTTATGCAGCACCCCAACTCACCTTTGCCCTTAAGCAAGCATAAGTTGGTTTTCTAAATTTGAGACCCTGTTCTCTTTTGTAATCCAGTTCCTGTGTAGCCAAGTTTACATTCCATGTATTAGTGATATCTTATGAAGTTTCTTTTCCTGTGTGACTTATTTCAGTTAGAATCATCATACCTGAATCCACTCATTATGCTGCTACGGGCCTGATGACAAAGATTTCATTGCTGAGTTATATTGCATTGTACGAAAGTACCACAAGTTCTTTATCCATTTTTCACTTTCTGCGATATTGAACTTGTCACGTAAACGAGGTTCTTGTAAACAGAGCCGTCCCAAATTTTGGGGTGGCTGTGTCTTTTTGATTTTAATTTCCCTAAGCTACAGGACCATAAGTGGATGTGCCCTAGGCTCTGTTGCTTTGTTTCTAAGATGTTTCAGGAAACACTGTACACTTCTCCCAAGTGGCTGTTGGCAATTTACATCCCGCCCATCAGCATAACAAGGCTCCCAGTTCTCCATGGCCTGTCCTGCCTTTCTGGATTTTACACTTTTTTCAGATGGCCCTTTTGACCGGGGGCAAGTGAGACTTCATTGTAGTGCAGATTTCCTTTGCAAGCTTGCTTGGTTGGCCAAAAAGGGCGTATGCGTTTTTTCCTGAATATATTCAGGAAAAAACGCATATGCCCTTTTTGGCCAAGTGCATCATTTTCGACGTTCTGCCTCTTTTCCTATGCTTTAAATGCAATTCCAGTCTACCTCCTGAAATCGGTTTCCTGCAATTCTGCCCCGCTTTCAAGTCCTCTTGGCAACCTTACTTCAGTATATTTTTGGACGATAGCTGTCATTTATAACTCTGCAGGTTTGTGAATTGCAGTGTCCCTGAGCTCCTTTCTTCAGCTCGCTTTCTTGTGAGCTGGCCGCAACACCGCAGGATTGCTTCAGGCCCTAATCTGGTTCCAGCATGGCACGCTGAGCCTTTGGTTAATTCCTCTTCCTGGTGGGAAATGAGAGTTAAATTTGCCCGTCCAGACACCTCCAGCTAGTCTCTCATTGGTTCTCCCTATTCCTGTTCATCTTCCGCAGAAATTGCAAACTAGCCTAAACAGGAGGTTAAAGGCACTGACTCTCCAAGTCGGGAGAGTGTTAGTGAAGCGTCTGGAATGTTGCACCCGAGTACCAGGGGATGAGAACTGAGACATATTGGAACACGTCTCCCGATCACACGGTTGATCATACTCTGGGTTCCACATGCATGCTTTAGCTGAAGGAAGAATCCCTTAAACCTGGAGAGTTGAGACCCGTGGAATGGGTACCATGCAATATGATTTCAAAGGGTCTTCATTTGCTCACCGAACCTCTCCAATCCTATCACTGCTGCGTTTATGCCCCTGTACACACGCTTGATTCTCTTTTGGAGACATAGCAATCCATAGGTTTTAAGATACTTACTAGTCAGGTACATTCTTAGGCATTTAATATGGGGTGTTGAGTCCATTTTGTTGAGCAAGGAGAAGCTCTTGTCTATTCCATATTTGGCTTAAGGAACTTTATCTGTGCTCATTTCAATCTCTGGTTTTATGCAGCACTCCAACTCACCTTTCCCCTTAAGCAAGCATAAGTTGGTTTTCTAAATTTGAGACCCTGTTCTGTTTTGTAATCCAGTTCCTGTGTAGCCAAGTTTACATTCCGTGTATTAGTGATATCTTATGATGTTTCTTTTTCTGTGTGACTTATTTCAGATAGAATCATCATACCTGAATCCACTCATTATGCTGCTACGGGCCTGATGACATAGATTTCATTGCTGAGTGATATTGCATTGTACGTAAGTACCACAACTGCTTTATCCATTTTTCACTTTCTGCGATATTGAACTTGTCCTGTAAAGGAGTTTCTTGTAAACAGAGCCTTCCCAAACTTAGGGGTGGCTGTGTCTTTTTGATTTTGATTTCCCTAAGCTATAGGACCATAAGTGGAAGTGCCCTAGGCTCTGTTGCTTTGTTTTTTAGATGTTTCAGGAAACACCATACACTTCTCCCGAGTGGCTGTTGGCAATTTACATCCCGCCCATCAGCATAACAAGGCTCCCAGTTCTCCATGTGGTGTCCTGCCTTTCTGGATTTTACACTTTTTTCAGATGGCCCTTTTGACCAGGGGGAAGTGAGAATTCATTGTAGTGCAGATTTCCTTTGCAAGCTTGCTTGGTTGGCCAAAAAGGGCGTATACGTCTTTTCCTGAATATATTCAGGAAAAAACACATACGCCCGTTTTGGCCAAGTGCATCATTGTCGACGTTCTGCCTCTTTTCCTATGCTTTAAATCGAATCCAGTCTACCTCCTGAAATTGGTTTCCTGCAATTATGCCCCGCTTTCAAGTCCTCTTGGCAGCCTTATTTCGGAATATTTTTGGATGATAGCTGTCATTTATAACTCTGCAGGTTTGTGAATTACAGTGCCCCTGAGCTCCTTTCTTCAACTCGCTTTCTTGTGAGCTGGCCGCAACACCGCATATTGCTTCAGGCCCTAATCTGGTTCTGGCACGGCACGCTGAGCCTTTGGTTAATTCCTCTTCCTGGTGCGAAATGAGCATTAAATTTGCCCCATCCAGACACCTCCAGCTAGTCTCTCATTGGTTCTCCCTATTCCTGTTCATCTTCCGCAGAAATTGCAAACTGGGCCAAACAGGAGGTTAAAGGCACTGACTCTCCAAGTCGGAAGAGTGTTAGTAAAGCGTCTGGAATGTTGCACCTGAGTACCAGGGAACGAGAACTGAGACATATTTGAACATGACTCACGATCACACGGTTGATCATACTCTGGGTTCCACATGCATGTTTTAGCTGAAGGAAGAATCCCTTAAACCTGGAGAGTTGAGACCCGTGGAATGGGTACCATGCAATATGATTTCAAAGGGTCTTCATTTGCTCACCGAACCTCTCCAATCCTATCACGGCTGCGTTTATGCCCCTGTACACATGCTTGATTCTCTTTCGGAGACATAGTAATCCATAGGTTTTAAGATACTTACTAGTCAGGTACATTCTTAGGCGTTTAATATGGGGTGTTGAGTCCATTTTGTTGAGCAAGGAGTAGCTCTTGTCTATTCCATATTTGGCTGAAGGAACTTTATCTGTGCTCATTTCAATCTCTGGTTTTATGCAGCACCCCAACTCACCTTTCCCCTTAAGCAAGCATAAGTTGGTTTTCTAAATTTGAGACCTTGTTCTCTTTTGTAATCCAGTTCCTGTGTAGCCAAGTTTACAATCCGTGTATTAGTGATATCTTATGATGTTTCATTTTCTGTGTGACTTATTTCAGTTAGAATCATCATACCTGAATCCACTCATTATGCTGCTACGGGCCTGATGACATAGATTTCATTGCTGAGTGATATTGCATTGTACGTAAGTACCGCAACTTCTTTATCCATTTTTCACTTTCTGCGATATTGAACTTGTACCGTAAATGAGGTTCTTGTAAACAGAGCCGTCCCAAACTTTGGGGTGGCTGTGTCTTTTTGATTTTAATTTCCCTAAGCTATAGGACCATAAGTGGAAGTGCCCTAGGCTCTGTTGCTTTGTTTTTTAGATGTTTCAGGAAACGCCATACACTTCTCCCTAGTGGCTGTTGGCAACTTACATCCCGCCCATCAACATAACAAGGCTCCCAGTTCTCCATGGCCTGTCCTGCCTTTCTGGATTTTACACTTTTTTCAGATGGCCCTTTTGACCGGGGGGAAGTGAGACTTCATTGTAGTGCAGATTTCCTTTGCAAGCTTGCTTGGTTGGCCAAAAAGGGCGTATGCGTTTTTTCCTGAATATATTCAGGAAAAAACGCATACGCCCTTTGTGGCCAAGTGCATCATTGTCGACGTTCTGCCTCTTTTCCTATGCTTTAAATGCAATTCCAGTCTACCTCCTGAAATCGGTTTCCTGCATTTCTGCCTTGCTTTCGATGCCTCTTCATAGCCTTACTGCAATATATTTTTTTAAAATAGTTGGTCTTTATAACTCTGCACGTTTTTGAATTGCAGTGGCCCTTAGCTCCATTTTTCAGCTCATATTTTTGTGATCTTGCCTCATAACCACAGGATTCCTTCAGGCCCTATTCTTCTTCTGGGGCACCTTGCTGTGCCTTTGGTTTATTCTTCTTACTGATGTGAAATTAGAGTGACATGTGCCCATTTAAACCGCTACAGCTAGTTTCTCACTGGTTCCCCCTATTCCCATTCATCCTCCACACTAACTGCAGCCTGTGTGATAACAGAACTTAAAGACATTGACTCTCCATGTGGGGATGTTGTTAGTAAAGTGGCTGGAATGTCGATCCGGAGCCCCAGGAGAGGAAAAATGAGGTGCGTTTTAGAAACCTTTCCCGATCATATGGTATACCAGTCGCTGGGTTTCCCAAGCATGGTTTAGCTGTAGGAAGATTCCCTTCAACCTGGATTGTTGGGACCCTTGGAATGAGTAGCATGAAGTATTGCATTAAACTTTTGGCAGTTGCTCACCAAAACTCACCAATCCTCTCAGCCCCAAGTGTCCAGCGTTATGTCTTATCCAGCTGTGGGTTTATATGTGGTCAACCCAGGTTGCATCACAGCCCCTGAGCAAATTTTGTAAGAATTTTTCTCTCTTTCATTGTTTCTGCGTTTTGTTTTTAAAATTTATTTCTATAATGGGGTTTAGCTCATTTTCACTGCTGTGTTTGTGCCACTCTGCACACACTTGATTCCCTTATGGAGATATATCAATACATGGATTTTAAGATTCTTATTACTCAGATATATTTCTCTGCAGTGTATAAGGTGTGTTGAGGCCAGTTCATTAAGCAAGGTGTAGATCTTGTCTAATATCTATTTGGTTTATTGAACGGTATCTGTGCTAATTTCAAACTCTGGTTTTATGCATCACCCCACCTCTCCTTTCCCCTTAAGCTGACATAAGTGTGTTTTCTACATGTGAGACACTGTTCTGTTCTGTAATTCATTTCTTGTGCAGCCATATTTACCCTCCCTCTATAAGTGATATCTTATGATATGTTTCTTTTTCTGTTTGACTTATTTCAAGTAGTATTATCGGACCTAAATCCACTCTTTATCCTTCTACTAGCCTTATTACATTGATTTCATGGTGAAGAGATATTCCATTGTACATAAGTACCACATCTTCTTTATCCATTGTTCTCTTTCCTGGGATATTTAAGGTGTACTGAAGTTGAGGTTCTTGTAAACAGAGTAGCCCTAAACTGTGGTGTGCTTGTGTCTTGTTGATTTTTAGACTTCCCTAGATATACTCCCATGATTGGAAGTGTCCTATGCTCTGTAGCTCTGTTTTTTAGATGATTTAGGAACCACCATACACTTCTCCAGAGTGGCTCTCGGCAGTTCACACACTGCCCATCAGCGTATAAAGGCTCCCTGTTCTCCATGGCCTGTCCTGCATTTCTGGTTTTTACAATTTTTTAGGATGGCCCTTTTGACCGGTGGGAAATGAGACTTCTTTGTTGTGCACATTTGCATTGCTTGCTTGCTTCGTTGCCCATAAAGTGCGTATGCGTTTTTTCCTGGATATAATCAGGAAAAAACGCATACGCCCTTTTGGGCCAACTGCATCATTGTCGAAATTCTGCCGCTTTTCATGTGCTTTAAAGACGAGTCCAATCTATCTCTTGAAATCTGTTTCTTGCAATTCTGTCTTGCATTCAGATCCTCTTCTTTGCCTTACCTCAACATATTTTTGGACGTTAGTTTTCATTTATAACTCTGCAGGTTTGTGAATTGCAGTGACCCTGAGCTCCATTTTTTAAGTTGCTCTTTTGTGAGCTGGCCTCAAACCCGCAGGATTGCTTCAGGCCCTATTTTGGCTCTGGCGAGGCGGGCTGAGCCTTTTTTCAATTCTTATTCTTAATGGGAAATTAGAGTGATATGTGCCCGTCCAAACCCCTACAACTATTCTCTCATTGGTTCCCCCTCTTCCCGTTCATCCTCCTCACAATTTGCAAAATGTGTGAAACAGAAGTTGAAATGTGCTGATTCTCCAAGTGGGGAGATTCTAAGTAACATGGCTGGAATGGTGAACAAGAGCACCAGGAGAGGATAAATGAGCTGCATTTTAGACACATCTCCCGATCACATGGTGTACAGTCCTCTGGGTTTTCCATGCATGTTTTAGCTGTAGGAAGATCCCTTGAACCTGCAGATTTGGGACCCATTGAATGGGTACCAGGTAGTATTACTTTAAAGGGTGTGCATTTCCTCACCCAACCTCACATTTCTCTTAGTGCAAACAGTTTCCAGCCTTATGTCTCATCCTGCTGTGGGTCTAGATGTGTTCAATCCATGTTGCATCACCGTCCCTGAGGAAAAGTTGTAAGAGGTTTTCTCTGTCTCTCTGTCGTTTATTTTTTTCAATTTATTACTATATTGGTTACAGCTGATTTTCAAAGCTCTGTTTCTTGCTGCTGTACATCCACTTGATTCACGTACAGAGAGACATCAGTAAATTCTTTTTCAGATTCTTACCAGTCGTATATATTCTTTTCCGGTGACTTGAGTGTGCTGAGTGCAGTTCTTTTAGCTTCCGTGTAGGCCTTGTTGATTATCAGTTTGGTATTTGGAATGGTATCTTTGCTAATTTCAACCTCCTGGATGATGCCTCACCCCTCCCCACCTTTCCCGTTTAGCAGCCTTATGCGTGTTTCCTACATATTTGACTATGTTTTTGTTTTGTAATTTATTTCATGTGTAGCCATTTTGGATTCCACCTTTAAGTGATATCTTATGATATGTGTCTTTTTCTTTTTGAATTATGTCACTTAGAATGATCATACGTAACTCCTCCGGAGTTGTTACAACTGGCCATAGTTCATTGATTTCCAGGCTGAATAATATTCCACTCTACCTAAGTACCACATCTCTATCCATTTGTTCCCTCCAGAGACATTTAAGTTATATCCTAGTCGAAGATCTTTTAAACAGAGAGGGGGTAAACATTGGGGTGCCTGTGTCCTCTCGATTTTTGTTTTTCCCAAGATATACGCCCATGAGTGCAAGTGCCCTATGCTCTGTAGCTCATTTTTTAGATGCTTTAGTAAACACAATACACTTCTCCAGAATGGCCGTTGGCAATATACATTTCCACTATAAGTCTCACAGGGCTCCCTCTTCTCCTTGCCCTGTCCTGCATTTCTGTTGTTTACGCTTTATGAGGATGGCTCTTCTGACTGATGCGAAGTGATATCTTTTGTAGTATTGACTTCCAGTGCCCACCTGTTTGGTTGGCTAAAAAAGTGTATGCCCTTTTCTTGAATATATACAGAAAAAAACGCATACACCCTTTTTGGCCAACTGCAATGTTGGCAATGTTCAGCTCCTTTTCTTGTGCTTAATGGCGAGTCCTTTCTACCTCCTCAGATCCCTCTCCTGCCATTCTCCCTTGCTTACAAGTCCTTTTCTCTGACTTTCGTCAAGACATTTTTCAGTGATGGATATTTTCAACTCTGCAGTTTCGTGAATTTTACTGCCCCTGAGTTCCATTGTTCAGCTTGTGTTTATGGGAACTGGCCACAAAGCAGCGGGATTTCCTCAAGCCCTATACTGTTTCCATGGGCAACCCTAGCCTTTGGTCAATTCGTCTTCCTGATTGGAAATTAGAGTGACATGTGCCTGTCTGAACACCTAGGACTTGTCTCTCTTTGTTCCTCATCCTTCCGCTTCATCCTCTGGACAAATTCCAAACTGTACGCAACAGGATGTTGACAGTGCTGACATCTCCAAGTGGGGAGACTGTTAGTAAAGACGCTGGAGGGGTGAACCCGAGCACCAGGAGATGAGGAGATGAGATGCCTTTTCGAAACTCTTCCCGATCAGACGGTATACCATCCTCTGGGTGTGACAGACATGTTTTAGCAGTAGGAAGAGTCCCATTCATGTAAGGAGAACACCAGGGCTTTTTCAAAATCAGTGTCTCCCCGAAACCCAAACTGGGGAATTTTTTAAGCTACGGCTACACATATGTTCATTAAGGGCCTTGGGAAGTAGGCAGAGTCCAAACTTTAGATGATTGAAGTCTTCAGGGTCAGAAGCACTCACCACCAGCTTCCCTTAGGTTACACTTTAACTGTCATTGATAGATGATGTCAATAAAAATATCTATTCTTTTTCAGATTATTTCCCCTTATAGCTTATTGCAAAATGTTGAGTGTAGTTCCCTGTGCTATACAGTAGTTCCTTGTTGATGATCTATTTTATACATAGCAGTGTGTATGTGTTAATCCCAAACTGTTAATTTATCCCTCCTCCCACCTTTCCCCTTTGGTAATAATAAATTATAAGATTTTATACTTCTCAGAAATGGGGGAGCTGAAAGAGAGGTATCATTTTCAATGGAAAAGCATTTAAAACAAGATTGAAGTTTTAACCAAGATTATTAGATGTACATCCTTGGAAAGAAATCACTTCGTTTCTCTAATATTGACCTGACAAATAAGACAAACCTTTTCACTGAACTTGCTTATAATAAAGTGATGGAAATATCAAATGGAAGTGTTAGAAACATCTTATTTTACCTGAGCCTTATACTCTGTTCTGTGTTAACTACAGTTTGGCTCACACATCTGTTCATTGAGGTTACAATAGTCTCAATTTCTGTTACTGATCCTCCAGAGTGGACCCCAACAAGTGTCCCCCTGCCCAGTGTCATTGGGGCCAACAGATCGAGACTGAGTTTGGTTCACAAGCAAAGGAAATTTTATATTTTGATCAGAGAATGGAGAAGTGAGAGCATGCACTACCCCGTGGGCTGTGGGCTGGGCTGCTGTGTAGAGATCCTGTCAGAGTCAGTGGGAGGGAGGGGGCGGAACTCTAGAGGGCCAGGTTAGCTGCAGCTCAGGCTCTATATCGCGGAGTCTGCACTGGGCCCCAGGAGCTGAGGTGTCGTCCCAGCCATTCTGCACTAGGAAATCTGGTCTGAAGTGCCGGGTGTGGAACCTCTGCATGCGGGACCCTAGGAGCACATGAAATTAGACAAAGCACAAAGGATAAAAAAGGTTAGACTTGACTTTATTGCCCAGATTCTATTTTTATCTCCCAGGGATTTTTAATGGGCTTTGCTGGGGACAAACCCCTCCTCTGCCTTTTGTCCCGTTCCTCATTCTTGGAGTGCTGAGGGTGCAGACCCTTCTTCTGTAACTGCTGAGTGCTGAGTTGGGAGCCCTCATACCTGGGGGCGAGGGTCAGAGCTTCTCCCCAGCAGCCTCCAGGTGACGTTGATTGTCCCCAGGCCCCCTGCCTCCCTGCTCGTCCACCTGAGCACCAGCATTGGAAGTGTTATAGATTCTAATGACCTTTAAGGGTCCAGGAAAGAGATGTGCAGAGACGCTGTGGGGGCCGGTTTCACCCCGCCCCACATTTGTTCAGCCACCTTAGGCTGACCGTTTCTGCCAGCCTAGATGCTCTGACCAGTAGTCTGCGCTTTCTTCAATTAGGCCCCTGAATTAACGTACAAACAGCACCAGGTGTCAGAGCCCTGCCTGCTCAACTCCCAGACAGTCCAGGGTCAGTGGTGATCAAGGACCATGATGGCCACTGAGTCAACAGCCTTTTGAAGTAAACAGGAGTCCAGCCGGTCTTATTGGCCACCATCATCACGGTGTCTGTAGGCTTTTCTATGGTGACAGTGTGATATACAGTTCCCCCGCCAAGATTATTAGCTCCCCTCTGGGTGCAGTAAGTCCTGCAAGCAGTAGTCTACTCTTTTGAGACACACTCTTGTTGTTTTATGAGAGAAACTCCAGGTCAAGTGATGTTCACACGAGTCGTCATGGTGCCCTGTTGCCCCCGGTTATCTCTCTGGATGTTGGAGTTGGAGGGCCTCCTCACTCGAGGTTGGTGTGCCCACGGAGCGAACCCTGAAACTTCAGGCCATGGTTGGTGGTTAGGATCACCACGTGGGGTCCTTTTCCCTTAGGAGGGAGGTGGCCTTTTGGGCTGCTGATTTCCAGGTTTTTAGATACCGCCAGTATCTTGGCCAGATGTGGCAGTGGGCCAAGCCCCTTGGTGACCGTAGTTTATCCTACCTGGATGGCATTCTTGCATTGTTCCATTTCAAGTGGTCCCAGTTTTTGCACTAATTCTCCAATGGCGATTCACCTTTCACCGGGAATGTAAAGGTCAAAGGGTTTAGCTAAATTAGGGAGTTCCAGGGCAAGGGTCTGAATTGACTGCTCTTTCCATTCTTGAAAGGCCACTTCTGGATTCTATTCAAAAGGATCATCATCTTTTCCTTTCAGTGTTTCATATAGAGGCCCAGCTAGTAGACTGTAGTTAGGGATCCAGAAGCAGTAAACCCTGGCCTCCCCAGGAACCCCTAAGCTGTCTTCTAGTTTTAGAAAGGGGTAAGGCTGAAAATGGTTTCTTTCCTTTCCTGGGATGGGCTTCTCCGACCTTCTGTGAGAATGAAGCCCAGGCAGGTCACCGCAGTCTGTGATATTTGAGCTTTTTCTTGGACAACTTCTATCCTTTATTGGCTTGGTAGTTCAGAGGCCTCCTTAGTAGGGCTGGCGATCAGAATGTCGTCTGTGTACTGAAGGAGGGTTTCCTTTTCCAGAGGTAGAACTTTTAGGTCTTTAGCTAAGCTTTCCCCAAAGATGGTGTGGGAATTTTTGCACCCTTGGGGCAAGACGGCCCGGAAGTATTGTTTTAGTTGTATGTTGAGTCCTGCCACTCACAAGCCAAAATTTCTTGTGACTCTGGGACTAATGGAATACAAAAGAAGGCATCATTGAAGACTAATACAGAATACCATGTCCTGGTGGTTGGTAGAATGACCAGCAGGGTGTAGGAATTAGGAGCAGCTGGAGGTATATCCTCGGTGGCTTCACTGACTGTCCTGACATCCTTTACCAGGTCCCCAGCAGCCCATGGGGCTCTCGTGGTCAGACCAATCCCAGAATATGGAGCTCACCTGGGCAGGTACCCCACCCCCACCCCAGCCCACGGGGCTCTCGTGGTCAGGCCCCTCCCAGGATACAGAGCTACCCTTGCAGGTACCGTGGCAGGGCTGGGCACACAGGAACCGTGCACATAGCCCTCATTGCAGAGCACCCCCAGCTCACCTGTCGCTCAGAGCTGACACAGAGCACCTCAGAGCAGGACTTGAACTAACAAACAGCAGCTGCGACGGGTCTGTGACCCTGGGCATCACTCTGTGCGGCCTCCCTCCACCTGGTCTTCCAGAGACTTCCGCTGCACCCGGGGCACCAGGCCTCTGTCTCCAACCACCACCCACCCCTCCTCTCCCTGACTCCTGGGTTCCTCTCATTAGGAGAGGGTTTTCTTGAAGTTGTCTCCCACTCATGGGCCAGATAAAATGATTAGAAAACAAGCCAAAGCTGCAGCCCCTTGTCTATCCTGACTCTCAGGAGCCCACACCTGTTCCTTGGACCTGGCCGGTTCAGCAAGTTCCATTTTCTGCAACTGTGAGCCCCTGAGGGGTGATGATTGGCTGACCTGGGCAGCCTTACCGTGCCGGCCAGCCCTCCCCAGGTGTGCCTGGGTTGAGATCAATATAAATACCACTCCAGGCAGCAAGAGGCCCTGCAGCCATGCCTGACGCCATTTTCTCTGCCCTGTCAGCAGTCTCGGGGCTGGGCTGGTGGGAGGGAGTGAGAGGCCACGGCTTTGTGGGTGGCCCAGTGTGAGTGGGGCTCTGCTGGACTTTCTGTAGCAGTTGCCAGGCTGCCACCTGCTAAAGAAGAGGATGTGTCACCTATACCTGCTGCTGGAATTTCTCCCTGGGCAGAGGTGAGGAAGGAAAAAAGCAGTGGGGGCAGGGACAGGACGGGTATCTCAGGCAGGGAAATGGAAATCTTCCAGAAGAGCACCCAGGGCCAGGACCATCCTGGCTGGCCTGCAGGCACCAAGTCGGCCGGCATGCTGTCACTCGTGTGGCTCTATGGCCCTTCCTCTAGGCTTTCAAGTCCTTGTATATATTCAGGTGTTTTACCTGGGACGGGTAGGAATAGTTCAGCAGCAACTGGCCTGGGGCTCAGCTCACGTTTACTCACAGATGCCTCGGCACGGTGCCCCAGCTTTGCAATGAGGACGCTTGTTGCGTGGGGGCTGCTGGCTGAATGGGAGACGATTCCCCACCACTGACCAACTTCAGAATTGTTTACAACTGGAGCAAGTGCCCTGATACGGTTTTCCTCTGTGGAACTGGTGGGTTCTGTGTTTTTTTTCTCTTTTTCGTTTTTGGTTCAAGGTAGATTTTATTCCTCTTTTCTGTATTTACAGATATAAGCATGGAAATAATTTATTCATATAAATACATGTATGTGAAGGGAATAATTGTTTTTTCTGTTTTTTTTTTAAATTTTATTTCTTTTTAATTTTGAATTTTATTTTATATTTTTATACAGCAGGTTCTTATTGGTTATCTATTTTATACATATACATGTATACATGTCAATCCCAGTCTCTCAACTCCTCCCACCACCACACCCCCAACAGCTTTCCCCCCTTGTTGTCCATATGTTTGTTGTCTACATCTGTTGCTCTATTTATGCCTTGCAAAATGGTTAACCTGTACAGTTTTTCTAGGTTCCACATATATGCATGAATATACAAGATTTGTTTTTCTCTTTCTGACTTACTTCACTCTGTATGACACTCTCTAGATCCATCGACGTCTCTACAAATGACCCAATTTCATTCCTTTTCATGGCTTAGTAATATTCCATTTTATATATGTACCACAGCTTTATGCATTCGTCTGTCTGTGGGCATTTAGGTTGCTTCCATTACCTCGATATTGTAAAGAGTGAGGCAATGAACATTGCGGTGAATGTCTCTTTTTGATTTATGGTTTTGTCTGGGTATATGTCCAGAACTGGGATTGCTGTATCATATGGTAATTCTACTGTTAGTTTCTTAAGAAACTCCATATTGTTCTCCATAGTGACTGTATCAATTTATATTCCCAAAAATAGTGGAAGAGGGTTCCATTTCTCCACACGCTTTCCAGCATTTTTTGTTTGTAGATTTTCTGATGATGCCCATTCTACCAGGTGTGAGGTGATATCTCATTGTTGAGTCCATTTCCTTGAGAAAGGGGTAGGTCTTGTCTATTACATATTTAGCTTATGGAAAGGTATCTGTGCTAATTTCAAACACAGGTTTTATGCAGCACCCCAACTCACCTTCCCCTTTAAGCAAACATAAGTTGGTTTTCTAAACATGAGACCCTGTTCTGTTTTGTAATTCAGTTCCTGTGTAGCCAAGTTCGCATTCCATGTATTAGTGGTACCTTATGAGGTTTCTTTTTCTGTGTGACTTTTTTCACTTAGAATCACCGTGCCTCATCCACTCATTATGCTGGTACGGGCCTGGTGACATAGTTTTCATTGCTGAGAGGTATTCTGTTGTACGTAAGTACCGCAACTACTTTATCCATAATTTGCTCTCTGGCATATTTAACTTGTGCTGCAGAAGAGGTTCCTGTAAACAGAGCCGTCCCAAATTTTGGGGTGGCTGTGTCTTTTTGATTTTAATTTCCCTAAGCTATAGGACCATAAGTGGAAGTGCCCTAGGCTCTGTTGCTTTGTTTTTTAGATGTTTCAGGAAACACCATACACTTCTCCCCAGTGGCTGTTGGCAATTTACATCCCGCCCATCAGCATAACAAGGCTCCCTGTTCTCCATGGCCTGTCCTGCCTTTCTGGATTTTACACTTTTTTCAGATGGCCCTTTTGACCGGGGGGAAGTGAGACTTCATTGTAGTGCAGATTTCCTTTGCAAGCTTGCTTGGTTGGCCAAAAAGGGCGTATGCGTTTTTTCCTGAATATATTCAGGAAAAAACGCATACGCCCTTTTTGGCCAAGTGCATTATTGTGGACGTTCTGCCTCTTTTCCTATGCTTTAAATGCAATTCCAGTCTACCTCCTGAAATCGGTTTCCTGCAATTCTGCCCCGCTTTCAAGTCCTCTTGGCAGCCTTACTTCAGTATATTTTTGGACGATAGCTGTCATTTATAACTCTGCAGGTTTGTGAATTACAGTGCCCCTGATCTCCTTTCTTCAACTCGCTTTCTTGTGAGCTGGCCGCAACACCGCAGGATTGCTTCAGGCCCTAATCTGGTTCCGGCACGGCACGCTGAGCCTTTGGTTAATTCCTCTTCCTGGTGGGAAATGAGAGTTAAATTTGCCCGTCCAGACACCTCCAGCTAGTCTCTCATTGGTTCTCCCTATTCCTGTTCATCTTCCGCAGAAATTGCAAACTGGGCCAAACAGGAGGTTAAAGGCACTGACTCTCCAAGTCGGGAGAGTGTTAGTAAAGCGTCTGGAATGTTGCACCCGAGTACCAGGCGACGAGTACTGAGACATATTGGAACACGTCTACCGATCACACGGTTGATCATACTGTGGGATCCATATGCATGTTTTAGCTGAAGGAAGAATCCCTTAAACCTGGAGAGTTGAGACCCGTGGAATGGGTACCATGCAATATGACTTCAAAGGGTCTTCATTTGCTCACCGAACCTCTCCAATCCTATCACTGCTGCGTTTATGCCCCTGTACACATGCTTGATTCCCTTTCGGAGACATAGCAATCCATAGGTTTTAAGATACTTACTAGTCAGGTACATTCTTAGGTGTTTAATATGGGGTGTTGAGTCCATTTCGTTGAGCAAGGAGTAGCTCTTGTCTATACCATATTTGGCTTAAGAAACTTTATCTGTGCTCATTTCAATCTCTGGTTTTATGCAGCACCCCAACTCACCTTTGCCCTTAAGCAAGCATAAGTTGGTTTTCTAAATTTGAGACCCTGTTCTCTTTTGTAATCCAGTTCCTGTGTAGCCAAGTTTACATTCCATGTATTAGTGATATCTTATGAAGTTTCTTTTCCTGTGTGACTTATTTCAGTTAGAATCATCATACCTGAATCCACTCATTATGCTGCTACGGGCCTGATGACAAAGATTTCATTGCTGAGTTATATTGCATTGTACGAAAGTACCACAAGTTCTTTATCCATTTTTCACTTTCTGCGATATTGAACTTGTCACGTAAACGAGGTTCTTGTAAACAGAGCCGTCCCAAATTTTGGGGTGGCTGTGTCTTTTTGATTTTAATTTCCCTAAGCTACAGGACCATAAGTGGATGTGCCCTAGGCTCTGTTGCTTTGTTTCTAAGATGTTTCAGGAAACACTGTACACTTCTCCCAAGTGGCTGTTGGCAATTTACATCCCGCCCATCAGCATAACAAGGCTCCCAGTTCTCCATGGCCTGTCCTGCCTTTCTGGATTTTACACTTTTTTCAGATGGCCCTTTTGACCGGGGGCAAGTGAGACTTCATTGTAGTGCAGATTTCCTTTGCAAGCTTGCTTGGTTGGCTAAAAAGGGCGTATGCGTATTTTCCTGAATATATTCAGGAAAAAACGCATACGCCCTTTTTGGCCAAGTGCATCATTTTCGACGTTCTGCCTCTTTTCCTATGCTTTAAATGCAATTCCAGTCTACCTCCTGAAATCGGTTTCCTGCAATTCTGCACCACTTTCAAGTCCTCTTGGCAGCCTTACTTCAGTATATTTTTGGACGATAGCTGTCATTTATAACTCTGCAGGTTTGTGAATTACAGTGTCCCTGAGCTCCTTTCTTCAGCTCGCTTTCTTGTGAGCTGGCCGCAACACCGCAGGATTGCTTCAGGCCCTAATCTGGTTCCAGCATGGCACGCTGAGCCTTTGGTTAATTCCTCTTCCTGGTGGGAAATGAGAGTTAAATTTGCCCGTCCAGACACCTCCAGCTAGTCTCTCATTGGTTCTCCCTATTCCTGTTCATCTTCCGCAGAAATTGCAAACTAGCCTAAACAGGAGGTTAAAGGCACTGACTCTCCAAGTCGGGAGAGTGTTAGTAAAGCGTCTGGAATGTTGCACCCGAGTACCAGGGGATGAGAACTGAGACATATTGGAACACGTCTCCCGATCACACGGTTGATCATACTCTGGGTTCCACATGCATGCTTTAGCTGAAGGAAGAATCCCTTAAACCTGGAGAGTTGAGACCCGTGGAATGGGTACCATGCAATATGATTTCAAAGGGTCTTCATTTGCTCACCGAACCTCTCCAATCCTATCACTGCTGCGTTTATGCCCCTGTACACACGCTTGATTCTCTTTTGGAGACATAGCAATCCATAGGTTTTAAGATACTTACTAGTCAGGTACATTCTTAGGCATTTAATATGGGGTGTTGAGTCCATTTTGTTGAGCAAGGAGAAGCTCTTGTCTATTCCATATTTGGCTTAAGGAACTTTATCTGTGCTCATTTCAATCTCTGGTTTTATGCAGCACTCCAACTCACCTTTCCCCTTAAGCAAGCATAAGTTGGTTTTCTAAATTTGAGACCCTGTTCTGTTTTGTAATCCAGTTCCTGTGTAGCCAAGTTTACATTCCGTGTATTAGTGATATCTTATGATGTTTCTTTTTCTGTGTGACTTATTTCAGATAGAATCATCATACCTGAATCCACTCATTATGCTGCTACGGGCCTGATGACATAGATTTCATTGCTGAGTGATATTGCATTGTACGTAAGTACCACAACTGCTTTATCCATTTTTAACTTTCTGCGATATTGAACTTGTCCCGTAAAGGAGTTTCTTGTAAACAGAGCCTTCCCAAACTTAGGGGTGGCTGTGTCTTTTTGATTTTGATTTCCCTAAGCTATAGGACCATAAGTGGAAGTGCCCTAGGCTCTGTTGCTTTGTTTTTTAGATGTTTCAGGAAACACCATACACTTCTCCCGAGTGGCTGTTGGCAATTTACATCCCGCACATCAGCATAACAAGGCTCCCAGTTCTCCATGTCGTGTCCTGCCTTTCTGGATTTTACACTTTTTTCAGATGGCCCTTTTGACCAGGAGGAAGTGAGACTTCATTGTAGTGCAGATTTCCTTTGCAAGCTTGCTTGGTTGGCCAAAAAGGGCGTATACGTCTTTTCCTGAATATATTCAGGAAAAAACACATACGCCCGTTTTGGCCAAGTGCATCATTGTCGACGTTCTGCCTTTTTCCTATGCTTTAAATCGAATCCAGTCTACCTCCTGCAATTATGCCCCGCTTTCAAGTCCTCTTGGCAGCCTTATTTCGGAATATTTTTGGATGATAGCTGTCATTTATAACTCTGCAGGTTTGTGAATTACAGTGCCCCTGAGCTCCTTTCTTCAACTCGCTTTCTTGTGAGCTGGCCGCAACACCGCATATTGCTTCAGGCCCTAATCTGGTTCCGGCACGGCACGCTGAGCCTTTGGTTAATTCCTCTTCCTGGTGCGAAATGAGCATTAAATTTGCCCCATCCAGACACCTCCAGCTAGTCTCTCATTGGTTCTCCCTATTCCTGTTCATCTTCCGCAGAAATTGCAAACTGGGCCAAACAGGAGGTTAAAGGCACTGACTCTCCAAGTCGGAAGAGTGTTAGTAAAGCGTCTGGAATGTTGCACCTGAGTACCAGGGAATGAGAACTGAGACATATTTGAACATGACTCACGATCACACGGTTGATCATACTCTGGGTTCCACATGCATGTTTTAGCTGAAGGAAGAATCCCTTAAACCTGGAGAGTTGAGACCCGTGGAATGGGTACCATGCAATATGATTTCAAAGGGTCTTCATTTGCTCACCGAACCTCTCCAATCCTATCATGGCTGCGTTTATAACCCTGTACACATGCTTGATTCTCTTTCGGAGACATAGTAATCCATAGGTTTTAAGATACTTACTAGTCAGGTACATTCTTAGGCGTTTAATATGGGGTGTTGAGTCCATTTTGTTGAGCAAGGAGTAGCTCTTGTCTATTCCATATTTGGCTGAAGGAACTTTATCTGTGCTCATTTCAATCTCTGGTTTTATGCAGCACCCCAACTCACCTTTCCCCTTAAGCAAGCATAAGTTGGTTTTCTAAATTTGAGACCTTGTTCTCTTTTGTAATCCAGTTCCTGTGTAGCCAAGTTTACATTCCGTGTATTAGTGATATCTTATGATGTTTCATTTTCTGTGTGACTTATTTCAGTTAGAATCATCATACCTGAATCCACTCATTATGCTGCTACGGGCCTGATGACATAGATTTCATTGCTGAGTGATATTGCATTGTACGTAAGTACCGCAACTTCTTTATCCATTTTTCACTTTCTGCGATATTGAACTTGTACCGTAAATGAGGTTCTTGTAAACAGAGCCGTCCCAAACTTTGGGGTGGCTGTGTCTTTTTGATTTTAATTTCCCTAAGCTATAGGACCATAAGTGGAAGTGCCCTAGGCTCTGTTGCTTTGTTTTTTAGATGTTTCAGGAAACACCATACACTTCTCCCTAGTGGCTGTTGGCAACTTACATCCCGCCCATCAACATAACAAGGCTCCCAGTTCTCCATGGCCTGTCCTGCCTTTCTGGATTTTACACTTTTTTCAGATGGCCCTTTTGACCGGGGGGAAGTGAGACTTCATTGTAGTGCAGATTTCCTTTGCAAGCTTGCTTGGTTGGCCAAAAAGGGCGTATGCGTTTTTTCCTGAATATATTCAGGAAAAAACGCATACGCCCTTTGTGGCCAAGTGCATCATTGTCGATGTTCTGCCTCTTTTCCTATGCTTTAAATGCAATTCCAGTCTACCTCCTGAAATCGGTTTCCTGCATTTCTGCCTTGCTTTCGATGCCTCTTCATAGCCTTACTGCAATATATTTTTTTAAAATAGTTGGTCTTTATAACTCTGCACGTTTTTGAATTGCAGTGGCCCTTAGCTCCATTTTTCAGCTCATATTTTTGTGATCTTGCCTCATAACCACAGGATTCCTTCAGGCCCTATTCTTCTTCTGGGGCACCTTGCTGTGCCTTTGGTTTATTCTTCTTACTGATGTGAAATTAGAGTGACATGTGCCCATTTAAACCGCTACAGCTAGTTTCTCACTGGTTCCCCCTATTCCCATTCATCCTCCACACTAACTGCAGCCTGTGTGATAACAGAACTTAAAGACATTGACTCTCCATGTGGGGATGTTGTTAGTAAAGTGGCTGGAATGTCGATCCGGAGCCCCAGGAGAGGAAAAATGAGGTGCGTTTTAGAAACCTTTCCCGATCATATGGTATACCAGTCGCTGGGTTTCCCAAGCATGGTTTAGCTGTAGGAAGATTCCCTTCAACCTGGATTGTTGGGACCCTTGGAATGAGTAGCATGAAGTATTGCATTAAACTTTTGGCAGTTGCTCACCAAAACTCACCAATCCTCTCAGCCCCAAGTGTCCAGCGTTATGTCTTATCCAGCTGTGGGTTTATATGTGGTCAACCCAGGTTGCATCACAGCCCCTGAGCAAATTTTGTAAGAATTTTTCTCTCTTTCATTGTTTCTGCGTTTTGTTTTTAAAATTTATTTCTATAATGGGGTTTAGCTCATTTTCACTGCTGTGTTTGTGCCGCTCTGCACACACTTGATTCCCTTATGGAGATATATCAATACATGGATTTTAAGATTCTTATTACTCAGATATATTTCTCTGCAGTGTATAAGGTGTGTTGAGGCCATATCATTAAGCAAGGTGTAGATCTTGTCTAATATCTATTTGGTTTATTGAACGGTATCTGTGCTAATTTCAAACTCGGGTTTTATGCATCACCCCACCTCTCCTTTCCCCTTAAGCTGACATAAGTGTGTTTTCTACATGTGAGACACTGTTCTGTTCTGTAATTCATTTCTTGTGCAGCCATATTTACCCTCCCTCTATAAGTGATATCTTATGATATGTTTCTTTTTCTGTTTGACTTATTTCAAGTAGTATTATCGGACCTAAATCCACTCTTTATCCTTCTACTAGCCTTATTACATTGATTTCATGGTGAAGAGATATTCCATTGTACATAAGTACCACATCTTCTTTATCCATTGTTCTCTTTCCTGGGATATTTAAGGTGTACTGAAGTTGAGGTTCTTGTAAACAGAGTAGCCCTAAACTGTGGTGTGCTTGTGTCTTGTTGATTTTTAGACTTCCCTAGATATACTCCCATGATTGGAAGTGTCCTATGCTCTGTAGCTCTGTTTTTTAGATGATTTAGGAACCACCATACACTTCTCCAGAGTGGCTCTCGGCAGTTCACACACTGCCCATCAGCGTATAAAGGCTCCCTGTTCTCCATGGCCTGTCCTGCATTTCTGGTTTTTACAATTTTTTAGGATGGCCCTTTTGACCGGTGGGAAATGAGACTTCTTTGTTGTGCACATTTGCATTGCTTGCTTGCTTCGTTGCCCATAAAGTGCGTATGCGTTTTTTCCTGGATATAATCAGGAAAAAACGCATACGCCCTTTTGGGCCAACTGCATCATTGTCGAAATTCTGCCGCTTTTCATGTGCTTTAAAGACGAGTCCAATCTATCTCTTGAAATCTGTTTCTTGCAATTCTGTCTTGCATTCAGATCCTCTTCTTTGCCTTACCTCAACATAGTTTTGGACGTTAGTTTTCATTTATAACTCTGCAGGTTTGTGAATTGCAGTGACCCTGAGCTCCATTTTTTAAGTTGCTCTTTTGTGAGCTGGCCTCAAACCCGCAGGATTGCTTCAGGCCCTATTTTGGCTCTGGCGAGGCGGGCTGAGCCTTTTTTCAATTCTTATTCTTAATGGGAAATTAGAGTGATATGTGCCCGTCCAAACCCCTACAACTATTCTCTCATTGGTTCCCCCTCTTCCCGTTCATCCTCCTCACAATTTGCAAAATGTGTGAAACAGAAGTTGAAATGTGCTGATTCTCCAAGTGGGGAGATTCTAAGTAACATGGCTGGAATGGTGAACAAGAGCACCAGGAGAGGATAAATGAGCTGCATTTTAGACACATCTCCCGATCACATGGTGTACAGTCCTCTGGGTTTTCCATGCATGTTTTAGCTGTAGGAAGATCCCTTGAACCTGCAGATTTGGGACCCATTGAATGGGTACCAGGTAGTATTACTTTAAAGGGTGTGCATTTCCTCACCCAACCTCACATTTCTCTTAGTGCAAACAGTTTCCAGCCTTATGTCTCATCCTGCTGTGGGTCTAGATGTGTTCAATCCATGTTGCATCACCGTCCCTGAGGAAAAGTTGTAAGAGGTTTTCTCTGTCTCTCTGTCGTTTATTTTTTTCAATTTATTACTATATTGGTTACAGCTGATTTTCAAAGCTCTGTTTCTTGCTGCTGTACATCCACTTGATTCACGTACAGAGAGACATCAGTAAATTCTTTTTCAGATTCTTACCAGTCGTATATATTCTTTTCCGGTGACTTGAGTGTGCTGAGTGCAGTTCTTTTAGCTTCCGTGTAGGCCTTGTTGATTATCAGTTTGGTATTTGGAATGGTATCTTTGCTAATTTCAACCTCCTGGATGATGCCTCACCCCTCCCCACCTTTCCCGTTTAGCAGCCTTATGCGTGTTTCCTACATATTTGACTATGTTTTTGTTTTGTAATTTATTTCATGTGTAGCCATTTTGGATTCCACCTTTAAGTGATATCTTATGATATGTGTCTTTTTCTTTTTGAATTATGTCACTTAGAATGATCATACGTAACTCCTCCGGAGTTGTTACAACTGGCCATATTTCATTGATTTCCAGGCTGAATAATATTCCACTCTACCTAAGTACCACATCTCTATCCATTTGTTCCCTCCAGAGACATTTAAGTTATATCCTAGTTGAAGATCTTTTAAACAGAGAGGGGGTAAACATTGGGGTGCCTGTGTCCTCTCGATTTTTGTTTTTCCCAAGATATACGCCCATGAGTGCAAGTGCCCTATGCTCTGTAGCTCATTTTTTAGATGCTTTAGTAAACACAATACACTTCTCCAGAATGGCCGTTGGCAATATACATTTCCACTATAAGTCTCACAGGGCTCCCTCTTCTCCTTGCCCTGTCCTGCATTTCTGTTGTTTACGCTTTATGAGGATGGCTCTTCTGACTGATGCGAAGTGATATCTTTTGTAGTATTGACTTCCAGTGCCCACCTGTTTGGTTGGCTAAAAAAGTGTATGCCCTTTTCTTGAATATATACAGAAAAAAACGCATACACCCTTTTTGGCCAACTGCAATGTTGGCAATGTTCAGCTCCTTTTCTTGTGCTTAATGGCGAGTCCTTTCTACCTCCTCAGATCCCTCTCCTGCCATTCTCCCTTGCTTACAAGTCCTTTTCTCTGACTTTCGTCAAGACATTTTTCAGTGATGGATATTTTCAACTCTGCAGTTTCGTGAATTTTACTGCCCCTGAGTTCCATTGTTCAGCTTGTGTTTATGGGAACTGGCCACAAAGCAGCGGGATTTCCTCAAGCCCTATACTGTTTCCATGGGCAACCCTAGCCTTTGGTCAATTCGTCTTCCTGATTGGAAATTAGAGTGACATGTGCCTGTCTGAACACCTAGGACTTGTCTCTCTTTGTTCCTCATCCTTCCGCTTCATCCTCTGGACAAATTCCAAACTGTACGCAACAGGATGTTGACAGTGCTGACATCTCCAAGTGGGGAGACTGTTAGTAAAGACGCTGGAGGGGTGAACCCGAGCACCAGGAGATGAGGAGATGAGATGCCTTTTCGAAACTCTTCCCGATCAGACGGTATACCATCCTCTGGGTGTGACAGACATGTTTTAGCAGTAGGAAGAGTCCCATTCATGTAAGGAGAACACCAGGGCTTTTTCAAAATCAGTGTCTCCCCGAAACCCAAACTGGGGAATTTTTTAAGCTACGGCTACACATATGTTCATTAAGGGCCTTGGGAAGTAGGCAGAGTCCAAACTTTAGATGATTGAAGTCTTCAGGGTCAGAAGCACTCACCACCAGCTTCCCTTAGGTTACACTTTAACTGTCATTGATAGATGATGTCAATAAAAATATCTATTCTTTTTCAGATTATTTCCCCTTATAGCTTATTGCAAAATGTTGAGTGTAGTTCCCTGTGCTATACAGTAGTTCCTTGTTGATGATCTATTTTATACATAGCAGTGTGTATGTGTTAATCCCAAACTGTTAATTTATCCCTCCTCCCACCTTTCCCCTTTGGTAATAATAAATTATAAGATTTTATACTTCTCAGAAATGGGGGAGCTGAAAGAGAGGTATCATTTTCAATGGAAAAGCATTTAAAACAAGATTGAAGTTTTAACCAAGATTATTAGATGTACATCCTTGGAAAGAAATCACTTCGTTTCTCTAATATTGACCTGACAAATAAGACAAACCTTTTCACTGAACTTGCTTATAATAAAGTGATGGAAATATCAAATGGAAGTGTTAGAAACATCTTATTTTACCTGAGCCTTATACTCTGTTCTATGTTAACTACAGTTTGGCTCACACATCTGTTCATTGAGGTTACAATAGTCTCAATTTCTGTTACTGATCCTCCAGAGTGGACCCCAACAAGTGTCCCCCTGCCCAGTGTCATTGGGGCCAACAGATCGAGACTGAGTTTGGTTCACAAGCAAAGGAAATTTTATATTTTGATCAGAGAATGGAGAAGTGAGAGCATGCACTACCCCGTGGGCTGTGGGCTGGGCTGCTGTGTAGAGATCCTGTCAGAGTCAGTGGGAGGGAGGGGGCGGAACTCTAGAGGGCCGGGTTAGCTGCAGCTCAGGCTCTATATCGCGGAGTCTGCACTGGGCCCCAGGAGCTGAGGTGTCGTCCCAGCCATTCTGCACTAGGAAATCTGGTCTGAAGTGCCGGGTGTGGAACCTCTGCATGCGGGACCCTAGGAGCACATGAAATTAGACAAAGCACAAAGGATAAAAAAGGTTAGACTTGACTTTATTGCCCAGATTCTATTTTTATCTCCCAGGGATTTTTAATGGGCTTTGCTGGGGACAAACCCCTCCTCTGCCTTTTGTCCCGTTCCTCATTCTTGGAGTGCTGAGGGTGCAGACCCTTCTTCTGTAACTGCTGAGTGCTGAGTTGGGAGCCCTCATACCTGGGGGCGAGGGTCAGAGCTTCTCCCCAGCAGCCTCCAGGTGACGTTGATTGTCCCCAGGCCCCCTGCCTCCCTGCTCGTCCACCTGAGCACCAGCATTGGAAGTGTTATAGATTCTAATGACCTTTAAGGGTCCAGGAAAGAGATGTGCAGAGACGCTGTGGGGGCCGGTTTCACCCCGCCCCACATTTGTTCGGCCACCTTAGGCTGACCGTTTCTGCCAGCCTAGATGCTCTGACCAGTAGTCTGCGCTTTCTTCAATTAGGCCCCTGAATTAACGTACAAACAGCACCAGGTGTCAGAGCCCTGCCTGCTCAACTCCCAGACAGTCCAGGGTCAGTGGTGATCAAGGACCATGATGGCCACTGAGTCAACAGCCTTTTGAAGTAAACAGGAGTCCAGCCGGTCTTATTGGCCACCATCATCACGGTGTCTGTAGGCTTTTCTATGGTGACAGTGTGATATACAGTTCCCCCGCCAAGATTATTAGCTCCCCTCTGGGTGCAGTAAGTCCTGCAAGCAGTAGTCTACTCTTTTGAGACACACTCTTGTTGTTTTATGAGAGAAACTCCAGGTCAAGTGATGTTCACACGAGTCGTCATGGTGCCCTGTTGCCCCCGGTTATCTTTCTGGATGTTGGAGTTGGAGGGCCTCCTCACTCGAGGTTGGTGTGCCCACGGAGCGAACCCTGAAACTTCAGGGCATGGTTGGTGGTTAGGATCACCACGTGGGGTCCTTTTCCCTTAGGAGGGAGGTGGCCTTTTGGGCTGCTGATTTCCAGGTTTTTAGATACCGCCAGTATCTTGGCCAGATGTGGCAGTGGGCCAAGCCCCTTGGTGACCGTAGTTTATCCTACCTGGATGGCATTCTTGCATTGTTCCATTTCAAGTGGTCCCAGTTTTTGCACTAATTCTCCAATGGCGATTCACCTTTCACCGGGAATGTAAAGGTCAAAGGGTTTAGCTAAATTAGGGAGTTCCAGGGCAAGGGTCTGAATTGACTGCTCTTTCCATTCTTGAAAGGCCACTTCTGGATTCTATTCAAAAGGATCATCATCTTTTCCTTTCAGTGTTTCATATAGAGGCCCAGCTAGTAGACTGTAGTTAGGGATCCAGAAGCAGCAAACCCTGGCCTCCCCAGGAACCCCTAAGCTGTCTTCTAGTTTTAGAAAGGGGTAAGGCTGAAAATGGTTTCTTTCCTTTCCTGGGATGGGCTTCTCCGACCTTCTGTGAGAATGAAGCCCAGGCAGGTCACCGCAGTCTGTGATATTTGAGCTTTTTCTTGGACAACTTCTATCCTTTATTGGCTTGGTAGTTCAGAGGCCTCCTTAGTAGGGCTGGCGATCAGAATGTCATCTGTGTACTGAAGGAGGGTTTCCTTTTCCAGAGGTAGAACTTTTAGGTCTTTAGCTAAGCTTTCCCCAAAGATGGTGTGGGAATTTTTGCACCCTTGGGGCAAGACGGCCCGGAAGTATTGTTTTAGTTGTATGTTGAGTCCTGCCACTCACAAGCCAAAATTTCTTGTGACTCTGGGACTAATGGAATACAAAAGAAGGCATCATTGAAGACTAATACAGAATACCATGTCCTGGTGGTTGGTAGAATGACCAGCAGGGTGTAGGAATTAGGAGCAGCTGGAGGTATATCCTCGGTGGCTTCACTGACTGTCCTGACATCCTTTACCAGGTCCCCAGCAGCCCATGGGGCTCTCGTGGTCAGACCAATCCCAGAATATGGAGCTCACCTGGGCAGGTACCCCACCCCCACCCCAGCCCACGGGGCTCTCGTGGTCAGGCCCCTCCCAGGATACAGAGCTACCCTTGCAGGTACCGTGGCAGGGCTGGGCACACAGGAACCGTGCACATAGCCCTCATTGCAGAGCACCCCCAGCTCACCTGTCGCTCAGAGCTGACACAGAGCACCTCAGAGCAGGACTTGAACTAACAAACAGCAGCTGCGACGGGTCTGTGACCCTGGGCATCACTCTGTGCGGCCTCCCTCCACCTGGTCTTCCAGAGACTTCCACTGCACCCGGGGCACCAGGCCTCTGTCTCCAACCACCACCCACCCCTCCTCTCCCTGACTCCTGGGTTCCTCTCATTAGGAGAGGGTTTTCTTGAAGTTGTCTCCCACTCATGGGCCAGATAAAATGATTAGAAAACAAGCCAAAGCTGCAGCCCCTTGTCTATCCTGACTCTCAGGAGCCCACACCTGTTCCTTGGACCTGGCCGGTTCAGCAAGTTCCATTTTCTGCAACTGTGAGCCCCTGAGGGGTGATGATTGGCTGACCTGGGCAGCCTTACCGTGCCGGCCAGCCCTCCCCAGGTGTGCCTGGGTTGAGATCAATATAAATACCACTCCAGGCAGCAAGAGGCCCTGCAGCCATGCCTGACGCCATTTTCTCTGCCCTGTCAGCAGTCTCGGGGCTGGGCTGGTGGGAGGGAGTGAGAGGCCACGGCTTTGTGGGTGGCCCAGTGTGAGTGGGGCTCTGCTGGACTTTCTGTAGCAGTTGCCAGGCTGCCACCTGCTAAAGAAGAGGATGTGTCACCTATACCTGCTGCTGGAATTTCTCCCTGGGCAGAGGTGAGGAAGGAAAAAAGCAGTGGGGGCAGGGACAGGACGGGTATCTCAGGCAGGGAAATGGAAATCTTCCAGAAGAGCACCCAGGGCCAGGACCATCCTGGCTGGCCTGCAGGCACCAAGTCGGCCGGCATGCTGTCACTCGTGTGGCTCTATGGCCCTTCCTCTAGGCTTTCAAGTCCTTGTATATATTCAGGTGTTTTACCTGGGACGGGTAGGAATAGTTCAGCAGCAACTGGCCTGGGGCTCAGCTCACGTTTACTCACAGATGCCTCGGCACGGTGCCCCAGCTTTGCAATGAGGACGCTTGTTGCGTGGGGGCTGCTGGCTGAATGGGAGACGATTCCCCACCACTGACCAACTTCAGAATTGTTTACAACTGGAGCAAGTGCCCTGATACGGTTTTCCTCTGTGGAACTGGTGGGTTCTGTGTTTTTTTTCTCTTTTTCGTTTTTGGTTCAAGGTAGATTTTATTCCTCTTTTCTGTATTTACAGATATAAGCATGGAAATAATTTATTCATATAAATACATGTATGTGAAGGGAATAATTGTTTTTTCTGTTTTTTTTTTAAATTTTATTTCTTTTTAATTTTGAATTTTATTTTATATTTTTATACAGCAGGTTCTTATTGGTTATCTATTTTATACATATACATGTATACATGTCAATCCCAGTCTCTCAACTCCTCCCACCACCACACCCCCAACAGCTTTCCCCCCTTGTTGTCCATATGTTTGTTGTCTACATCTGTTGCTCTATTTATGCCTTGCAAAATGGTTAACCTGTACAGTTTTTCTAGGTTCCACATATATGCATGAATATACAAGATTTGTTTTTCTCTTTCTGACTTACTTCACTCTGTATGACACTCTCTAGATGCATCGACGTCTCTACAAATGACCCAATTTCATTCCTTTTCATGGCTTAGTAATATTCCATTTTATATATGTACCACAGCTTTATGCATTCGTCTGTCTGTGGGCATTTAGGTTGCTTCCATTACCTCGATATTGTAAAGAGTGAGGCAATGAACATTGCGGTGAATGTCTCTTTTTGATTTATGGTTTTGTCTGGGTATATGTTCAGAACTGGGATTGCTGTATCATATGGTAATTCTACTGTTAGTTTCTTAAGAAACTCCATATTGTTCTCCATAGTGACTGTATCAATTTATATTCCCAACAATAGTGGAAGAGGGTTCCATTTCTCCACACGCTTTCCAGCATTTTTTGTTTGTAGATTTTCTGATGATGCCCATTCTACCAGGTGTGAGGTGATATCTCATTGTTGAGTCCATTTCCTTGAGAAAGGGGTAGGTCTTGTCTATTACATATTTAGCTTATGGAACGGTATCTGTGCTAATTTCAAACACAGGTTTTATGCAGCACCCCAACTCACCTTCCCCTTTAAGCAAACATAAGTTGGTTTTCTAAACATGAGACCCTGTTCTGTTTTGTAATTCAGTTCCTGTGTAGCCAAGTTCGCATTCCATGTATTAGTGGTACCTTATGAGGTTTCTTTTTCTGTGTGACTTTTTTCACTTAGAATCACCGTGCCTCATCCACTCATTATGCTGGTACGGGCCTGGTGACATAGTTTTCATTGCTGAGAGGTATTCTGTTGTACGTAAGTACCGCAACTTCTTTATCCATAATTTGCTCTCTGGCATATTTAACTTGTGCTGCAGAAGAGGTTCCTGTAAACAGAGCCGTCCCAAATTTTGGGGTGGCTGTGTCTTTTTGATTTTAATTTCCCTAAGCTATAGGACCATAAGTGGAAGTGCCCTAGGCTCTGTTGCTTTGTTTTTTAGATGTTTCAGGAAACACCATACACTTCTCCCCAGTGGCTGTTGGCAATTTACATCCCGCCCATCAGCATAACAAGGCTCCCTGTTCTCCATGGCCTGTCCTGCCTTTCTGGATTTTACACTTTTTTCAGATGGCCCTTTTGACCGGGGGGAAGTGAGACTTCATTGTAGTGCAGATTTCCTTTGCAAGCTTGCTTGGTTGGCCAAAAAGGGCGTATGCGTTTTTTCCTGAATATATTCAGGAAAAAACGCATACGCCCTTTTTGGCCAAGTGCATTATTGTGGACGTTCTGCCTCTTTTCCTATGCTTTAAATGCAATTCCAGTCTACCTCCTGAAATCGGTTTCCTGCAATTCTGCCCCGCTTTCAAGTCCTCTTGGCAGCCTTACTTCAGTATATTTTTGGACGATAGCTGTCATTTATAACTCTGCAGGTTTGTGAATTACAGTGCCCCTGATCTCCTTTCTTCAACTCGCTTTCTTGTGAGCTGGCCGCAACACCGCAGGATTGCTTCAGGCCCTAATCTGGTTCCGGCACGGCACGCTGAGCCTTTGGTTAATTCCTCTTCCTGGTGGGAAATGAGAGTTAAATTTGCCCGTCCAGACACCTCCAGCTAGTCTCTCATTGGTTCTCCCTATTCCTGTTCATCTTCCGCAGAAATTGCAAACTGGGCCAAACAGGAGGTTAAAGGCACTGACTCTCCAAGTCGGGAGAGTGTTAGTAAAGCGTCTGGAATGTTGCACCCGAGTACCAGGCGACGAGTACTGAGACATATTGGAACACGTCTACCGATCACACGGTTGATCATACTGTGGGATCCATATGCATGTTTTAGCTGAAGGAAGAATCCCTTAAACCTGGAGAGTTGAGACCCGTGGAATGGGTACCATGCAATATGACTTCAAAGGGTCTTCATTTGCTCACCGAACCTCTCCAATCCTATCACTGCTGCGTTTATGCCCCTGTACACATGCTTGATTCCCTTTCGGAGACATAGCAATCCATAGGTTTTAAGATACTTACTAGTCAGGTACATTCTTAGGTGTTTAATATGGGGTGTTGAGTCCATTTCGTTGAGCAAGGAGTAGCTCTTGTCTATACCATATTTGGCTTAAGAAACTTTATCTGTGCTCATTTCAGTCTCTGGTTTTATGCAGCACCCCAACTCACCTTTGCCCTTAAGCAAGCATAAGTTGGTTTTCTAAATTTGAGACCCTGTTCTCTTTTGTAATCCAGTTCCTGTGTAGCCAAGTTTACATTCCATGTATTAGTGATATCTTATGAAGTTTCTTTTCCTGTGTGACTTATTTCAGTTAGAATCATCATACCTGAATCCACTCATTATGCTGCTACGGGCCTGATGACAAAGATTTCATTGCTGAGTTATATTGCATTGTACGAAAGTACCACAAGTTCTTTATCCATTTTTCACTTTCTGCGATATTGAACTTGTCACGTAAACGAGGTTCTTGTAAACAGAGCCGTCCCAAATTTTGGGGTGGCTGTGTCTTTTTGATTTTAATTTCCCTAAGCTACAGGACCATAAGTGGATGTGCCCTAGGCTCTGTTGCTTTGTTTCTAAGATGTTTCAGGAAACACTGTACACTTCTCCCAAGTGGCTGTTGGCAATTTACATCCCGCCCATCAGCATAACAAGGCTCCCAGTTCTCCATGGCCTGTCCTGCCTTTCTGGATTTTACACTTTTTTCAGATGGCCCTTTTGACCGGGGGGAAGTGAGACTTCATTGTAGTGCAGATTTCCTTTGCAAGCTTGCTTGGTTGGCCAAAAAGGGCGTATGCGTTTTTTCCTGAATATATTCAGGAAAAAACGCATACGCCCTTTTTGGCCAAGTGCATCATTTTCGACGTTCTGCCTCTTTTCCTATGCTTTAAATGCAATTCCAGTCTACCTCCTGAAATCGGTTTCCTGCAATTCTGCACCACTTTCAAGTCCTCTTGGCAGCCTTACTTCAGTATATTTTTGGACGATAGCTGTCATTTATAACTCTGCAGGTTTGTGAATTACAGTGTCCCTGAGCTCCTTTCTTCAGCTCGCTTTCTTGTGATCTGGCCGCAACACCGCAGGATTGCTTCTGGCCCTAATCTGGTTCCAGCATGGCACGCTGAGCCTTTGGTTAATTCCTCTTCCTGGTGGGAAATGAGAGTTAAATTTGCCCGTCCAGACACCTCCAGCTAGTCTCTCATTGGTTCTCCCTATTCCTGTTCATCTTCCGCAGAAATTGCAAACTAGCCTAAACAGGAGGTTAAAGGCACTGACTCTCCAAGTCGGGAGAGTGTTAGTAAAGCGTCTGGAATGTTGCACCCGAGTACCAGGGGATGAGAACTGAGACATATTGGAACACGTCTCCCGATCACACGGTTGATCATACTCTGGGTTCCACATGCATGCTTTAGCTGAAGGAAGAATCCCTTAAACCTGGAGAGTTGAGACCCGTGGAATGGGTACCATGCAATATGAATTCAAAGGGTCTTCATTTGCTCACCGAACCTCTCCAATCCTATCACTGCTGCGTTTATGCCCCTGTACACACGCTTGATTCTCTTTTGGAGACATAGCAATCCATAGGTTTTAAGATACTTACTAGTCAGGTACATTCTTAGGCATTTAATATGGGGTGTTGAGTCCATTTTGTTGAGCAAGGAGAAGCTCTTGTCTATTCCATATTTGGCTTAAGGAACTTTATCTGTGCTCATTTCAATCTCTGGTTTTATGCAGCACTCCAACTCACCTTTCCCCTTAAGCAAGCATAAGTTGGTTTTCTAAATTTGAGACCCTGTTCTGTTTTGTAATCCAGTTCCTGTGTAGCCAAGTTTACATTCCGTGTATTAGTGATATCTTATGATGTTTCTTTTTCTGTGTGACTTATTTCAGATAGAATCATCATACCTGAATCCACTCATTATGCTGCTACGGGCCTGATGACATAGATTTCATTGCTGAGTGATATTGCATTGTACGTAAGTACCACAACTGCTTTATCCATTTTTCACTTTCTGCGATATTGAACTTGTCCCGTAAAGGAGTTTCTTGTAAACAGAGCCTTCCCAAACTTAGGGGTGGCTGTGTCTTTTTGATTTTGATTTCCCTAAGCTATAGGACCATAAGTGGAAGTGCCCTAGGCTCTGTTGCTTTGTTTTTTAGATGTTTCAGGAAACACCATACACTTCTCCCGAGTGGCTGTTGGCAATTTACATCCCGCCCATCAGCATAACAAGGCTCCCAGTTCTCCATGTCGTGTCCTGCCTTTCTGGATTTTACACTTTTTTCAGATGGCCCTTTTGACCAGGGGGAAGTGAGAATTCATTGTAGTGCAGATTTCCTTTGCAAGCTTGCTTGGTTGGCCAAAAAGGGCGTATACGTCTTTTCCTGAATATATTCAGGAAAAAACACATACGCCCGTTTTGGCCAAGTGCATCATTGTCGACGTTCTGCCTCTTTTCCTATGCTTTAAATCGAATCCAGTCTACCTCCTGAAATTGGTTTACTGCAATTATGCCCCGCTTTCAAGTCCTCTTGGCAGCCTTATTTCGGAATATTTTTGGATGATAGCTGTCATTTATAACTCTGCAGGTTTGTGAATTACAGTGCCCCTGAGCTCCTTTCTTCAACTCGCTTTCTTGTGAGCTGGCCGCAACACCGCATATTGCTTCAGGCCCTAATCTGGTTCCGGCACGGCACGCTGAGCCTTTGGTTAATTCCTCTTCCTGGTGCGAAATGAGCATTAAATTTGCCCCATCCAGACACCTCCAGCTAGTCTCTCATTGGTTCTCCCTATTCCTGTTCATCTTCCGCAGAAATTGCAAACTGGGCCAAACAGGAGGTTAAAGGCACTGACTCTCCAAGTCGGAAGAGTGTTAGTAAAGCGTCTGGAATGTTGCACCTGAGTACCAGGGAACGAGAACTCAGACATATTTGAACATGACTCACGATCACACGGTTGATCATACTCTGGGTTCCACATGCATGTTTTAGCTGAAGGAAGAATCCCTTAAACCTGGAGAGTTGAGACCCGTGGAATGGGTACCATGCAATATGATTTCAAAGGGTCTTCATTTGCTCACCGAACCTCTCCAATCCTATCACGGCTGCGTTTATGCCCCTGTACACATGCTTGATTCTCTTTCGGAGACATAGTAATCCATAGGTTTTAAGATACTTACTAGTCAGGTACATTCTTAGGCGTTTAATATGGGGTGTTGAGTCCATTTTGTTGAGCAAGGAGTAGCTCTTGTCTATTCCATATTTGGCTTAAGGAACTTTATCTGTGCTCATTTCAATCTCTGGTTTTATGCAGCACCCCAACTCACCTTTCCCCTTAAGCAAGCATAAGTTGGTTTTCTAAATTTGAGACCTTGTTCTCTTTTGTAATCCAGTTCCTGTGTAGCCAAGTTTACAATCCGTGTATTAGTGATATCTTATGATGTTTCATTTTCTGTGTGACTTATTTCAGTTAGAATCATCATACCTGAATCCACTCATTATGCTGCTACGGGCCTGATGACATAGATTTCATTGCTGAGTGATATTGCATTGTACGTAAGTACCGCAACTTCTTTATCCATTTTTCACTTTCTGCGATATTGAACTTGTACCGTAAATGAGGTTCTTGTAAACAGAGCCGTCCCAAACTTTGGGGTGGCTGTGTCTTTTTGATTTTAATTTCCCTAAGCTATAGGACCATAAGTGGAAGTGCCCTAGGCTCTGTTGCTTTGTTTTTTAGATGTTTCAGGAAACACCATACACTTCTCCCTAGTGGCTGTTGGCAACTTACATCCCGCCCATCAACATAACAAGACTCCCAGTTCTCCATGGCCTGTCCTGCCTTTCTGGATTTTACACTTTTTTCAGATGGCCCTTTTGACCGGGGGGAAGTGAGACTTCATTGTAGTGCAGATTTCCTTTGCAAGCTTGCTTGGTTGGCCAAAAAGGGCGTATGCGTTTTTTCCTGAATATATTCAGGAAAAAACGCATACGCCCTTTGTGGCCAAGTGCATCATTGTCGACGTTCTGCCTCTTTTCCTATGCTTTAAATGCAATTCCAGTCTACCTCCTGAAATCGGTTTCCTGCATTTCTGCCTTGCTTTCGATGCCTCTTCATAGCCTTACTGCAATATATTTTTTTAAAATAGTTGGTCTTTATAACTCTGCACGTTTTTGAATTGCAGTGGCCCTTAGCTCCATTTTTCAGCTCATATTTTTGTGATCTTGCCTCATAACCACAGGATTCCTTCAGGCCCTATTCTTCTTCTGGGGCACCTTGCTGTGCCTTTGGTTTATTCTTCTTACTGATGTGAAATTAGAGTGACATGTGCCCATTTAAACCGCTACAGCTAGTTTCTCACTGGTTCCCCCTATTCCCATTCATCCTCCACACTAACTGCAGCCTGTGTGATAACAGAACTTAAAGACATTGACTCTCCATGTGGGGATGTTGTTAGTAAAGTGGCTGGAATGTCGATCCGGAGCCCCAGGAGAGGAAAAATGAGGTGCGTTTTAGAAACCTTTCCCGATCATATGGTATACCAGTCGCTGGGTTTCCCAAGCATCGTTTAGCTGTAGGAAGATTCCCTTCAACCTGGATTGTTGGGACCCTTGGAATGAGTAGCATGAAGTATTGCATTAAACTTTTGGCAGTTGCTCACCAAAGCTCACCAATCCTCTCAGCCCCAAGTGTCCAGCCTTATGTCTTATCCAGCTGTGGGTTTATATGTGGTCAACCCAGGTTGCATCACAGCCCCTGAGCAAATTTTGTAAGAATTTTTCTCTCTTTCATTGTTTCTGCGTTTTGTTTTTAAAATTTATTTCTATAATGGGGTTTAGCTCATTTTCACTGCTGTGTTTGTGCCGCTCTGCACACACTTGATTCCCTTATGGAGATATATCAATACATGGATTTTAAGATTCTTATTACTCAGATATATTTCTCTGCAGTGTATAAGGTGTGTTGAGGCCAGTTCATTAAGCAAGGTGTAGATCTTGTCTAATATCTATTTGGTTTATTGAACGGTATCTGTGCTAATTTCAAACTCTGGTTTTATGCATCACCCCACCTCTCCTTTCCCCTTAAGCTGACATAAGTGTGTTTTCTACATGTGAGACACTGTTCTGTTCTATAATTCATTTCTTGTGCAGCCATATTTACCCTCCCTCTATAAGTGATATCTTATGATATGTTTCTTTTTCTGTTTGACTTATTTCAAGTAGTATTATCGGACCTAAATCCACTCTTTATCCTTCTACTAGCCTTATTACATTGATTTCATGGTGAAGAGATATTCCATTGTACATAAGTACCACATCTTCTTTATCCATTGTTCTCTTTCCTGGGATATTTAAGGTGTACTGAAGTTGAGGTTCTTGTAAACAGAGTAGCCCTAAACTGTGGTGTGCTTGTGTCTTGTTGATTTTTAGACTTCCCTAGATATACTCCCATGATTGGAAGTGTCCTATGCTCTGTAGCTCTGTTTTTTAGATGATTTAGGAACCACCATACACTTCTCCAGAGTGGCTCTCGGCAGTTCACACACTGCCCATCAGCGTATAAAGGCTCCCTGTTCTCCATGGCCTGTCCTGCATTTCTGGTTTTTACAATTTTTTAGGATGGCCCTTTTGACCGGTGGGAAATGAGACTTCTTTGTTGTGCACATTTGCATTGCTTGCTTGCTTCGTTGCCCATAAAGTGCGTATGCGTTTTTTCCTGGATATAATCAGGAAAAAACGCATACGCCCTTTTGGGCCAACTGCATCATTGTCGAAATTCTGCCGCTTTTCATGTGCTTTAAAGACGAGTCCAATCTATCTCTTGAAATCTGTTTCTTGCAATTCTGTCTTGCATTCAGATCCTCTTCTTTGCCTTACCTCAACATAGTTTTGGACGTTAGTTTTCATTTATAACTCTGCAGGTTTGTGAATTGCAGTGACCCTGAGCTCCATTTTTTAAGTTGCTCTTTTGTGAGCTGGCCTCAAACCCGCAGGATTGCTTCAGGCCCTATTTTGGCTCTGGCGAGGCGGGCTGAGCCTTTTTTCAATTCTTATTCTTAATGGGAAATTAGAGTGATATGTGCCCGTCCAAACCCCTACAACTATTCTCTCATTGGTTCCCCCTCTTCCCGTTCATCCTCCTCACAATTTGCAAAATGTGTGAAACAGAAGTTGAAATGTGCTGATTCTCCAAGTGGGGAGATTCTAAGTAACATGGCTGGAATGGTGAACAAGAGCACCAGGAGAGGATAAATGAGCTGCATTTTAGACACATCTCCCGATCACATGGTGTACAGTCCTCTGGGTTTTCCATGCATGTTTTAGCTGTAGGAAGATCCCTTGAACCTGCAGATTTGGGACCCATTGAATGGGTACCAGGTAGTATTACTTTAAAGGGTGTGCATTTCCTCACCCAACCTCACATTTCTCTTAGTGCAAACAGTTTCCAGCCTTATGTCTCATCCTGCTGTGGGTCTAGATGTGTTCAATCCATGTTGCATCACCGTCCCTGAGGAAAAGTTGTAAGAGGTTTTCTCTGTCTCTCTGTCGTTTATTTTTTTCAATTTATTACTATATTGGTTACAGCTGATTTTCAAAGCTCTGTTTCTTGCTGCTGTACATCCACTTGATTCACGTACAGAGAGACATCAGTAAATTCTTTTTCAGATTCTTACCAGTCGTATATATTCTTTTCTGGTGACTTGAGTGTGCTGAGTGCAGTTCTTTTAGCTTCCGTGTAGGCCTTGTTGATTATCAGTTTGGTATTTGGAATGGTATCTTTGCTAATTTCAACCTCCTGGATGATGCCTCACCCCTCCCCACCTTTCCCGTTTAGCAGCCTTATGCGTGTTTCCTACATATTTGACTATGTTTTTGTTTTGTAATTTATTTCATGTGTAGCCATTTTGGATTCCACCTTTAAGTGATATCTTATGATATGTGTCTTTTTCTTTTTGAATTATGTCACTTAGAATGATCATACGTAACTCCTCCGGAGTTGTTACAACTGGCCATAGTTCATTGATTTCCAGGCTGAATAATATTCCACTCTACCTAAGTACCACATCTCTATCCATTTGTTCCCTCCAGAGACATTTAAGTTATATCCTAGTCGAAGATCTTTTAAACAGAGAGGGGGTAAACATTGGGGTGCCTGTGTCCTCTCGATTTTTGTTTTTCCCAAGATATACGCCCATGAGTGCAAGTGCCCTATGCTCTGTAGCTCATTTTTTAGATGCTTTAGTAAACACAATACACTTCTCCAGAATGGCCGTTGGCAATATACATTTCCACTATAAGTCTCACAGGGCTCCCTCTTCTCCTTGCCCTGTCCTGCATTTCTGTTGTTTACGCTTTATGAGGATGGCTCTTCTGACTGATGCGAAGTGATATCTTTTGTAGTATTGACTTCCAGTGCCCACCTGTTTGGTTGGCTAAAAAAGTGTATGCCCTTTTCTTGAATATATACAGAAAAAAACGCATACACCCTTTTTGGCCAACTGCAATGTTGGCAATGTTCAGCTCCTTTTCTTGTGCTTAATGGCGAGTCCTTTCTACCTCCTCAGATCCCTCTCCTGCCATTCTCCCTTGCTTACAAGTCCTTTTCTCTGACTTTCGTCAAGACATTTTTCAGTGATGGATATTTTCAACTCTGCAGTTTCGTGAATTTTACTGCCCCTGAGTTCCATTGTTCAGCTTGTGTTTATGGGAACTGGCCACAAAGCAGCGGGATTTCCTCAAGCCCTATACTGTTTCCATGGGCAACCCTAGCCTTTGGTCAATTCGTCTTCCTGATTGGAAATTAGAGTGACATGTGCCTGTCTGAACACCTAGGACTTGTCTCTCTTTGTTCCTCATCCTTCCGCTTCATCCTCTGGACAAATTCCAAACTGTACGCAACAGGATGTTGACAGTGCTGACATCTCCAAGTGGGGAGACTGTTAGTAAAGACGCTGGAGGGGTGAACCCGAGCACCAGGAGATGAGGAGATGAGATGCCTTTTCGAAACTCTTCCCGATCAGACGGTATACCATCCTCTGGGTGTGACAGACATGTTTTAGCAGTAGGAAGAGTCCCATTCATGTAAGGAGAACACCAGGGCTTTTTCAAAATCAGTGTCTCCCCGAAACCCAAACTGGGGAATTTTTTAAGCTACGGCTACACATATGTTCATTAAGGGCCTTGGGAAGTAGGCAGAGTCCAAACTTTAGATGATTGAAGTCTTCAGGGTCAGAAGCACTCACCACCAGCTTCCCTTAGGTTACACTTTAACTGTCATTGATAGATGATGTCAATAAAAATATCTATTCTTTTTCAGATTATTTCCCCTTATAGCTTATTGCAAAATGTTGAGTGTAGTTCCCTGTGCTATACAGTAGTTCCTTGTTGATGATCTATTTTATACATAGCAGTGTGTATGTGTTAATCCCAAACTGTTAATTTATCCCTCCTCCCACCTTTCCCCTTTGGTAATAATAAATTATAAGATTTTATACTTCTCAGAAATGGGGGAGCTGAAAGAGAGGTATCATTTTCAATGGAAAAGCATTTAAAACAAGATTGAAGTTTTAACCAAGATTATTAGATGTACATCCTTGGAAAGAAATCACTTCGTTTCTCTAATATTGACCTGACAAATAAGACAAACCTTTTCACTGAACTTGCTTATAATAAAGTGATGGAAATATCAAATGGAAGTGTTAGAAACATCTTATTTTACCTGAGCCTTATACTCTGTTCTATGTTAACTACAGTTTGGCTCACACATCTGTTCATTGAGGTTACAATAGTCTCAATTTCTGTTACTGATCCTCCAGAGTGGACCCCAACAAGTGTCCCCCTGCCCAGTGTCATTGGGGCCAACAGATCGAGACTGAGTTTGGTTCACAAGCAAAGGAAATTTTATATTTTGATCAGAGAATGGAGAAGTGAGAGCATGCACTACCCCGTGGGCTGTGGGCTGGGCTGCTGTGTAGAGATCCTGTCAGAGTCAGTGGGAGGGAGGGGGCGGAACTCTAGAGGGCCGGGTTAGCTGCAGCTCAGGCTCTATATCGCGGAGTCTGCACTGGGCCCCAGGAGCTGAGGTGTCGTCCCAGCCATTCTGCACTAGGAAATCTGGTCTGAAGTGCCGGGTGTGGAACCTCTGCATGCGGGACCCTAGGAGCACATGAAATTAGACAAAGCACAAAGGATAAAAAAGGTTAGACTTGACTTTATTGCCCAGATTCTATTTTTATCTCCCAGGGATTTTTAATGGGCTTTGCTGGGGACAAACCCCTCCTCTGCCTTTTGTCCCGTTCCTCATTCTTGGAGTGCTGAGGGTGCAGACCCTTCTTCTGTAACTGCTGAGTGCTGAGTTGGGAGCCCTCATACCTGGGGGCGAGGGTCAGAGCTTCTCCCCAGCAGCCTCCAGGTGACGTTGATTGTCCCCAGGCCCCCTGCCTCCCTGCTCGTCCACCTGAGCACCAGCATTGGAAGTGTTATAGATTCTAATGACCTTTAAGGGTCCAGGAAAGAGATGTGCAGAGACGCTGTGGGGGCCGGTTTCACCCCGCCCCACATTTGTTCGGCCACCTTAGGCTGACCGTTTCTGCCAGCCTAGATGCTCTGACCAGTAGTCTGCGCTTTCTTCAATTAGGCACCTGAATTAACGTACAAACAGCACCAGGTGTCAGAGCCCTGCCTGCTCAACTCCCAGACAGTCCAGGGTCAGTGGTGATCAAGGACCATGATGGCCACTGAGTCAACAGCCTTTTGAAGTAAACAGGAGTCCAGCCGGTCTTATTGGCCACCATCATCACGGTGTCTGTAGGCTTTTCTATGGTGACAGTGTGATATACAGTTCCCCCGCCAAGATTATTAGCTCCCCTCTGGGTGCAGTAAGTCCTGCAAGCAGTAGTCTACTCTTTTGAGACACACTCTTGTTGTTTTATGAGAGAAACTCCAGGTCAAGTGATGTTCACACGAGTCGTCATGGTGCCCTGTTGCCCCCGGTTATCTCTCTGGATGTTGGAGTTGGAGGGCCTCCTCACTCGAGGTTGGTGTGCCCACGGAGCGAACCCTGAAACTTCAGGCCATGGTTGGTGGTTAGGATCACCACGTGGGGTCCTTTTCCCTTAGGAGGGAGGTGGCCTTTTGGGCTGCTGATTTCCAGGTTTTTAGATACCGCCAGTATCTTGGCCAGATGTGGCAGTGGGCCAAGCCCCTTGGTGACCGTAGTTTATCCTACCTGGATGGCATTCTTGCATTGTTCCATTTCAAGTGGTCCCAGTTTTTGCACTAATTCTCCAATGGCGATTCACCTTTCACCGGGAATGTAAAGGTCAAAGGGTTTAGCTAAATTAGGGAGTTCCAGAGCAAGGGTCTGAATTGACTGCTCTTTCCATTCTTGAAAGGCCACTTCTGGATTCTATTCAAAAGGATCATCATCTTTTCCTTTCAGTGTTTCATATAGAGGCCCAGCTAGTAGACTGTAGTTAGGGATCCAGAAGCAGCAAACCCTGGCCTCCCCAGGAACCCCTAAGCTGTCTTCTAGTTTTAGAAAGGGGTAAGGCTGAAAATGGTTTCTTTCCTTTCCTGGGATGGGCTTCTCCGACCTTCTGTGAGAATGAAGCCCAGGCAGGTCACCGCAGTCTGTGATATTTGAGCTTTTTCTTGGACAACTTCTATCCTTTATTGGCTTGGTAGTTCAGAGGCCTCCTTAGTAGGGCTGGCGATCAGAATGTCGTCTGTGTACTGAAGGAGGGTTTCCTTTTCCAGAGGTAGAACTTTTAGGTCTTTAGCTAAGCTTTCCCCAAAGATGGTGTGGGAATTTTTGCACCCTTGGGGCAAGACGGCCCGGAAGTATTGTTTTAGTTGTATGTTGAGTCCTGCCACTCACAAGCCAAAATTTCTTGTGACTCTGGGACTAATGGAATACAAAAGAAGGCATCATTGAAGACTAATACAGAATACCATGTCCTGGTGGTTGGTAGAATGACCAGCAGGGTGTAGGAATTAGGAGCAGCTGGAGGTATATCCTCGGTGGCTTCACTGACTGTCCTGACATCCTTTACCAGGTCCCCAGCAGCCCATGGGGCTCTCGTGGTCAGGCCCCTCCCAGGATACAGAGCTACCCTTGCAGGTACCGTGGCAGGGCTGGGCACACAGGAACCGTGCACATAGCCCTCATTGCAGAGCACCCCCAGCTCACCTGTCGCTCAGAGCTGACACAGAGCACCTCAGAGCAGGACTTGAACTAACAAACAGCAGCTGCGACGGGTCTGTGACCCTGGGCATCACTCTGTGCGGCCTCCCTCCACCTGGTCTTCCAGAGACTTCCGCTGCACCCAGGGCACCAGGCCTCTGTCTCCAACCACCACCCACCCCTCCTCTCCCTGACTCCTGGGTTCCTCTCATTAGGAGAGGGTTTTCTTGAAGTTGTCTCCCACTCATGGGCCAGATAAAATGATTAGAAAACAAGCCAAAGCTGCAGCCCCTTGTCTATCCTGACTCTCAGGAGCCCACACCTGTTCCTTGGACCTGGCCGGTTCAGCAAGTTCCATTTTCTGCAACTGTGAGCCCCTGAGGGGTGATGATTGGCTGACCTGGGCAGCCTTACCGTGCCGGCCAGCCCTCCCCAGGTGTGCCTGGGTTGAGATCAATATAAATACCACTCCAGGCAGCAAGAGGCCCTGCAGCCATGCCTGACGCCATTTTCTCTGCCCTGTCAGCAGTCTCGGGGCTGGGCTGGTGGGAGGGAGTGAGAGGCCACGGCTTTGTGGGTGGCCCAGTGTGAGTGGGGCTCTGCTGGACTTTCTGTAGCAGTTGCCAGGCTGCCACCTGCTAAAGAAGAGGATGTGTCACCTATACCTGCTGCTGGAATTTCTCCCTGGGCAGAGGTGAGGAAGGAAAAAAGCAGTGGGGGCAGGGACAGGACGGGTATCTCAGGCAGGGAAATGGAAATCTTCCAGAAGAGCACCCAGGGCCAGGACCATCCTGGCTGGCCTGCAGGCACCAAGTCGGCCGGCATGCTGTCACTCGTGTGGCTCTATGGCCCTTCCTCTAGGCTTTCAAGTCCTTGTATATATTCAGGTGTTTTACCTGGGACGGGTAGGAATAGTTCAGCAGCAACTGGCCTGGGGCTCAGCTCATGTTTACTCACAGATGCCTCGGCACGGTGCCCCAGCTTTGCAATGAGGACGCTTGTTGCGTGGGGGCTGCTGGCTGAATGGGAGACGATTCCCCACCACTGACCAACTTCAGAATTGTTTACAACTGGAGCAAGTGCCCTGATACGGTTTTCCTCTGTGGAACTGGTGGGTTCTGTGTTTTTTTTCTCTTTTTCGTTTTTGGTTCAAGGTAGATTTTATTCCTCTTTTCTGTATTTACAGATATAAGCATGGAAATAATTTATTCATATAAATACATGTATGTGAAGGGAATAATTGTTTTTTCTGTTTTTTTTTTAAATTTTATTTCTTTTTAATTTTGAATTTTATTTTATATTTTTATACAGCAGGTTCTTATTGGTTATCTATTTTATACATATACATGTATACATGTCAATCCCAGTCTCTCAACTCCTCCCACCACCACACCCCCAACAGCTTTCCCCCCTTGTTGTCCATATGTTTGTTGTCTACATCTGTTGCTCTATTTATGCCTTGCAAAATGGTTAACCTGTACAGTTTTTCTAGGTTCCACATATATGCATGAATATACAAGATTTGTTTTTCTCTTTCTGACTTACTTCACTCTGTATGACACTCTCTAGATCCATCGACGTCTCTACAAATGACCCAATTTCATTCCTTTTCATGGCTTAGTAATATTCCATTTTATATATGTACCACAGCTTTATGCATTCGTCTGTCTGTGGGCATTTAGGTTGCTTCCATTACCTCGATATTGTAAAGAGTGAGGCAATGAACATTGCGGTGAATGTCTCTTTTTGATTTATGGTTTTGTCTGGGTATATGTCCAGAACTGGGATTGCTGTATCATATGGTAATTCTACTGTTAGTTTCTTAAGAAACTCCATATTGTTCTCCATAGTGACTGTATCAATTTATATTCCCAACAATAGTGGAAGAGGGTTCCATTTCTCCACACGCTTTCCAGCATTTTTTGTTTGTAGATTTTCTGATGATGCCCATTCTACCAGGTGTGAGGTGATATCTCATTGTTGAGTCCATTTCCTTGAGCAAGGGGTAGGTCTTGTCTATTACATATTTAGCTTATGGAACGGTATCTGTGCTAATTTCAAACTCTGGTTTTATGCAGCACCCCAACTCACCTTCCCCCTTAAGCAAGCATAAGTTGGTTTTCTAAACATGAGACCCTGTTCTGTTTTGTAATTCAGTTCCTGTGTAGCCAAGTTCGCATTCCATGTGTTAGTGGTACCTTATGAGGTTTCTTTTTCTGTGTGACTTTTTTCACTTAGAATCACCGTGCCTCATCCACTCATTATGCTGGTACGGGCCTGGTGACATAGTTTTCATTGCTGAGAGGTATTCTGTTGTACGTAAGTACCGCAACTTCTTTATCCATAATTTGCTCTCTGGCATATTTAACTTGTGCTGCAGAAGAGGTTCCTGTAAACAGAGCCGTCCCAAATTTTGGGGTGGCTGTGTCTTTTTGATTTTAATTTCCCTAAGCTATAGGACCATAAGTGGAAGTGCCCTAGGCTCTGTTGCTTTGTTTTTTAGATGTTTCAGGAAACACCATACACTTCTCCCCAGTGGCTGTTGGCAATTTACATCCCGCCCATCAGCATAACAAGGCTCCCTGATCTCCATGGCCTGTCCTGCCTTTCTGGATTTTACACTTTTTTCAGATGGCCCTTTTGACCGGGGGGAAGTGAGACTTCATTGTAGTGCAGATTTCCTTTGCAAGCTTGCTTGGTTGGCCAAAAAGGGCGTATGGGTTTTTTCCTGAATATATTCAGGAAAAAACGCATACGCCCTTTTTGGCCAAGTGCATTATTGTGGACGTTCTGCCTCTTTTCCTATGCTTTCAACGCAATTCCAGTCTACCTCCTGAAATCGGTTTCCTGCAATTCTGCCCCGCTTTCAAGTCCTCTTGGCAGCCTTACTTCAGTATATTTTTGGACGATAGCTGTCATTTATAAGTCTGGAGGTTTGTGAATTACAGTGCCCCTGAGCTCCTTTCTTCAACTCGCTTTCTTGTGAGCTGGCAGCAACACCGCAGGATTGCTTCAGGCCCTAATCTGGTTCCGGCACGGCACGCTGAGCCTTTGGTGAATTCCTCTTCCTGGTGGGAAATGAGAGTTAAATTTGCCCGTCCAGACACCTCCAGCTAGTCTCTCATTGGTTCTCCCTATTCCTGTTCATCTTCCGCAAAAATTGCAAACTGGGCCAAACAGGAGGTTAAAGGCACTGACTCTCCAAGTCGGGAGAGTGTTAGTAAAGCGTCTGGAATGTTGCACCCGAGTACCAGGCGACGAGTACTAAGACATATTGGAACACGTCTACCGATCACACGGTTGATCATACTGTGGGATCCATATGCATGTTTTAGCTGAAGGAAGAATCCCTTAAACCTGGAGAGTTGAGACCCGTGGAATGGGTACCATGCAATATGACTTCAAAGGGTCTTCATTTGCTCACCGAACCTCTCCAATCCTATCACTGCTGCGTTTATGCCCCTGTACACATGCTTGATTCTCTTTCGGAGACATAGTAATCCATAGGTTTTAAGATACTTAAGATACTTTAAGATACTTACTAGTCAGTCACAGACCTGTCGCAGCTGCTGTTTGTTAGTTCAAGTCCTGCTCTGAGGTGCTCTGTGTCAGCTCTGAGCGACAGGTGAGCTGGGGGTGCTCTGCAATGAGGGCTATGTGCACGGTTCCTGTGTGCCCAGCCCTGCCACGGTACCTGCAAGGGTAGCTCTGTATCCTGGGAGGGGCCTGACCACGAGAGCCCCGTGGGCTGGGGTGGGGGTGGGGTACCTGCCCAGGTGAGCTCCATATTCTGGGATTGGTCTGACCACGAGAGCCCCATGGGCTGCTGGGGACCTGGTAAAGGATGTCAGGACAGTCAGTGAAGCCACCGAGGATATACCTCCAGCTGCTCCTAATTCCTACACCCTGCTGGTCATTCTACCAACCACCAGGACATGGTATTCTGTATTAGTCTTCAATGATGCCTTCTTTTGTATTCCATTAGTCCCAGAGTCACAAGAAATTTTGGCTTGTGAGTGGCAGGACTCAACATACAACTAAAACAATACTTCCGGGCCGTCTTGCCCCAAGGGTGCAAAAATTCCCACACCATCTTTGGGGAAAGCTTAGCTAAAGACCTAAAAGTTCTACCTCTGGAAAAGGAAACCCTCCTTCAGTACACAGACGACATTCTGATCGCCAGCCCTACTAAGGAGGCCTCTGAACTACCAAGCCAATAAAGGATAGAAGTTGTCCAAGAAAAAGCTCAAATATCACAGACTGCGGTGACCTGCCTGGGCTTCGTTCTCACAGAAGGTCGGAGAAGCCCATCCCAGGAAAGGAAAGAAACCATTTTCAGCCTTACCCCTTTCTAAAACTAGAAGACAGCTTAGGGGTTCCTGGGGAGGCCAGGGTTTGCTGCTTCTGGATCCCTAACTACAGTCTACTAGCTGGGCCTCTATATGAAACACTGAAAGGAAAAGATGATGATCCTTTTGAATAGAATCCAGAAGTGGCCTTTCAAGAATGGAAAGAGCAGTCAATTCAGACCCTTGCCCTGGAACTCCCTAATTTAGCTAAACCCTTTGACCTTTACATTCCCGGTGAAAGGTGAATCGCCATTGGAGAATTAGTGCAAAAACTGGGACCACTTGAAATGGAACAATGCAAGAATGCCATCCAGGTAGGATAAACTACGGGCACCAAGGGGCTTGGCCCACTGCCACATCTGGCCAAGATACTGGCGGTATCTAAAAACCTGGAAATCAGCAGCCCAAAAGGCCACCTCCCTCCTAAGGGAAAAGGACCCCACGTGGTGATCCTAACCACCAACCATGGCCTGAAGTTTCAGGGTTCGCTCCGTGGGCACACCAACCTCGAGTGAGGAGGCCCTCCAACTCCAACATCCAGAGAGATAACCGGGGGCAACAGGGCACCATGACGACTCGTGTGAACATCACTTGACCTGGAGTTTCTCTCATAAAACAACAAGAGTGTGTCTCAAAAGAGTAGACTACTGCTTGCAGGACTTACTGCACCCAGAGGGGAGATAATAATCTTGGCGGGGGAACTGTATATCACACTGTCACCATAGAAAAGCCTACAGACACCGTGATGATGGTGGCCAATAAGACCGGCTGGACTCCTGTTTACTTCAAAAGGCTGTTGACTCAGTGGCCATCATGGTCCTTGATCACCACTGACCCTGGACTGTCTGGGAGTTGAGCAGGCAGGGCTCTGACACCTGGTGCTGTTTGTACGTTAATTCAGGGGCCTAATTGAAGAAAGCGCAGACTACTGGTCAGAGCATCTAGGCTGGCAGAAACGGTCAGCCTAAGGTGGCTGAACAAATGTGGGGCGGGGTGAAACCGGCCCCCACAGCGTCTCTGCACATCTCTTTCCTGGACCCTTAAAGGTCATTAGAATCTATAACACTTCCAATGCTGGTGCTCAGGTGGACGAGCAGGGAGGCAGGGGGCCTGGGGACAATCAACGTCACCTGGAGGCTGCTGGGGAGAAGCTCTGACCCTCGCCCCCAGGTATGAGGGCTCCCAACTCAGCACTCAGCAGTTACAGAAGAAGGGTCTGCACCCTCAGCACTCCAAGAATGAGGAACGGGACAAAAGGCAGAGGAGGGGTTTGTCCCCAGCAAAGCCCATTAAAAATCCCTGGGAGATAAAAATAGAATCTGGGCAATAAAGTCAAGTCTAACCTTTTTTATCCTTTGTGCTTTGTCTAATTTCATGTGCTCCTAGGGTCCCGCATGCAGAGGTTCCACACCCGGCACTTCAGACCAGATTTCCTAGTGCAGAATGGCTGGGACGACACCTCAGCTCCTGGGGCCCAGTGCAGACTCCGCGATATAGAGCCTGAGCTGCAGCTAACCCGGCCCTCTAGAGTTCCGCCCCCTCCCTCCCACTGACTCTGACAGGATCTCTACACAGCAGCCCAGCCCACAGCCCACGGGGTAGTGCATGCTCTCACTTCTCCATTCTCTGATCAAAATATAAAATTTCCTTTGCTTGTGAACCAAACTCAGTCTCGATCTGTTGGCCCCAATGACACTGGGCAGGGGGACACTTGTTGGGGTCCACTCTGGAGGATCAGTAACAGAAATTGAGACTATTGTAACCTCAATGAACAGATGTGTGAGCCAAACTGTAGTTAACATAGAACAGAGTATAAGGCTCAGGTAAAATAAGATGTTTCTAACACTTCCATTTGATATTTCCATCACTTTATTATAAGCAAGTTCAGTGAAAAGGTTTGTCTTATTTGTCAGGTCAATATTAGAGAAACGAAGTGATTTCTTTCCAAGGATGTACATCTAATAATCTTGGTTAAAACTTCAATCTTGTTTTAAATGCTTTTCCATTGAAAATGATACCTCTCTTTCAGCTCCCCCATTTCTGAGAAGTATAAAATCTTATAATTTATTATTACCAAAGGGGAAAGGTGGGAGGAGGGATAAATTAACAGTTTGGGATTAACACATACACACTGCTATGTATAAAATAGATCATCAACAAGGAACTACTGTATAGCACAGGGAACTACACTCAACATTTTGCAATAAGCTATAAGGGGAAATAATCTGAAAAAGAATAGATATTTTTATTGACATCATCTATCAATGACAGTTAAAGTGTAACCTAAGGGAAGCTGGTGGTGAGTGCTTCTGACCCTGAAGACTTCAATCATCTAAAGTTTGGACTCTGCCTACTTCCCAAGGCCCTTAATGAACATATGTGTAGCCGTAGCTTAAAAAATTCCCCAGTTTGGGTTTCGGGGAGACACTGATTTTGAAAAAGCCCTGGTGTTCTCCTTACATGAATGGGACTCTTCCTACTGCTAAAACATGTCTGTCACACCCAGAGGATGGTATACCGTCTGATCGGGAAGAGTTTCGAAAAGGCATCTCATCTCCTCATCTCCTGGTGCTCGGGTTCACCCCTCCAGCGTCTTTACTAACAGTCTCCCCACTTGGAGATGTCAGCACTGTCAACATCCTGTTGCGTACAGTTTGGAATTTGTCCAGAGGATGAAGCGGAAGGATGAGGAACAAAGAGAGACAAGTCCTAGGTGTTCAGACAGGCACATGTCACTCTAATTTCCAATCAGGAAGACGAATTGACCAAAGGCTAGGGTTGCCCATGGAAACAGTATAGGGCTTGAGGAAATCCCGCTGCTTTGTGGCCAGTTCCCATAAACACAAGCTGAACAATGGAACTCAGGGGCAGTAAAATTCACGAAACTGCAGAGTTGAAAATATCCATCACTGAAAAATGTCTTGACGAAAGTCAGAGAAAAGGACTTGTAAGCAAGGGAGAATGGCAGGAGAGGGATCTGAGGAGGTAGAAAGGACTCGCCATTAAGCACAAGAAAAGGAGCTGAACATTGCCAACATTGCAGCTGGCCAAAAAGGGTGTATGCGTTTTTTTCTGTATATATTCAAGAAAAGGGCATACACTTTTTTAGCCAACCAAACAGGTGGGCACTGGAAGTCAATACTACAAAAGATATCACTTCGCATCAGTCAGAAGAGCCATCCTCATAAAGCGTAAACAACAGAAATGCAGGACAGGGCAAGGAGAAGAGGGAGCCCTGTGAGACTTATAGTGGAAATGTATATTGCCAACGGCCATTCTGGAGAAGTGTATTGTGTTTACTAAAGCATCTAAAAAATGAGCTACAGAGCATAGGGCACTTGCACTCATGGGCGTATATCTTGGGAAAAACAAAAATCGAGAGGACACAGGCACCCCAATGTTTACCCCCTCTCTGTTTAAAAGATCTTCGACTAGGATATAACTTAAATGTCTCTGGAGGGAACAAATGGATAGAGATGTGGTACTTAGGTAGAGTGGAATATTATTCAGCCTGGAAATCAATGAACTATGGCCAGTTGTAACAACTCCGGAGGAGTTACGTATGATCATTCTAAGTGACATAATTCAAAAAGAAAAAGACACATATCATAAGATATCACTTAAAGGTGGAATCCAAAATGGCTACACATGAAATAAATTACAAAACAAAAACATAGTCAAATATGTAGGAAACACGCATAAGGCTGCTAAACGGGAAAGGTGGGGAGGGGTGAGGCATCATCCAGGAGGTTGAAATTAGCAAAGATACCATTCCAAATACCAAACTGATAATCAACAAGGCCTACACGGAAGCTAAAAGAACTGCACTCAGCACACTCAAGTCACCAGAAAAGAATATATACGACTGCTAAGAATCTGAAAAAGAATTTACTGATGTCTCTCTGTACGTGAATCAAGTGGATGTACAGCAGCAAGAAACAGAGCTTTGAAAATCAGCTGTAACCAATATAGTAATAAATTGAAAAAAATAAACGACAGAGAGACAGAGAAAACCTCTTACAACTTTTCCTCAGGGACGGTGATGCAACATGGATTGAACACATCTAGACCCACAGCAGGATGAGACATAAGGCTGGAAACTGTTTGCACTAAGAGAAATGTGAGGTTGGGTGAGGAAATGCACACCCTTTAAAGTAATACTACCTGGTACCCATTCAATGGGTCCCAAATCTGCAGGTTCAAGGGATCTTCCTACAGCTAAAACATGCATGGAAAACCCAGAGGACTGTACACCATGTGATCGGGAGATGTGTCTAAAATGCAGCTCATTTATCCTCTCCTGGTGCTCTTGTTCACCATTCCAGCCATGTTACTTAGAATCTCCCCACTTGGAGAATCAGCACATTTCAACTTCTGTTTCACACATTTTGCAAATTGTGAGGAGGATGAACGGGAAGAGGGGGAACCAATGAGAGAATAGTTGTAGGGGTTTGGACGGGCACATATCACTCTAATTTCCCATTAAGAATAAGAATTGAAAAAAGGCTCAGCCCGCCTCGCCAGAGCCAAAATAGGGCCTGAAGCAATCCTGCAGGTTTGAGGCCAGCTCACAAAAGAGCAACTTAAAAAATGGAGCTCAGGGTCACTGCAATTCACAAACCTGCAGAGTTATAAATGAAAACTAACGTCCAAATATATGTTGAGGTAAGGCAAAGAAGAGGATCTGAATGCAAGACAGAATTGCAAGAAACAGATTTCAAGAGATAGATTGGACTCGTCTTTAAAGCACATGAAAAGCGGCAGAATTTCGACAATGATGCAGTTGGCCCAAAAGGGCGTATGCGTTTTTTCCTGATTATATCCAGGAAAAAACGCATACGCACTTTATGGGCAACGAAGCAAGCAAGCAATGCAAATGTGCACAACAAAGAAGTCTCATTTCCCACCGGTCAAAAGGGCCATCCTAAAAAATTGTAAAAACCAGAAATGCAGGACAGGCCATGGAGAACAGGGAGCCTTTATACGCTGATGGGCAGTGTGTGAACTGCCGAGAGCCACTCTGGAGAAGTGTATGGTGGTTCCTAAATCATCTAAAAAACAGAGCTACAGAGCATAGGACACTTCCAATCATGGGAGTATATCTAGGGAAGTCTAAAAATCAACAAGACACAAGCACACCACAGTTTAGGGCTACTCTGTTTACAAGAACCTCAACTTCAGTACACCTTAAATATCCCAGGAAAGAGAACAATGGATAAAGAAGATGTGGTACTTATGTACAATGGAATATCTCTTCACCATGAAATCAATGTAATAAGGCTAGTAGAAGGATAAAGAGTGGATTTAGGTCCGATAATACTACTTGAAATAAGTCAAACAGAAAAAGAAACATATCATAAGATATCACTTATAGAGGGAGGGTAAATATGGCTGCACAAGAAATGAATTATAGAACAGAACAGTGTCTCACATGTAGAAAACACACTTATGTCAGCTTAAGGGGAAAGGAGAGGTGGGGTGATGCATAAAACCAGAGTTTGAAATTAGCACAGATACCGTTCAATAAACCAAATAGATATTAGACAAGATCTACACCTTGCTTAATGAACTGGCCTCAACACACCTTATACACTGCAGAGAAATATATCTGAGTAATAAGAATCTTAAAATCCATGTATTGATATATCTCCATAAGGGAATCAAGTGTGTGCAGAGCGGCACAAACACAGCAGTGAAAATGAGCTAAACCCCATTATAGAAATAAATTTTAAAAACAAAACGCAGAAACAATGAAAGAGAGAAAAATTCTTACAAAATTTGCTCAGGGGCTGTGATGCAACCTGGGTTGACCACATATAAACCCACAGCTGGATAAGACATAAGGCTGGACACTTGGGGCTGAGAGGATTGGTGAGCTTTGGTGAGCAACTGCCAAAAGTTTAATGCAATACTTCATGCTACTCATTCCAAGGGTCCCAACAATCCAGGTTGAAGGGAATCTTCCTACAGCTAAACGATGCTTGGGAAACCCAGCGACTGGTATACCATATGATCGGGAAAGGTTTCTAAAACGCACCTCATTTTTCCTCTCCTGGGGCTCCGGATCGACATTCCAGCCACTTTACTAACAACATCCCCACATGGAGAGTCAATGTCTTTAAGTTCTGTTATCACACAGGCTGCAGTTAGTGTGGAGGATGAATGGGAATAGGGGGAACCAGTGAGAAACTAGCTGTAGTGGTTTAAATGGGCACATGTCACTCTAATTTCACATCAGTAAGAAGAATAAACCAAAGGCACAGCAAGGTGCCCCAGAAGAAGAATAGGGCCTGAAGGAATCCTGTGGTTATGAGGCAAGATCACAAAAATATGAGCTGAAAAATGGAGCTAAGGGCCACTGCAATTCAAAAACGTGCAGAGTTATAAAGACCAACTATTTTAAAAAAATATATTGCAGTAAGGCTATGAAGAGGCATCGAAAGCAAGGCAGAAATGCAGGAAACCGATTTCAGGAGGTAGACTGGAATTGCATTTAAAGCATAGGAAAAGAGGCAGAACGTCGACAATGATGCACTTGGCCACAAAGGGCGTATGCGTTTTTTCCTGAATATATTCAGGAAAAAACGCATACGCCCTTTTTGGCCAACCAAGCAAGCTTGCAAAGGAAATCTGCACTACAATGAAGTCTCACTTCCCCCCGGTCAAAAGGGCCATCTGAAAAAAGTGTAAAATCCAGAAAGGCAGGACAGGCCATGGAGAACTGGGAGTCTTGTTATGTTGATGGGCGGGATGTAAGTTGCCAACAGCCACTAGGGAGAAGTGTATGGTGTTTCCTGAAACATCTAAAAAACAAAGCAACAGAGCCTAGGGCACTTCCACTTATGGTCCTATAGCTTAGGGAAATTAAAATCAAAAAGACACAGCCACCCCAAAGTTTGGGACGGCTCTGTTTACAAGAACCTCATTTACGGTACAAGTTCAATATCGCAGAACGTGAAAAATGGATAAAGAAGTTGCGGTACTTACGTACAATGCAATATCACTCAGCAATGAAATCTATGTCATCAGGCCCGTAGCAGCATAATGAGTGGATTCAGGTATGATGATTCTAACTGAAATAAGTCACACAGAAAATGAAACATCATAAGATATCACTAATACACGGATTGTAAACTTGGCTACACAGGAACTGGATTACAAAAGAGAACAAGGTCTCAAATTTAGAAAACCAACTTATGCTTGCTTAAGGGGAAAGGTGAGTTGGGGTGCTGCATAAAACCAGAGATTGAAATGAGCACAGATAAAGTTCCTTAAGCCAAATATGGAATAGACAAGAGCTTCTCCTTGCTCAACAAAATGGACTCAACACCCCATATTAAATGCCTAAGAATGTACCTGACTAGTAAGTATCTTAAAACCTATGGATTGCTATGTCTCCAAAAGAGAATCAAGCGTGTGTACAGGGGCATAAATGCAGCAGTGATAGGATTGGAGAAGTTCGGTGAGCAAATGAAGACCCTTTGAATTCATATTGCATGGTACCCATTCCACGGGTCTCAACTCTCCAGGTTTAAGGGATTCTTCCTTCAGCTAAAGCATGCATGTGGAACCCAGAGTATGATCAACCGTGTGATCGGGAGACGTGTTCCAATATGTCTCAGTTCTCATCCCCTGGTACTCGGGTGCAACATTCCAGACGCTTTACTAACACTCTCCCGACTTGGAGAGTCAGTGCCTTTAACCTCCTGTTTAGGCTAGTTTGCAATTTCTGCGGAAGATGAACAGGAATAGGGAGAACCAATGAGAGACTAGCTGGAGGTGTCTGGACGGGCAAATTTAACTCTCATTTCCCACCAGGAAGAGGAATTAACCAAAGGCTCAGCATGCCATGCTGGAACCAGATTAGGGCCTGAAGCAATCCTGCGGTGTTGCGGCCAGCTCACAAGAAAGCGAGCTGAAGAAAGGAGCTCAGGGACACTGTAATTCACAAACCTGCAGAGTTATAAATGACAGCTATCGTCCAAAAATATACTGAAGTAAGGCTGCCAAGAGGACTTGAAAGTGGTGCAGAATTGCAGGAAACCGATTTCAGGAGGTAGACTGGAATTGCATTTAAAGCATAGGAAAAGAGGCAGAACGTCGAAAATGATGCACTTGGCCAAAAAGGGCGTATGCGTTTTTTCCTGAATATATTCAGGAAAAAACGCATACGCCCTTTTTGGCCAACCAAGCAAGCTTGCAAAGGAAATCTGCACTACAATGAAGTCTCACTTCCCCCCGGTCAAAAGGGCCATCTGAAAAATGTGTAAAATCCAGAAAGGCAGGACAGGCCATGGAGAACTGGGAGCCTTGTTATGCTGATGGGCGGGATGTAAATTGCCAACAGCCACTTGGGAGAAGTGTACAGTGTTTCCTGAAACATCTTAGAAACAAAGCAACAGAGCCTAGGGCACATCCACTTATGGTCCTGTAGCTTAGGGAAATTAAAATCAAAAAGACACAGCCACCGCAAAATTTGGGACGGCTCTGTTTACAAGAACCTCGTTTACGTGACAAGTTCAATATCGCAGAAAGTGAAAAATGGATAAAGAACTTGTGGTACTTTCGTACAATGCAATATAACTCAGCAATGAAATCTTTGTCATCAGGCCCGTAGCAGCATAATGAGTGGATTCAGGTATGATGATTCTAACTGAAATAAGTCACACAGGAAAAGAAACTTCATAAGATATCACTAATACATGGAATGTAAACTTGGCTACACAGGAACTGGATTACAAAAGAGAACAGGGTCTCAAATTTAGAAAACCAACTTATGCTTGCTTAAGGGCAAAGGTGAGTTGGGGTGCTGCATAAAACCAGAGATTGAAATGAGCACAGATAAAGTTTCTTAAGCCAAATATGGTATAGACAAGAGCTACTCCTTGCTCAACGAAATGGACTCAACACCTCATATTAAACGCCTAAGAATGTACCTGACTAGTAAGTATCTTAAAACCTATGGATTGCTATGTCTCCGAAAGGGAATCAAGCATGTGTACAGGGGCATAAACGCAGCAGTGATAGGATTGGAGAGGTTCGGTGAGCAAATGAAGACCCTTTGAAGTCATATTGCATGGTACCCATTCCACGGGTCTCAACTCTCCAGGTTTAAGGGATTCTTCCTTCAGCTAAAACATGCATATGGATCCCACAGTATGATCAACCGTGTGATCGGTAGACGTGTTCCAATATGTCTCAGTACTCGTCGCCTGGTACTCGGGTGCAACATTCCAGACGCTTTACTAACACTCTCCCGACTTGGAGAGTCAGTGCCTTTAACCTCCTGTTTGGCCCAGTTTGCAATTTCTGCGGAAGATGAACAGGAATAGGGAGAACCAATGAGAGACTAGCTGGAGGTGTCTGGACGGGCAAATTTAACTCTCATTTCCCACCAGGAAGAGGAATTAACCAAAGGCTCAGCGTGCCGTGCCGGAACCAGATTAGGGCCTGAAGCAATCCTGCGGTGTTGCGGCCAGCTCACAAGAAAGCGAGTTGAAGAAAGGAGATCAGGGGCACTGTAAGTCACAAACCTGCAGAGTTATAAATGACAGCTATCGTCCAAAAATATACTGAAGTAAGGCTGCCAAGAGGACTTGAAAGCGGGGCAGAATTGCAGGAAACCGATTTCAGGAGGTAGACTGGAATTGCATTTAAAGCATAGGAAAAGAGGCAGAACGTCCACAATAATGCACTTGGCCAAAAAGGGCGTATGCGTTTTTTCCTGAATATATTCAGGAAAAAACGCATACGCCCTTTTTGGCCAACCAAGCAAGCTTGCAAAGGAAATCTGCACTACAATGAAGTCTCACTTCCCCCCGGTCAAAAGGGCCATCTGAAAAAAGTGTAAAATCCAGAAAGGCAGGACAGGCCATGGAGAACAGGGAGCCTTGTTATGCTGATGGGCGGGATGTAAATTGCCAACAGCCACTGGGGAGAAGTGTATGGTGTTTCCTGAAACATCTAAAAAACAAAGCAACAGAGCCTAGGGCACTTCCACTTATGGTCCTATAGCTTAGGGAAATTAAAATCAAAAAGACACAGCCACCCCAAAATTTGGGACGGCTCTGTTTACAGGAACCTCTTCTGCAGCACAAGTTAAATATGCCAGAGAGCAAATTATGGATAAAGAAGTTGCGGTACTTACGTACAACAGAATACCTCTCAGCAATGAAAACTATGTCACCAGGCCCGTACCAGCATAATGAGTGGATGAGGCACGGTGATTCTAAGTGAAAAAAGTCACACAGAAAAAGAAACCTCATAAGGTACCACTAATACATGGAATGCGAACTTGGCTACACAGGAACTGAATTATAAAACAGAACAGGGTCTCATGTTTAGAAAACCAACTTATGTTTGCTTAAAGGGGAAGGTGAGTTGGGGTGCTGCATAAAACCTGTGTTTGAAATTAGCACAGATACCGTTCCATAAGCTAAATATGTAATAGACAAGACCTACCCCTTTCTCAAGGAAATGGACTCAACAATGAGATATCACCTCACACCTGGTAGAATGGGCATCATCAGAAAATCTACAAACAAAAAATGCTGGAAAGCGTGTGGAGAAATGGAACCCTCTTCCACTATTGTTGGGAATATAAATTGATACAGTCACTATGGAGAACAATATGGAGTTTCTTAAGAAACTAACAGTAGAATTACCATATGATACAGCAATCCCAGTTCTGGACATATACCCAGACAAAACCATAAATCAAAAAGAGACGTTCACCGCAATGTTCATTGCCTCACTCTTTACAATATCGAGGTAATGGAAGCAACCTAAATGCCCACAGACAGACGAATGCATAAAGCTGTGGTACATATATAAAATGGAATATTACTAAGCCATGAAAAGGAATGAAATTGGGTCATTTGTAGAGACGTCGATGGATCTAGAGAGTGTCATACAGAGTGAAGTAAGTCAGAAAGAGAAAAACAAATCTTGTATATTCATGCATATATGTGGAACCTAGAAAAACTGTACAGGTTAACCATTTTGCAAGGCATAAATAGAGCAACAGATGTAGACAACAAACATATGGACAACAAGGGGGGAAAGCTGTTGGGGGTGTGGTGGTGGGAGGAGTTGAGAGACTGGGATTGACATGTATACATGTATATGTATAAAATAGATAACCAATAAGAACCTGCTGTATAAAAATATAAAATAAAATTCAAAATTAAAAAGAAATAAAATTTAAAAAAAAAAACAGAAAAAACAATTATTCCCTTCACATACATGTATTTATATGAATAAATTATTTCCATGCTTATATCTGTAAATACAGAAAAGAGGAATAAAATCTACCTTGAACCAAAAACGAAAAAGAGAAAAAAAACACAGAACCCACCAGTTCCACAGAGGAAAACCGTATCAGGGCACTTGCTCCAGTTGTAAACAATTCTGAAGTTGGTCAGTGGTGGGGAATCGTCTCCCATTCAGCCAGCAGCCCCCACGCAACAAGCGTCCTCATTGCAAAGCTGGGGCACCGTGCCGAGGCATCTGTGAGTAAACGTGAGCTGAGCCCCAGGCCAGTTGCTGCTGAACTATTCCTACCCGTCCCAGGTAAAACACCTGAATATATACAAGGACTTGAAAGCCTAGAGGAAGGGCCATAGAGCCACACGAGTGACAGCATGCCGGCCGACTTGGTGCCTGCAGGCCAGCCAGGATGGTCCTGGCCCTGGGTGCTCTTCTGGAAGATTTCCATTTCCCTGCCTGAGATACCCGTCCTGTCCCTGCCCCCACTGCTTTTTTCCTTCCTCACCTCTGCCCAGGGAGAAATTCCAGCAGCAGGTATAGGTGACACATCCTCTTCTTTAGCAGGTGGCAGCCTGGCAACTGCTACAGAAAGTCCAGCAGAGCCCCACTCACACTGGGCCACCCACAAAGCCGTGGCCTCTCACTCCCTCCCACCAGCCCAGCCCCGAGACTGCTGACAGGGCAGAGAAAATGGCGTCAGGCATGGCTGCAGGGCCTCTTGCTGCCTGGAGTGGTATTTATATTGATCTCAACCCAGGCACACCTGGGGAGGGCTGGCCGGCACGGTAAGGCTGCCCAGGTCAGCCAATCATCACCCCTCAGGGGCTCACAGTTGCAGAAAATGGAACTTGCTGAACCGGCCAGGTCCAAGGAACAGGTGTGGGCTCCTGAGAGTCAGGATAGACAAGGGGCTGCAGCTTTGGCTTGTTTTCTAATCATTTTATCTGGCCCATGAGTGGGAGACAACTTCAAGAAAACCCTCTCCTAATGAGAGGAACCCAGGAGTCAGGGAGAGGAGGGGTGGGTGGTGGTTGGAGACAGAGGCCTGGTGCCCCGGGTGCAGCGGAAGTCTCTGGAAGACCAGGTGGAGGGAGGCCGCACAGAGTGATGCCCAGGGTCACAGACCTGTCGCAGCTGCTGTTTGTTAGTTCAAGTCCTGCTCTGAGGTGCTCTGTGTCAGCTCTGAGCGACAGGTGAGCTGGGGGTGCTCTGCAATGAGGGCTATGTGCACGGTTCCTGTGTGCCCAGCCCTGCCACGGTACCTGCAAGGGTAGCTCTGTATCCTGGGAGGGGCCTGACCACGAGAGCCCCGTGGGCTGGGGTGGGGGTGGGGTACCTGCCCAGGTGAGCTCCATATTCTGGGATTGGTCTGACCACGAGAGCCCCATGGGCTGCTGGGGACCTGGTAAAGGATGTCAGGACAGTCAGTGAAGCCACCGAGGATATACCTCCAGCTGCTCCTAATTCCTACACCCTGCTGGTCATTCTACCAACCACCAGGACATGGTATTCTGTATTAGTCTTCAATGATGCCTTCTTTTGTATTCCATTAGTCCCAGAGTCACAAGAAATTTTGGCTTGTGAGTGGCAGGACTCAACATACAACTAAAACAATACTTCCGGGCCGTCTTGCCCCAAGGGTGCAAAAATTCCCACACCATCTTTGGGGAAAGCTTAGCTAAAGACCTAAAAGTTCTACCTCTGGAAAAGGAAACCCTCCTTCAGTACACAGACGACATTCTGATCGCCAGCCCTACTAAGGAGGCCTCTGAACTACCAAGCCAATAAAGGATAGAAGTTGTCCAAGAAAAAGCTCAAATATCACAGACTGCGGTGACCTGCCTGGGCTTCATTCTCACAGAAGGTCGGAGAAGCCCATCCCAGGAAAGGAAAGAAACCATTTTCAGCCTTACCCCTTTCTAAAACTAGAAGACAGCTTAGGGGTTCCTGGGGAGGCCAGGGTTTGCTGCTTCTGGATCCCTAACTACAGTCTACTAGCTGGGCCTCTATATGAAACACTGAAAGGAAAAGATGATGATCCTTTTGAATAGAATCCAGAAGTGGCCTTTCAAGAATGGAAAGAGCAGTCAATTCAGACCCTTGCCCTGGAACTCCCTAATTTAGCTAAACCCTTTGACCTTTACATTCCCGGTGAAAGGTGAATCGCCATTGGAGAATTAGTGCAAAAACTGGGACCACTTGAAATGGAACAATGCAAGAATGCCATCCAGGTAGGATAAACTACGGTCACCAAGGGGCTTGGCCCACTGCCACATCTGGCCAAGATACTGGCGGTATCTAAAAACCTGGAAATCAGCAGCCCAAAAGGCCACCTCCCTCCTAAGGGAAAAGGACCCCACGTGGTGATCCTAACCACCAACCATGGCCTGAAGTTTCAGGGTTCGCTCCGTGGGCACACCAACCTCGAGTGAGGAGGCCCTCCAACTCCAACATCCAGAGAGATAACCGGGGGCAACAGGGCACCATGACGACTCGTGTGAACATCACTTGACCTGGAGTTTCTCTCATAAAACAACAAGAGTGTGTCTCAAAAGAGTAGACTACTGCTTGCAGGACTTACTGCACCCAGAGGGGAGCTAATAATCTTGGCGGGGGAACTGTATATCACACTGTCACCATAGAAAAGCCTACAGACACCGTGATGATGGTGGCCAATAAGACCGGCTGGACTCCTGTTTACTTCAAAAGGCTGTTGACTCAGTGGCCATCATGGTCCTTGATCACCACTGACCCTGGACTGTCTGGGAGTTGAGCAGGCAGGGCTCTGACACCTGGTGCTGTTTGTACGTTAATTCAGGGGCCTAATTGAAGAAAGCGCAGACTACTGGTCAGAGCATCTAGGCTGGCAGAAACGGTCAGCCTAAGGTGGCTGAACAAATGTGGGGCGGGGTGAAACCGGCCCCCACAGCGTCTCTGCACATCTCTTTCCTGGACCCTTAAAGGTCATTAGAATCTATAACACTTCCAATGCTGGTGCTCAGGTGGACGAGCAGGGAGGCAGGGGGCCTGGGGACAATCAACGTCACCTGGAGGCTGCTGGGGAGAAGCTCTGACCCTCGCCCCCAGGTATGAGGGCTCCCAACTCAGCACTCAGCAGTTACAGAAGAAGGGTCTGCACCCTCAGCACTCCAAGAATGAGGAACGGGACAAAAGGCAGAGGAGGGGTTTGTCCCCAGCAAAGCCCATTAAAAATCCCTGGGAGATAAAAATAGAATCTGGGCAATAAAGTCAAGTCTAACCTTTTTTATCCTTTGTGCTTTGTCTAATTTCATGTGCTCCTAGGGTCCCGCATGCAGAGGTTCCACACCCGGCACTTCAGACCAGATTTCCTAGTGCAGAATGGCTGGGACGACACCTCAGCTCCTGGGGCCCAGTGCAGACTCCGCGATATAGAGCCTGAGCTGCAGCTAACCCGGCCCTCTAGAGTTCCGCCCCCTCCCTCCCACTGACTCTGACAGGATCTCTACACAGCAGCCCAGCCCACAGCCCACGGGGTAGTGCATGCTCTCACTTCTCCATTCTCTGATCAAAATATAAAATTTCCTTTGCTTGTGAACCAAACTCAGTCTCGATCTGTTGGCCCCAATGACACTGGGCAGGGGGACACTTGTTGGGGTCCACTCTGGAGGATCAGTAACAGAAATTGAGACTATTGTAACCTCAATGAACAGATGTGTGAGCCAAACTGTAGTTAACATAGAACAGAGTATAAGGCTCAGGTAAAATAAGATGTTTCTAACACTTCCATTTGATATTTCCATCACTTTATTATAAGCAAGTTCAGTGAAAAGGTTTGTCTTATTTGTCAGGTCAATATTAGAGAAACGAAGTGATTTCTTTCCAAGGATGTACATCTAATAATCTTGGTTAAAACTTCAATCTTGTTTTAAATGCTTTTCCATTGAAAATGATACCTCTCTTTCAGCTCCCCCATTTCTGAGAAGTATAAAATCTTATAATTTATTATTACCAAAGGGGAAAGGTGGGAGGAGGGATAAATTAACAGTTTGGGATTAACACATACACACTGCTATGTATAAAATAGATCATCAACAAGGAACTACTGTATAGCACAGGGAACTACACTCAACATTTTGCAATAAGCTATAAGGGGAAATAATCTGAAAAAGAATAGATATTTTTATTGACATCATCTATCAATGACAGTTAAAGTGTAACCTAAGGGAAGCTGGTGGTGAGTGCTTCTGACCCTGAAGACTTCAATCATCTAAAGTTTGGACTCTGCCTACTTCCCAAGGCCCTTAATGAACATATGTGTAGCCGTAGCTTAAAAAATTCCCCAGTTTGGGTTTCGGGGAGACACTGATTTTGAAAAAGCCCTGGTGTTCTCCTTACATGAATGGGACTCTTCCTACTGCTAAAACATGTCTGTCACACCCAGAGGATGGTATACCGTCTGATCGGGAAGAGTTTCGAAAAGGCATCTCATCTCCTCATCTCCTGGTGCTCGGGTTCACCCCTCCAGCGTCTTTACTAACAGTCTCCCCACTTGGAGATGTCAGCACTGTCAACATCCTGTTGCGTACAGTTTGGAATTTGTCCAGAGGATGAAGCGGAAGGATGAGGAACAAAGAGAGACAAGTCCTAGGTGTTCAGACAGGCACATGTCACTCTAATTTCCAATCAGGAAGACGAATTGACCAAAGGCTAGGGTTGCCCATGGAAACAGTATAGGGCTTGAGGAAATCCCGCTGCTTTGTGGCCAGTTCCCATAAACACAAGCTGAACAATGGAACTCAGGGGCAGTAAAATTCACGAAACTGCAGAGTTGAAAATATCCATCACTGAAAAATGTCTTGACGAAAGTCAGAGAAAAGGACTTGTAAGCAAGGGAGAATGGCAGGAGAGGGATCTGAGGAGGTAGAAAGGACTCGCCATTAAGCACAAGAAAAGGAGCTGAACATTGCCAACATTGCAGTTGGCCAAAAAGGGTGTATGCGTTTTTTTCTGTATATATTCAAGAAAAGGGCATACACTTTTTTAGCCAACAAAACAGGTGGGCACTGGAAGTCAATACTACAAAAGATATCACTTCGCATCAGTCAGAAGAGCCATCCTCATAAAGCGTAAACAACAGAAATGCAGGACAGGGCAAGGAGAAGAGGGAGCCCTGTGAGACTTATAGTGGAAATGTATATTGCCAACGGCCATTCTGGAGAAGTGTATTGTGTTTACTAAAGCATCTAAAAAATGAGCTACAGAGCATAGGGCACTTGCACTCATGGGCGTATATCTTGGGAAAAACAAAAATCGAGAGGACACAGGCACCCCAATGTTTACCCCCTCTCTGTTTAAAAGATCTTCGACTAGGATATAACTTAAATGTCTCTGGAGGGAACAAATGGATAGAGATGTGGTACTTAGGTAGAGTGGAATATTATTCAGCCTGGAAATCAATGAACTATGGCCAGTTGTAACAACTCCGGAGGAGTTACGTATGATCATTCTAAGTGACATAATTCAAAAAGAAAAAGACACATATCATAAGATATCACTTAAAGGTGGAATCCAAAATGGCTACACATGAAATAAATTACAAAACAAAAACATAGTCAAATATGTAGAAAACACGCATAAGGCTGCTAAACGGGAAAGGTGGGGAGGGGTGAGGCATCATCCAGGAGGTTGAAATTAGCAAAGATACCATTCCAAATACCAAACTGATAATCAACAAGGCCTACACGGAAGCTAAAAGAACTGCACTCAGCACACTCAAGTCACCGGAAAAGAATATATACGACTGGTAAGAATCTGAAAAAGAATTTACTGATGTCTCTCTGTACGTGAATCAAGTGGATGTACAGCAGCAAGAAACAGAGCTTTGAAAATCAGCTGTAACCAATATAGTAATAAATTGAAAAAAATAAACGACAGAGAGACAGAGAAAACCTCTTACAACTTTTCCTCAGGGACGGTGATGCAACATGGATTGAACACATCTAGACCCACAGCAGGATGAGACATAAGGCTGGAAACTGTTTGCACTAAGAGAAATGTGAGGTTGGGTGAGGAAATGCACACCCTTTAAAGTAATACTACCTGGTACCCATTCAATGGGTCCCAAATCTGCAGGTTCAAGGGATCTTCCTACAGCTAAAACATGCATGGAAAACCCAGAGGACTGTACACCATGTGATCGGGAGATGTGTCTAAAATGCAGCTCATTTATCCTCTCCTGGTGCTCTTGTTCACCATTCCAGCCATGTTACTTAGAATCTCCCCACTTGGAGAATCAGCACATTTCAACTTCTGTTTCACACATTTTGCAAATTGTGAGGAGGATGAACGGGAAGAGGGGGAACCAATGAGAGAATAGTTGTAGGGGTTTGGACGGGCACATATCACTCTAATTTCCCATTAAGAATAAGAATTGAAAAAAGGCTCAGCCCGCCTCGCCAGAGCCAAAATAGGGCCTGAAGCAATCCTGCGGGTTTGAGGCCAGCTCACAAAAGAGCAACTTAAAAAATGGAGCTCAGGGTCACTGCAATTCACAAACCTGCAGAGTTATAAATGAAAACTAACGTCCAAATATATGTTGAGGTAAGGCAAAGAAGAGGATCTGAATGCAAGACAGAATTGCAAGAAACAGATTTCAAGAGATAGATTGGACTCGTCTTTAAAGCACATGAAAAGCGGCAGAATTTCGACAATGATGCAGTTGGCCCAAAAGGGCGTATGCGTTTTTTCCTGATTATATCCAGGAAAAAACGCATACGCACTTTATGGGCAACGAAGCAAGCAAGCAATGCAAATGTGCACAACAAAGAAGTCTCATTTCCCACCGGTCAAAAGGGCCATCCTAAAAAATTGTAAAAACCAGAAATGCAGGACAGGCCATGGAGAACAGGGAGCCTTTATACGCTGATGGGCAGTGTGTGAACTGCCGAGAGCCACTCTGGAGAAGTGTATGGTGGTTCCTAAATCATCTAAAAAACAGAGCTACAGAGCATAGGACACTTCCAATCATGGGAGTATATCTAGGGAAGTCTAAAAATCAACAAGACACAAGCACACCACAGTTTAGGGCTACTCTGTTTACAAGAACCTCAACTTCAGTACACCTTAAATATCCCAGGAAAGAGAACAATGGATAAAGAAGATGTGGTACTTATGTACAATGGAATATCTCTTCACCATGAAATCAATGTAATAAGGCTAGTAGAAGGATAAAGAGTGGATTTAGGTCCGATAATACTACTTGAAATAAGTCAAACAGAAAAAGAAACATATCATAAGATATCACTTATAGAGGGAGGGTAAATATGGCTGCACAAGAAATGAATTACAGAACAGAACAGTGTCTCACATGTAGAAAACACACTTATGTCAGCTTAAGGGGAAAGGAGAGGTGGGGTGATGCATAAAACCAGAGTTTGAAATTAGCACAGATACCGTTCAATAAACCAAATAGATATTAGACAAGATCTACACCTTGCTTAATGAACTGGCCTCAACACACCTTATACACTGCAGAGAAATATATCTGAGTAATAAGAATCTTAAAATCCATGTATTGATATATCTCCATAAGGGAATCAAGTGTGTGCAGAGCGGCACAAACACAGCAGTGAAAATGAGCTAAACCCCATTATAGAAATAAATTTTAAAAACAAAACGCAGAAACAATGAAAGAGAGAAAAATTCTTACAAAATTTGCTCAGGGGCTGTGATGCAACCTGGGTTGACCACATATAAACCCACAGCTGGATAAGACATAACGCTGGACACTTGGGGCTGAGAGGATTGGTGAGTTTTGGTGAGCAACTGCCAAAAGTTTAATGCAATACTTCATGCTACTCATTCCAAGGGTCCCAACAATCCAGGTTGAAGGGAATCTTCCTACAGCTAAACCATGCTTGGGAAACCCAGCGACTGGTATACCATATGATCGGGAAAGGTTTCTAAAACGCACCTCATTTTTCCTCTCCTGGGGCTCCGGATCGACATTCCAGCCACTTTACTAACAACATCCCCACATGGAGAGTCAATGTCTTTAAGTTCTGTTATCACACAGGCTGCAGTTAGTGTGGAGGATGAATGGGAATAGGGGGAACCAGTGAGAAACTAGCTGTAGCGGTTTAAATGGGCACATGTCACTCTAATTTCACATCAGTAAGAAGAATAAACCAAAGGCACAGCAAGGTGCCCCAGAAGAAGAATAGGGCCTGAAGGAATCCTGTGGTTATGAGGCAAGATCACAAAAATATGAGCTGAAAAATGGAGCTAAGGGCCACTGCAATTCAAAAACGTGCAGAGTTATAAAGACCAACTATTTTAAAAAAATATATTGCAGTAAGGCTATGAAGAGGCATCGAAAGCAAGGCAGAAATGCAGGAAACCGATTTCAGGAGGTAGACTGGAATTGCATTTAAAGCATAGGAAAAGAGGCAGAACGTCGACAATGATGCACTTGGCCACAAAGGGCGTATGCGTTTTTTCCTGAATATATTCAGGAAAAAACGCATACGCCCTTTTTGGCCAACCAAGCAAGCTTGCAAAGGAAATCTGCACTACAATGAAGTCTCACTTCCCCCCGGTCAAAAGGGCCATCTGAAAAAAGTGTAAAATCCAGAAAGGCAGGACAGGCCATGGAGAACTGGGAGCCTTGTTATGTTGATGGGCGGGATGTAAGTTGCCAACAGCCACTAGGGAGAAGTGTATGGCGTTTCCTGAAACATCTAAAAAACAAAGCAACAGAGCCTAGGGCACTTCCACTTATGGTCCTATAGCTTAGGGAAATTAAAATCAAAAAGACACAGCCACCCCAAAGTTTGGGACGGCTCTGTTTACAAGAACCTCATTTACGGTACAAGTTCAATATCGCAGAAAGTGAAAAATGGATAAAGAAGTTGCGGTACTTACGTACAATGCAATATCACTCAGCAATGAAATCTATGTCATCAGGCCCGTAGCAGCATAATGAGTGGATTCAGGTATGATGATTCTAACTGAAATAAGTCACACAGAAAATGAAACATCATAAGATATCACTAATACACGGATTGTAAACTTGGCTACACAGGAACTGGATTACAAAAGAGAACAAGGTCTCAAATTTAGAAAACCAACTTATGCTTGCTTAAGGGGAAAGGTGAGTTGGGGTGCTGCATAAAACCAGAGATTGAAATGAGCACAGATAAAGTTCCTTAAGCCAAATATGGAATAGACAAGAGCTACTCCTTGCTCAACAAAATGGACTCAACACCCCATATTAAACGCCTAAGAATGTACCTGACTAGTAAGTATCTTAAAACCTATGGATTACTATGTCTCCGAAAGAGAATCAAGCATGTGTACAGGGGCATAAACGCAGCCGTGATAGGATTGGAGAGGTTCGGTGAGCAAATGAAGACCCTTTGAAATCATATTGCATGGTACCCATTCCACGGGTCTCAACTCTCCAGGTTTAAGGGATTCTTCCTTCAGCTAAAACATGCATGTGGAACCCAGAGTATGATCAACCGTGTGATCGTGAGTCATGTTCAAATATGTCTGAGTTCTCGTTCCCTGGTACTCAGGTGCAACATTCCAGACGCTTTACTAACACTCTTCCGACTTGGAGAGTCAGTGCCTTTAACCTCCTGTTTGGCCCAGTTTGCAATTTCTGCGGAAGATGAACAGGAATAGGGAGAACCAATGAGAGACTAGCTGGAGGTGTCTGGATGGGGCAAATTTAATGCTCATTTCGCACCAGGAAGAGGAATTAACCAAAGGCTCAGCGTGCCGTGCCGGAACCAGATTAGGGCCTGAAGCAATATGCGGTGTTGCGGCCAGCTCACAAGAAAGCGAGTTGAAGAAAGGAGCTCAGGGGCACTGTAATTCACAAACCTGCAGAGTTATAAATGACAGCTATCATCCAAAAATATTCCGAAATAAGGCTGCCAAGAGGACTTGAAAGCGGGGCATAATTGCAGGAAACCAATTTCAGGAGGTAGACTGGATTCGATTTAAAGCATAGGAAAAGAGGCAGAACGTCGACAATGATGCACTTGGCCAAAACGGGCGTATGTGTTTTTTCCTGAATATATTCAGGAAAAGACGTATACGCCCTTTTTGGCCAACCAAGCAAGCTTGCAAAGGAAATCTGCACTACAATGAAGTCTCACTTCCCCCTGGTCAAAAGGGCCATCTGAAAAAAGTGTAAAATCCAGAAAGGCAGGACAGGCCATGGAGAACTGGGAGCCTTGTTATGCTGATGGGCGGGATGTAAATTGCCAACAGCCACTCGGGAGAAGTGTATGGTGTTTCCTGAAACATCTAAAAAACAAAGCAACAGAGCCTAGGGCACTTCCACTTATGGTCCTATAGCTTAGGGAAATCAAAATCAAAAAGACACAGCCACCCCTAAGTTTGGGAAGGCTCTGTTTACAAGAAACTCCTTTACGGGACAAGTTCAATATCGCAGAAAGTGAAAAATGGATAAAGCAGTTGTGGTACTTACGTACAATGCAATATCACTCAGCAATGAAATCTATGTCATCAGGCCCGTAGCAGCATAATGAGTGGATTCAGGTATGATGATTCTATCTGAAATAAGTCACACAGAAAAAGAAACATCATAAGATATCACTAATACACGGAATGTAAACTTGGCTACACAGGAACTGGATTACAAAACAGAACAGGGTCTCAAATTTAGAAAACCAACTTATGCTTGCTTAAGGGGAAAGGTGAGTTGGAGTGCTGCATAAAACCAGAGATTGAAATGAGCACAGATAAAGTTCCTTAAGCCAAATATGGAATAGACAAGAGCTTCTCCTTGCTCAACAAAATGGACTCAACACCCCATATTAAATGCCTAAGAATGTACCTGACTAGTAAGTATCTTAAAACCTATGGATTGCTATGTCTCCAAAAGAGAATCAAGCGTGTGTACAGGGGCATAAACGCAGCAGTGATAGGATTGGAGAGGTTCGGTGAGCAAATGAAGACCCTTTGAATTCATATTGCATGGTACCCATTCCACGGGTCTCAACTCTCCAGGTTTAAGGGATTCTTCCTTCAGCTAAAGCATGCATGTGGAACCCAGAGTATGATCAACCGTGTGATCGGGAGACGTGTTCCAATATGTCTCAGTTCTCATCCCCTGGTACTCGGGTGCAACATTCCAGACGCTTCACTAACACTCTCCCGACTTGGAGAGTCAGTGCCTTTAACCTCCTGTTTAGGCTAGTTTGCAATTTCTGCGGAAGATGAACAGGAATAGGGAGAACCAATGAGAGACTAGCTGGAGGTGTCTGGACGGGCAAATTTAACTCTCATTTCCCACCAGGAAGAGGAATTAACCAAAGGCTCAGCGTGCCATGCTGGAACCAGATTAGGGCCTGAAGCAATCCTGCGGTGTTGCGGCCAGCTCACAAGAAAGCGAGCTGAAGAAAGGAGCTCAGGGACACTGTAATTCACAAACCTGCAGAGTTATAAATGACAGCTATCGTCCAAAAATATACTGAAGTAAGGTTGCCAAGAGGACTTGAAAGCGGGGCAGAATTGCAGGAAACCGATTTCAGGAGGTAGACTGGAATTGCATTTAAAGCATAGGAAAAGAGGCAGAACGTCGAAAATGATGCACTTGGCCAAAAAGGGCGTATGCGTTTTTTCCTGAATATATTCAGGAAAAAACGCATAGGCCCTTTTTGGCCAACCAAGCAAGCTTGCAAAGGAAATCTGCACTACAATGAAGTCTCACTTGCCCCCGGTCAAAAGGGCCATCTGAAAAAAGTGTAAAATCCAGAAAGGCAGGACAGGCCATGGAGAACTGGGAGCCTTGTTATGCTGATGGGCGGGATGTAAATTGCCAACAGCCACTTGGGAGAAGTGTACAGTGTTTCCTGAAACATCTTAGAAACAAAGCAACAGAGCCTAGGGCACATCCACTTATGGTCCTGTAGCTTAGGGAAATTAAAATCAAAAAGACACAGCCACCCCAAAATTTGGGACGGCTCTGTTTACAAGAACCTCGTTTACGTGACAAGTTCAATATCGCAGAAAGTGAAAAATGGATAAAGAACTTGTGGTACTTTCGTACAATGTAATATAACTCAGCAATGAAATCTTTGTCATCAGGCCCGTAGCAGCATAATGAGTGGATTCAGGTATGATGATTCTAACTGAAATAAGTCACACAGGAAAAGAAACTTCATAAGATATCACTAATACATGGAATGTAAACTTGGCTACACAGGAACTGGATTACAAAAGAGAACAGGGTCTCAAATTTAGAAAACCAACTTATGCTTGCTTAAGGGCAAAGGTGAGTTGGGGTGCTGCATAAAACCAGAGACTGAAATGAGCACAGATAAAGTTTCTTAAGCCAAATATGGTATAGACAAGAGCTACTCCTTGCTCAACGAAATGGACTCAACACCCCATATTAAACACCTAAGAATGTACCTGACTAGTAAGTATCTTAAAACCTATGGATTGCTATGTCTCCGAAAGGGAATCAAGCATGTGTACAGGGGCATAAACGCAGCAGTGATAGGATTGGAGAGGTTCGGTGAGCAAATGAAGACCCTTTGAAGTCATATTGCATGGTACCCATTCCACGGGTCTCAACTCTCCAGGTTTAAGGGATTCTTCCTTCAGCTAAAACATGCATATGGATCCCACAGTATGATCAACCGTGTGATCGGTAGACGTGTTCCAATATGTCTTAGTACTCGTCGCCTGGTACTCGGGTGCAACATTCCAGACGCTTTACTAACACTCTCCCGACTTGGAGAGTCAGTGCCTTTAACCTCCTGTTTGGCCCAGTTTGCAATTTCTGCGGAAGATGAACAGGAATAGGGAGAACCAATGAGAGACTAGCTGGAGGTGTCTGGACGGGCAAATTTAACTCTCATTTCCCACCAGGAAGAGGAATTAACCAAAGGCTCAGCGTGCCGTGCCGGAACCAGATTAGGGCCTGAAGCAATCCTGCGGTGTTGCGGCCAGCTCACAAGAAAGTGAGTTGAAGAAAGGAGATCAGGGGCACTGTAATTCACAAACCTGCAGAGTTATAAATGACAGCTATCGTCCAAAAATATACTGAAGTAAGGCTGCCAAGAGGACTTGAAAGCGGGGCAGAATTGCAGGAAACCGATTTCAGGAGGTAGACTGGAATTGCATTTAAAGCATAGGAAAAGAGGCAGAACGTCCACAATAATGCACTTGGCCAAAAAGGGCGTATGCGTTTTTTCCTGAATATATTCAGGAAAAAACCCATACGCCCTTTTTGGCCAACCAAGCAAGCTTGCAAAGGAAATCTGCACTACAATGAAGTCTCACTTGCCCCCGGTCAAAAGGGCCATCTGAAAAAAGTGTAAAATCCAGAAAGGCAGGACAGGCCATGGAGAACTGGGAGCCTTGTTATGCTGATGGGCGGGATGTAAATTGCCAACAGCCACTTGGGAGAAGTGTACAGTGTTTCCTGAAACATCTTAGAAACAAAGCAACAGAGCCTAGGGCACATCCACTTATGGTCCTGTAGCTTAGGGAAATTAAAATCAAAAAGACACAGCCACCCCAAAATTTGGGACGGCTCTGTTTACAAGAACCTCGTTTACGTGACAAGTTCAATATCGCAGAAAGTGAAAAATGGATAAAGAACTTGTGGTACTTTCGTACAATGCAATATAACTCAGCAATGAAATCTTTGTCATCAGGCCCGTAGCAGCATAATGAGTGGATTCAGGTATGATGATTCTAACTGAAATAAGTCACACAGGAAAAGAAACTTCATAAGATATCACTAATACATGGAATGTAAACTTGGCTACACAGGAACTGGATTACAAAAGAGAACAGGGTCTCAAATTTAGAAAACCAACTTATGCTTGCTTAAGGGCAAAGGTGAGTTGGGGTGCTGCATAAAACCAGAGACTGAAATGAGCACAGATAAAGTTTCTTAAGCCAAATATGGTATAGACAAGAGCTACTCCTTGCTCAACGAAATGGACTCAACACCCCATATTAAACACCTAAGAATGTACCTGACTAGTAAGTATCTTAAAACCTATGGATTGCTATGTCTCCGAAAGGGAATCAAGCATGTGTACAGGGGCATAAACGCAGCAGTGATAGGATTGGAGAGGTTCGGTGAGCAAATGAAGACCCTTTGAAGTCATATTGCATGGTACCCATTCCACGGGTCTCAACTCTCCAGGTTTAAGGGATTCTTCCTTCAGCTAAAACATGCATATGGATCCCACAGTATGATCAACCGTGTGATCATTAGACGTGTTCCAATATGTCTTAGTACTCGTCGCCTGGTACTCGGGTGCAACATTCCAGACGCTTTACTAACACTCTCCCGACTTGGAGAGTCAGTGCCTTTAACCTCCTGTTTGGCCCAGTTTGCAATTTCTGCGGAAGATGAACAGGAATAGGGAGAACCAATGAGAGACTAGCTGGAGGTGTCTGGACGGGCAAATTTAACTCTCATTTCCCACCAGGAAGAGGAATTAACCAAAGGCTCAGCGTGCCGTGCCGGAACCAGATTAGGGCCTGAAGCAATCGTGCGGTGTTGCGGCCAGCTCACAAGAAAGCGAGTTGAAGAAAGGAGATCAGGGGCACTGTAATTCACAAACCTGCAGAGTTATAAATGACAGCTATCGTCCAAAAATATACTGAAGTAAGGCTGCCAAGAGGACTTGAAAGCGGGGCAGAATTGCAGGAAACCGATTTCAGGAGGTAGACTGGAATTGCATTTAAAGCATAGGAAAAGAGGCAGAACGTCCACAATAATGCACTTGGCCAAAAAGGGCGTATGCGTTTTTTCCTGAATATATTCAGGAAAAAACCCATACGCCCTTTTTGGCCAACCAAGCAAGCTTGCAAAGGAAATCTGCACTACAATGAAGTCTCACTTCCCCCCGGTCAAAAGGGCCATCTGAAAAAAGTGTAAAATCCAGAAAGGCAGGACAGGCCATGGAGAACAGGGAGCCTTGTTATGCTGATGGGCGGGATGTAAATTGCCAACAGCCACTGGGGAGAAGTGTATGGTGTTTCCTGAAACATCTAAAAAACAAAGCAACAGAGCCTAGGGCACTTCCACTTATGGTCCTATAGCTTAGGGAAATTAAAATCAAAAAGACACAGCCACCCCAAAATTTGGGACGGCTCTGTTTACAGGAACCTCTTCTGCAGCACAAGTTAAATATGCCAGAGAGCAAATTATGGATAAAGAAGTTGCGGTACTTACGTACAACAGAATACCTCTCAGCAATGAAAACTATGTCACCAGGCCCGTACCAGCATAATGAGTGGATGAGGCACGGTGATTCTAAGTGAAAAAAGTCACACAGAAAAAGAAACCTCATAAGGTACCACTAATACATGGAATGCGAACTTGGCTACACAGGAACTGAATTACAAAACAGAACATGGTCTCATGTTTAGAAAACCAACTTATGTTTGCTTAAAGGGGAAGGTGAGTTGGGGTGCTGCATAAAACCTGTGTTTGAAATTAGCACAGATACCGTTCCATAAGCTAAATATGTAATAGACAAGACCTACCCCTTTCTCAAGGAAATGGACTCAACAATGAGATATCACCTCACACCTGGTAGAATGGGCATCATCAGAAAATCTACAAACAAAAAATGCTGGAAAGCGTGTGGAGAAATGGAACCCTCTTCCACTATTGTTGGGAATATAAATTGATACAGTCACTATGGAGAACAATATGGAGTTTCTTAAGAAACTAACAGTAGAATTACCATATGATACAGCAATCCCAGTTCTGGACATATACCCAGACAAAACCATAAATCAAAAAGAGACGTTCACCGCAATGTTCATTGCCTCACTCTTTACAATATCGAGGTAATGGAAGCAACCTAAATGCCCACAGACAGACGAATGCATAAAGCTGTGGTACATATATAAAATGGAATATTACTAAGCCATGAAAAGGAATGAAATTGGGTCATTTGTAGAGACGTCGATGGATCTAGAGTGTGTCATACAGAGTGAAGTAAGTCAGAAAGAGAAAAACAAATCTTGTATATTCATGCATATATGTGGAACCTAGAAAAACTGTACAGGTTAACCATTTTGCAAGGCATAAATAGAGCAACAGATGTAGACAACAAACATATGGACAACAAGGGGGGAAAGCTGTTGGGGGTGTGGTGGTGGGAGGAGTTGAGAGACTGGGATTGACATGTATACATGTATATGTATAAAATAGATAACCAATAAGAACCTGCTGTATAAAAATATAAAATAAAATTCAAAATTAAAAAGAAATAAAATTTAAAAAAAAAACAGAAAAAACAATTATTCCCTTCACATACATGTATTTATATGAATAAATTATTTCCATGCTTATATCTGTAAATACAGAAAAGAGGAATAAAATCTACCTTGAACCAAAAACGAAAAAGAGAAAAAAAACACAGAACCCACCAGTTCCACAGAGGAAAACCGTATCAGGGCACTTGCTCCAGTTGTAAACAATTCTGAAGTTGGTCAGTGGTGGGGAATCGTCTCCCATTCAGCCAGCAGCCCCCACGCAACAAGCGTCCTCATTGCAAAGCTGGGGCACCGTGCCGAGGCATCTGTGAGTAAACGTGAGCTGAGCCCCAGGCCAGTTGCTGCTGAACTATTCCTACCCGTCCCAGGTAAAACACCTGAATATATACAAGGACTTGAAAGCCTAGAGGAAGGGCCATAGAGCCACACGAGTGACAGCATGCCGGCCGACTTGGTGCCTGCAGGCCAGCCAGGATGGTCCTGGCCCTGGGTGCTCTTCTGGAAGATTTCCATTTCCCTGCCTGAGATACCCGTCCTGTCCCTGCCCCCACTGCTTTTTTCCTTCCTCACCTCTGCCCAGGGAGAAATTCCAGCAGCAGGTATAGGTGACACATCCTCTTCTTTAGCAGGTGGCAGCCTGGCAACTGCTACAGAAAGTCCAGCAGAGCCCCACTCACACTGGGCCACCCACAAAGCCGTGGCCTCTCACTCCCTCCCACCAGCCCAGCCCCGAGACTGCTGACAGGGCAGAGAAAATGGCGTCAGGCATGGCTGCAGGGCCTCTTGCTGCCTGGAGTGGTATTTATATTGATCTCAACCCAGGCACACCTGGGGAGGGCTGGCCGGCACGGTAAGGCTGCCCAGGTCAGCCAATCATCACCCCTCAGGGGCTCACAGTTGCAGAAAATGGAACTTGCTGAACCGGCCAGGTCCAAGGAACAGGTGTGGGCTCCTGAGAGTCAGGATAGACAAGGGGCTGCAGCTTTGGCTTGTTTTCTAATCATTTTATCTGGCCCATGAGTGGGAGACAACTTCAAGAAAACCCTCTCCTAATGAGAGGAACCCAGGAGTCAGGGAGAGGAGGGGTGGGTGGTGGTTGGAGACAGAGGCCTGGTGCCCCGGGTGCAGCGGAAGTCTCTGGAAGACCAGGTGGAGGGAGGCCGCACAGAGTGATGCCCAGGGTCACAGACCCGTCGCAGCTGCTGTTTGTTAGTTCAAGTCCTGCTCTGAGGTGCTCTGTGTCAGCTCTGAGCGACAGGTGAGCTGGGGGTGCTCTGCAATGAGGGCTATGTGCACGGTTCCTGTGTGCCCAGCCCTGCCACGGTACCTGCAAGGGTAGCTCTGTATCCTGGGAGGGGCCTGACCACGAGAGCCCCGTGGGCTGGGGTGGGGGTGGGGTACCTGCCCAGGTGAGCTCCATATTCTGGGATTGGTCTGACCACGAGAGCCCCATGGGCTGCTGGGGACCTGGTAAAGGATGTCAGGACAGTCAGTGAAGCCACCGAGGATATACCTCCAGCTGCTCCTAATTCCTACACCCTGCTGGTCATTCTACCAACCACCAGGACATGGTATTCTGTATTAGTCTTCAATGATGCCTTCTTTTGTATTCCATTAGTCCCAGAGTCACAAGAAATTTTGGCTTGTGAGTGGCAGGACTCAACATACAACTAAAACAATACTTCCGGGCCGTCTTGCCCCAAGGGTGCAAAAATTCCCACACCATCTTTGGGGAAAGCTTAGCTAAAGACCTAAAAGTTCTACCTCTGGAAAAGGAAACCCTCCTTCAGTACACAGACGACATTCTGATCGCCAGCCCTACTAAGGAGGCCTCTGAACTACCAAGCCAATAAAGGATAGAAGTTGTCCAAGAAAAAGCTCAAATATCACAGACTGCGGTGACCTGCCTGGGCTTCATTCTCACAGAAGGTCGGAGAAGCCCATCCCAGGAAAGGGAAGAAACCATTTGCAGCCTTACCCCTTTCTAAAACTAGAAGACAGCTTAGGGGTTCCTGGGGAGGCCAGGGTTTGCTGCTTCTGGATCCCTAACTACAGTCTACTAGCTGGGCCTCTATATGAAACACTGAAAGGAAAAGATGATGATCCTTTTGAATAGAATCCAGAAGTGGCCTTTCAAGAATGGAAAGAGCAGTCAATTCAGACCCTTGCCCTGGAACTCCCTAATTTAGCTAAACCCTTTGACCTTTACATTCCCGGTGAAAGGTGAATCGCCATTGGAGAATTAGTGCAAAAACTGGGACCACTTGAAATGGAACAATGCAAGAATGCCATCCAGGTAGGATAAACTACGGTCACCAAGGGGCTTGGCCCACTGCCACATCTGGCCAAGATACTGGCGGTATCTAAAAACCTGGAAATCAGCAGCCCAAAAGGCCACCTCCCTCCTAAGGGAAAAGGACCCCACGTGGTGATCCTAACCACCAACCATGGCCTGAAGTTTCAGGGTTCGCTCCGTGGGCACACCAACCTCGAGTGAGGAGGCCCTCCAACTCCAACATCCAGAGAGATAACCGGGGGCAACAGGGCACCATGACGACTCGTGTGAACATCACTTGACCTGGAGTTTCTCTCATAAAACAACAAGAGTGTGTCTCAAAAGAGTAGACTACTGCTTGCAGGACTTACTGCACCCAGAGGGGAGCTAATAATCTTGGCGGGGGAACTGTATATCACACTGTCACCATAGAAAAGCCTACAGACACCGTGATGATGGTGGCCAATAAGACCGGCTGGACTCCTGTTTACTTCAAAAGGCTGTTGACTCAGTGGCCATCATGGTCCTTGATCACCACTGACCCTGGACTGTCTGGGAGTTGAGCAGGCAGGGCTCTGACACCTGGTGCTGTTTGTACGTTAATTCAGGGGCCTAATTGAAGAAAGCGCAGACTACTGGTCAGAGCATCTAGGCTGGCAGAAACGGTCAGCCTAAGGTGGCTGAACAAATGTGGGGCGGGGTGAAACCGGCCCCCACAGCGTCTCTGCACATCTCTTTCCTGGACCCTTAAAGGTCATTAGAATCTATAACACTTCCAATGCTGGTGCTCAGGTGGACGAGCAGGGAGGCAGGGGGCCTGGGGACAATCAACGTCACCTGGAGGCTGCTGGGGAGAAGCTCTGACCCTCGCCCCCAGGTATGAGGGCTCCCAACTCAGCACTCAGCAGTTACAGAAGAAGGGTCTGCACCCTCAGCACTCCAAGAATGAGGAACGGGACAAAAGGCAGAGGAGGGGTTTGTCCCCAGCAAAGCCCATTAAAAATCCCTGGGAGATAAAAATAGAATCTGGGCAATAAAGTCAAGTCTAACCTTTTTTATCCTTTGTGCTTTGTCTAATTTCATGTGCTCCTAGGGTCCCGCATGCAGAGGTTCCACACCCGGCACTTCAGACCAGATTTCCTAGTGCAGAATGGCTGGGACGACACCTCAGCTCCTGGGGCCCAGTGCAGACTCCGCGATATAGAGCCTGAGCTGCAGCTAACCCGGCCCTCTAGAGTTCCGCCCCCTCCCTCCCACTGACTCTGACAGGATCTCTACACAGCAGCCCAGCCCACAGCCCACGGGGTAGTGCATGCTCTCACTTCTCCATTCTCTGATCAAAATATAAAATTTCCTTTGCTTGTGAACCAAACTCAGTCTCGATCTGTTGGCCCCAATGACACTGGGCAGGGGGACACTTGTTGGGGTCCACTCTGGAGGATCAGTAACAGAAATTGAGACTATTGTAACCTCAATGAACAGATGTGTGAGCCAAACTGTAGTTAACATAGAACAGAGTATAAGGCTCAGGTAAAATAAGATGTTTCTAACACTTCCATTTGATATTTCCATCACTTTATTATAAGCAAGTTCAGTGAAAAGGTTTGTCTTATTTGTCAGGTCAATATTAGAGAAACGAAGTGATTTCTTTCCAAGGATGTACATCTAATAATCTTGGTTAAAACTTCAATCTTGTTTTAAATGCTTTTCCATTGAAAATGATACCTCTCTTTCAGCTCCCCCATTTCTGAGAAGTATAAAATCTTATAATTTATTATTACCAAAGGGGAAAGGTGGGAGGAGGGATAAATTAACAGTTTGGGATTAACACATACACACTGCTATGTATAAAATAGATCATCAACAAGGAACTACTGTATAGCACAGGGAACTACACTCAACATTTTGCAATAAGCTATAAGGGGAAATAATCTGAAAAAGAATAGATATTTTTATTGACATCATCTATCAATGACAGTTAAAGTGTAACCTAAGGGAAGCTGGTGGTGAGTGCTTCTGACCCTGAAGACTTCAATCATCTAAAGTTTGGACTCTGCCTACTTCCCAAGGCCCTTAATGAACATATGTGTAGCCGTAGCTTAAAAAATTCCCCAGTTTGGGTTTCGGGGAGACACTGATTTTGAAAAAGCCCTGGTGTTCTCCTTACATGAATGGGACTCTTCCTACTGCTAAAACATGTCTGTCACACCCAGAGGATGGTATACCGTCTGATCGGGAAGAGTTTCGAAAAGGCATCTCATCTCCTCATCTCCTGGTGCTCGGGTTCACCCCTCCAGCGTCTTTACTAACAGTCTCCCCACTTGGAGATGTCAGCACTGTCAACATCCTGTTGCGTACAGTTTGGAATTTGTCCAGAGGATGAAGCGGAAGGATGAGGAACAAAGAGAGACAAGTCCTAGGTGTTCAGACAGGCACATGTCACTCTAATTTCCAATCAGGAAGACGAATTGACCAAAGGCTAGGGTTGCCCATGGAAACAGTATAGGGCTTGAGGAAATCCCGCTGCTTTGTGGCCAGTTCCCATAAACACAAGCTGAACAATGGAACTCAGGGGCAGTAAAATTCACGAAACTGCAGAGTTGAAAATATCCATCACTGAAAAATGTCTTGACGAAAGTCAGAGAAAAGGACTTGTAAGCAAGGGAGAATGGCAGGAGAGGGATCTGAGGAGGTAGAAAGGACTCACCATTAAGCACAAGAAAAGGAGCTGAACATTGCCAACATTGCAGTTGGCCAAAAAGGGTGTATGCGTTTTTTTCTGTATATATTCAAGAAAAGGGCATACACTTTTTTAGCCAACCAAACAGGTGGGCACTGGAAGTCAATACTACAAAAGATATCACTTCGCATCAGTCAGAAGAGCCATCCTCATAAAGCGTAAACAACAGAAATGCAGGACAGGGCAAGGAGAAGAGGGAGCCCTGTGAGACTTATAGTGGAAATGTATATTGCCAACGGCCATTCTGGAGAAGTGTATTGTGTTTACTAAAGCATCTAAAAAATGAGCTACAGAGCATAGGGCACTTGCACTCATGGGCGTATATCTTGGGAAAAACAAAAATCGAGAGGACACAGGCACCCCAATGTTTACCCCCTCTCTGTTTAAAAGATCTTCGACTAGGATATAACTTAAATGTCTCTGGAGGGAACAAATGGATAGAGATGTGGTACTTAGGTAGAGTGGAATATTATTCAGCCTGGAAATCAATGAAATATGGCCAGTTGTAACAACTCCGGAGGAGTTACGTATGATCATTCTAAGTGACATAATTCAAAAAGAAAAAGACACATATCATAAGATATCACTTAAAGGTGGAATCCAAAATGGCTACACATGAAATAAATTACAAAACAAAAACATAGTCAAATATGTAGAAAACACGCATAAGGCTGCTAAACGGGAAAGGTGGGGAGGGGTGAGGCATCATCCAGGAGGTTGAAATTAGCAAAGATACCATTCCAAATACCAAACTGATAATCAACAAGGCCTACACGGAAGCTAAAAGAACTGTACTCAGCACACTCAAGTCACCGGAAAAGAATATATACGACTGGTAAGAATCTGAAAAAGAATTTACTGATGTCTCTCTGTACGTGAATCAAGTGGATGTACAGCAGCAAGAAACAGAGCTTTGAAAATCAGCTGTAACCAATATAGTAATAAATTGAAAAAAATAAACGACAGAGAGACAGAGAAAACCTCTTACAACTTTTCCTCAGGGACGGTGATGCAACATGGATTGAACACATCTAGACCCACAGCAGGATGAGACATAAGGCTGGAAACTGTTTGCACTAAGAGAAATGTGAGGTTGGGTGAGGAAATGCACACCCTTTAAAGTAATACTACCTGGTACCCATTCAATGGGTCCCAAATCTGCAGGTTCAAGGGATCTTCCTACAGCTAAAACATGCATGGAAAACCCAGAGGACTGTACACCATGTGATCGGGAGATGTGTCTAAAATGCAGCTCATTTATCCTCTCCTGGTGCTCCTGTTCACCATTCCAGCCATGTTACTTAGAATCTCCCCACTTGGAGAATCAGCACATTTCAACTTCTGTTTCACACATTTTGCAAATTGTGAGGAGGATGAACGGGAAGAGGGGGAACCAATGAGAGAATAGTTGTAGGGGTTTGGACGGGCACATATCACTCTAATTTCCCATTAAGAATAAGAATTGAAAAAAGGCTCAGCCCGCCTCGCCAGAGCCAAAATAGGGCCTGAAGCAATCCTGCGGGTTTGAGGCCAGCTCACAAAAGAGCAACTTAAAAAATGGAGCTCAGGGTCACTGCAATTCACAAACCTGCAGAGTTATAAATGAAAACTAACGTCCAAAACTATGTTGAGGTAAGGCAAAGAAGAGGATCTGAATGCAAGACAGAATTGCAAGAAACAGATTTCAAGAGATAGATTGGACTCGTCTTTAAAGCACATGAAAAGCGGCAGAATTTCGACAATGATGCAGTTGGCCCAAAAGGGCGTATGCGTTTTTTCCTGATTATATCCAGGAAAAAACGCATACGCACTTTATGGGCAACGAAGCAAGCAAGCAATGCAAATGTGCACAACAAAGAAGTCTCATTTCCCACCGGTCAAAAGGGCCATCCTAAAAAATTGTAAAAACCAGAAATGCAGGACAGGCCATGGAGAACAGGGAGCCTTTATACGCTGATGGGCAGTGTGTGAACTGCCAAGAGCCACTCTGGAGAAGTGTATGGTGGTTCCTAAATCATCTAAAAAACAGAGCTACAGAGCATAGGACACTTCCAATCATGGGAGTATATCTAGGGAAGTCTAAAAATCAACAAGACACAAGCACACCACAGTTTAGGGCTACTCTGTTTACAAGAACCTCAACTTCAGTACACCTTAAATATCCCAGGAAAGAGAACAATGGATAAAGAAGATGTGGTACTTATGTACAATGGAATATCTCTTCACCATGAAATCAATGTAATAAGGCTAGTAGAAGGATAAAGAGTGGATTTAGGTCCGATAATACTACTTGAAATAAGTCAAACAGAAAAAGAAACATATCATAAGATATCACTTATAGAGGGAGGGTAAATATGGCTGCACAAGAAATGAATTACAGAACAGAACAGTGTCTCACATGTAGAAAACACACTTATGTCAGCTTAAGGGGAAAGGAGAGGTGGGGTGATGCATAAAACCAGAGTTTGAAATTAGCACAGATACCGTTCAATAAACCAAATAGATATTAGACAAGATCTACACCTTGCTTAATGAACTGGCCTCAACACACCTTATACACTGCAGAGAAATATATCTGAGTAATAAGAATCTTAAAATCCATGTATTGATATATCTCCATAAGGGAATCAAGTGTGTGCAGAGCGGCACAAACACAGCAGTGAAAATGAGCTAAACCCCATTATAGAAATAAATTTTAAAAACAAAACGCAGAAACAATGAAAGAGAGAAAAATTCTTACAAAATTTGCTCAGGGGCTGTGATGCAACCTGGGTTGACCACATATAAACCCACAGCTGGATAAGACATAACGCTGGACACTTGGGGCTGAGAGGATTGGTGAGTTTTGGTGAGCAACTGCCAAAAGTTTAATGCAATACTTCATGCTACTCATTCCAAGGGTCCCAACAATCCAGGTTGAAGGGAATCTTCCTACAGCTAAACCATGCTTGGGAAACCCAGCGACTGGTATACCATATGATCGGGAAAGGTTTCTAAAACGCACCTCATTTTTCCTCTCCTGGGGCTCCGGATCGACATTCCAGCCACTTTACTAACAACATCCCCACATGGAGAGTCAATGTCTTTAAGTTCTGTTATCACACAGGCTGCAGTTAGTGTGGAGGATGAATGGGAATAGGGGGAACCAGTGAGAAACTAGCTGTAGCGGTTTAAATGGGCACATGTCACTCTAATTTCACATCAGTAAGAAGAATAAACCAAAGGCACAGCAAGGTGCCCCAGAAGAAGAATAGGGCCTGAAGGAATCCTGTGGTTATGAGGCAAGATCACAAAAATATGAGCTGAAAAATGGAGCTAAGGGCCACTGCAATTCAAAAACGTGCAGAGTTATAAAGACCAACTATTTTAAAAAAATATATTGCAGTAAGGCTATGAAGAGGCATCGAAAGCAAGGCAGAAATGCAGGAAACCGATTTCAGGAGGTAGACTGGAATTGCATTTAAAGCATAGGAAAAGAGGCAGAACGTCGACAATGATGCACTTGGCCACAAAGGGCGTATGCGTTTTTTCCTGAATATATTCAGGAAAAAACGCATACGCCCTTTTTGGCCAACCAAGCAAGCTTGCAAAGGAAATCTGCACTACAATGAAGTCTCGCTTCCCCCCGGGCAAAAGGGCCATCTGAAAAAAGTGTAAAATGCAGAAAGGCAGGACAGGCCATGGAGAACTGGGAGCCTTGTTATGTTGATGGGCGGGATGTAAGTTGCCAACAGCCACTAGGGAGAACTGTATGGTGTTTCCTGAAACATCTAAAAAACAAAGCAACAGAGCCTAGGGCACTTCCACTTATGGTCCTATAGCTTAGGGAAATCAAAATCAAAAAGACACAGCCACCCCAAAGTTTGGGACGGCTCTGTTTACAAGAACCTCATTTACGGTACAAGTTCAATATCGCAGAAAGTGAAAAATGGATAAAGAAGTTGCGGTACTTACGTACAATGCAATATCACTCAGCAATGAAATCTATGTCATCAGGCCCGTAGCAGCATAATGAGTGGATTCAGGTATGATGATTCTAACTGAAATAAGTCACACAGAAAATGAAACATCATAAGATATCACTAATACACGGAATGTAAACTTGGCTACACAGGAACTGGATTACAAAAGAGAACAAGGTCTCAAATTTAGAAAACCAACTTATGCTTGCTTAAGGGGAAAGGTGAGTTGGGGTGCTGCATAAAACCAGAGATTGAAATGAGCACAGATAAAGTTCCTTAAGCCAAATATGGAATAGACAAGAGCTACTCCTTGCTCAACAAAATGGACTCAACACCCCATATTAAACGCCTAAGAATGTACCTGACTAGTAAGTATCTTAAAACCTATGGATTACTATGTCTCCGAAAGAGAATCAAGCATGTGTACAGGGGCATAAACGCAGCCGTGATAGGATTGGAGAGGTTCGGTGAGCAAATGAAGACCCTTTGAAATCATATTGCATGGTACCCATTCCACGGGTCTCAACTCTCCAGGTTTAAGGGATTCTTCCTTCAGCTAAAACATGCATGTGGAACCCAGAGTATGATCAACCGTGTGATCGTGAGTCATGTTCAAATATGTCTCAGTTCTCGTTCCCTGGTACTCAGGTGCAACATTCCAGACGCTTTACTAACACTCTTCCGACTTGGAGAGTCAGTGCCTTTAACCTCCTGTTTGGCCCAGTTTGCAATTTCTGCGGAAGATGAACAGGAATAGGGAGAACCAATGAGAGACTAGCTGGAGGTGTCTGGATGGGGCAAATTTAATGCTCATTTCGCACCAGGAAGAGGAATTAACCAAAGGCTCAACGTGCCGTGCCGGCACCAGATTAGGGCCTGAAGCAATATGCGGTGTTGCGGCCAGCTCACAAGAAAGCGAGTTGAAGAAAGGAGCTCAGGGGCACTGTAATTCACAAACCTGCAGAGTTATAAATGACAGCTATCATCCAAAAATATTCCGAAATAAGGCTGCCAAGAGGACTTGAAAGTGGGGCATAATTGCAGGAGGTAGACTGGATTCGATTTAAAGCATAGGAAAAGAGGCAGAACGTCGACAATGATGCACTTGGCCAAAAAGGGCGTATGCGTTTTTTCCTGAATATATTCAGGAAAAAACGCATACGCCCTTTTTGGCCAACCAAGCAAGCTTGCAAAGGAAATCTGCACTACAATGAAGTCTCACTTGCCCCAGGTCAAAAGGGCCATCTGAAAAAAGTGTAAAATCCAGAAAGGCAGGACAGGCCATGGAGAACTGGGAGCCTTGTTATGCTGATGGGCGGGATGTAAATTGCCAACAGCCACTTGGGAGAAGTGTACAGTGTTTCCTGAAACATCTTAGAAACAAAGCAACAGAGCCTAGGGCACATCCACTTATGGTCCTGTAGCTTAGGGAAATTAAAATCAAAAAGACACAGCCACCACAAAATTTGGGACAGCTCTGTTTACAAGAACCTCGTTTACGTGACAAGTTCAATATCGCAGAAAGTGAAAAATGGATAAAGAACTTGTGGTACTTTCGTACAATGCAATATAACTCAGCAATGAAATCTTTGTCATCAGGCCCGTAGCAGCATAATGAGTGGATTTAGGTATGATGATTCTAACTGAAATAAGTCAAACAGGAAAAGAAACTTCATAAGATATCACTAATACATGGAATGTAAACTTGGCTACACAGGAACTGGATTACAAAAGAGAACAGGGTCTCAAATTTAGAAAACCAACTTATGCTTGCTTAAGGGCAAAGGTGAGTTGGGGTGCTGCATAAAACCAGAGATTGAAATGAGCACAGATAAAGTTCCTTAAGCCAAATATGGTATAGACAAGAGCTACTCCTTGCTCAACGAAATGGACTCAACACCCCATATTAAACACCTAAGAATGTACCTGACTAGTAAGTATCTTAAAACCTATGGATTGCTATGTCTCCGAAAGGGAATCAAGCATGTGTACAGGGGCATAAACGCAGCAGTGATAGGATTGGAGAGGTTCGGTGAGCAAATGAAGACCCTTTGAAGTCATATTGCATGGTACCCATTCCACGGGTCTCAACTCTCCAGGTTTAAGGGATTCTTCCTTCAGCTAAAACATGCATATGGATCCCACAGTATGATCAACCATGTGATCGGTAGACGTGTTCCAATATGTCTCAGTACTCGTCGCCTGGTACTCGGGTGCAACATTCCAGACGCTTTACTAACACTCTCCCGACTTGGAGAGTCAGTGCCTTTAACCTCCTGTTTGGCCCAGTTTGCAATTTCTGCGGAAGATGAACAGGAATAGGGAGAACCAATGAGAGACTAGCTGGAGGTGTCTGGACGGGCAAATTTAACTCTCATTTCCCACCAGGAAGAGGAATTAACCAAAGGCTCAGCGTGCCGTGCCGGAACCAGATTAGGGCCTGAAGCAATCCTGCGGTGTTGCGGCCAGCTCACAAGAAAACGAGTTGAAGAAAGGAGATCAGGGGCACTGTAATTCACAAACCTGCAGAGTTATAAATGACAGCTATCGTCCAAAAATATACTGAAGTAAGGCTGCCAAGAGGACTTGAAAGCGGGGCAGAATTGCAGGAAACCGATTTCAGGAGGTAGACTGGAATTGCATTTAAAGCATAGGAAAAGAGGCAGAACGTCCACAATAATGCACTTGGCCAAAAAGGGCGTATGCGTTTTTTCCTGAATATATTCAGGAAAAAACCCATACGCCCTTTTTGGCCAACCAAGCAAGCTTGCAAAGGAAATCTGCACTACAATGAAGTCTCACTTCCCCCCGGTCAAAAGGGCCATCTGAAAAAAGTGTAAAATCCAGAAAGGCAGGACAGGCCATGGAGAACAGGGAGCCTTGTTATGCTGATGGGCGGGATGTAAATTGCCAACAGCCACTGGGGAGAAGTGTATGGTGTTTCCTGAAACATCTAAAAAACAAAGCAACAGAGCCTAGGGCACTTCCACTTATGGTCCTATAGCTTAGGGAAATTAAAATCAAAAAGACACAGCCACCCCAAAATTTGGGACGGCTCTGTTTACAGGAACCTCTTCTGCAGCACAAGTTAAATATGCCAGAGAGCAAATTATGGATAAAGAAGTTGCGGTACTTACGTACAACAGAATACCTCTCAGCAATGAAAACTATGTCACCAGGCCCGTACCAGCATAATGAGTGGATGAGGCACGGTGATTCTAAGTGAAAAAAGTCACACAGAAAAAGAAACCTCATAAGGTACCACTAACACATGGAATGCGAACTTGGCTACACAGGAACTGAATTACAAAACAGAACAGGGTCTCATGTTTAGAAAACCAACTTATGTTTGCTTAAAGGGGAAGGTGAGTTGGGGTGCTGCATAAAACCTGTGTTTGAAATTAGCACAGATACCGTTCCATAAGCTAAATATGTAATAGACAAGACCTACCCCTTTCTCAAGGAAATGGACTCAACAATGAGATATCACCTCACACCTGGTAGAATGGGCATCATCAGAAAATCTACAAACAAAAAATGCTGGAAAGCGTGTGGAGAAATGGAACCCTCTTCCACTATTGTTGGGAATATAAATTGATACAGTCACTATGGAGAACAATATGGAGTTTCTTAAGAAACTAACAGTAGAATTACCATATGATACAGCAATCCCAGTTCTGAACATATACCCAGACAAAACCATAAATCAAAAAGAGACGTTCACCGCAATGTTCATTGCCTCACTCTTTACAATATCGAGGTAATGGAAGCAACCTAAATGCCCACAGACAGACGAATGCATAAAGCTGTGGTACATATATAAAATGGAATATTACTAAGCCATGAAAAGGAATGAAATTGGGTCATTTGTAGAGACGTCGATGGATCTAGAGAGTGTCATACAGAGTGAAGTAAGTCAGAAAGAGAAAAACAAATCTTGTATATTCATGCATATATGTGGAACCTAGAAAAACTGTACAGGTTAACCATTTTGCAAGGCATAAATAGAGCAACAGATGTAGACAACAAACATATGGACAACAAGGGGGGAAAGCTGTTGGGGGTGTGGTGGTGGGAGGAGTTGAGAGACTGGGATTGACATGTATACATGTATATGTATAAAATAGATAACCAATAAGAACCTGCTGTATAAAAATATAAAATAAAATTCAAAATTAAAAAGAAATAAAATTTAAAAAAAAAACAGAAAAAACAATTATTCCCTTCACATACATGTATTTATATGAATAAATTATTTCCATGCTTATATCTGTAAATACAGAAAAGAGGAATAAAATCTACCTTGAACCAAAAACGAAAAAGAGAAAAAAAACACAGAACCCACCAGTTCCACAGAGGAAAACCGTATCAGGGCACTTGCTCCAGTTGTAAACAATTCTGAAGTTGGTCAGTGGTGGGGAATCGTCTCCCATTCAGCCAGCAGCCCCCACGCAACAAGCGTCCTCATTGCAAAGCTGGGGCACCGTGCCGAGGCATCTGTGAGTAAACGTGAGCTGAGCCCCAGGCCAGTTGCTGCTGAACTATTCCTACCCGTCCCAGGTAAAACACCTGAATATATACAAGGACTTGAAAGCCTAGAGGAAGGGCCATAGAGCCACACGAGTGACAGCATGCCGGCCGACTTGGTGCCTGCAGGCCAGCCAGGATGGTCCTGGCCCTGGGTGCTCTTCTGGAAGATTTCCATTTCCCTGCCTGAGATACCCGTCCTGTCCCTGCCCCCACTGCTTTTTTCCTTCCTCACCTCTGCCCAGGGAGAAATTCCAGCAGCAGGTATAGGTGACACATCCTCTTCTTTAGCAGGTGGCAGCCTGGCAACTGCTACAGAAAGTCCAGCAGAGCCCCACTCACACTGGGCCACCCACAAAGCCGTGGCCTCTCACTCCCTCCCACCAGCCCAGCCCCGAGACTGCTGACAGGGCAGAGAAAATGGCGTCAGGCATGGCTGCAGGGCCTCTTGCTGCCTGGAGTGGTATTTATATTGATCTCAACCCAGGCACACCTGGGGAGGGCTGGCCGGCACGGTAAGGCTGCCCAGGTCAGCCAATCATCACCCCTCAGGGGCTCACAGTTGCAGAAAATGGAACTTGCTGAACCGGCCAGGTCCAAGGAACAGGTGTGGGCTCCTGAGAGTCAGGATAGACAAGGGGCTGCAGCTTTGGCTTGTTTTCTAATCATTTTATCTGGCCCATGAGTGGGAGACAACTTCAAGAAAACCCTCTCCTAATGAGAGGAACCCAGGAGTCAGGGAGAGGAGGGGTGGGTGGTGGTTGGAGACAGAGGCCTGGTGCCCCGGGTGCAGCGGAAGTCTCTGGAAGACCAGGTGGAGGGAGGCCGCACAGAGTGATGCCCAGGGTCACAGACCCGTCGCAGCTGCTGTTTGTTAGTTCAAGTCCTGCTCTGAGGTGCTCTGTGTCAGCTCTGAGCGACAGGTGAGCTGGGGGTGCTCTGCAATGAGGGCTATGTGCACGGTTCCTGTGTGCCCAGCCCTGCCACGGTACCTGCAAGGGTAGCTCTGTATCCTGGGAGGGGCCTGACCACGAGAGCCCCGTGGGCTGGGGTGGGGGTGGGGTACCTGCCCAGGTGAGCTCCATATTCTGGGATTGGTCTGACCACGAGAGCCCCATGGGCTGCTGGGGACCTGGTAAAGGATGTCAGGACAGTCAGTGAAGCCACCGAGGATATACCTCCAGCTGCTCCTAATTCCTACACCCTGCTGGTCATTCTACCAACCACCAGGACATGGTATTCTGTATTAGTCTTCAATGATGCCTTCTTTTGTATTCCATTAGTCCCAGAGTCACAAGAAATTTTGGCTTGTGAGTGGCAGGACTCAACATACAACTAAAACAATACTTCCGGGCCGTCTTGCCCCAAGGGTGCAAAAATTCCCACACCATCTTTGGGGAAAGCTTAGCTAAAGACCTAAAAGTTCTACCTCTGGAAAAGGAAACCCTCCTTCAGTACACAGACGACATTCTGATCGCCAGCCCTACTAAGGAGGCCTCTGAACTACCAAGCCAATAAAGGATAGAAGTTGTCCAAGAAAAAGCTCAAATATCACAGACTGCGGTGACCTGCCTGGGCTTCATTCTCACAGAAGGTCGGAGAAGCCCATCCCAGGAAAGGAAAGAAACCATTTTCAGCCTTACCCCTTTCTAAAACTAGAAGACAGCTTAGGGGTTCCTGGGGAGGCCAGGGTTTGCTGCTTCTGGATCCCTAACTACAGTCTACTAGCTGGGCCTCTATATGAAACACTGAAAGGAAAAGATGATGATCCTTTTGAATAGAATCCAGAAGTGGCCTTTCAAGAATGGAAAGAGCAGTCAATTCAGACCCTTGCCCTGGAACTCCCTAATTTAGCTAAACCCTTTGACCTTTACATTCCCGGTGAAAGGTGAATCGCCATTGGAGAATTAGTGCAAAAACTGGGACCACTTGAAATGGAACAATGCAAGAATGCCATCCAGGTAGGATAAACTACGGTCACCAAGGGGCTTGGCCCACTGCCACATCTGGCCAAGATACTGGCGGTATCTAAAAACCTGGAAATCAGCAGCCCAAAAGGCCACCTCCCTCCTAAGGGAAAAGGACCCCACGTGGTGATCCTAACCACCAACCATGGCCTGAAGTTTCAGGGTTCGCTCCGTGGGCACACCAACCTCGAGTGAGGAGGCCCTCCAACTCCAACATCCAGAGAGATAACCGGGGGCAACAGGGCACCATGACGACTCGTGTGAACATCACTTGACCTGGAGTTTCTCTCATAAAACAACAAGAGTGTGTCTCAAAAGAGTAGACTACTGCTTGCAGGACTTACTGCACCCAGAGGGGAGCTAATAATCTTGGCGGGGGAACTGTATATCACACTGTCACCATAGAAAAGCCTACAGACACCGTGATGATGGTGGCCAATAAGACCGGCTGGACTCCTGTTTACTTCAAAAGGCTGTTGACTCAGTGGCCATCATGGTCCTTGATCACCACTGACCCTGGACTGTCTGGGAGTTGAGCAGGCAGGGCTCTGACACCTGGTGCTGTTTGTACGTTAATTCAGGGGCCTAATTGAAGAAAGCGCAGACTACTGGTCAGAGCATCTAGGCTGGCAGAAACGGTCAGCCTAAGGTGGCTGAACAAATGTGGGGCGGGGTGAAACCGGCCCCCACAGCGTCTCTGCACATCTCTTTCCTGGACCCTTAAAGGTCATTAGAATCTATAACACTTCCAATGCTGGTGCTCAGGTGGACGAGCAGGGAGGCAGGGGGCCTGGGGACAATCAACGTCACCTGGAGGCTGCTGGGGAGAAGCTCTGACCCTCGCCCCCAGGTATGAGGGCTCCCAACTCAGCACTCAGCAGTTACAGAAGAAGGGTCTGCACCCTCAGCACTCCAAGAATGAGGAACGGGACAAAAGGCAGAGGAGGGGTTTGTCCCCAGCAAAGCCCATTAAAAATCCCTGGGAGATAAAAATAGAATCTGGGCAATAAAGTCAAGTCTAACCTTTTTTATCCTTTGTGCTTTGTCTAATTTCATGTGCTCCTAGGGTCCCGCATGCAGAGGTTCCACACCCGGCACTTCAGACCAGATTTCCTAGTGCAGAATGGCTGGGACGACACCTCAGCTCCTGGGGCCCAGTGCAGACTCCGCGATATAGAGCCTGAGCTGCAGCTAACCTGGCCCTCTAGAGTTCCGCCCCCTCCCTCCCACTGACTCTGACAGGATCTCTACACAGCAGCCCAGCCCACAGCCCACGGGGTAGTGCATGCTCTCACTTCTCCATTCTCTGATCAAAATATAAAATTTCCTTTGCTTGTGAACCAAACTCAGTCTCGATCTGTTGGCCCCAATGACACTGGGCAGGGGGACACTTGTTGGGGTCCACTCTGGAGGATCAGTAACAGAAATTGAGACTATTGTAACCTCAATGAACAGATGTGTGAGCCAAACTGTAGTTAACATAGAACAGAGTATAAGGCTCAGGTAAAATAAGATGTTTCTAACACTTCCATTTGATATTTCCATCACTTTATTATAAGCAAGTTCAGTGAAAAGGTTTGTCTTATTTGTCAGGTCAATATTAGAGAAACGAAGTGATTTCTTTCCAAGGATGTACATCTAATAATCTTGGTTAAAACTTCAATCTTGTTTTAAATGCTTTTCCATTGAAAATGATACCTCTCTTTCAGCTCCCCCATTTCTGAGAAGTATAAAATCTTATAATTTATTATTACCAAAGGGGAAAGGTGGGAGGAGGGATAAATTAACAGTTTGGGATTAACACATACACACTGCTATGTATAAAATAGATCATCAACAAGGAACTACTGTATAGCACAGGGAACTACACTCAACATTTTGCAATAAGCTATAAGGGGAAATAATCTGAAAAAGAATAGATATTTTTATTGACATCATCTATCAATGACAGTTAAAGTGTAACCTAAGGGAAGCTGGTGGTGAGTGCTTCTGACCCTGAAGACTTCAATCATCTAAAGTTTGGACTCTGCCTACTTCCCAAGGCCCTTAATGAACATATGTGTAGCCGTAGCTTAAAAAATTCCCCAGTTTGGGTTTCGGGGAGACACTGATTTTGAAAAAGCCCTGGTGTTCTCCTTACATGAATGGGACTCTTCCTACTGCTAAAACATGTCTGTCACACCCAGAGGATGGTATACCGTCTGATCGGGAAGAGTTTCGAAAAGGCATCTCATCTCCTCATCTCCTGGTGCTCGGGTTCACCCCTCCAGCGTCTTTACTAACAGTCTCCCCACTTGGAGATGTCAGCACTGTCAACATCCTGTTGCGTACAGTTTGGAATTTGTCCAGAGGATGAAGCGGAAGGATGAGGAACAAAGAGAGACAAGTCCTAGGTGTTCAGACAGGCACATGTCACTCTAATTTCCAATCAGGAAGACGAATTGACCAAAGGCTAGGGTTGCCCATGGAAACAGTATAGGGCTTGAGGAAATCCCGCTGCTTTGTGGCCAGTTCCCATAAACACAAGCTGAACAATGGAACTCAGGGGCAGTAAAATTCACGAAACTGCAGAGTTGAAAATATCCATCACTGAAAAATGTCTTGACGAAAGTCAGAGAAAAGGACTTGTAAGCAAGGGAGAATGGCAGGAGAGGGATCTGAGGAGGTAGAAAGGACTCGCCATTAAGCACAAGAAAAGGAGCTGAACATTGCCAACATTGCAGTTGGCCAAAAAGGGTGTATGCGTTTTTTTCTGTATATATTCAAGAAAAGGGCATACACTTTTTTAGCCAACCAAACAGGTGGGCACTGGAAGTCAATACTACAAAAGATATCACTTCGCATCAGTCAGAAGAGCCATCCTCATAAAGCGTAAACAACAGAAATGCAGGACAGGGCAAGGAGAAGAGGGAGCCCTGTGAGACTTATAGTGGAAATGTATATTGCCAACGGCCATTCTGGAGAAGTGTATTGTGTTTACTAAAGCATCTAAAAAATGAGCTACAGAGCATAGGGCACTTGCACTCATGGGCGTATATCTTGGGAAAAACAAAAATCGAGAGGACACAGGCACCCCAATGTTTACCCCCTCTCTGTTTAAAAGATCTTCGACTAGGATATAACTTAAATGTCTCTGGAGGGAACAAATGGATAGAGATGTGGTACTTAGGTAGAGTGGAATATTATTCAGCCTGGAAATCAATGAACTATGGCCAGTTGTAACAACTCCGGAGGAGTTACGTATGATCATTCTAAGTGACATAATTCAAAAAGAAAAAGACACATATCATAAGATATCACTTAAAGGTGGAATCCAAAATGGCTACACATGAAATAAATTACAAAACAAAAACATAGTCAAATATGTAGGAAACACGCATAAGGCTGCTAAACGGGAAAGGTGGGGAGGGGTGAGGCATCATCCAGGAGGTTGAAATTAGCAAAGATACCATTCCAAATACCAAACTGATAATCAACAAGGCCTACACGGAAGCTAAAAGAACTGCACTCAGCACACTCAAGTCACCGGAAAAGAATATATACGACTGGTAAGAATCTGAAAAAGAATTTACTGATGTCTCTCTGTACGTGAATCAAGTGGATGTACAGCAGCAAGAAACAGAGCTTTGAAAATCAGCTGTAACCAATATAGTAATAAATTGAAAAAAATAAACGACAGAGAGACAGAGAAAACCTCTTACAACTTTTCCTCAGGGACGGTGATGCAACATGGATTGAACACATCTAGACCCACAGCAGGATGAGACATAAGGCTGGAAACTGTTTGCACTAAGAGAAATGTGAGGTTGGGTGAGGAAATGCACACCCTTTAAAGTAATACTACCTGGTACCCATTCAATGGGTCCCAAATCTGCAGGTTCAAGGGATCTTCCTACAGCTAAAACATGCATGGAAAACCCAGAGGACTGTACACCATGTGATCGGGAGATGTGTCTAAAATGCAGCTCATTTATCCTCTCCTGGTGCTCTTGTTCACCATTCCAGCCATGTTACTTAGAATCTCCCCACTTGGAGAATCAGCACATTTCAACTTCTGTTTCACACATTTTGCAAATTGTGAGGAGGATGAACGGGAAGAGGGGGAACCAATGAGAGAATAGTTGTAGGGGTTTGGACGGGCACATATCACTCTAATTTCCCATTAAGAATAAGAATTGAAAAAAGGCTCAGCCCGCCTCGCCAGAGCCAAAATAGGGCCTGAAGCAATCCTGCGGGTTTGAGGCCAGCTCACAAAAGAGCAACTTAAAAAATGGAGCTCAGGGTCACTGCAATTCACAAACCTGCAGAGTTATAAATGAAAACTAACGTCCAAAAATATGTTGAGGTAAGGCAAAGAAGAGGATCTGAATGCAAGACAGAATTGCAAGAAACAGATTTCAAGAGATAGATTGGACTCGTCTTTAAAGCACATGAAAAGCGGCAGAATTTCGACAATGATGCAGTTGGCCCAAAAGGGCGTATGCGTTTTTTCCTGATTATATCCAGGAAAAAACGCATACGCACTTTATGGGCAACGAAGCAAGCAAGCAATGCAAATGTGCACAACAAAGAAGTCTCATTTCCCACCGGTCAAAAGGGCCATCCTAAAAAATTGTAAAAACCAGAAATGCAGGACAGGCCATGGAGAACAGGGAGCCTTTATACGCTGATGGGCAGTGTGTGAACTGCCGAGAGCCACTCTGGAGAAGTGTATGGTGGTTCCTAAATCATCTAAAAAACAGAGCTACAGAGCATAGGACACTCCCAATCATGGGAGTATATCTAGGGAAGTCTAAAAATCAACAAGACACAAGCACACCACAGTTTAGGGCTACTCTGTTTACAAGAACCTCAACTTCAGTACACCTTAAATATCCCAGGAAAGAGAACAATGGATAAAGAAGATGTGGTACTTATGTACAATGGAATATCTCTTCACCATGAAATCAATGTAATAAGGCTAGTAGAAGGATAAAGAGTGGATTTAGGTCCGATAATACTACTTGAAATAAGTCAAACAGAAAAAGAAACATATCATAAGATATCACTTATAGAGGGAGGGTAAATATGGCTGCACAAGAAATGAATTATAGAACAGAACAGTGTCTCACATGTAGAAAACACACTTATGTCAGCTTAAGGGGAAAGGAGAGGTGGGGTGATGCATAAAACCAGAGTTTGAAATTAGCACAGATACCGTTCAATAAACCAAATAGATATTAGACAAGATCTACACCTTGCTTAATGAACTGGCCTCAACACACCTTATACACTGCAGAGAAATATATCTGAGTAATAAGAATCTTAAAATCCATGTATTGATATATCTCCATAAGGGAATCAAGTGTGTGCAGAGCGGCACAAACACAGCAGTGAAAATGAGCTAAACCCCATTATAGAAATAAATTTTAAAAACAAAACGCAGAAACAATGAAAGAGAGAAAAATTCTTACAAAATTTGCTCAGGGGCTGTGATGCAACCTGGGTTGACCACATATAAACCCACAGCTGGATAAGACATAAGGCTGGACACTTGGGGCTGAGAGGATTGGTGAGCTTTGGTGAGCAACTGCCAAAAGTTTAATGCAATACTTCATGCTACTCATTCCAAGGGTCCCAACAATCCAGGTTGAAGGGAATCTTCCTACAGCTAAACGATGCTTGGGAAACCCAGCGACTGGTATACCATATGATCGGGAAAGGTTTCTAAAACGCACCTCATTTTTCCTCTCCTGGGGCTCCGGATCGACATTCCAGCCACTTTACTAACAACATCCCCACATGGAGAGTCAATGTCTTTAAGTTCTGTTATCACACAGGCTGCAGTTAGTGTGGAGGATGAATGGGAATAGGGGGAACCAGTGAGAAACTAGCTGTAGCGGTTTAAATGGGCACATGTCACTCTAATTTCACATCAGTAAGAAGAATAAACCAAAGGCACAGCAAGGTGCCCCAGAAGAAGAATAGGGCCTGAAGGAATCCTGTGGTTATGAGGCAAGATCACAAAAATATGAGCTGAAAAATGGAGCTAAGGACCACTGCAATTCAAAAACGTGCAGAGTTATAAAGACCAACTATTTTAAAAAAATATATTGCAGTAAGGCTATGAAGAGGCATCGAAAGCAAGGCAGAAATGCAGGAAACCGATTTCAGGAGGTAGACTGGAATTGCATTTAAAGCATAGGAAAAGAGGCAGAACGTCGACAATGATGCACTTGGCCACAAAGGGCGTATGCGTTTTTTCCTGAATATATTCAGGAAAAAACGCATACGCCCTTTTTGGCCAACCAAGCAAGCTTGCAAAGGAAATCTGCACTACAATGAAGTCTCACTTCCCCCCGGTCAAAAGGGCCATCTGAAAAAAGTGTAAAATCCAGAAAGGCAGGACAGGCCATGGAGAACTGGGAGTCTTGTTATGTTGATGGGCGGGATGTAAGTTGCCAACAGCCACTAGGGAGAAGTGTATGGTGTTTCCTGAAACATCTAAAAAACAAAGCAACAGAGCCTAGGGCACTTCCACTTATGGTCCTATAGCTTAGGGAAATTAAAATCAAAAAGACACAGCCACCCCAAAGTTTGGGACGGCTCTGTTTACAAGAACCTCATTTACGGTACAAGTTCAATATCGCAGAAAGTGAAAAATGGATAAAGAAGTTGCGGTACTTACGTACAATGCAATATCACTCAGCAATGAAATCTATGTCATCAGGCCCGTAGCAGCATAATGAGTGGATTCAGGTATGATGATTCTAACTGAAATAAGTCACACAGAAAATGAAACATCATAAGATATCACTAATACACGGATTGTAAACTTGGCTACACAGGAACTGGATTACAAAAGAGAACAAGGTCTCAAATTTAGAAAACCAACTTATGCTTGCTTAAGGGGAAAGGTGAGTTGGGGTGCTGCATAAAACCAGAGATTGAAATGAGCACAGATAAAGTTCCTTAAGCCAAATATGGAATAGACAAGAGCTACTCCTTGCTCAACAAAATGGACTCAACACCCCATATTAAACGCCTAAGAATGTACCTGACTAGTAAGTATCTTAAAACCTATGGATTACTATGTCTCCGAAAGAGAATCAAGCATGTGTACAGGGGCATAAACGCAGCTGTGATAGGATTGGAGAGGTTCGGTGAGCAAATGAAGACCCTTTGAAATCATATTGCATGGTACCCATTCCACGGGTCTCAACTCTCCAGGTTTAAGGGATTCTTCCTTCAGCTAAAACATGCATGTGGAACCCAGAGTATGATCAACCGTGTGATCGTGAGTCATGTTCAAATATGTCTGAGTTCTCGTTCCCTGGTACTCAGGTGCAACATTCCAGACGCTTTACTAACACTCTTCCGACTTGGAGAGTCAGTGCCTTTAACCTCCTGTTTGGCCCAGTTTGCAATTTCTGCGGAAGATGAACAGGAATAGGGAGAACCAATGAGAGACTAGCTGGAGGTGTCTGGATGGGGCAAATTTAATGCTCATTTCGCACCAGGAAGAGGAATTAACCAAAGGCTCAGCGTGCCGTGCCGGAACCAGATTAGGGCCTGAAGCAATATGCGGTGTTGCGGCCAGCTCACAAGAAAGCGAGTTGAAGAAAGGAGCTCAGGGGCACTGTAATTCACAAACCTGCAGAGTTATAAATGACAGCTATCATCCAAAAATATTCCGAAATAAGGCTGCCAAGAGGACTTGAAAGCGGGGCATAATTGCAGGAAACCAATTTCAGGAGGTAGACTGGATTCGATTTAAAGCATAGGAAAAGAGGCAGAACGTCGACAATGATGCACTTGGCCAAAACGGGCGTATGTGTTTTTTCCTGAATATATTCAGGAAAAGACGTATACGCCCTTTTTGGCCAACCAAGCAAGCTTGCAAAGGAAATCTGCACTACAATGAATTCTCACTTCCCCCTGGTCAAAAGGGCCATCTGAAAAAAGTGTAAAATCCAGAAAGGCAGGACACGACATGGAGAACTGGGAGCCTTGTTATGCTGATGGGCGGGATGTAAATTGCCAACAGCCACTCGGGAGAAGTGTATGGTGTTTCCTGAAACATCTAAAAAACAAAGCAACAGAGCCTAGGGCACTTCCACTTATGGTCCTATAGCTTAGGGAAATCAAAATCAAAAAGACACAGCCACCCCTAAGTTTGGGAAGGCTCTGTTTACAAGAAACTCCTTTACGGGACAAGTTCAATATCGCAGAAAGTGAAAAATGGATAAAGCAGTTGTGGTACTTACGTACAATGCAATATCACTCAGCAATGAAATCTATGTCATCAGGCCCGTAGCAGCATAATGAGTGGATTCAGGTATGATGATTCTATCTGAAATAAGTCACACAGAAAAAGAAACATCATAAGATATCACTAATACACGGAATGTAAACTTGGCTACACAGGAACTGGATTACAAAACAGAACAGGGTCTCAAATTTAGAAAACCAACTTATGCTTGCTTAAGGGGAAAGGTGAGTTGGAGTGCTGCATAAAACCAGAGATTGAAATGAGCACAGATAAAGTTCCTTAAGCCAAATATGGAATAGACAAGAGCTTCTCCTTGCTCAACAAAATGGACTCAACACCCCATATTAAATGCCTAAGAATGTACCTGACTAGTAAGTATCTTAAAACCTATGGATTGCTATGTCTCCAAAAGAGAATCAAGCGTGTGTACAGGGGCATAAACGCAGCAGTGATAGGATTGGAGAGGTTCGGTGAGCAAATGAAGACCCTTTGAATTCATATTGCATGGTACCCATTCCACGGGTCTCAACTCTCCAGGTTTAAGGGATTCTTCCTTCAGCTAAAGCATGCATGTGGAACCCAGAGTATGATCAACCGTGTGATCGGGAGACGTGTTCCAATATGTCTCAGTTCTCATCCCCTGGTACTCGGGTGCAACATTCCAGACGCTTTACTAACACTCTCCCGACTTGGAGAGTCAGTGCCTTTAACCTCCTGTTTAGGCTAGTTTGCAATTTCTGCGGAAGATGAACAGGAATAGGGAGAACCAATGAGAGACTAGCTGGAGGTGTCTGGACGGGCAAATTTAACTCTCATTTCCCACCAGGAAGAGGAATTAACCAAAGGCTCAGCGTGCCATGCTGGAACCAGATTAGGGCCTGAAGCAATCCTGCGGTGTTGCGGCCAGATCACAAGAAAGCGAGCTGAAGAAAGGAGCTCAGGGACACTGTAATTCACAAACCTGCAGAGTTATAAATGACAGCTATCGTCCAAAAATATACTGAAGTAAGGCTGCCAAGAGGACTTGAAAGTGGTGCAGAATTGCAGGAAACCGATTTCAGGAGGTAGACTGGAATTGCATTTAAAGCATAGGAAAAGAGGCAGAACGTCGAAAATGATGCACTTGGCCAAAAAGGGCGTATGCGTTTTTTCCTGAATATATTCAGGAAAAAACGCATACGCCCTTTTTGGCCAACCAAGCAAGCTTGCAAAGGAAATCTGCACTACAATGAAGTCTCACTTCCCCCCGGTCAAAAGGGCCATCTGAAAAAAGTGTAAAATCCAGAAAGGCAGGACAGGCCATGGAGAACTGGGAGCCTTGTTATGCTGATGGGCGGGATGTAAATTGCCAACAGCCACTTGGGAGAAGTGTACAGTGTTTCCTGAAACATCTTAGAAACAAAGCAACAGAGCCTAGGGCACATCCACTTATGGTCCTGTAGCTTAGGGAAATTAAAATCAAAAAGACACAGCCACCCCAAAATTTGGGACGGCTCTGTTTACAAGAACCTCGTTTACGTGACAAGTTCAATATCGCAGAAAGTGAAAAATGGATAAAGAACTTGTGGTACTTTCGTACAATGCAATATAACTCAGCAATGAAATCTTTGTCATCAGGCCCGTAGCAGCATAATGAGTGGATTCAGGTATGATGATTCTAACTGAAATAAGTCACACAGGAAAAGAAACTTCATAAGATATCACTAATACATGGAATGTAAACTTGGCTACACAGGAACTGGATTACAAAAGAGAACAGGGTCTCAAATTTAGAAAACCAACTTATGCTTGCTTAAGGGCAAAGGTGAGTTGGGGTGCTGCATAAAACCAGAGACTGAAATGAGCACAGATAAAGTTTCTTAAGCCAAATATGGTATAGACAAGAGCTACTCCTTGCTCAACGAAATGGACTCAACACCCCATATTAAACACCTAAGAATGTACCTGACTAGTAAGTATCTTAAAACCTATGGATTGCTATGTCTCCGAAAGGGAATCAAGCATGTGTACAGGGGCATAAACGCAGCAGTGATAGGATTGGAGAGGTTCGGTGAGCAAATGAAGACCCTTTGAAGTCATATTGCATGGTACCCATTCCACGGGTCTCAACTCTCCAGGTTTAAGGGATTCTTCCTTCAGCTAAAACATGCATATGGATCCCACAGTATGATCAACCGTGTGATCGGTAGACGTGTTCCAATATGTCTCAGTACTCGTCGCCTGGTACTCGGGTGCAACATTCCAGACGCTTTACTAACACTCTCCCGACTTGGAGAGTCAGTGCCTTTAACCTCCTGTTTGGCCCAGTTTTCAATTTCTGCGGAAGATGAACAGGAATAGGGAGAACCAATGAGAGACTAGCTGGAGGTGTCTGGACGGGAAAATGTAACTCTCATTTCCCACCAGGAAGAGGAATTAACCAAAGGCTCAGCGTGCCGTGCCGGAACCAGATTAGGGCCTGAAGCAATCCTGCGGTGTTGCGGCCAGCTCACAAGAAAGCGAGTTGAAGAAAGGAGATCAGGGGCACTGTAATTCACAAACCTGCAGAGTTATAAATGACAGCTATCGTCCAAAAATATACTGAAGTAAGGCTGCCAAGAGGACTTGAAAGCGGGGCAGAATTGCAGGAAACCGATTTCAGGAGGTAGACTGGAATTGCATTTAAAGCATAGGAAAAGAGGCAGAACGTCCACAATAATGCACTTGGCCAAAAAGGGCGTATGCGTTTTTTCCTGAATATATTCAGGAAAAAACCCATACGCCCTTTTTGGCCAACCAAGCAAGCTTGCAAAGGAAATCTGCACTACAATGAAGTCTCACTTCCCCCCGGTCAAAAGGGCCATCTGAAAAAAGTGTAAAATCCAGAAAGGCAGGACAGGCCATGGAGAACAGGGAGCCTTGTTATGCTGATGGGCGGGATGTAAATTGCCAACAGCCACTGGGGAGAAGTGTATGGTGTTTCCTGAAACATCTAAAAAACAAAGCAACAGAGCCTAGGGCACTTCCACTTATGGTCCTATAGCTTAGGGAAATTAAAATCAAAAAGACACAGCCACCCCAAAATTTGGGACGGCTCTGTTTACAGGAACCTCTTCTGCAGCACAAGTTAAATATGCCAGAGAGCAAATTATGGATAAAGAAGTTGCGGTACTTACGTACAACAGAATACCTCTCAGCAATGAAAACTATGTCACCAGGCCCGTACCAGCATAATGAGTGGATGAGGCACGGTGATTCTAAGTGAAAAAAGTCACACAGAAAAAGAAACCTCATAAGGTACCACTAATACATGGAATGCGAACTTGGCTACACAGGAACTGAATTACAAAACAGAACAGGGTCTCATGTTTAGAAAACCAACTTATGTTTGCTTAAAGGGGAAGGTGAGTTGGGGTGCTGCATAAAACCTGTGTTTGAAATTAGCACAGATACCGTTCCATAAGCTAAATATGTAATAGACAAGACCTACCCCTTTCTCAAGGAAATGGACTCAACAATGAGATATCACCTCACACCTGGTAGAATGGGCATCATCAGAAAATCTACAAACAAAAAATGCTGGAAAGCGTGTGGAGAAATGGAACCCTCTTCCACTATTGTTGGGAATATAAATTGATACAGTCACTATGGAGAACAATATGGAGTTTCTTAAGAAACTAACAGTAGAATTACCATATGATACAGCAATCCCAGTTCTGGACATATACCCAGACAAAACCATAAATCAAAAAGAGACATTCACCGCAATGTTCATTGCCTCACTCTTTACAATATCGAGGTAATGGAAGCAACCTAAATGCCCACAGACAGACGAATGCATAAAGCTGTGGTACATATATAAAATGGAATATTACTAAGCCATGAAAAGGAATGAAATTGGGTCATTTGTAGAGACGTCGATGGATCTAGAGAGTGTCATACAGAGTGAAGTAAGTCAGAAAGAGAAAAACAAATCTTGTATATTCATGCATATATGTGGAACCTAGAAAAACTGTACAGGTTAACCATTTTGCAAGGCATAAATAGAGCAACAGATGTAGACAACAAACATATGGACAACAAGGGGGGAAAGCTGTTGGGGGTGTGGTGGTGGGAGGAGTTGAGAGACTGGGATTGACATGTATACATGTATATGTATAAAATAGATAACCAATAAGAACCTGCTGTATAAAAATATAAAATAAAATTCAAAATTAAAAAGAAATAAAATTTAAAAAAAAAACAGAAAAAACAATTATTCCCTTCACATACATGTATTTATATGAATAAATTATTTCCATGCTTATATCTGTAAATACAGAAAAGAGGAATAAAATCTACCTTGAACCAAAAACGAAAAAGAGAAAAAAAACACAGAACCCACCAGTTCCACAGAGGAAAACCGTATCAGGGCACTTGCTCCAGTTGTAAACAATTCTGAAGTTGGTCAGTGGTGGGGAATCGTCTCCCATTCAGCCAGCAGCCCCCACGCAACAAGCGTCCTCATTGCAAAGCTGGGGCACCGTGCCGAGGCATCTGTGAGTAAACGTGAGCTGAGCCCCAGGCCAGTTGCTGCTGAACTATTCCTACCCGTCCCAGGTAAAACACCTGAATATATACAAGGACTTGAAAGCCTAGAGGAAGGGCCATAGAGCCACACGAGTGACAGCATGCCGGCCGACTTGGTGCCTGCAGGCCAGCCAGGATGGTCCTGGCCCTGGGTGCTCTTCTGGAAGATTTCCATTTCCCTGCCTGAGATACCCGTCCTGTCCCTGCCCCCACTGCTTTTTTCCTTCCTCACCTCTGCCCAGGGAGAAATTCCAGCAGCAGGTATAGGTGACACATCCTCTTCTTTAGCAGGTGGCAGCCTGGCAACTGCTACAGAAAGTCCAGCAGAGCCCCACTCACACTGGGCCACCCACAAAGCCGTGGCCTCTCACTCCCTCCCACCAGCCCAGCCCCGAGACTGCTGACAGGGCAGAGAAAATGGCGTCAGGCATGGCTGCAGGGCCTCTTGCTGCCTGGAGTGGTATTTATATTGATCTCAACCCAGGCACACCTGGGGAGGGCTGGCCGGCACGGTAAGGCTGCCCAGGTCAGCCAATCATCACCCCTCAGGGGCTCACAGTTGCAGAAAATGGAACTTGCTGAACCGGCCAGGTCCAAGGAACAGGTGTGGGCTCCTGAGAGTCAGGATAGACAAGGGGCTGCAGCTTTGGCTTGTTTTCTAATCATTTTATCTGGCCCATGAGTGGGAGACAACTTCAAGAAAACCCTCTCCTAATGAGAGGAACCCAGGAGTCAGGGAGAGGAGGGGTGGGTGGTGGTTGGAGACAGAGGCCTGGTGCCGCGGGTGCAGTGGAAGTCTCTGGAAGACCAGGTGGAGGGAGGCCGCACAGAGTGATGCCCAGGGTCACAGACCCGTCGCAGCTGCTGTTTGTTAGTTCAAGTCCTGCTCTGAGGTGCTCTGTGTCAGCTCTGAGCGACAGGTGAGCTGGGGGTGCTCTGCAATGAGGGCTATGTGCACGGTTCCTGTGTGCCCAGCCCTGCCACGGTACCTGCAAGGGTAGCTCTGTATCCTGGGAGGGGCCTGACCACGAGAGCCCCGTGGGCTGGGGTGGGGGTGGGGTACCTGCCCAGGTGAGCTCCATATTCTGGGATTGGTCTGACCACGAGAGCCCCATGGGCTGCTGGGGACCTGGTAAAGGATGTCAGGACAGTCAGTGAAGCCACCGAGGATATACCTCCAGCTGCTCCTAATTCCTACACCCTGCTGGTCATTCTACCAACCACCAGGACATGGTATTCTGTATTAGTCTTCAATGATGCCTTCTTTTGTATTCCATTAGTCCCAGAGTCACAAGAAATTTTGGCTTGTGAGTGGCAGGACTCAACATACAACTAAAACAATACTTCCGGGCCGTCTTGCCCCAAGGGTGCAAAAATTCCCACATCATCTTTGGGGAAAGCTTAGCTAAAGACCTAAAAGTTCTACCTCTGGAAAAGGAAACCCTCCTTCAGTACACAGATGACATTCTGATCGCCAGCCCTACTAAGGAGGCCTCTGAACTACCAAGCCAATAAAGGATAGAAGTTGTCCAAGAAAAAGCTCAAATATCACAGACTGCGGTGACCTGCCTGGGCTTCATTCTCACAGAAGGTCGGAGAAGCCCATCCCAGGAAAGGAAAGAAATCATTTTCAGCCTTACCCCTTTCTAAAACTAGAAGACAGCTTAGGGGTTCCTGGGGAGGCCAGGGTTTGCTGCTTCTGGATCCCTAACTACAGTCTACTAGCTGGGCCTCTATATGAAACACTGAAAGGAAAAGATGATGATCCTTTTGAATAGAATCCAGAAGTGGCCTTTCAAGAATGGAAAGAGCAGTCAATTCAGACCCTTGCCCTGGAACTCCCTAATTTAGCTAAACCCTTTGACCTTTACATTCCCGGTGAAAGGTGAATCGCCATTGGAGAATTAGTGCAAAAACTGGGACCACTTGAAATGGAACAATGCAAGAATGCCATCCAGGTAGGATAAACTACGGTCACCAAGGGGCTTGGCCCACTGCCACATCTGGCCAAGATACTGGCGGTATCTAAAAACCTGGAAATCAGCAGCCCAAAAGGCCACCTCCCTCCTAAGGGAAAAGGACCCCACGTGGTGATCCTAACCACCAACCATGCCCTGAAGTTTCAGGGTTCGCTCCGTGGGCACACCAACCTCGAGTGAGGAGGCCCTCCAACTCCAACATCCAGAAAGATAACCGGGGGCAACAGGGCACCATGACGACTCGTGTGAACATCACTTGACCTGGAGTTTCTCTCATAAAACAACAAGAGTGTGTCTCAAAAGAGTAGACTACTGCTTGCAGGACTTACTGCACCCAGAGGGGAGCTAATAATCTTGGCGGGGGAACTGTATATCACACTGTCACCATAGAAAAGCCTACAGACACCGTGATGATGGTGGCCAATAAGACCGGCTGGACTCTTGTTTACTTCAAAAGGCTGTTGACTCAGTGGCCATCATGGTCCTTGATCACCACTGACCCTGGACTGTCTGGGAGTTGAGCAGGCAGGGCTCTGACACCTGGTGCTGTTTGTACGTTAATTCAGGGGCCTAATTGAAGAAAGCGCAGACTACTGGTCAGAGCATCTAGGCTGGCAGAAACGGTCAGCCTAAGGTGGCTGAACAAATGTGGGGCGGGGTGAAACCGGCCCCCACAGCGTCTCTGCACATCTCTTTCCTGGACCCTTAAAGGTCATTAGAATCTATAACACTTCCAATGCTGGTGCTCAGGTGGACGAGCAGGGAGGCAGGGGGCCTGGGGACAATCAACGTCACCTGGAGGCTGCTGGGGAGAAGCTCTGACCCTCGCCCCCAGGTATGAGGGCTCCCAACTCAGCACTCAGCAGTTACAGAAGAAGGGTCTGCACCCTCAGCACTCCAAGAATGAGGAACGGGACAAAAGGCAGAGGAGGGGTTTGTCCCCAGCAAAGCCCATTAAAAATCCCTGGGAGATAAAAATAGAATCTGGGCAATAAAGTCAAGTCTAACCTTTTTTATCCTTTGTGCTTTGTCTAATTTCATGTGCTCCTAGGGTCCCGCATGCAGAGGTTCCACACCCGGCACTTCAGACCAGATTTCCTAGTGCAGAATGGCTGGGACGACACCTCAGCTCCTGGGGCCCAGTGCAGACTCCGCGATATAGAGCCTGAGCTGCAGCTAACCCGGCCCTCTAGAGTTCCGCCCCCTCCCTCCCACTGACTCTGACAGGATCTCTACACAGCAGCCCAGCCCACAGCCCACGGGGTAGTGCATGCTCTCACTTCTCCATTCTCTGATCAAAATATAAAATTTCCTTTGCTTGTGAACCAAACTCAGTCTCGATCTGTTGGCCCCAATGACACTGGGCAGGGGGACACTTGTTGGGGTCCACTCTGGAGGATCAGTAACAGAAATTGAGACTATTGTAACCTCAATGAACAGATGTGTGAGCCAAACTGTAGTTAACATAGAACAGAGTATAAGGCTCAGGTAAAATAAGATGTTTCTAACACTTCCATTTGATATTTCCATCACTTTATTATAAGCAAGTTCAGTGAAAAGGTTTGTCTTATTTGTCAGGTCAATATTAGAGAAACGAAGTGATTTCTTTCCAAGGATGTACATCTAATAATCTTGGTTAAAACTTCAATCTTGTTTTAAATGCTTTTCCATTGAAAATGATACCTCTCTTTCAGCTCCCCCATTTCTGAGAAGTATAAAATCTTATAATTTATTATTACCAAAGGGGAAAGGTGGGAGGAGGGATAAATTAACAGTTTGGGATTAACACATACACACTGCTATGTATAAAATAGATCATCAACAAGGAACTACTGTATAGCACAGGGAACTACACTCAACATTTTGCAATAAGCTATAAGGGGAAATAATCTGAAAAAGAATAGATATTTTTATTGACATCATCTATCAATGACAGTTAAAGTGTAACCTAAGGGAAGCTGGTGGTGAGTGCTTCTGACCCTGAAGACTTCAATCATCTAAAGTTTGGACTCTGCCTACTTCCCAAGGCCCTTAATGAACATATGTGTAGCCGTAGCTTAAAAAATTCCCCAGTTTGGGTTTCGGGGAGACACTGATTTTGAAAAAGCCCTGGTGTTCTCCTTACATGAATGGGACTCTTCCTACTGCTAAAACATGTCTGTCACACCCAGAGGATGGTATACCGTCTGATCGGGAAGAGTTTCGAAAAGGCATCTCATCTCCTCATCTCCTGGTGCTCGGGTTCACCCCTCCAGCGTCTTTACTAACAGTCTCCCCACTTGGAGATGTCAGCACTGTCAACATCCTGTTGCGTACAGTTTGGAATTTGTCCAGAGGATGAAGCGGAAGGATGAGGAACAAAGAGAGACAAGTCCTAGGTGTTCAGACAGGCACATGTCACTCTAACTTCCAATCAGGAAGACGAATTGACCAAAGGCTAGGGTTGCCCATGGAAACAGTATAGGGCTTGAGGAAATCCCGCTGCTTTGTGGCCAGTTCCCATAAACACAAGCTGAACAATGGAACTCAGGGGCAGTAAAATTCACGAAACTGCAGAGTTGAAAATATCCATCACTGAAAAATGTCTTGACGAAAGTCAGAGAAAAGGACTTGTAAGCAAGGGAGAATGGCAGGAGAGGGATCTGAGGAGGTAGAAAGGACTCGCCATTAAGCACAAGAAAAGGAGCTGAACATTGCCAACATTGCAGTTGGCCAAAAAGGGTGTATGCGTTTTTTTCTGTATATATTCAAGAAAAGGGCATACACTTTTTTAGCCAACCAAACAGGTGGGCACTGGAAGTCAATACTACAAAAGATATCACTTCGCATCAGTCAGAAGAGCCATCCTCATAAAGCGTAAACAACAGAAATGCAGGACAGGGCAAGGAGAAGAGGGAGCCCTGTGAGACTTATAGTGGAAATGTATATTGCCAACGGCCATTCTGGAGAAGTGTATTGTGTTTACTAAAGCATCTAAAAAATGAGCTACAGAGCATAGGGCACTTGCACTCATGGGCGTATATCTTGGGAAAAACAAAAATCGAGAGGACACAGGCACCCCAATGTTTACCCCCTCTCTGTTTAAAAGATCTTCAACTAGGATATAACTTAAATGTCTCTGGAGGGAACAAATGGATAGAGATGTGGTACTTAGGTAGAGTGGAATATTATTCAGCCTGGAAATCAATGAAATATGGCCAGTTGTAACAACTCCGGAGGAGTTACGTATGATCATTCTAAGTGACATAATTCAAAAAGAAAAAGACACATATCATAAGATATCACTTAAAGGTGGAATCCAAAATGGCTACACATGAAATAAATTACAAAACAAAAACATAGTCAAATATGTAGGAAACACGCATAAGGCTGCTAAACGGGAAAGGTGGGGAGGGGTGAGGCATCATCCAGGAGGTTGAAATTAGCAAAGATACCATTCCAAATACCAAACTGATAATCAACAAGGCCTACACGGAAGCTAAAAGAACTGCACTCAGCACACTCAAGTCACCGGAAAAGAATATATACGACTGGTAAGAATCTGAAAAAGAATTTACTGATGTCTCTCTGTACGTGAATCAAGTGGATGTACAGCAGCAAGAAACAGAGCTTTGAAAATCAGCTGTAACCAATATAGTAATAAATTGAAAAAAATAAACGACAGAGAGACAGAGAAAACCTCTTACAACTTTTCCTCAGGGACGGTGATGCAACATGGATTGAACACATCTAGACCCACAGCAGGATGAGACATAAGGCTGGAAACTGTTTGCACTAAGAGAAATGTGAGGTTGGGTGAGGAAATGCACACCCTTTAAAGTAATACTACCTGGTACCCATTCAATGGGTCCCAAATCTGCAGGTTCAAGGGATCTTCCTACAGCTAAAACATGCATGGAAAACCCAGAGGACTGTACACCATGTGATCGGGAGATGTGTCTAAAATGCAGCTCATTTATCCTCTCCTGGTGCTCTTGTTCACCATTCCAGCCATGTTACTTAGAATCTCCCCACTTGGAGAATCAGCACATTTCAACTTCTGTTTCACACATTTTGCAAATTGTGAGGAGGATGAACGGGAAGAGGGGGAACCAATGAGAGAATAGTTGTAGGGGTTTGGACGGGCACATATCACTCTAATTTCCCATTAAGAATAAGAATTGAAAAAAGGCTCAGCCCGCCTCGCCAGAGCCAAAATAGGGCCTGAAGCAATCCTGCGGGTTTGAGGCCAGCTCACAAAAGAGCAACTTAAAAAATGGAGCTCAGGGTCACTGCAATTCACAAACCTGCAGAGTTATAAATGAAAACTAACGTCCAAAACTATGTTGAGGTAAGGCAAAGAAGAGGATCTGAATGCAAGACAGAATTGCAAGAAACAGATTTCAAGAGATAGATTGGACTCGTCTTTAAAGCACATGAAAAGCGGCAGAATTTCGACAATGATGCAGTTGGCCCAAAAGGGCGTATGCGTTTTTTCCTGATTATATCCAGGAAAAAACGCATACGCACTTTATGGGCAACGAAGCAAGCAAGCAATGCAAATGTGCACAACAAAGAAGTCTCATTTCCCACCGGTCAAAAGGGCCATCCTAAAAAATTGTAAAAACCAGAAATGCAGGACAGGCCATGGAGAACAGGGAGCCTTTATACGCTGATGGGCAGTGTGTGAACTGCCGAGAGCCACTCTGGAGAAGTGTATGGTGGTTCCTAAATCATCTAAAAAACAGAGCTACAGAGCATAGGACACTTCCAATCATGGGAGTATATCTAGGGAAGTCTAAAAATCAACAAGACACAAGCACACCACAGTTTAGGGCTACTCTGTTTACAAGAACCTCAACTTCAGTACACCTTAAATATCCCAGGAAAGAGAACAATGGATAAAGAAGATGTGGTACTTATGTACAATGGAATATCTCTTCACCATGAAATCAATGTAATAAGGCTAGTAGAAGGATAAAGAGTGGATTTAGGTCCGATAATACTACTTGAAATAAGTCAAACAGAAAAAGAAACATATCATAAGATATCACTTATAGAGGGAGGGTAAATATGGCTGCACAAGAAATGAATTACAGAACAGAACAGTGTCTCACATGTAGAAAACACACTTATGTCAGCTTAAGGGGAAAGGAGAGGTGGGGTGATGCATAAAACCAGAGTTTGAAATTAGCACAGATACCGTTCAATAAACCAAATAGATATTAGACAAGATCTACACCTTGCTTAATGAACTGGCCTCAACACACCTTATACACTGCAGAGAAATATATCTGAGTAATAAGAATCTTAAAATCCATGTATTGATATATCTCCATAAGGGAATCAAGTGTGTGCAGAGCGGCACAAACACAGCAGTGAAAATGAGCTAAACCCCATTATAGAAATAAATTTTAAAAACAAAACGCAGAAACAATGAAAGAGAGAAAAATTCTTACAAAATTTGCTCAGGGGCTGTGATGCAACCTGGGTTGACCACATATAAACCCACAGCTGGATAAGACATAACGCTGGACACTTGGGGCTGAGAGGATTGGTGAGTTTTGGTGAGCAACTGCCAAAAGTTTAATGCAATACTTCATGCTACTCATTCCAAGGGTCCCAACAATCCAGGTTGAAGGGAATCTTCCTACAGCTAAACCATGCTTGGGAAACCCAGCGACTGGTATACCATATGATCGGGAAAGGTTTCTAAAACGCACCTCATTTTTCCTCTCCTGGGGCTCCGGATCGACATTCCAGCCACTTTACTAACAACATCCCCACATGGAGAGTCAATGTCTTTAAGTTCTGTTATCACACAGGCTGCAGTTAGTGTGGAGGATGAATGGGAATAGGGGGAACCAGTGAGAAACTAGCTGTAGCGGTTTAAATGGGCACATGTCACTCTAATTTCACATCAGTAAGAAGAATAAACCAAAGGCACAGCAAGGTGCCCCAGAAGAAGAATAGGGCCTGAAGGAATCCTGTGGTTATGAGGCAAGATCACAAAAATATGAGCTGAAAAATGGAGCTAAGGGCCACTGCAATTCAAAAACGTGCAGAGTTATAAAGACCAACTATTTTAAAAAAATATATTGCAGTAAGGCTATGAAGAGGCATCGAAAGCAAGGCAGAAATGCAGGAAACCGATTTCAGGAGGTAGACTGGAATTGCATTTAAAGCATAGGAAAAGAGGCAGAACGTCGACAATGATGCACTTGGCCACAAAGGGCGTATGCGTTTTTTCCTGAATATATTCAGGAAAAAACGCATACGCCCTTTTTGGCCAACCAAGCAAGCTTGCAAAGGAAATCTGCACTACAATGAAGTCTCACTTCCCCCCGGTCAAAAGGGCCATCTGAAAAAAGTGTAAAATCCAGAAAGGCAGGACAGGCCATGGAGAACTGGGAGCCTTGTTATGTTGATGGGCGGGATGTAAGTTGCCAACAGCCACTAGGGAGAAGTGTATGGTGTTTCCTGAAACATCTAAAAAACAAAGCAACAGAGCCTAGGGCACTTCCACTTATGGTCCTATAGCTTAGGGAAATTAAAATCAAAAAGACACAGCCACCCCAAAGTTTGGGACGGCTCTGTTTACAAGAACCTCATTTACGGTACAAGTTCAATATCGCAGAAAGTGAAAAATGGATAAAGAAGTTGCGGTACTTACGTACAATGCAATATCACTCAGCAATGAAATCTATGTCATCAGGCCCGTAGCAGCATAATGAGTGGATTCAGGTATGATGATTCTAACTGAAATAAGTCACACAGAAAATGAAACATCATAAGATATCACTAATACACGGAATGTAAACTTGGCTACACAGGAACTGGATTACAAAAGAGAACAAGGTCTCAAATTTAGAAAACCAACTTATGCTTGCTTAAGGGGAAAGGTGAGTTGGGGTGCTGCATAAAACCAGAGATTGAAATGAGCACAGATAAAGTTCCTTAAGCCAAATATGGAATAGACAAGAGCTACTCCTTGCTCAACAAAATGGACTCAACACCCCATATTAAACGCCTAAGAATGTACCTGACTAGTAAGTATCTTAAAACCTATGGATTACTATGTCTCCGAAAGAGAATCAAGCATGTGTACAGGGGCATAAACGCAGCCGTGATAGGATTGGAGAGGTTCGGTGAGCAAATGAAGACCCTTTGAAATCATATTGCATGGTACCCATTCCACGGGTCTCAACTCTCCAGGTTTAAGGGATTCTTCCTTCAGCTAAAACATGCATGTGGAACCCAGAGTATGATCAACCGTGTGATCGTGAGTCATGTTCAAATATGTCTCAGTTCTCATTCCCTGGTACTCAGGTGCAACATTCCAGACGCTTTACTAACACTCTTCCGACTTGGAGAGTCAGTGCCTTTAACCTCCTGTTTGGCCCAGTTTGCAATTTCTGCGGAAGATGAACAGGAATAGGGAGAACCAATGAGAGACTAGCTGGAGGTGTCTGGATGGGGCAAATTTAATGCTCATTTCGCACCAGGAAGAGGAATTAACCAAAGGCTCAGCGTGCCGTGCCGGAACCAGATTAGGGCCTGAAGCAATCCTGCGGTGTTGCGGCCAGCTCACAAGAAAGCGAGTTGAAGAAAGGAGCTCAGGGGCACTGTAATTCACAAACCTGCAGAGTTATAAATGACAGCTATCATCCAAAAATATTCCGAAATAAGGCTGCCAAGAGGACTTGAAAGCGGGGCATAATTGCAGGAGGTAGACTGGATTCGATTTAAAGCATAGGAAAAAGGCAGAACGTCGACAATGATGCACTTGGCCAAAACGGGCGTATGTGTTTTTTCCTGAATATATTCAGGAAAAGACGTATACGCCCTTTTTGGCCAACCAAGCAAGCTTGCAAAGGAAATCTGCACTACAATGAAGTCTCACTTCCTCCTGGTCAAAAGGGCCATCTGAAAAAAGTGTAAAATCCAGAAAGGCAGGACACGACATGGAGAACTGGGAGCCTTGTTATGCTGATGGGCGGGATGTAAATTGCCAACAGCCACTCGGGAGAAGTGTATGGTGTTTCCTGAAACATCTAAAAAACAAAGCAACAGAGCCTAGGGCACTTCCACTTATGGTCCTATAGCTTAGGGAAATCAAAATCAAAAAGACACAGCCACCCCTAAGTTTGGGAAGGCTCTGTTTACAAGAAACTCCTTTACGGGACAAGTTCAATATCGCAGAAAGTGAAAAATGGATAAAGCAGTTGTGGTACTTACGTACAATGCAATATCACTCAGCAATGAAATCTATGTCATCAGGCCCGTAGCAGCATAATGAGTGGATTCAGGTATGATGATTCTATCTGAAATAAGTCACACAGAAAAAGAAACATCATAAGATATCACTAATACACGGAATGTAAACTTGGCTACACAGGAACTGGATTACAAAACAGAACAGGGTCTCAAATTTAGAAAACCAACTTATGCTTGCTTAAGGGGAAAGGTGAGTTGGAGTGCTGCATAAAACCAGAGATTGAAATGAGCACAGATAAAGTTCCTTAAGCCAAATATGGAATAGACAAGAGCTTCTCCTTGCTCAACAAAATGGACTCAACACCCCATATTAAATGCCTAAGAATGTACCTGACTAGTAAGTATCTTAAAACCTATGGATTGCTATGTCTCCAAAAGAGAATCAAGCGTGTGTACAGGGGCATAAACGCAGCAGTGATAGGATTGGAGAGGTTCGGTGAGCAAATGAAGACCCTTTGAAATCATATTGCATGGTACCCATTCCACGGGTCTCAACTCTCCAGGTTTAAGGGATTCTTCCTTCAGCTAAAGCATGCATGTGGAACCCAGAGTATGATCAACCGTGTGATCGGGAGACGTGTTCCAATATGTCTCAGTTCTCATCCCCTGGTACTCGGGTGCAACATTCCAGACGCTTTACTAACACTCTCCCGACTTGGAGAGTCAGTGCCTTTAACCTCCTGTTTAGGCTAGTTTGCAATTTCTGCGGAAGATGAACAGGAATAGGGAGAACCAATGAGAGACTAGCTGGAGGTGTCTGGACGGGCAAATTTAACTCTCATTTCCCACCAGGAAGAGGAATTAACCAAAGGCTCAGTGTGCCATGCTGGAACCAGATTAGGGCCTGAAGCAATCCTGCGGTGTTGCGGCCAGCTCACAAGAAAGCGAGCTGAAGAAAGGAGCTCAGGGACACTGTAATTCACAAACCTGCAGAGTTATAAATGACAGCTATCGTCCAAAAATATACTGAAGTAAGGCTGCCAAGAGGACTTGAAAGTGGTGCAGAATTGCAGGAAACCGATTTCAGGAGGTAGACTGGAATTGCATTTAAAGCATAGGAAAAGAGGCAGAACGTCGAAAATGATGCACTTGGCCAAAAAGGGCGTATGCGTTTTTTCCTGAATATATTCAGGAAAATACGCATACGCCCTTTTTAGCCAACCAAGCAAGCTTGCAAAGGAAATCTGCACTACAATGAAGTCTCACTTGCCCCCGGTCAAAAGGGCCATCTGAAAAAAGTGTAAAATCCAGAAAGGCAGGACAGGCCATGGAGAACTGGGAGCCTTGTTATGCTGATGGGCGGGATGTAAATTGCCAACAGCCACTTGGGAGAAGTGTACAGTGTTTCCTGAAACATCTTAGAAACAAAGCAACAGAGCCTAGGGCACATCCACTTATGGTCCTGTAGCTTAGGGAAATTAAAATCAAAAAGACACAGCCACCGCAATATTTGGGACGGCTCTGTTTACAAGAACCTCGTTTACGTGACAAGTTCAATATCGCAGAAAGTGAAAAATGGATAAAGAACTTGTGGTACTTTCGTACAATGCAATATAACTCAGCAATGAAATCTTTGTCATCAGGCCCGTAGCAGCATAATGAGTGGATTCAGGTATGATGATTCTAACTGAAATAAGTCACACAGGAAAAGAAACTTCATAAGATATCACTAATACATGGAATGTAAACTTGGCTACACAGGAACTGGATTACAAAAGAGAACAGGGTCTCAAATTTAGAAAACCAACTTATGCTTGCTTAAGGGCAAAGGTGAGTTGGGGTGCTGCATAAAACCAGAGATTGAAATGAGCACAGATAAAGTTTCTTAAGCCAAATATGGTATAGACAAGAGCTACTCCTTGCTCAACGAAATGGACTCAACACCTCATATTAAACGCCTAAGAATGTACCTGACTAGTAAGTATCTTAAAACCTATGGATTGCTATGTCTCCGAAAGGGAATCAAGCATGTGTACAGGGGCATAAACGCAGCAGTGATAGGATTGGAGAGGTTCGGTGAGCAAATGAAGACCCTTTGAAGTCATATTGCATGGTACCCATTCCACGGGTCTCAACTCTCCAGGTTTAAGGGATTCTTCCTTCAGCTAAAACATGCATATGGATCCCACAGTATGATCAACCGTGTGATCGGTAGACGTGTTCCAATATGTCTCAGTACTCGTCGCCTGGTACTCGGGTGCAACATTCCAGACGCTTTACTAACACTCTCCCGACTTGGAGAGTCAGTGCCTTTAACCTCCTGTTTGGCCCAGTTTGCAATTTCTGCGGAAGATGAACAGGAATAGGGAGAACCAATGAGAGACTAGCTGGAGGTGTCTGGACGGGCAAATTTAACTCTCATTTCCCACCAGGAAGAGGAATTAACCAAAGGCTCAGCGTGCCGTGCCGGAACCAGATTAGGGCCTGAAGCAATCCTGCGGTGTTGCGGCCAGCTCACAAGAAAGCGAGTTGAAGAAAGGAGATCAGGGGCACTGTAAGTCACAAACCTGCAGAGTTATAAATGACAGCTATCGTCCAAAAATATACTGAAGTAAGGCTGCCAAGAGGACTTGAAAGCGGGGCAGAATTGCAGGAAACCGATTTCAGGAGGTAGACTGGAATTGCATTTAAAGCATAGGAAAAGAGGCAGAACGTCCACAATAATGCACTTGGCCAAAAAGGGCGTATGCGTTTTTTCCTGAATATATTCAGGAAAAAACGCATACGCCCTTTTTGGCCAACCAAGCAAGCTTGCAAAGGAAATCTGCACTACAATGAAGTCTCACTTCCCCCCGGTCAAAAGGGCCATCTGAAAAAAGTGTAAAATCCAGAAAGGCAGGACAGGCCATGGAGAACAGGGAGCCTTGTTATGCTGATGGGCGGGATGTAAATTGCCAACAGCCACTGGGGAGAAGTGTATGGTGTTTCCTGAAACATCTAAAAAACAAAGCAACAGAGCCTAGGGCACTTCCACTTATGGTCCTATAGCTTAGGGAAATTAAAATCAAAAAGACACAGCCACCCCAAAATTTGGGACGGCTCTGTTTACAGGAACCTCTTCTGCAGCACAAGTTAAATATGCCAGAGAGCAAATTATGGATAAAGAAGTTGCGGTACTTACGTACAACAGAATACCTCTCAGCAATGAAAACTATGTCACCAGGCCCGTACCAGCATAATGAGTGGATGAGGCACGGTGATTCTAAGTGAAAAAAGTCACACAGAAAAAGAAACCTCATAAGGTACCACTAATACATGGAATGCGAACTTGGCTACACAGGAACTGAATTATAAAACAGAACAGGGTCTCATGTTTAGAAAACCAACTTATGTTTGCTTAAAGGGGAAGGTGAGTTGGGGTGCTGCATAAAACCTGTGTTTGAAATTAGCACAGATACCGTTCCATAAGCTAAATATGTAATAGACAAGACCTACCCCTTTCTCAAGGAAATGGACTCAACAATGAGATATCACCTCACACCTGGTAGAATGGGCATCATCAGAAAATCTACAAACAAAAAATGCTGGAAAGCGTGTGGAGAAATGGAACCCTCTTCCACTATTGTTGGGAATATAAATTGATACAGTCACTATGGAGAACAATATGGAGTTTCTTAAGAAACTAACAGTAGAATTACCATATGATACAGCAATCCCAGTTCTGGACATATACCCAGACAAAACCATAAATCAAAAAGAGACGTTCACCGCAATGTTCATTGCCTCACTCTTTACAATATCGAGGTAATGGAAGCAACCTAAATGCCCACAGACAGACGAATGCATAAAGCTGTGGTACATATATAAAATGGAATATTACTAAGCCATGAAAAGGAATGAAATTGGGTCATTTGTAGAGACGTCGATGGATCTAGAGAGTGTCATACAGAGTGAAGTAAGTCAGAAAGAGAAAAACAAATCTTGTATATTCATGCATATATGTGGAACCTAGAAAAACTGTACAGGTTAACCATTTTGCAAGGCATAAATAGAGCAACAGATGTAGACAACAAACATATGGACAACAAGGGGGGAAAGCTGTTGGGGGTGTGGTGGTGGGAGGAGTTGAGAGACTGGGATTGACATGTATACATGTATATGTATAAAATAGATAACCAATAAGAACCTGCTGTATAAAAATATAAAATAAAATTCAAAATTAAAAAGAAATAAAATTTAAAAAAAAAACAGAAAAAACAATTATTCCCTTCACATACATGTATTTATATGAATAAATTATTTCCATGCTTATATCTGTAAATACAGAAAAGAGGAATAAAATCTACCTTGAACCAAAAACGAAAAAGAGAAAAAAAACACAGAACCCACCAGTTCCACAGAGGAAAACCGTATCAGGGCACTTGCTCCAGTTGTAAACAATTCTGAAGTTGGTCAGTGGTGGGGAATCGTCTCCCATTCAGCCAGCAGCCCCCACGCAACAAGCGTCCTCATTGCAAAGCTGGGGCACCGTGCCGAGGCATCTGTGAGTAAACGTGAGCTGAGCCCCAGGCCAGTTGCTGCTGAACTATTCCTACCCGTCCCAGGTAAAACACCTGAATATATACAAGGACTTGAAAGCCTAGAGGAAGGGCCATAGAGCCACACGAGTGACAGCATGCCGGCCGACTTGGTGCCTGCAGGCCAGCCAGGATGGTCCTGGCCCTGGGTGCTCTTCTGGAAGATTTCCATTTCCCTGCCTGAGATACCCGTCCTGTCCCTGCCCCCACTGCTTTTTTCCTTCCTCACCTCTGCCCAGGGAGAAATTCCAGCAGCAGGTATAGGTGACACATCCTCTTCTTTAGCAGGTGGCAGCCTGGCAACTGCTACAGAAAGTCCAGCAGAGCCCCACTCACACTGGGCCACCCACAAAGCCGTGGCCTCTCACTCCCTCCCACCAGCCCAGCCCCGAGACTGCTGACAGGGCAGAGAAAATGGCGTCAGGCATGGCTGCAGGGCCTCTTGCTGCCTGGAGTGGTATTTATATTGATCTCAACCCAGGCACACCTGGGGAGGGCTGGCCGGCACGGTAAGGCTGCCCAGGTCAGCCAATCATCACCCCTCAGGGGCTCACAGTTGCAGAAAATGGAACTTGCTGAACCGGCCAGGTCCAAGGAACAGGTGTGGGCTCCTGAGAGTCAGGATAGACAAGGGGCTGCAGCTTTGGCTTGTTTTCTAATCATTTTATCTGGCCCATGAGTGGGAGACAACTTCAAGAAAACCCTCTCCTAATGAGAGGAACCCAGGAGTCAGGGAGAGGAGGGGTGGGTGGTGGTTGGAGACAGAGGCCTGGTGCCCCGGGTGCAGCGGAAGTCTCTGGAAGACCAGGTGGAGGGAGGCCGCACAGAGTGATGCCCAGGGTCACAGACCTGTCGCAGCTGCTGTTTGTTAGTTCAAGTCCTGCTCTGAGGTGCTCTGTGTCAGCTCTGAGCGACAGGTGAGCTGGGGGTGCTCTGCAATGAGGGCTATGTGCACGGTTCCTGTGTGCCCAGCCCTGCCACGGTACCTGCAAGGGTAGCTCTGTATCCTGGGAGGGGCCTGACCACGAGAGCCCCGTGGGCTGGGGTGGGGGTGGGGTACCTGCCCAGGTGAGCTCCATATTCTGGGATTGGTCTGACCACGAGAGCCCCATGGGCTGCTGGGGACCTGGTAAAGGATGTCAGGACAGTCAGTGAAGCCACCGAGGATATACCTCCAGCTGCTCCTAATTCCTACACCCTGCTGGTCATTCTACCAACCACCAGGACATGGTATTCTGTATTAGTCTTCAATGATGCCTTCTTTTGTATTCCATTAGTCCCAGAGTCACAAGAAATTTTGGCTTGTGAGTGGCAGGACTCAACATACAACTAAAACAATACTTCCGGGCCGTCTTGCCCCAAGGGTGCAAAAATTCCCACACCATCTTTGGGGAAAGCTTAGCTAAAGACCTAAAAGTTCTACCTCTGGAAAAGGAAACCCTCCTTCAGTACACAGACGACATTCTGATCGCCAGCCCTACTAAGGAGGCCTCTGAACTACCAAGCCAATAAAGGATAGAAGTTGTCCAAGAAAAAGCTCAAATATCACAGACTGCGGTGACCTGCCTGGGCTTCATTCTCACAGAAGGTCGGAGAAGCCCATCCCAGGAAAGGAAAGAAACCATTTTCAGCCTTACCCCTTTCTAAAACTAGAAGACAGCTTAGGGGTTCCTGGGGAGGCCAGGGTTTACTGCTTCTGGATCCCTAACTACAGTCTACTAGCTGGGCCTCTATATGAAACACTGAAAGGAAAAGATGATGATCCTTTTGAATAGAATCCAGAAGTGGCCTTTCAAGAATGGAAAGAGCAGTCAATTCAGACCCTTGCCCTGGAACTCCCTAATTTAGCTAAACCCTTTGACCTTTACATTCCCGGTGAAAGGTGAATCGCCATTGGAGAATTAGTGCAAAAACTGGGACCACTTGAAATGGAACAATGCAAGAATGCCATCCAGGTAGGATAAACTACAGTCACCAAGGGGCTTGGCCCACTGCCACATCTGGCCAAGATACTGGCGGTATCTAAAAACCTGGAAATCAGCAGCCCAAAAGGCCACCTCCCTCCTAAGGGAAAAGGACCCCACGTGGTGATCCTAACCACCAACCATGGCCTGAAGTTTCAGGGTTCGCTCCGTGGGCACACCAACCTCGAGTGAGGAGGCCCTCCAACTCCAACATCCAGAGAGATAACCGGGGGCAACAGGGCACCATGACGACTCGTGTGAACATCACTTGACCTGGAGTTTCTCTCATAAAACAACAAGAGTGTGTCTCAAAAGAGTAGACTACTGCTTGCAGGACTTACTGCACCCAGAGGGGAGCTAATAATCTTGGCGGGGGAACTGTATATCACACTGTCACCATAGAAAAGCCTACAGACACCGTGATGATGGTGGCCAATAAGACCGGCTGGACTCCTGTTTACTTCAAAAGGCTGTTGACTCAGTGGCCATCATGGTCCTTGATCACCACTGACCCTGGACTGTCTGGGAGTTGAGCAGGCAGGGCTCTGACACCTGGTGCTGTTTGTACGTTAATTCAGGGGCCTAATTGAAGAAAGCGCAGACTACTGGTCAGAGCATCTAGGCTGGCAGAAACGGTCAGCCTAAGGTGGCTGAACAAATGTGGGGCGGGGTGAAACCGGCCCCCACAGCGTCTCTGCACATCTCTTTCCTGGACCCTTAAAGGTCATTAGAATCTATAACACTTCCAATGCTGGTGCTCAGGTGGACGAGCAGGGAGGCAGGGGGCCTGGGGACAATCAACGTCACCTGGAGGCTGCTGGGGAGAAGCTCTGACCCTCGCCCCCAGGTATGAGGGCTCCCAACTCAGCACTCAGCAGTTACAGAAGAAGGGTCTGCACCCTCAGCACTCCAAGAATGAGGAACGGGACAAAAGGCAGAGGAGGGGTTTGTCCCCAGCAAAGCCCATTAAAAATCCCTGGGAGATAAAAATAGAATCTGGGCAATAAAGTCAAGTCTAACCTTTTTTATCCTTTGTGCTTTGTCTAATTTCATGTGCTCCTAGGGTCCCGCATGCAGAGGTTCCACACCCGGCACTTCAGACCAGATTTCCTAGTGCAGAATGGCTGGGACGACACCTCAGCTCCTGGGGCCCAGTGCAGACTCCGCGATATAGAGCCTGAGCTGCAGCTAACCCGGCCCTCTAGAGTTCCGCCCCCTCCCTCCCACTGACTCTGACAGGATCTCTACACAGCAGCCCAGCCCACAGCCCACGGGGTAGTGCATGCTCTCACTTCTCCATTCTCTGATCAAAATATAAAATTTCCTTTGCTTGTGAACCAAACTCAGTCTCGATCTGTTGGCCCCAATGACACTGGGCAGGGGGACACTTGTTGGGGTCCACTCTGGAGGATCAGTAACAGAAATTGAGACTATTGTAACCTCAATGAACAGATGTGTGAGCCAAACTGTAGTTAACATAGAACAGAGTATAAGGCTCAGGTAAAATAAGATGTTTCTAACACTTCCATTTGATATTTCCATCACTTTATTATAAGCAAGTTCAGTGAAAAGGTTTGTCTTATTTGTCAGGTCAATATTAGAGAAACGAAGTGATTTCTTTCCAAGGATGTACATCTAATAATCTTGGTTAAAACTTCAATCTTGTTTTAAATGCTTTTCCATTGAAAATGATACCTCTCTTTCAGCTCCCCCATTTCTGAGAAGTATAAAATCTTATAATTTATTATTACCAAAGGGGAAAGGTGGGAGGAGGGATAAATTAACAGTTTGGGATTAACACATACACACTGCTATGTATAAAATAGATCATCAACAAGGAACTACTGTATAGCACAGGGAACTACACTCAACATTTTGCAATAAGCTATAAGGGGAAATAATCTGAAAAAGAATAGATATTTTTATTGACATCATCTATCAATGACAGTTAAAGTGTAACCTAAGGGAAGCTGGTGGTGAGTGCTTCTGACCCTGAAGACTTCAATCATCTAAAGTTTGGACTCTGCCTACTTCCCAAGGCCCTTAATGAACATATGTGTAGCCGTAGCTTAAAAAATTCCCCAGTTTGGGTTTCGGGGAGACACTGATTTTGAAAAAGCCCTGGTGTTCTCCTTACATGAATGGGACTCTTCCTACTGCTAAAACATGTCTGTCACACCCAGAGGATGGTATACCGTCTGATCGGGAAGAGTTTCGAAAAGGCATCTCATCTCCTCATCTCCTGGTGCTCGGGTTCACCCCTCCAGCGTCTTTACTAACAGTCTCCCCACTTGGAGATGTCAGCACTGTCAACATCCTGTTGCGTACAGTTTGGAATTTGTCCAGAGGATGAAGCGGAAGGATGAGGAACAAAGAGAGACAAGTCCTAGGTGTTCAGACAGGCACATGTCACTCTAATTTCCAATCAGGAAGACGAATTGACCAAAGGCTAGGGTTGCCCATGGAAACAGTATAGGGCTTGAGGAAATCCCGCTGCTTTGTGGCCAGTTCCCATAAACACAAGCTGAACAATGGAACTCAGGGGCAGTAAAATTCACGAAACTGCAGAGTTGAAAATATCCATCACTGAAAAATGTCTTGACGAAAGTCAGAGAAAAGGACTTGTAAGCAAGGGAGAATGGCAGGAGAGGGATCTGAGGAGGTAGAAAGGACTCGCCATTAAGCACAAGAAAAGGAGCTGAACATTGCCAACATTGCAGTTGGCCAAAAAGGGTGTATGCGTTTTTTTCTGTATATATTCAAGAAAAGGGCATACACTTTTTTAGCCAACCAAACAGGTGGGCACTGGAAGTCAATACTACAAAAGATATCACTTCGCATCAGTCAGAAGAGCCATCCTCATAAAGCGTAAACAACAGAAATGCAGGACAGGGCAAGGAGAAGAGGGAGCCCTGTGAGACTTATAGTGGAAATGTATATTGCCAACGGCCATTCTGGAGAAGTGTATTGTGTTTACTAAAGCATCTAAAAAATGAGCTACAGAGCATAGGGCACTTGCACTCATGGGCGTATATCTTGGGAAAAACAAAAATCGAGAGGACACAGGCACCCCAATGTTTACCCCCTCTCTGTTTAAAAGATCTTCAACTAGGATATAACTTAAATGTCTCTGGAGGGAACAAATGGATAGAGATGTGGTACTTAGGTAGAGTGGAATATTATTCAGCCTGGAAATCAATGAAATATGGCCAGTTGTAACAACTCCGGAGGAGTTACGTATGATCATTCTAAGTGACATAATTCAAAAAGAAAAAGACACATATCATAAGATATCACTTAAAGGTGGAATCCAAAATGGCTACACATGAAATAAATTACAAAACAAAAACATAGTCAAATATGTAGGAAACACGCATAAGGCTGCTAAACGGGAAAGGTGGGGAGGGGTGAGGCATCATCCAGGAGGTTGAAATTAGCAAAGATACCATTCCAAATACCAAACTGATAATCAACAAGGCCTACACGGAAGCTAAAAGAACTGCACTCAGCACACTCAAGTCACCGGAAAAGAATATATACGACTGGTAAGAATCTGAAAAAGAATTTACTGATGTCTCTCTGTACGTGAATCAAGTGGATGTACAGCAGCAAGAAACAGAGCTTTGAAAATCAGCTGTAACCAATATAGTAATAAATTGAAAAAAATAAACGACAGAGAGACAGAGAAAACCTCTTACAACTTTTCCTCAGGGACGGTGATGCAACATGGATTGAACACATCTAGACCCACAGCAGGATGAGACATAAGGCTGGAAACTGTTTGCACTAAGAGAAATGTGAGGTTGGGTGAGGAAATGCACACCCTTTAAAGTAATACTACCTGGTACCCATTCAATGGGTCCCAAATCTGCAGGTTCAAGGGATCTTCCTACAGCTAAAACATGCATGGAAAACCCAGAGGACTGTACACCATGTGATCGGGAGATGTGTCTAAAATGCAGCTCATTTATCCTCTCCTGGTGCTCTTGTTCACCATTCCAGCCATGTTACTTAGAATCTCCCCACTTGGAGAATCAGCACATTTCAACTTCTGTTTCACACATTTTGCAAATTGTGAGGAGGATGAACGGGAAGAGGGGGAACCAATGAGAGAATAGTTGTAGGGGTTTGGACGGGCACATATCACTCTAATTTCCCATTAAGAATAAGAATTGAAAAAAGGCTCAGCCCGCCTCGCCAGAGCCAAAATAGGGCCTGAAGCAATCCTGCGGGTTTGAGGCCAGCTCACAAAAGAGCAACTTAAAAAATGGAGCTCAGGGTCACTGCAATTCACAAACCTGCAGAGTTATAAATGAAAACTAACGTCCAAAACTATGTTGAGGTAAGGCAAAGAAGAGGATCTGAATGCAAGACAGAATTGCAAGAAACAGATTTCAAGAGATAGATTGGACTCGTCTTTAAAGCACATGAAAAGCGGCAGAATTTCGACAATGATGCAGTTGGCCCAAAAGGGCGTATGCGTTTTTTCCTGATTATATCCAGGAAAAAACGCATACGCACTTTATGGGCAACGAAGCAAGCAAGCAATGCAAATGTGCACAACAAAGAAGTCTCATTTCCCACCGGTCAAAAGGGCCATCCTAAAAAATTGTAAAAACCAGAAATGCAGGACAGGCCATGGAGAACAGGGAGCCTTTATACGCTGATGGGCAGTGTGTGAACTGCCGAGAGCCACTCTGGAGAAGTGTATGGTGGTTCCTAAATCATCTAAAAAACAGAGCTACAGAGCATAGGACACTTCCAATCATGGGAGTATATCTAGGGAAGTCTAAAAATCAACAAGACACAAGCACACCACAGTTTAGGGCTACTCTGTTTACAAGAACCTCAACTTCAGTACACCTTAAATATCCCAGGAAAGAGAACAATGGATAAAGAAGATGTGGTACTTATGTACAATGGAATATCTCTTCACCATGAAATCAATGTAATAAGGCTAGTAGAAGGATAAAGAGTGGATTTAGGTCCGATAATACTACTTGAAATAAGTCAAACAGAAAAAGAAACATATCATAATATATCACTTATAGAGGGAGGGTAAATATGGCTGCACAAGAAATGAATTACAGAACAGAACAGTGTCTCACATGTAGAAAACACACTTATGTCAGCTTAAGGGGAAAGGAGAGGTGGGGTGATGCATAAAACCAGAGTTTGAAATTAGCACAGATACCGTTCAATAAACCAAATAGATATTAGACAAGATCTACACCTTGCTTAATGAACTGGCCTCAACACACCTTATACACTGCAGAGAAATATATCTGAGTAATAAGAATCTTAAAATCCATGTATTGATATATCTCCATAAGGGAATCAAGTGTGTGCAGAGCGGCACAAACACAGCAGTGAAAATGAGCTAAACCCCATTATAGAAATAAATTTTAAAAACAAAACGCAGAAACAATGAAAGAGAGAAAAATTCTTACAAAATTTGCTCAGGGGCTGTGATGCAACCTGGGTTGACCACATATAAACCCACAGCTGGATAAGACATAACGCTGGACACTTGGGGCTGAGAGGATTGGTGAGCTTTGGTGAGCAACTGCCAAAAGTTTAATGCAATACTTCATGCTACTCATTCCAAGGGTCCCAACAATCCACGTTGAAGGGAATCTTCCTACAGCTAAACCATGCTTGGGAAACCCAGCGACTGGTATACCATATGATCGGGAAAGGTTTCTAAAACGCACCTCATTTTTCCTCTCCTGGGGCTCCGGATCGACATTCCAGCCACTTTACTAACAACATCCCCACATGGAGAGTCAATGTCTTTAAGTTCTGTTATCACACAGGCTGCAGTTAGTGTGGAGGATGAATGGGAATAGGGGGAACCAGTGAGAAACTAGCTGTAGCGGTTTAAATGGGCACATGTCACTCTAATTTCACATCAGTAAGAAGAATAAACCAAAGGCACAGCAAGGTGCCCCAGAAGAAGAATAGGGCCTGAAGGAATCCTGTGGTTATGAGGCAAGATCACAAAAATATGAGCTGAAAAATGGAGCTAAGGGCCACTGCAATTCAAAAACGTGCAGAGTTATAAAGACCAACTATTTTAAAAAAATATATTGCAGTAAGGCTATGAAGAGGCATCGAAAGCAAGGCAGAAATGCAGGAAACCGATTTCAGGAGGTAGACTGGAATTGCATTTAAAGCATAGGAAAAGAGGCAGAACGTCGACAATGATGCACTTGGCCACAAAGGGCGTATGCGTTTTTTCCTGAATATATTCAGGAAAAAACGCATACGCCCTTTTTGGCCAACCAAGCAAGCTTGCAAAGGAAATCTGCACTACAATGAAGTCTCACTTCCCCCCGGTCAAAAGGGCCATCTGAAAAAAGTGTAAAATCCAGAAAGGCAGGACAGGCCATGGAGAACTGGGAGCCTTGTTATGTTGATGGGCGGGATGTAAGTTGCCAACAGCCACTAGGGAGAAGTGTATGGTGTTTCCTGAAACATCTATAAAACAAAGCAACAGAGCCTAGGGCACTTCCACTTATGGTCCTATAGCTTAGGGAAATTAAAATCAAAAAGACACAGCCACTCCAAAGTTTGGGACGGCTCTGTTTACAAGAACCTCATTTACGGTACAAGTTCAATATCGCAGAAAGTGAAAAATGGATAAAGAAGTTGCGGTACTTACGTACAATGCAATATCACTCAGCAATGAAATCTATGTCATCAGGCCCGTAGCAGCATAATGAGTGGATTCAGGTATGATGATTCTAACTGAAATAAGTCACACAGAAAATGAAACATCATAAGATATCACTAATACACGGATTGTAAACTTGGCTACACAGGAACTGGATTACAAAAGAGAACAAGGTCTCAAATTTAGAAAACCAACTTATGCTTGCTTAAGGGGAAAGGTGAGTTGGGGTGCTGCATAAAACCAGAGATTGAAATGAGCACAGATAAAGTTCCTTAAGCCAAATATGGAATAGACAAGAGCTACTCCTTGCTCAACAAAATGGACTCAACACCCCATATTAAACGCCTAAGAATGTACCTGACTAGTAAGTATCTTAAAACCTATGGATTACTATGTCTCCGAAAGAGAATCAAGCATGTGTACAGGGGCATAAACGCAGCCGTGATAGGATTGGAGAGGTTCGGTGAGCAAATGAAGACCCTTTGAAATCATATTGCATGGTACCCATTCCATGGGTCTCAACTCTCCAGGTTTAAGGGATTCTTCCTTCAGCTAAAACATGCATGTGGAACCCAGAGTATGATCAACCGTGTGATCGTGAGTCATGTTCAAATATGTCTGAGTTCTCGTTCCCTGGTACTCAGGTGCAACATTCCAGACGCTTTACTAACACTCTTCCGACTTGGAGAGTCAGTGCCTTTAACCTCCTGTTTGGCCCAGTTTGCAATTTCTGCGGAAGATGAACAGGAATAGGGAGAACCAATGAGAGACTAGCTGGAGGTGTCTGGATGGGGCAAATTTAATGCTCATTTCGCACCAGGAAGAGGAATTAACCAAAGGCTCAGCGTGCCGTGCCGGAACCAGATTAGGGCCTGAAGCAATATGCGGTGTTGCGGCCAGCTCACAAGAAAGCGAGTTGAAGAAAGGAGCTCAGGGGCACTGTAATTCACAAACCTGCAGAGTTATAAATGACAGCTATCATCCAAAAATATTCCGAAATAAGGCTGCCAAGAGGACTTGAAAGCGGGGCATAATTGCAGGAAACCAATTTCAGGAGGTAGACTGGATTCGATTTAAAGCATAGGAAAAGAGGCAGAACGTCGACAATGATGCACTTGGCCAAAACGGGCGTATGTGTTTTTTCCTGAATATATTCAGGAAAAGACGTATACGCCCTTTTTGGCCAACCAAGCAAGCTTGCAAAGGAAATCTGCACTACAATGAAGTCTCACTTCCCCCTGGTCAAAAGGGCCATCTGAAAAAAGTGTAAAATCCAGAAAGGCAGGACAGGCCATGGAGAACTGGGAGCCTTGTTATGCTGATGGGCGGGATGTAAATTGCCAACAGCCACTCGGGAGAAGTGTATGGTGTTTCCTGAAACATCTAAAAAACAAAGCAACAGAGCCTAGGGCACTTCCACTTATGGTCCTATAGCTTAGGGAAATCAAAATCAAAAAGACACAGCCACCCCTAAGTTTGGGAAGGCTCTGTTTACAAGAAACTCCTTTACGGGACAAGTTCAATATCGCAGAAAGTGAAAAATGGATAAAGCAGTTGTGGTACTTACGTACAATGCAATATCACTCAGCAATGAAATCTATGTCATCAGGCCCGTAGCAGCATAATGAGTGGATTCAGGTATGATGATTCTATCTGAAATAAGTCACACAGAAAAAGAAACATCATAAGATATCACTAATACACGGAATGTAAACTTGGCTACACAGGAACTGGATTACAAAACAGAACAGGGTCTCAAATTTAGAAAACCAACTTATGCTTGCTTAAGGGGAAAGGTGAGTTGGAGTGCTGCATAAAACCAGAGATTGAAATGAGCACAGATAAAGTTCCTTAAGCCAAATATGGAATAGACAAGAGCTTCTCCTTGCTCAACAAAATGGACTCAACACCCCATATTAAATGCCTAAGAATGTACCTGACTAGTAAGTATCTTAAAACCTATGGATTGCTATGTCTCCAAAAGAGAATCAAGCATGTGTACAGGGGCATAAATGCAGCAGTGATAGGATTGGAGAAGTTCGGTGAGCAAATGAAGACCCTTTGAATTCATATTGCATGGTACCCATTCCACGGGTCTCAACTCTCCAGGTTTAAGGGATTCTTCCTTCAGCTAAAGCATGCATGTGGAACCCAGAGTATGATCAACCGTGTGATCGGGAGACGTGTTCCAATATGTCTCAGTTCTCATCCCCTGGTACTCGGGTGCAACATTCCAGACGCTTTACTAACACTCTCCCGACTTGGAGAGTCAGTGCCTTTAACCTCCTGTTTAGGCTAGTTTGCAATTTCTGCGGAAGATGAACAGGAATAGGGAGAACCAATGAGAGACTAGCTGGAGGTGTCTGGACGGGCAAATTTAACTCTCATTTCCCACCAGGAAGAGGAATTAACCAAAGGCTCAGCATGCCATGCTGGAACCAGATTAGGGCCTGAAGCAATCCTGCGGTGTTGCGGCCAGCTCACAAGAAAGCGAGCTGAAGAAAGGAGCTCAGGGACACTGTAATTCACAAACCTGCAGAGTTATAAATGACAGCTATCGTCCAAAAATATACTGAAGTAAGGCTGCCAAGAGGACTTGAAAGTGGTGCAGAATTGCAGGAAACCGATTTCAGGAGGTAGACTGGAATTGCATTTAAAGCATAGGAAAAGAGGCAGAACGTCGAAAATGATGCACTTGGCCAAAAAGGGCGTATGCGTTTTTTCCTGAATATATTCAGGAAAAAACGCATACGCCCTTTTTGGCCAACCAAGCAAGCTTGCAAAGGAAATCTGCACTACAATGAAGTCTCACTTCCCCCCGGTCAAAAGGGCCATCTGAAAAAAGTGTAAAATCCAGAAAGGCAGGACAGGCCATGGAGAACTGGGAGCCTTGTTATGCTGATGGGCGGGATGTAAATTGCCAACAGCCACTTGGGAGAAGTGTACAGTGTTTCCTGAAACATCTTAGAAACAAAGCAACAGAGCCTAGGGCACATCCACTTATGGTCCTGTAGCTTAGGGAAATTAAAATCAAAAAGACACAGCCACCCCAAAATTTGGGACGGCTCTGTTTACAAGAACCTCGTTTACGTGACAAGTTCAATATCGCAGAAAGTGAAAAATGGATAAAGAACTTGTGGTACTTTCGTACAATGCAATATAACTCAGCAATGAAATCTTTGTCATCAGGCCCGTAGCAGCATAATGAGTGGATTCAGGTATGATGATTCTAACTGAAATAAGTCACACAGGAAAAGAAACTTCATAAGATATCACTAATACATGGAATGTAAACTTGGCTACACAGGAACTGGATTACAAAAGAGAACAGGGTCTCAAATTTAGAAAACCAACTTATGCTTGCTTAAGGGCAAAGGTGAGTTGGGGTGCTGCATAAAACCAGAGATTGAAATGAGCACAGATAAAGTTTCTTAAGCCAAATATGGTATAGACAAGAGCTACTCCTTGCTCAACGAAATGGACTCAACACCCCATATTAAACACCTAAGAATGTACCTGACTAGTAAGTATCTTAAAACCTATGGATTGCTATGTCTCCGAAAGGGAATCAAGCATGTGTACAGGGGCATAAACGCAGCAGTGATAGGATTGGAGAGGTTCGGTGAGCAAATGAAGACCCTTTGAAGTCATATTGCATGGTACCCATTCCACGGGTCTCAACTCTCCAGGTTTAAGGGATTCTTCCTTCAGCTAAAACATGCATATGGATCCCACAGTATGATCAACCGTGTGATCGGTAGACGTGTTCCAATATGTCTCAGTACTCGTCGCCTGGTACTCGGGTGCAACATTCCAGACGCTTTACTAACACTCTCCCGACTTGGAGAGTCAGTGCCTTTAACCTCCTGTTTGGCCCAGTTTGCAATTTCTGCGGAAGATGAACAGGAATAGGGAGAACCAATGAGAGACTAGCTGGAGGTGTCTGGACGGGCAAATTTAACTCTCATTTCCCACCAGGAAGAGGAATTAACCAAAGGCTCAGCGTGCCGTGCCGGAACCAGATTAGGGCCTGAAGCAATCCTGCGGTGTTGCGGCCAGCTCACAAGAAAGCGAGTTGAAGAAAGGAGATCAGGGGCACTGTAATTCACAAACCTGCAGAGTTATAAATGACAGCTATCGTCCAAAAATATACTGAAGTAAGGCTGCCAAGAGGACTTGAAAGCGGGGCAGAATTGCAGGCAACCGATTTCAGGAGGTAGACTGGAATTGCATTTAAAGCATAGGAAAAGAGGCAGAACGTCCACAATAATGCACTTGGCCAAAAAGGGCGTATGCGTTTTTTCCTGAATATATTCAGGAAAAAACCCATACGCCCTTTTTGGCCAACCAAGCAAGCTTGCAAAGGAAATCTGCACTACAATGAAGTCTCACTTCCCCCCGGTCAAAAGGGCCATCTGAAAAAAGTGTAAAATCCAGAAAGGCAGGACAGGCCATGGAGAACAGGGAGCCTTGTTATGCTGATGGGCGGGATGTAAATTGCCAACAGCCACTGGGGAGAAGTGTATGGTGTTTCCTGAAACATCTAAAAAACAAAGCAACAGAGCCTAGGGCACTTCCACTTATGGTCCTATAGCTTAGGGAAATTAAAATCAAAAAGACACAGCCACCCCAAAATTTGGGACGGCTCTGTTTACAGGAACCTCTTCTGCAGCACAAGTTAAATATGCCAGAGAGCAAATTATGGATAAAGAAGTTGCGGTACTTACGTACAACAGAATACCTCTCAGCAATGAAAACTATGTCACCAGGCCCGTACCAGCATAATGAGTGGATGAGGCACGGTGATTCTAAGTGAAAAAAGTCACACAGAAAAAGAAACCTCATAAGGTACCACTAATACATGGAATGCGAACTTGGCTACACAGGAACTGAATTACAAAACAGAACAGGGTCTCATGTTTAGAAAACCAACTTATGTTTGCTTAAAGGGGAAGGTGAGTTGGGGTGCTGCATAAAACCTGTGTTTGAAATTAGCACAGATACCGTTCCATAAGCTAAATATGTAATAGACAAGACCTACCCCTTTCTCAAGGAAATGGACTCAACAATGAGATATCACCTCACACCTGGTAGAATGGGCATCATCAGAAAATCTACAAACAAAAAATGCTGGAAAGCGTGTGGAGAAATGGAACCCTCTTCCACTATTGTTGGGAATATAAATTGATACAGTCACTATGGAGAACAATATGGAGTTTCTTAAGAAACTAACAGTAGAATTACCATATGATACAGCAATCCCAGTTCTGGACATATACCCAGACAAAACCATAAATCAAAGAGAGACATTCACCGCAATGTTCATTGCCTCACTCTTTACAATATCGAGGTAATGGAAGCAACCTAAATGCCCACAGACAGACGAATGCATAAAGCTGTGGTACATATATAAAATGGAATATTACTAAGCCATGAAAAGGAATGAAATTGGGTCATTTGTAGAGACGTCGATGGATCTAGAGAGTGTCATACAGAGTGAAGTAAGTCAGAAAGAGAAAAACAAATCTTGTATATTCATGCATATATGTGGAACCTAGAAAAACTGTACAGGTTAACCATTTTGCAAGGCATAAATAGAGCAACAGATGTAGACAACAAACATATGGACAACAAGGGGGGAAAGCTGTTGGGGGTGTGGTGGTGGGAGGAGTTGAGAGACTGGGATTGACATGTATACATGTATATGTATAAAATAGATAACCAATAAGAACCTGCTGTATAAAAATATAAAATAAAATTCAAAATTAAAAAGAAATAAAATTTAAAAAAAAACAGAAAAAACAATTATTCCCTTCACATACATGTATTTATATGAATAAATTATTTCCATGCTTATATCTGTAAATACAGAAAAGAGGAATAAAATCTACCTTGAACCAAAAACGAAAAAGAGAAAAAAAACACAGAACCCACCAGTTCCACAGAGGAAAACCGTATCAGGGCACCTGCTCCAGTTGTAAACAATTCTGAAGTTGGTCAGTGGTGGGGAATCGTCTCCCATTCAGCCAGCAGCCCCCACGCAACAAGCGTCCTCATTGCAAAGCTGGGGCACCGTGCCGAGGCATCTGTGAGTAAACGTGAGCTGAGCCCCAGGCCAGTTGCTGCTGAACTATTCCTACCCGTCCCAGGTAAAACACCTGAATATATACAAGGACTTGAAAGCCTAGAGGAAGGGCCATAGAGCCACACGAGTGACAGCATGCCGGCCGACTTGGTGCCTGCAGGCCAGCCAGGATGGTCCTGGCCCTGGGTGCTCTTCTGGAAGATTTCCATTTCCCTGCCTGAGATACCCGTCCTGTCCCTGCCCCCACTGCTTTTTTCCTTCCTCACCTCTGCCCAGGGAGAAATTCCAGCAGCAGGTATAGGTGACACATCCTCTTCTTTAGCAGGTGGCAGCCTGGCAACTGCTACAGAAAGTCCAGCAGAGCCCCACTCACACTGGGCCACCCACAAAGCCGTGGCCTCTCACTCCCTCCCACCAGCCCAGCCCCGAGACTGCTGACAGGGCAGAGAAAATGGCGTCAGGCATGGCTGCAGGGCCTCTTGCTGCCTGGAGTGGTATTTATATTGATCTCAACCCAGGCACACCTGGGGAGGGCTGGCCGGCACGGTAAGGCTGCCCAGGTCAGCCAATCATCACCCCTCAGGGGCTGACAGTTGCAGAAAATGGAACTTGCTGAACCGGCCAGGTCCAAGGAACAGGTGTGGGCTCCTGAGAGTCAGGATAGACAAGGGGCTGCAGCTTTGGCTTGTTTTCTAATCATTTTATCTGGCCCATGAGTGGGAGACAACTTCAAGAAAACCCTCTCCTAATGAGAGGAACCCAGGAGTCAGGGAGAGGAGGGGTGGGTGGTGGTTGGAGACAGAGGCCTGGTGCCCCGGGTGCAGTGGAAGTCTCTGGAAGACCAGGTGGAGGGAGGCCGCACAGAGTGATGCCCAGGGTCACAGACCCGTCGCAGCTGCTGTTTGTTAGTTCAAGTCCTGCTCTGAGGTGCTCTGTGTCAGCTCTGAGCGACAGGTGAGCTGGGGGTGCTCTGCAATGAGGGCTATGTGCACGGTTCCTGTGTGCCCAGCCCTGCCACGGTACCTGCAAGGGTAGCTCTGTATCCTGGGAGGGGCCTGACCACGAGAGCCCCGTGGGCTGGGGTGGGGGTGGGGTACCTGCCCAGGTGAGCTCCATATTCTGGGATTGGTCTGACCACGAGAGCCCCATGGGCTGCTGGGGACCTGGTAAAGGATGTCAGGACAGTCAGTGAAGCCACCGAGGATATACCTCCAGCTGCTCCTAATTCCTACACCCTGCTGGTCATTCTACCAACCACCAGGACATGGTATTCTGTATTAGTCTTCAATGATGCCTTCTTTTGTATTCCATTAGTCCCAGAGTCACAAGAAATTTTGGCTTGTGAGTGGCAGGACTCAACATACAACTAAAACAATACTTCCGGGCCGTCTTGCCCCAAGGGTGCAAAAATTCCCACACCATCTTTGGGGAAAGCTTAGCTAAAGACCTAAAAGTTCTACCTCTGGAAAAGGAAACCCTCCTTCAGTACACAGACGACATTCTGATCGCCAGCCCTACTAAGGAGGCCTCTGAACTACCAAGCCAATAAAGGATAGAAGTTGTCCAAGAAAAAGCTCAAATATCACAGACTGCGGTGACCTGCCTGGGCTTCATTCTCACAGAAGGTCGGAGAAGCCCATCCCAGGAAAGGAAAGAAATCATTTTCAGCCTTACCCCTTTCTAAAACTAGAAGACAGCTTAGGGGTTCCTGGGGAGGCCAGGGTTTGCTGCTTCTGGATCCCTAACTACAGTCTACTAGCTGGGCCTCTATATGAAACACTGAAAGGAAAAGATGATGATCCTTTTGAATAGAATCCAGAAGTGGCCTTTCAAGAATGGAAAGAGCAGTCAATTCAGACCCTTGCCCTGGAACTCCCTAATTTAGCTAAACCCTTTGACCTTTACATTCCCGGTGAAAGGTGAATCGCCATTGGAGAATTAGTGCAAAAACTGGGACCACTTGAAATGGAACAATGCAAGAATGCCATCCAGGTAGGATAAACTACGGTCACCAAGGGGCTTGGCCCACTGCCACATCTGGCCAAGATACTGGCGGTATCTAAAAACCTGGAAATCAGCAGCCCAAAAGGCCACCTCCCTCCTAAGGGAAAAGGACCCCACGTGGTGATCCTAACCACCAACCATGGCCTGAAGTTTCAGGGTTCGCTCCGTGGGCACACCAACCTCGAGTGAGGAGGCCCTCCAACTCCAACATCCAGAGAGATAACCGGGGGCAACAGGGCACCATGACGACTCGTGTGAACATCACTTGACCTGGAGTTTCTCTCATAAAACAACAAGAGTGTGTCTCAAAAGAGTAGACTACTGCTTGCAGGACTTACTGCACCCAGAGGGGAGCTAATAATCTTGGCGGGGGAACTGTATATCACACTGTCACCATAGAAAAGCCTACAGACACCGTGATGATGGTGGCCAATAAGACCGGCTGGACTCCTGTTTACTTCAAAAGGCTGTTGACTCAGTGGCCATCATGGTCCTTGATCACCACTGACCCTGGACTGTCTGGGAGTTGAGCAGGCAGGGCTCTGACACCTGGTGCTGTTTGTACGTTAATTCAGGGGCCTAATTGAAGAAAGCGCAGACTACTGGTCAGAGCATCTAGGCTGGCAGAAACGGTCAGCCTAAGGTGGCTGAACAAATGTGGGGCGGGGTGAAACTGGCCCCCACAGCGTCTCTGCACATCTCTTTCCTGGACCCTTAAAGGTCATTAGAATCTATAACACTTCCAATGCTGGTGCTCAGGTGGACGAGCAGGGAGGCAGGGGGCCTGGGGACAATCAACGTCACCTGGAGGCTGCTGGGGAGAAGCTCTGACCCTCGCCCCCAGGTATGAGGGCTCCCAACTCAGCACTCAGCAGTTACAGAAGAAGGGTCTGCACCCTCAGCACTCCAAGAATGAGGAACGGGACAAAAGGCAGAGGAGGGGTTTGTCCCCAGCAAAGCCCATTAAAAATCCCTGGGAGATAAAAATAGAATCTGGGCAATAAAGTCAAGTCTAACCTTTTTTATCCTTTGTGCTTTGTCTAATTTCATGTGCTCCTAGGGTCCCGCATGCAGAGGTTCCACACCCGGCACTTCAGACCAGATTTCCTAGTGCAGAATGGCTGGGACGACACCTCAGCTCCTGGGGCCCAGTGCAGACTCCGCGATATAGAGCCTGAGCTGCAGCTAACCCGGCCCTCTAGAGTTCCGCCCCCTCCCTCCCACTGACTCTGACAGGATCTCTACACAGCAGCCCAGCCCACAGCCCACGGGGTAGTGCATGCTCTCACTTCTCCATTCTCTGATCAAAATATAAAATTTCCTTTGCTTGTGAACCAAACTCAGTCTCGATCTGTTGGCCCCAATGACACTGGGCAGGGGGACACTTGTTGGGGTCCACTCTGGAGGATCAGTAACAGAAATTGAGACTATTGTAACCTCAATGAACAGATGTGTGAGCCAAACTGTAGTTAACATAGAACAGAGTATAAGGCTCAGGTAAAATAAGATGTTTCTAACACTTCCATTTGATATTTCCATCACTTTATTATAAGCAAGTTCAGTGAAAAGGTTTGTCTTATTTGTCAGGTCAATATTAGAGAAACGAAGTGATTTCTTTCCAAGGATGTACATCTAATAATCTTGGTTAAAACTTCAATCTTGTTTTAAATGCTTTTCCATTGAAAATGATACCTCTCTTTCAGCTCCCCCATTTCTGAGAAGTATAAAATCTTATAATTTATTATTACCAAAGGGGAAAGGTGGGAGGAGGGATAAATTAACAGTTTGGGATTAACACATACACACTGCTATGTATAAAATAGATCATCAACAAGGAACTACTGTATAGCACAGGGAACTACACTCAACATTTTGCAATAAGCTATAAGGGGAAATAATCTGAAAAAGAATAGATATTTTTATTGACATCATCTATCAATGACAGTTAAAGTGTAACCTAAGGGAAGCTGGTGGTGAGTGCTTCTGACCCTGAAGACTTCAATCATCTAAAGTTTGGACTCTGCCTACTTCCCAAGGCCCTTAATGAACATATGTGTAGCCGTAGCTTAAAAAATTCCCCAGTTTGGGTTTCGGGGAGACACTGATTTTGAAAAAGCCCTGGTGTTCTCCTTACATGAATGGGACTCTTCCTACTGCTAAAACATGTCTGTCACACCCAGAGGATGGTATACCGTCTGATCGGGAAGAGTTTCGAAAAGGCATCTCATCTCCTCATCTCCTGGTGCTCGGGTTCACCCCTCCAGCGTCTTTACTAACAGTCTCCCCACTTGGAGATGTCAGCACTGTCAACATCCTGTTGCGTACAGTTTGGAATTTGTCCAGAGGATGAAGCGGAAGGATGAGGAACAAAGAGAGACAAGTCCTAGGTGTTCAGACAGGCACATGTCACTCTAATTTCCAATCAGGAAGACGAATTGACCAAAGGCTAGGGTTGCCCATGGAAACAGTATAGGGCTTGAGGAAATCCCGCTGCTTTGTGGCCAGTTCCCATAAACACAAGCTGAACAATGGAACTCAGGGGCAGTAAAATTCACGAAACTGCAGAGTTGAAAATATCCATCACTGAAAAATGTCTTGACGAAAGTCAGAGAAAAGGACTTGTAAGCAAGGGAGAATGGCAGGAGAGGGATCTGAGGAGGTAGAAAGGACTCGCCATTAAGCACAAGAAAAGGAGCTGAACATTGCCAACATTGCAGTTGGCCAAAAAGGGTGTATGCGTTTTTTTCTGTATATATTCAAGAAAAGGGCATACACTTTTTTAGCCAACCAAACAGGTGGGCACTGGAAGTCAATACTACAAAAGATATCACTTCGCATCAGTCAGAAGAGCCATCCTCATAAAGCGTAAACAACAGAAATGCAGGACAGGGCAAGGAGAAGAGGGAGCCCTGTGAGACTTATAGTGGAAATGTATATTGCCAACGGCCATTCTGGAGAAGTGTATTGTGTTTACTAAAGCATCTAAAAAATGAGCTACAGAGCATAGGGCACTTGCACTCATGGGCGTATATCTTGGGAAAAACAAAAATCGAGAGGACACAGGCACCCCAATGTTTACCCCCTCTCTGTTTAAAAGATCTTCGACTAGGATATAACTTAAATGTCTCTGGAGGGAACAAATGGATAGAGATGTGGTACTTAGGTAGAGTGGAATATTATTCAGCCTGGAAATCAATGAAATATGGCCAGTTGTAACAACTCCGGAGGAGTTACGTATGATCATTCTAAGTGACATAATTCAAAAAGAAAAAGACACATATCATAAGATATCACTTAAAGGTGGAATCCAAAATGGCTACACATGAAATAAATTACAAAACAAAAACATAGTCAAATATGTAGGAAACACGCATAAGGCTGCTAAACGGGAAAGGTGGGGAGGGGTGAGGCATCATCCAGGAGGTTGAAATTAGCAAAGATACCATTCCAAATACCAAACTGATAATCAACAAGGCCTACACGGAAGCTAAAAGAACTGCACTCAGCACACTCAAGTCACCGGAAAAGAATATATACGACTGGTAAGAATCTGAAAAAGAATTTACTGATGTCTCTCTGTACGTGAATCAAGTGGATGTACAGCAGCAAGAAACAGAGCTTTGAAAATCAGCTGTAACCAATATAGTAATAAATTGAAAAAAATAAACGACAGAGAGACAGAGAAAACCTCTTACAACTTTTCCTCAGGGACGGTGATGCAACATGGATTGAACACATCTAGACCCACAGCAGGATGAGACATAAGGCTGGAAACTGTTTGCACTAAGAGAAATGTGAGGTTGGGTGAGGAAATGCACACCCTTTAAAGTAATACTACCTGGTACCCATTCAATGGGTCCCAAATCTGCAGGTTCAAGGGATCTTCCTACAGCTAAAACATGCATGGAAAACCCAGAGGACTGTACACCATGTGATCGGGAGATGTGTCTAAAATGCAGCTCATTTATCCTCTCCTGGTGCTCTTGTTCACCATTCCAGCCATGTTACTTAGAATCTCCCCACTTGGAGAATCAGCACATTTCAACTTCTGTTTCACACATTTTGCAAATTGTGAGGAGGATGAACGGGAAGAGGGGGAACCAATGAGAGAATAGTTGTAGGGGTTTGGACGGGCACATATCACTCTAATTTCCCATTAAGAATAAGAATTGAAAAAAGGCTCAGCCCGCCTCGCCAGAGCCAAAATAGGGCCTGAAGCAATCCTGCGGGTTTGAGGCCAGCTCACAAAAGAGCAACTTAAAAAATGGAGCTCAGGGTCACTGCAATTCACAAACCTGCAGAGTTATAAATGAAAACTAACGTCCAAAACTATGTTGAGGTAAGGCAAAGAAGAGGATCTGAATGCAAGACAGAATTGCAAGAAACAGATTTCAAGAGATAGATTGGACTCGTCTTTAAAGCACATGAAAAGCGGCAGAATTTCGACAATGATGCAGTTGGCCCAAAAGGGCGTATGCGTTTTTTCCTGATTATATCCAGGAAAAAACGCATACGCACTTTATGGGCAACGAAGCAAGCAAGCAATGCAAATGTGCACAACAAAGAAGTCTCATTTCCCACCGGTCAAAAGGGCCATCCTAAAAAATTGTAAAAACCAGAAATGCAGGACAGGCCATGGAGAACAGGGAGCCTTTATACGCTGATGGGCAGTGTGTGAACTGCCGAGAGCCACTCTGGAGAAGTGTATGGTGGTTCCTAAATCATCTAAAAAACAGAGCTACAGAGCATAGGACACTTCCAATCATGGGAGTATATCTAGGGAAGTCTAAAAATCAACAAGACACAAGCACACCACAGTTTAGGGCTACTCTGTTTACAAGAACCTCAACTTCAGTACACCTTAAATATCCCAGGAAAGAGAACAATGGATAAAGAAGATGTGGTACTTATGTACAATGGAATATCTCTTCACCATGAAATCAATGTAATAAGGCTAGTAGAAGGATAAAGAGTGGATTTAGGTCCGATAATACTACTTGAAATAAGTCAAACAGAAAAAGAAACATATCATAAGATATCACTTATAGAGGGAGGGTAAATATGGCTGCACAAGAAATGAATTATAGAACAGAACAGTGTCTCACATGTAGAAAACACACTTATGTCAGCTTAAGGGGAAAGGAGAGGTGGGGTGATGCATAAAACCAGAGTTTGAAATTAGCACAGATACCGTTCAATAAACCAAATAGATATTAGACAAGATCTACACCTTGCTTAATGAACTGGCCTCAACACACCTTATACACTGCAGAGAAATATATCTGAGTAATAAGAATCTTAAAATCCATGTATTGATATATCTCCATAAGGGAATCAAGTGTGTGCAGAGCGGCACAAACACAGCAGTGAAAATGAGCTAAACCCCATTATAGAAATAAATTTTAAAAACAAAACGCAGAAACAATGAAAGAGAGAAAAATTCTTACAAAATTTGCTCAGGGGCTGTGATGCAACCTGGGTTGACCACATATAAACCCACAGCTGGATAAGACATAAGGCTGGACACTTGGGGCTGAGAGGATTGGTGAGCTTTGGTGAGCAACTGCCAAAAGTTTAATGCAATACTTCATGCTACTCATTCCAAGGGTCCCAACAATCCAGGTTGAAGGGAATCTTCCTACAGCTAAACCATGCTTGGGAAACCCAGCGACTGGTATACCATATGATCGGGAAAGGTTTCTAAAACGCACCTCATTTTTCCTCTCCTGGGGCTCCGGATCGACATTCCAGCCACTTTACTAACAACATCCCCACATGGAGAGTCAATGTCTTTAAGTTCTGTTATCACACAGGCTGCAGTTAGTGTGGAGGATGAATGGGAATAGGGGGAACCAGTGAGAAACTAGCTGTAGCGGTTTAAATGGGCACATGTCACTCTAATTTCACATCAGTAAGAAGAATAAACCAAAGGCACAGCAAGGTGCCCCAGAAGAAGAATAGGGCCTGAAGGAATCCTGTGGTTATGAGGCAAGATCACAAAAATATGAGCTGAAAAATGGAGCTAAGGGCCACTGCAATTCAAAAACGTGCAGAGTTATAAAGACCAACTATTTTAAAAAAATATATTGCAGTAAGGCTATGAAGAGGCATCGAAAGCAAGGCAGAAATGCAGGAAACCGATTTCAGGAGGTAGACTGGAATTGCATTTAAAGCATAGGAAAAGAGGCAGAACATCGACAATGATGCACTTGGCCACAAAGGGCGTATGCGTTTTTTCCTGAATATATTCAGGAAAAAACGCATACGCCCTTTTTGGCCAACCAAGCAAGCTTGCAAAGGAAATCTGCACTACAATGAAGTCTCACTTCCCCCGGTCAAAAGGGCCATCTGAAAAAAGTGTAAAATCCAGAAAGGCAGGACAGGCCATGGAGAACTGGGAGTCTTGTTATGTTGATGGGCGGGATGTAAGTTGCCAACAGCCACTAGGGAGAAGTGTATGGTGTTTCCTGAAACATCTAAAAAACAAAGCAACAGAGCCTAGGGCACTTCCACTTATGGTCCTATAGCTTAGGGAAATTAAAATCAAAAAGACACAGCCACCCCAAAGTTTGGGACGGCTCTGTTTACAAGAACCTCATTTACGGTACAAGTTCAATATCGCAGAACGTGAAAAATGGATAAAGAAGTTGCGGTACTTACGTACAATGCAATATCACTCAGCAATGAAATCTATGTCATCAGGCCCGTAGCAGCATAATGAGTGGATTCAGGTATGATGATTCTAACTGAAATAAGTCACACAGAAAATGAAACATCATAAGATATCACTAATACACGGATTGTAAACTTGGCTACACAGGAACTGGATTACAAAAGAGAACAAGGTCTCAAATTTAGAAAACCAACTTATGCTTGCTTAAGGGGAAAGGTGAGTTGGGGTGCTGCATAAAACCAGAGATTGAAATGAGCACAGATAAAGTTCCTTAAGCCAAATATGGAATAGACAAGAGCTACTCCTTGCTCAACAAAATGGACTCAACACCCCATATTAAACGCCTAAGAATGTACCTGACTAGTAAGTATCTTAAAACCTATGGATTACTATGTCTCCGAAAGAGAATCAAGCATGTGTACAGGGGCATAAACGCAGCCGTGATAGGAGTGGAGAGGTTCGGTGAGCAAATGAAGACCCTTTGAAATCATATTGCATGGTACCCATTCCACGGGTCTCAACTCTCCAGGTTTAAGGGATTCTTCCTTCAGCTAAAACATGCATGTGGAACCCAGAGTATGATCAACCGTGTGATCGTGAGTCATGTTCAAATATGTCTGAGTTCTCGTTCCCTGGTACTCAGGTGCAACATTCCAGACGCTTTACTAACACTCTTCCGACTTGGAGAGTCAGTGCCTTTAACCTCCTGTTTGGCCCAGTTTGCAATTTCTGCGGAAGATGAACAGGAATAGGGAGAACCAATGAGAGACTAGCTGGAGGTGTCTGGATGGGGCAAATTTAATGCTCATTTCGCACCAGGAAGAGGAATTAACCAAAGGCTCAGCGTGCCGTGCCGGAACCAGATTAGGGCCTGAAGCAATATGCGGTGTTGCGGCCAGCTCACAAGAAAGCGAGTTGAAGAAAGGAGCTCAGGGGCACTGTAATTCACAAACCTGCAGAGTTATAAATGACAGCTATCATCCAAAAATATTCCGAAATAAGGCTGCCAAGAGGACTTGAAAGCGGGGCATAATTGCAGGAAACCAATTTCAGGAGGTAGACTGGATTCGATTTAAAGCATAGGAAAAGAGGCAGAACGTCGACAATGATGCACTTGGCCAAAACGGGCGTATGTGTTTTTTCCTGAATATATTCAGGAAAAGACGTATACGCCCTTTTTGGCCAACCAAGCAAGCTTGCAAAGGAAATCTGCACTACAATGAAGTCTCACTTCCCCCTGGTCAAAAGGGCCATCTGAAAAAAGTGTAAAATCCAGAAAGGCAGGACAGGACATGGAGAACTGGGAGCCTTGTTATGCTGATGGGCGGGATGTAAATTGCCAACAGCCACTCTGGAGAAGTGTATGGTGTTTCCTGAAACATCTAAAAAACAAAGCAACAGAGCCTAGGGCACTTCCACTTATGGTCCTATAGCTTAGGGAAATCAAAATCAAAAAGACACAGCCACCCCTAAGTTTGGGAAGGCTCTGTTTACAAGAAACTCCTTTACGGGACAAGTTCAATATCGCAGAAAGTGAAAAATGGATAAAGCAGTTGTGGTACTTACGTACAATGAAATATCACTCAGCAATGAAATCTATGTCATCAGGCCCGTAGCAGCATAATGAGTGGATTCAGGTATGATGATTCTATCTGAAATAAGTCACACAGAAAAAGAAACATCATAAGATATCACTAATACACGGAATGTAAACTTGGCTACACAGGAACTGGATTACAAAACAGAACAGGGTCTCAAATTTAGAAAACCAACTTATGCTTGCTTAAGGGGAAAGGTGAGTTGGAGTGCTGCATAAAACCAGAGATTGAAATGAGCACAGATAAAGTTCCTTAAGCCAAATATGGAATAGACAAGAGCTTCTCCTTGCTCAACAAAATGGACTCAACACCCCATATTAAATGCCTAAGAATGTACCTGACTAGTAAGTATCTTAAAACCTATGGATTGCTATGTCTCCAAAAGAGAATCAAGCGTGTGTACAGGGGCATAAACGCAGCAGTGATAGGATTGGAGAGGTTCGGTGAGCAAATGAAGGCCCTTTGAAGTCATATTGCATGGTACCCATTCCACGGGTCTCAACTCTCCAGGTTTAAGGGATTCTTCCTTCAGCTGAAACATGCATGTGGAACCCAGAGTATGATCAACCATGTGATTGGGAGACGTGTTCCAATATTTCTCAGTTCTCGTCCCCTGGTACTCGGGTGCAACATTCCAGACGCTTTACTAACACTCTCCCGACTTGGAGAGTCAGTGCCTTTAACCTCCTGTTTGGCCCAGTTTGCAAATTCCGTGGAAGATGAACAGGAGTAGGGAGGACCAATGAGAGACTAGCTGGAGGTGTCTGGACGCTCAAATTTAACTCTCATTTCCCACCAGGAAGAGGAATTAAACAAAGGCTCAGCGTGCCGTGCCAGAACCAGATTAGGGCCTGAAGCAATCCTGCGGTGTTGCGGCCAGCTCACAAGAAAGCGAGTTGAAGAAAGGAGCTCAGGGGCACTGTAATTCACAAACCTGCAGAGTTATAAATGACAGCTATCGTCCAAAAATATACTGCAGTAAGGCTGCCAAGAGGACTTGAAAGCTGGGCAGAATTGCAGGAAACCGATTTCAGGAGGTAGACTGGAATTGCATTTAAAGCATAGGAAAAGAGGCAGAACGTCGGCAATGATGCACTTGGCCAAAAAGGGCGTATGCGTTTTTTCCTGAATATATTCAGGAAAAAACGCATACGCCCTTTTTGGCCAACCAAGCAAGCTTGCAAAGGAAATCTGCACTACAATGAAGTCTCACTTGCCCCCGGTCAAAAGGGCCATCTGAAAAAAGTGTAAAATCCAGAAAGGCAGGACAGGCCATGGAGAACTGGGAGCCTTGTCATGCTGATGGGCGGGATGTAAATTGCCAACAGCCACTCGGGAGAAATGTATGGTGTTTCCTGAAACATCTAAAAAACAAAGCAACAGAGCCTAGGGCACTTCCACTTATGGTCATATAGCTTAGGGAAATTAAAATCAAAAAGACACAGTCACCCCAAAGTTTGGGACGGCTCTGTTTACAAGAACCTCGTTTACGGTACAAGTTCAGTATCGCAGAAAGTGAAAAATGGATAAAGAACTTGTGGTACTTACGTACAATGCAATATCACTCAGCAATGAAATCTACGTCATCAGGCCCGTAGCAGCATAATGAGTGGATTCAGGTATGATGATTCTAACTGAAATAAGTCACACAGAAAAAGAAACATCATAAGATATCACTAATACACGGAATGTAAACTTGCTACACAGGAACTGAATTACAAAACAAAACAGGGTCTCAAATTTACAAAACCAACTTATGCTTGCTTATGGGGAAAGGTGAGTTGGGGTGCTGCATAAAACCAGAGATTGAAATGAGCACAGATAAAGTTCCTTAAGCCAAATATGTAATAGACAAGAGCTACTCCTTTCTCAACGAAATGGACTCAACACCCCATATTAAACGCCTAAGAATGTGCCTGACTAGTAAGTATCTTAAATCCTATGGATTGCTATGTCTCCGAAAGAGAATCAAGCGTGTGTACAGGGGCATAAATGCAGCAGTGATAGGATTGGAGAGGTTCGGTGAACAAATGAAGACCCTTTGAAGACATATTGCATGGTACCCATTCCACAGGTCTCAACTCTCCAGGTTTAAGGGATTCTTCCTTCAGCTGAAACATGCATGTGGAACCCAGAGTATGATCAACCATGTGATCAGGAGACGTGTTCAAATATGTCTCAGTTTTCGTCCCCTGGTACTCGGGTGCAACATTCCAGACGCTTTACTAACACTCTGCCGACTTGGAGAGTCAGTGCCTTTAACTTCCTGTTTGGCCCACTTTGCAATTTATGCGGAAGATGAACAGGAATAGGGAGAACCAATGAGAGACTAGCTGGAGGTGTCTAGACGGGCAAGTTTAACTCTCATTTCCCACCAGGAAGAGGAATTAACCAAAGGCTCAGCGTGCCGTGCCGGAACCAGATTAAGGCCTGAAGCAATCCTGCGGTGTTGCGGCCAGCTCACAAGAAAGCGAGTTGAAGAAAGGAGCTCAGGGGCACTGTAATTCACAAACCTGCAGAGTTAAAAATGACAGCTATCATCCAAAAATATACTGAAGTAAGGCTGCCAAGAGGACTTGAAAGTGGGGCAGAATTTCAGGAAACCGATTTCAGGAGGTAGACTGGAATTGCATTTAAAGCATAGGAAAAGAGGCAGAACGTCCACAATGATACACTTGGCCAAAAAGGGCGTATGCGTTTTTTCCTGAATATATTCAGGAAAAAACGCATACGCCCTTTTTGGCCATCCAAGCAAGCTTGCAAAGGAAATCTGCACTGCAATGAAGTCTCACTTCCCCCCGGTCAAAAGGGCCATCTGAAAAAAGTGTAAAATCCAGAAAGGCAGGACAGGCCATGGAGAACTGGGAGCCTTGTTATGCTGATGGGCGGGATGTTAATTGCCAACAGCCACTCAGGAGAAGTGTATGCTGTTTCCTGAAACATCTAAAAAACAAAGCAACAGAGCCTAGGGCACTTCCACTTATGGTCCTATAGCTTAGGGAAATTAAAATCAAAAAGACACAGCCACCCCAAAGTTTGGGATGGCTCTGTTTACAAGAACCTCGTTTACGGTACAAGTTCAATATCGCAGAAAGTGAAAAATGGATAAAGAAGTTGTGGTACTTACGTACAACTCAATATCACTCAGCAATGAAATCTATGTCATCAGGCCCATAGCAGCATAATGAGTGGATTCAGTTATGATGATTCTATCTGAAATAAGTCACACAGAAAAAGAAACATCATAAGATATCACTAATACACGGAATGTAAACTTGGCTACACAGGAACTGGATTACAAAACAGAACAGGGGCTCAAATTTAGAAAAACAACTTATGCTTGCTTAAAGGGAAAGGTGAGTTGGGGTGCTGCATAAAACCAGAGATTGAAATGAGCACAGATAACGTTCCTTAAGCCAAATATGGAATAGACAAGAGCTATTCCTTGCTCAACGAAATGGACCCAACACCCAATATTAAACGCCTAAGAATGTACCTGACTAGTAAGTATCTTAAAACCTATGGATTGCTATGTCTCTGAAAGAGAATCAAGCGTGAGTACAGGGGCATAAACGCAGCAGTGATAGGATTGGAGATGTTCGGTGAGCAAATGAAGACCCTTTGAAGTCATATTGCATGGTACCCATTCCACGGGTCTCAAATCTCCAGGTTTAAGGGATTCTTCCTTCAGCTAAAACATGCATGTGGAACCCAGAGTATGATCAACCATGTGATCGGGAGTCATGTTCAAATATGTCTCAGTTCGCATCCCCTGGTACTCGGGTGCAACATTCCAGACGCTTTACTAACACTCTCCCGACTTGGAGAGTCAGTGCCTTTAACCTCCTGTTTGGCCCAGTTTGCAATTTCTGTGGAAGATGAACAGGAATAGGGAGGATCAATGAGAGACTAGCTGGAGGTGTCTGGACGGGCAAATTTAACTCTCATTTCCCACCAGGAAGAGGAATTAACCAAAGGCTCAGCGTTCCATGCCGGAATCAGATTAGGGCCTGAAGCAATCCTGCGGTGTTGCGGCCAGCTCACAAGAAAGCGAGTTGAAGAAAGGAGCTCAGGGACACTGTAGTTCACAAACCTGCAGAGTTATAAATGACAGCTATCGTCCAAAAATATACTGAAGTAAGGCTGCCAAGAGGACTTGAAAGTGGGGCAGAATTGCAGGAAACCGATTTCCGGAGGTAGACTGGAATTTCATTTAAAGCAGAGGAAAAGAGGCAGAACGTCCACAATGATGCACTTGCCCAAAAAGGGCGTATGCGTTTTTTCCTGAATATATTCAGGAAAAAACACATACGCCCTTTTTGGCCAACCAAGCAAGCTTGCAAATGAAATCTGCACTACAATGAAGTCTCACTTCCCCCTGATCAAAAGGGCCATCTGAAAAAAGTGTAAAATCCAGAAAGGCAGGACAGACCATGGAGAACTGGGAGACTTGTTATGCTGATGGGCGGGATGTAAATTGCCAACAGCCAATTGGGAGAAGTGTATGGTGTTTCCTGAAACATCTAAAAAACAAAGGAACAGAGCCTAGGGCACTTCCACTTATGGTCCTATTGCTTAAGGAAATTATAATCAAAAAGACACACCAACAAAAATTTGGGACGGCTCTGTTTACAAGAACCTCGTTTATGGTACAAGTTCAATATCAGAGAAAGTGAAAAATGGATAAAGAATTTGTGGTACTTACCTACAATGCAATATCACTCAGCAATGAAATCTATGTCAACAGGCCTGTAGCAGAAAATGAGTGGGTTCAGGTATGATGATTCTAACTGAAATAAGTCACACAGAAAAAGAAACATCATACGATATCTCTAATACACGGAATGTAAACTTGGCTACACAGGAACTGGATTACAAAACAGAACAGGGTCTCAAATTTAGAAAACCAACTTATGCTTGCTTAAGGGGAAAGGAGAGTTGGGGTGCTGCATAAAACCAGAGATTGAAATGAGCACAGATAAAGTTCCTTAAGCCACATATGGAATAGACAAGAGCTACTCCTTGCTCAACGAAATGGACTCAAAACCCCATATTAAACGCCTAAGAATGTACCTGACTAGTAAGTATCTTAAAACCTATGGATTGCTATGTCTCCGAAAGAGAATCAAGCGTGTGTACAGGGGCAAAAACGTAGCAGTGATAGGATTGGAGAGTTTCGGTGAGCAAATGAAGACCCTTTGAAGTCATATTGCATGGTACCCATTCCACGGGTCTTAACTCTCCAGCTTTAAGGGATTCTTCCTTCAGCTGAAACATGCATGTGGAACCCAGAGTATGATCAACTGTGTGATCAGGAGACGTTTTCAAATATGTCTCAGTTTTCGTCCCCTGGTACTCGGGTGCAACATTCCATATGCTTTACTAACACTCTCCCGACTTGGAGAGTCAGTGCCTTTAACCTCCTGTTTGGCCCAGTTTGCAATTTCTGCGGAAGATGAACAGGGATAGGGAGGACCAATGAGAGACTAGCGGGATGTGTCTGGGTGGGCAAATTTAACTCTGATTTCCTACCAGGAAGAGGAATTAACCAAAGGCTCAGCGTGCCTTGCTGGAACCAGATTAGGGCCTGAAGCAATCCTGCGGTGTTGCGGCCAGCACACAAGAAACTGAGTTGAAGAAAGGAGCTCAGGGGCACTGTAATTCACAAACCTGCAGAGTTATATATGACAGCTATCGTCCAAAAATATACTGAAGTAAGGCTGCCAAGAGGACTTGAAAGCGGGGCAGAATTGCAGGAAACCGATTTCAGGAGGTAGACTGGAATTGCATTTAAAGCATAGGAAAAGATGCAGAACGTCGACAATGATGCACTTGGTCAAAAAGGGCGTATGCGTTTTTTCCTGAATATATTCAGGAAAAAACGCATACGCCCTTTTTGGCCAACCAAGCAAGCTTGCAAAGAAATCTGCACTACAATGAAGTCACACTTCCCCCTGGTCAAAAGGGCCATCTGAAGAAAGTGTAAAATCCAGAAAGGCAGGACAGGCCATGGAGAACTGGGAGCCTTGTTATGCTGATGGGCGGGATGTAAATTGCCAACAGCCACTCAGGAGAAGTGTATGGTGTTTCCTGAAATGTCTAAAAAACAAAGCAACAGAGCCTAGGGCACTTTCACTTATAGTCCTATAGCTTAGGTAAATTAAAATCAAAAAGACACAGCCACCCAAAATTTGGAACGGCTCTGTTTACAAGAACCTCGTTTACGGTACAAGTTCAATATCGCAGAAAGCGAAAAATGGATAAAGAAGTTGTGGTACTTACGTACAACGCAATATCACTCAGCAATGAAATCTATGTCATCAGGCCCATAGCAGCATAGAGTGGATTCAGGTATGATGATTCTATCTGAAATAAGTCACACAGAAAAAGAAACATCATAAGATATCACTAATACACGGAATGTAAACTTGGCTACACAGGAACTGGATTACAAAACAGAACAGGGGCTCAAATTTAGAAAAACAACTTATGCTTGCTTAAGGGGAAAGGTGAGTTGGGGTGCTGCATAAAACCAGAGATTGAAATGAGCACAGATAAAGTTCCTTAAGCCAAATATGGAATAGACAAGAGCTACTCCTTGCTCAATGAAATGGACTCAACACCCCATACTAAATGCCTAAGAATGTACCTGACTAGTAAGTATCTTAAAACCTATGGATTGCTATGTCTCCGCAAGAGAATCAAGCGTGAGTACAGGGGCATAAACGCAGCAGTGATAGGATTGGAGAAGTTCGGTGAGCAAATGAAGACCCTTTGAAGTCATATTGCATGGTACCCATTCCACGGGTCTCAACTCTCCAGGTTTAAGGGATTCTTCCTTCAGCTAAAACATGCATGTGGAACCCAGAGTATGATCAACCGTGTGATCGGGAGTCATGTTCAAATATATCTCAGTTCTCATCCCCTGGTACTCGGGTGCAACATTCCAGACGCTTTACTAACACTCTCCCGACTTGGTGAGTCAGTGCCTTTAACCTCCTGTTTGACCCAGTTTGCATATTCCGTGGAAGATGTACAGGAATAGGGAGAACCAATGAGAGACAAGCTGGAGGTGTCTGGACGGGCAAATTTAACTCTCATTTCCCACCAGGAAGAGGAATTAACCAAAGGCTCAGCGTGCCGTGCCGGAACAAGATTAGGGCCTGAAGCAATCCTGCGGTGTTGCGGACAGCTCACAAGAAAGCGAGTTGAAGAAAGGAGCTCAGGGGCACTGTAATTCACAAACCTGCAGAGTTATAAATGACAGCTATCGTCCAAAAATATACTGAAGTAAGGCTGCGAAGAGGACTTGAAAAAGGGGCAGAATTGCAGGAAACCGATTTCAGGAGGTAGACTGGAATTGCATTTAAACCATAGGAAAAGAGTCAGAACGTCGACAATGATGCACTTGGCCAAAAAGGGCGTATGCGTTTTTTCCTGAATATATTCAGGAAAAAACGCATACGCCCTTTTTGGCCAACCAAGCAAGCTTGCAAAGGAAATCTGCCCTACAATGTACTCTCACTTCCCCCCGGTCAAAAGGGCCATCTGAAAAAAGTGTAAAATCCAGAAAGGCAGGACAGGCCATGGAAAACTGGGAGCCTTGTTATGCTGATGGGCAGGATGTATATTGCCAACAGCCACTCGGGAGAAGTGTATGGTGTTTCCTGAAACATATAAAAAACAAAGCAACAGAGCCTAGGGCACTTCCATTTATGGTCCTATAGCTTAGGGAAATTAAAATCAAAAAGACACAGCCACCCCAAAGTTTGGGACGGCTCTGTTTACAAGAACCTCATTTACGGTACAAATTCAATATCGCAGAAAGTGAAAAATGGATAAAGAAGTTGTGGAACTTACGTACAATGCAATATCACTCAGCAATGAACTCTATGTCATCAGGCCCGTAGCAGCATAATGAGTGGATTCAGGTATGATGATTCTAACTGAAATAAGTCACACAGAAAAAGAAACATCATAAGATATCACTAATACATGGAATGTAAACTTGGCTACACAGGAACTGAATTACAAAACAGAACAGGGTCTCAAATTTAGAAAACCAACTTATGCTTGCTTAAGGGGAAAGGTGAGTTGGGGTGCTGCATAAAACCAGAGATTGAAATGAGCACAGATAAAGTTCCTTAAGCCAAATATGTAATAGACAAGAGCTACTCCTTGCTCAACGAAATGGACTCAACACCCCATATTAAACGCCTAAGAATGTAGCTGACTAGTAAGTATCTTAAAACCTATGGATTGCTATGTCTCCGAAAGAGAATCAAGCGTTTGTACAGGGGCATAAACGCAGCAGTGATAGGATTGGAGAGGTTCGGTGAGCAAATGAAGACCCTTTGAAGTCATATTGCATGGTACCCATTCCACGGGTCTCAACTCTCCAGGTTTAAGGGATTCTTCCTTCAGCTAAAGCATGCATGTGGAACCCAGAGTATGATCAATCGTGTGATCGGGAGACGTGTTCCAATATGTCTCAGTTCTCGTCCCCTGGTACTCGGGTGCATCATTCCAGACGCTTTACTAACACTCTCCCGACTTGGAGAGTCAGTGCCTTTAACCTCCTGTTTGGCCCAGTTTGCAATTTCTGCGGAAGATGAACAGGAATAGGGAGAACCAATGAGAGACTAGCTGGAGGTGTCTGGACGGGCAAGTTTAACTCTCATTTCCCACCAGGAAGAGGATTTAACCAAAGGCTCAGCGGGCCGTGCCAGAACAAGATTAGGGCCTGAAGCAATCCTGCGGTGTTGCGGCCAGCTCACAAGAAAGCGAGTTGAAGAAAGGAGCTTGGGGCACTGTAATTCACAAACCTGCAGAGTTATAAATGACAGCTATCGTCCAAAAATATACTGAAGTAAGGCTGCCAAGAGGACTTGAAAGCGGGGCAGAATTGCAGGCAACCGATTTCAGGAGGTAGACTGGAATTGCATTTAAAGCATAGGAAAAGAGGCAGAACGTCGACAATGATGCACTTGGCCACAAAGGGCGTATGCGTTTTTTCCTGAATATATTCAGGAAAAAACGCATACGCCCTTTTTGGCCAACCAAGCAAGCTTGCAAAGGAAATCTGCACTACAATGAAGTCTCACTTCCCCCAGTCAAAAGGGCCATCTGAAAAAAGTGTAAAATCCAGAAAGGCAGGACAGGCCATGGAGAACTGGGAGCCTTGTTATGCTGATGGGCGGGATGTAAATTGCCAACAGCCACTCGGGAGAAGTGTATGGTGTTTCCTGAAACATCTAAAAAACAAAGCAACAGAGCCTGGGGCACTTCCACTTATGGTCCTATAGCTTAGTGAAATTAAAATCAAAAAGACACAGCCACCCCAAAATTTGGGACAGCTCTTTTACAGGAACCTCTTCTTCAGCACAAGTTAAATATGCCAGAGAGCAAATAATGGATAAAGAAGTTGCGGTACTTACGTACAACAGAATACCTCTCAGCAATGAAAACTATGTCACCAGGCCCGTTCCAGCATAATGAGTGGATTGAGGCATGGTGATTCTAAGTGAAAAAAGTCACACAGAAAGAGAAACATCATAAGGTATCACTAATACATGGAATGAGAACTTGGTTACACATGAACTGAATTACAAAGCAGAACAGGGTCTCATGTTTAGAAAAGCAACTTATGCTTGCTTAAGTGGGAAGGTGAGTTGTGGTGCTGCATAAAAGCAGAGTTTGAAATTAGCACAGATACTGTTCCATAAGCTAAATATGTAATAGACAAGACCTACCCCTTGCTCAAGGAAATGGACTCAACAATGAGGTATCACCTCACACCTGGTAGAATGGGCATCATCAGAAAATCTACAAACAAAAAATGCTGGAAATGTGTGGAGAAAAGGAACCCTCTTCCACTATTGTTGGGAATATAAATTGATACAGTCACTATGGAGAACAATATGGAGTTTCTTAAGAAACTAACAGTAGAATTGCCATATGATACAGCAATCCCAGTTCTGGACATATACCCAGACAAAACCATAAATCAAAAAGAGACATTCACCGCAATGTTCATTGTATCACTCTTTACAATATCGAGGTAATGGAAGCAACCTAAATGCCCACAGACAGACGAATGCATAAAGCTGTGGTACATATATAAAATGGAATATTACTAAGCCATGAAAAGGAATGAAATTAGGTCATTTGTAGAGATGTCGATGGATCTAGAGACTGCCATACAGAGAGAAGTAAGTCAGAAAGAGAAAAACAAATCTTGTATATTCATGCATATATGTGGAACCTAGAAAAACTGTACAGATTAACCATTTTGCAAGGCATAAATAGAGCAACAGATGTAGACAACAAACGTATGGACAACAAGGGGGGAAAGCTGTTGGGGGGGTTGGTGGTGGGAGGAGTTGAGAGACTGGGATTGGCATGTATACATTTATATGTATAAAATAGATAACCAATAAGAACCTGCTGTATAAAAATATAAAATAAAATTCAAAATTAAAAAGAAATAAAATTTAAAAAATAAAACAGAAAAAACAATTATTCCCTTCACATACATGTATTTATATGAATAAATTATTTCCATGCTTATATCTGTAAATACAAAAAAGAGGAATAAAATCTACCTTGAACCAAAAACGAAAAAGAGAAAAGAAACACAGAACCCACCAGTTCCACAGAGGAAAACCGTATCAGGGCCCTTGCTCCAGTTGTAAACAATTCTGAAGTTGGTCAGTGGTGGGGAATTGTCTCCCATTCAGCCAGCAGCCCCCATGCAACAAGCGTCCTCATTGCAAAGCTGGGGCACCGTGCCGAGGCATCTGTGAGTAAACGTGAGCTGAGCCCCAGGCCAGTTGCTGCTGAACTATTCCCACCCGTCCCAGGTAAAACACCTGAATATATACAAGGACTTGAAAGCCTAGAGGAAGGGCCATAGAGCCACACGAGAGACAGCATGTCGACCGACTTGGTGCCTGCAGGCCAGCCAGGATGGTCCTGGCCCTGGGTGCTCTTCTGGAAGATTTCCATTTCCCTGCCTGAGATACCCGTCCTGTCCCTGCCCCCACTGCTTTTTTCCTTCCTCACCTCTGTCCAGGGAGAAATTCCAGCAGCAGGTATGGGTGACACATCCTCTTCTTTAGCAGGTGGCAGCCTGGCAACTGCTGCAGAAAGTCCAGCAGAGCCCCACTCACACTGGGCCACCCACAAAGCCATGGCCTCTCACTCCCTCCCACCAGCCCAGCCCCGAGACTGCTGACAGGGCAGAGAAAATGGTGTCAGGCACGGCTGCAGGGCCTCTTGCTGCCTGGAGTGGTATTTATATTGATCTCAACCCAGGCAAACCTGGGGAGGGCTGGCCGGCACGGTAAGGCTGCCCAGGTCAGCCAATCATCACCCCTCAGGGGCTCACAGTTGCAGAAAATGGAACTTGCTGAACCGGCCAGGTCCAAGGAACAGGTGTGGGCTCCTGAGAGTCAGGATAGACAAGGGGCTGCAGCTTTGGCTTGTTTTCTAATCATTTTATCTGGCCCATGAGTGGGAGACAACTTCAAGAAAACCCTCTCCTAATGAGAGGAACCCAGGAGTCAGGGAGAGGAGGGGTGGGTGGTGGTTGGAGACAGAGGCCTGGTGCCCCGGGTGCAGTGGAAGTCTCTGGAAGACCAGGTGGAGGGAGGCCACACAGAGTGATGCCCAGGGTCACAGACCTGTCGCAGCTGCTGTTTGTTAGTTCAAGTCCTGCTCTGAGGTGCTCTGTGTCAGCTCTGAGCGACAGGTGAGCAGGCGGTGCTCTGCAATGAGGGCTATGTGCACGGTTCCTGTGTGCCCAGCCCTGCCACGGTACCTGCAAGGGTAGCTCTGTATCCTGGGAGGGGCCTGACCACGAGAGCCCCGTGGGCTGGGGTGGGGGTGGGGTACCTGCCCAGGTGAGCTCCATATTCTGGGATTGGTCTGACCACGAGAGCCCCATGGGCTGCTGGGGACCTGGTAAAGGATGTCAGGACAGTCAGTGAAGCCACCGAGGATATACCTCCAGCTGCTCCTAATTCCTACACCCTGCTGGTCATTCTACCAACCACCAGGACATGGTATTCTGTATTAGTCTTCAATGATGCCTTCTTTTGTATTCCATTAGTCCCAGAGTCACAAGAAATTTTGGCTTGTGAGTGGCAGGACTCAACATACAACTAAAACAATACTTCCGGGCCGTCTTGCCCCAAGGGTGCAAAAATTCCCACACCATCTTTGGGGAAAGCTTAGCTAAAGACCTAAAAGTTCTACCTCTGGGAAAGGAAACCATCCTTCAGTACGCAGATGACATTCTGATCGCCAGCCCTACTAAGGAGGCCTCTGAACTACCAAGCCAATAAAGGATAGAAGTTGTCCAAGAAAAAGCTCAAATATCACAGACTGCGGTGACCTGCCTGGGCTTCGTTCTCACAGAAGGTCGGAGAAGCCCATCCCAGGAAAGGGAAGAAACCATTTTCAGCCTTACCCCTTTCTAAAACTAGAAGACAGCTTAGGGGTTCCTGGGGAGGCCAGGGTTTGCTGCTTCTGGATCCCTAACTACAGTCTACTAGCTGGGCCTCTATATGAAACACTGAAAGGAAAAGATGATGATCCTTTTGAATAGAATCCAGAAGTGGCCTTTCAAGAATGGAAAGAGCAGTCAATTCAGACCCTTGCTCTGGAACTCCCTAATTTAGCTAAACCCTTTGACCTTTACATTCCCGGTGAAAGGTGAATCGCCATTGGAGAATTAGTGCAAAAACTGGGACCACTTGAAATGGAACAATGCAAGAATGCCATCCAGGTAGGATAAACTATGGGCACCAAGGGGCTTGGCCCACTGCCACATCTGGCCAAGATACTGGCGGTATCTAAAAACCTGGAAATCAGCAGCCCAAAAGGCCACCTCCCTCCTAAGGGAAAAGGACCCCACGTGGTGTTCCTAACCACCAACCATGCCCTGAAGTTGCAGGGTTCGCTCCGTGGGCACACCAACCTCGAGTGAGGAGGCCCTCCAACTCCAACATCCAGAGAGATAACCGGGGGCAACAGGGCACCATGACGACTCGTGTGAACATCACTTGACCTGGAGTTTCTCTCATAAAACAACAAGAGTGTGTCCCAAAAGAGTAGACTACTGCTTGCAGGACTTACTGCACCCAGAGGGGAGCTAATAATCTTGGCGGGGGAACCGTATATCACACTGTCACCATAGAAAAGCCTACAGACACCTTGATGATGGTGGCCAATAAGACCAGCTGGACTCCTGTTTACTTCAAAAGGCTGTTGACTCAGTGGCCATCATTGTCCTTGATCACCACTGACCCTGGACTGTCTGGGAGTTGAGCGGGCAGGGCTCTGACACCTGGTGCTGTTTGTACGTTAATTCAGGGGCCTAATTGAAGAAAGCGCAGACTACTGGTCAGAGCATCTAGGCTGGCAGAAACGGTCAGCCTAAGGTGGCCGAACAAATGTGGGGCGGGGTGAAACTGGCCCCCACAGCGTCTCTGCACATCTCTTTCCTGGACCCTTAAAGGTCATTAGAATCTATAACACTTCCAATGCTGGTGCTCAGGTGGACGAGCAGGGAGGCAGGGGGCCTGGGGACAATCAACGTCACCTGGAGGCTGCTGGGGAGAAGCTCTCACCCTCGCCCCCGGGTATGAGGGCTCCCAACTCAGCACTCAGCAGTTACAGAAGAAGGGTCTGCACCCTCAGCACTCCAAGAATGAGGAACGGGACAAAAGGCAGAGGAGGGGTTTGTCCCCAGCAAAGCCCATTAAAAATCCCTGGGAGATAAAAATAGAATCTGGGCAATAAAGTCAAGTCTAACATTTTTTATCCTTTGTGCTTTGTCTAATTTCATGTGCTCCTAGGGTCCCGCATGCAGAGGTTCCACACCCGGCACTTCAGACCAGATTTCCTAGTGCAGAATGGCTGGGACGACACCTCAGCTCCTGGGGCCCAGTGCAGACTCCGCGATATAGAGCCTGAGCTGCAGCCAACCTGGCCCTCGAGAGCCCCGCCCCCTCCCTCCCACTGACTCTGACAGGATCTCTACACAACAGCCCAGCCCACAGCCCACGGGGTAGTGCATGCTCTCACCTCTCCATTCTCTGATCAAAATATAAAGTTTCCTTTGCTTGTGAACCAAACTCAGTCTCGATCTGTTGGCCCCAATGACACTGGGCAGGGGGACACTTGTTGGGGTCCACTCTGGAGGATCAGTAACAGAAATTGAGACTATTGTAACCTCAATGAACAGATGTGTGAGCCAAACTGTAGTTAACATAGAACAGTGTATAAGGCTCGGGTAAAATAAGATGTTTCTAACACTTCCATTTGATATTTCCATCACTTTATTATAAGCAAGTTCAGTGAAAAGGTTTGTCTTATTTGTCAGGTCAATATTAGAGAAACGAAGTGATTTCTTTCCAAGGATGTACATCTAATAATCTTGGTTAAAGCTTCAATCTTGTTTTAAATGCTTTTCCATTGAAAATGATACCTCTCTTTCAGCTCCCCCATTTCTGAGAAGTATAAAATCTTATAATTTATTATTACCAAAGGGGAAAGGTGGGAGGAGGGATAAATTAACAGTTTGGGATTAACACATACACACTGCTATGTATAAAATAGATCATCAACAAGGAACTACTGTATAGCACAGGGAACTACACTCAACATTTTGCAATAACCTATAAGGGGAAATAATCTGGAAAAGAATAGATATTTTTATTGTCATTGTCATCTATCAATGACAGTTAAAGTGTAACCTAAGGGAAGCTGGTGGTGAGTGCTTCTGAACCTGAAGACTTCAATCATCTAAAGTTTGGACTCTGCCTACTTCCCAAGGCCCTTAATGAACATATGTGTAGCCGTAGCTTAAAAAATTCCCCAGTTTGGGTTTCGGGCAGACACTGATTTTGAAAAAGCCCTGGTGTTCTCCTTACATGAATGGGACTCTTCCTACTGCTAAAACATGTCTGTCACACCCAGAGGATGGTATACTGTCTGATCGGGAAGAGTTTGGAAAAGGCATCTCATCTCCTCATCTCCTGGTGCTCGGGTTCACCCCTCCAGCGTCTTTACTAACAGTCTCCCCACTTGGAGATGTCAGCACTGTCAACATCCTGTTGCGTACAGTTTGGAATTTGTCCAGAGGATGAAGCGGAAGGATGAGGAACAATGAGAGACAAGTCCTAGGTGTTCAGACAGGCACATGTCACTCTAATTTCCAATCAGGAAGACGAATTGACCAAAGGCTAGGGTTGCCCATGGAAACATTATAGGGCTTGAGGAAATCCCACTGCTTTGTGGCCAGTTCCCATAAACACAAGTTGAACAATGGAACTCAGGGGCAGTAAAATTCACGAAACTGCAGAGTTGAAAATATCCATCACTGAAAAATGTCTTGACGAAAGTCAGAGAAAAGGACTTGTAAGCAAGGGAGAATGGCAGGAGAGGGATCTGAGGAGGTAGAAAGGACTCGCCATTAAGCACGAGAAAAGGAGCTGAACATTGCCAACATTGCAGTTGGCCAAAAAGGGTGTATGCGTTTTTTTCTGTATATATTCAAGAAAAGGGTATACACTTTTTTAGCCAAGCAAACAGGTGGGTACTGGAAGTCAATACTACAAAAGATATCACTTCGCATCAGTCAGAAGAGCCATCCTCATAAAGCGTAAACAACAGAAATGCAGGACAGGGCAAGGAGAAGAGGGAGCCCTGTGAGACTTATAGTGGAAATGTATATTGCCAACGGCCATTCTGGAGAAGTGTATTGTGTTTACTAAAGCATCTAAAAAATGAGCTACAGAGCATAGGGCACTTGCACTCATGGGCGTATATCTTGGGAAAAACAAAAATCGAGAGGACACAGGCACCCCAATGTTTACCCCCTCTCTGTTTAAAAGATCCTCGACTAGGATATAACTTAAATGTCTCTGGAGAGAAAAAATGGATAGAGATGTGGTACTTAGGTAGAGTGGAATATTATTCAGCCTGGAAATCAATGAACTATGGCCAGTTGTAACAACTCCGGAGGAGTTACGTATGATCTTTCTAAGTGACATAATTCAAAAAGAAAAAGACACATATCATAAGATATCACTTAAAGGTGGAATCCAAAATGGCTACACATGAAATAAATTACAAAACAAAAACATAGTCAAATATGTAGGAAACACGCATAAGGCTGCTAAACGGGAAAGGTGGGGAGGGGTGAGGCATCATCCAGGAGGTTGAAATTAGCAAAGATACCATTCCAAATACCAAACTGATAATCAACAAGGCCTACACGGTAGCTAAAAGAACTGCACTCAGCACACTCAAGTCACCGGAAAAGAATATATACGACTGGTAAGAATCTGAAAAAGAATTTACTGATGTCTCTCTGTACGTGAATCAAGTGGATGTACAGCAGCAAGAAACAGAGCTTTGAAAATCAGCTGTAACCAATATAGTAATAAATTGAAAAAAATAAACGACAGAGAGACAGAGAAAACCTCTTACAACTTTTCCTCAGGGACGGTGATGCAACATGGATTGAACACATCTAGACCCACAGCAGGATGAGACATAAGGCTGGAAACTGTTTGCACTAAGAGAAATGTGAGGTTGGGTGAGGAAATGCACACCCTTTAAAGTAATACTACCTGGTACCCATTCAATGGGTCCCAAATCTGCAGGTTCAAGGGATCTTCCTACAGCTAAAACATGCATGGAAAACCCAGAGGACTGTACACCATGTGATCGGGAGATGTGTCTAAAATGCAGCTCATTTATCCTCTCCTGGTGCTCCTGTTCACCATTCCAGCCACGTTACTTAGAATCTCCCCACTTGGAGAATCAGCACATTTCAACTTCTGTTTCACACATTTTGCAAATTGTGAGGAGGATGAACGGGAAGAGGGGGAACCAATGAGAGAATAGTTGTAGGGGTTTGGACGGGCACATATCACTCTAATTTCCCATTAAGAATAAGAATTGAAAAAAGGCTCAGCCCACCTCGCCGGAGCCAAAATAGGGCCTGAAGCAATCCTGCAGGTTTGAGGCCAGCTCACAAAAGAGCAACTTAAAAAATGGAGCTCAGGGTCACTGCAATTCACAAACATGCAGAGTTATAAATGAAAACTAACGTCCAAAACTATGTTGAGGTAAGGCAAAGAAGAGGATCTGAATGCAAGACAGAATTGCAAGAAACAGATTTCAAGAGATAGATTGGACTCGTCTTTAAAGCACATGAAAAGCGGCAGAATTTCGACAATGATGCAGTTGGCCCAAAAGGGCGTATGCGTTTTTTCCTGATTATATCCAAGAAAAAACGCATACGCACTTTATGGGCAACGAAGCAAGCAAGCAATGCAAATGTGCACAACAAAGAAGTCTCATTTCCCACTGGTCAAAAGGGCCATCCTAAAAATTGTAAAAACCAGAAATGCAGGACAGGCCATGGAGAACAGGGAGCCTTTATACGCTGATGGGCAGTGTGTGAACTGCCGAGAGCCACTCTGGAGAAGTGTATGGTGGTTCCTAAATCATCTAGAAAACAGAGCTACAGAGCATAGGACACTTCCAATCATGGGAGTATATCTAGGGAAGTCTAAAAATCAACAAGACACAAGCACACCACAGTTTAGGGCTACTCTGTTTACAAGAACCTCAACTTCAGTACACCTTAAATATCCCAGGAATGAGAACAATGGATAAAGAAGTTGTGGTACTTATGTACAATGGAATATCTCTTCACCATGAAATCAATGTAATAAGGCTAGTAGAAGGATAAAGAGTGGATTTAGGTCCGATAATACTACTTGAAATAAGTCAAACAGAAAAAGAAACATATCATAAGATATCACTTATAGGGGGAGGGTAAATATGGCTGCACAAGAAATGAATTACAGAACAGAACAGTGTCTCACATTTAGAAAACACACTTATGTCAGCTTAAGGGGAAAGGAGAGGTGGAGTGATGCATAAAACCAGAGTTTGAAGTTAGCACAGATACCGTTCAATAAACCAAATAGATATTAGACAAGATCTACACCTTGCTCAATGAACTGGCCTCAACACACCCTATACACCGCAGAGAAATATATCTGAGTAATAAGAATCTTAAAACCCATGTATTGATATATCTCCATAAGGGAATCAAGTGTGTGCAGAGCGGCACAAACACAGCAGTGAAAATGAGCTAAACCCCATTATAGAAATAAATTTTAAAAACAAAACGCAGAAACAATGAAAGAGAGAAAAATTCTTACAAAATTTGCTCAGGGGCTGTGATGCAACCTGGATTGACCACATATAAACCCACAGCTGGATAAGACATAAGGCTGGACACTTGGGGCTGAGAGGATTGGTGAGCTTTGGTGAGCAACTGCCAAAAGTTTAATGCAATACTTCATGCTACACATTCCAAGGGTCCCAAAACTCCAGGTTGAAGGGAATCTTCCTACAGCTAAACCATGCTTGGGAAACCCAGCGACTGGTATACCATATGATCGGGAAAGGTTTCTAAAACACACATCATTTTTCCTCTCCTGGGGCTCCAGATCGACATTCCAGCCGCTTTACTAACAATATCCCCACATGGAGAGTCAATGCCTTTAAGTTCTGGTATCGCACAGTCTGCAGTTAGTGCGGAGGATGAATGGGAATAGGGGGAACCAGTGAGAAACTAGCTGTAGCAGTTTCAATGGGCACATGTCACTCTAATTTCACATCAGTAAGAAGAATAAACCAAAGGCACAGCAAGCTGCCCCAGAAGATGAATAGGGCCTGAAGGAATCCTGTGGTTATGAGGCAAGATCACAAAAATAAGAGCTGAAAAATGGAGCTAAGGGCCACTGCAATTCAAAAACCTGCAGAGTTATAAAGACCAACTATTTTCAAAAAATATATTGAGATAAGGCTATGAAGAGGCTTTGAAAGCAAGGCACAATGGCAGGAAACCGATTTCAGGAGGTAGACTGGAATTGCATTTAAAGCATAGGAAAAGAGGCAGAACGTCCACAATGATGCACTTGGCCAAAAAGGGCGTATGCGTTTTTTCCTGAATATATTCAGGAAACAACGCATACGCCCTTTTTGGCCAACCAAGCAAGCTTGCAAAGGATAACTGCACTACAATAAAGTCTCACTTCCCCCCGGTCAAAAGGGCCATCTGAAAAAAGTGTAAAATCCAGAAAGGCAGGACAGGCCATGGAGAACTGGGAGCCTTGTTATGCTGATGGGCGGGATGGAAATTGCCAACAGCCACTCAGGAGAAGTGTATGGTGTCTCCTGAAACATCTAAAAAACAAAGCAACAGAGCCTAGGGAACTTCCACTTATGGTCCTATAGCTTAGGGAAATTAAAATCAAAAAGACACAGCCACCCCAAAGTTTGGGACGGCTCTGTTTACAAGAAACTCGTTTACAGGACAAGTTCAATATCGCAGAAAGTGAAAAATGGATAAAGAAGTTGTGGTACTTACGTACAATGCAATATCACTCAGCAATGAAATCTATGTCATCAGGCCCGTAGCAGCATAATGAGTGGATTCAGGTATGATGATTCTAACTGAAATAAGTCACACAGAAAAAGAAACATCATAAGATATCACTAATGCACGGAATGTAAACTTGGCTACACAGGAACTGGATTACAAAACACAACAGGGTCTCAAATTTAGAAAACCAACTTATGCTTGCTTAAGGGGAAAGGTGAGTTGGGGTGCTGCATAAAACCAGAGATTGAAATGAGCACAGATAAAGTTCCTTAAGCCAAATATGTAATAGACAAGAGCTACTCCTTGCTCAACAAAATGGACTCAACACCCCATATTTAACGCCTAAGAATGTACCTGACTAGTAAGTATCTTAAAACCTATGGATTGCTATGTCTCCGCAAGAGAATCAAGCGTGTGTACAGGGGCATAAACGCAGCAGTGATAGGATTGGAGAGGTTCGGTGAGCAAATGAAGACCCTTTGAAGTCATATTGCATGGTACCCATTCCACGGGTCTCAACTCTCCAGGTTTAAGGGATTCTTCCTTCAGCTAAATCAGGCATGTGGAACCCAGAGTATGATCAACCATGTGATCGGGAGACGTGTTCCAATATGTCTCAGTTCTCGTCCCCTGGTACTCGAGTGAAACATTCCAGACGCTTTACTAACACTCTCCCGACTTGGAGAGTCAGTGCCTTTAACCTCCTGTTTGGCCCAGTTTGCAATTTCTGTGGAAGATGAACAGGAATAGGGAGAACCAATGAGAGACTAGCTGGAGGTGTCTGGACGGGCAAATTTAACTCTCATTTCCACAAGGAAGAGGAATTAACCAAAGGCTCAGCGTGCCGTGCCGGAACCACATTAGGGCCTGAAGCAATCCTGCGGTGTTGCGGGCAGCTCACAAGAAAGCGAGTTGAAGAAAGGAGCTCAGGGGCACTGTAATTCACAAACCTGTAGAGTTATAAATGACAGCTATCGTCCAAAAATATACTGAAGTAAGGCTGCCAAGAGGACTTGAAAGCGGGGCAGAATTGCAGGAAACCAATTTCAGGAGGTAGACTGGAATTGCATTTAAAGCATAGGAAAAGAGGCAGAACGTCGACAATGATGCACTTGGCGAAAAAGTGCATATGCGTTTTTTCTTGAATATATTCAGGAAAAAATGCATACGCCCTTTTTGGCCAACCAAGCAAGCTTGCAAAGGAAATCTGCACTACAATGAAGTCTCACATCCCCCCGGTCAAAAGAACCATCTGAAAAAAGTGTAAAATCCAGAAAGGCAGGACAGGCCATGGAGAACTGGGAGCCTTGTTATGCTGATGGGCGGGATGTAAATTGCCAACAGCCACTCGGGAGAAGTGTATGGTGTTTCCTGAAACATCTAAAAAACAAAGCAACAGAGCCTAGGGCACTTCCACTTATGGTCCTATAGCTTAGGGAAATTAAAATCAAAAAGACACAGCCACCCCAATGTTTGGGACGGCTCTGTTTACAAGAACCTCATTTACGGTACAAGATCAATATCGCAGAAAGTGAAAAATGGATAAAGAATTTCTGGTATTTACGTACAATGCAATATCACTCAACAATGAAATCTATGTCATCAGGCCCGTAGCAGCATAATGAGTGAATTCAGGTATGATGATTCTAACTGAAATAAGTCACACAGAAAAAGAAACATCATGAGATATCACTAATACACCGAATGTAAACTTGGCTACACAGGAATTGGAATACAAAACACAACAGGGTCTCAAATTTAGAAAAACAACTTATGCTTGCTTAAAGGGAAAGTTGAGTTGGGGTGCTGCATAAAACCAGAGATTGAAATGAGCACAGATAAAGTTCCTTAAGCCAAATATGTAATAGACAAGAGCTACTCCTTGCTCAACGAAATGGACTCAACACCCCATATTAAACGCGTAAGAATGTAGCTGACTAGTAAGTATCTTAAAACCTATGGATTGCTATGTCTCCAAAAGAGAATCAAGCGTCTGTACAGGGGCATAAACGCAGCAGTGATAGGATTGGAGAGGTTTGGTGAGCAAATGAAGACCGTTTGAAATCATATTGCCTGGTACCCATTCCACGGGTTTCAACTCTCCAGGTTTAAGGGATTCTTCCTTCAGCTAAAGCATGCATGTGGAACACAGAGTATGATCAACCGTGTGATCGGGAGACGTGTTCCAATATGTCTCAGTTCTCGTCCCCTGGTACTCGGGTGCAACATTCCAGACGCTTTACTAACACTCTCCCGACTTGGAGAGTCAGTGCCTTTAACCTCCTGTTTGGCCCAGTTTGCAATTTCTGCGGAAGATGAACAGGAATAGGCAGAACCAATGAGAGACTAGCTGGAGGTGTCTGGACGGGCAAATTTAACTCTCATTTCCCACCAGGAAGAGGAATTAACCAAAGGCTCAGCGTGCCGTGCCGGAACAAGATTAGGGCCTGAAGCAATCCTGCGGTGTTGCTGCCAGCTCACAAGAAAGCGAGTTGAAGAAAGGAGCTCAGGGGCACTGTAATTCACAAACCTGCAGACTTATAAATGACAGCTATCGTCCAAAAATATACTGAAGTAAGGCTGCCAAGAGGACTTGAAAGCGGGGCAGAATTGCAGGAAACCAATTTCAGGAGGTAGACTGGAATTGCACTTAAAGCATAGGAAAAGAGTCACAACGTTGACAATGATGCACTTGGCCAAAAAGGGCGTATGCGTTTTTTCCTGAATATATTCAGGAAAAAACGCATACGCCCTTTTTGGCCAACAAAGCAAGCTTGCACAGGAAATCTGCACTACAATGAAGTCTCACTTACCCCTGGTCAAAAGGGCCATCTGAAGAAAGTGTAAAATCCAGAAAGGCAGGACAGGCCATGGAGTACTGGGAGCCTTGTTATGCTGATGGGCGGGATGTAAATTGCCAACAGCCACTCTGGAGAAATGTATGGTGTTTCCTGAAACATCTAAAAAACAAAGCAACAGCGCCTAGGGCACTTCCACATATGGTCCTATAGCTTAGCGAAATTAAAATAAAAAAGACACAGCCACCCCTAAGTTTGGGAAGGCTCTGTTTACAAGAAACTCATTTACAGGACAAGTTCAATATCGCAGAAAGTGAAAAATGGATAAAGCAGTTGTGGTACTTACGTACAATGCAATATCACTCAGCAATGAAATCTATGTCATCAGGCCCGTAGCAGCATAATGAGTGGATGCAGGTATGATGATTCTATCTGAAATAAGTCACACAGAAAAAGAAACATCACAAGATATCACTAATACACGGAATGTCATCTTGGCTACACAGGAACTGGATTACAAAACAGAACAGGGTCTCAAATTTAGAAAACCAACTTATGCTTGCTTAAGGGGAAAGGTGAGTTAGGGTGCTGCATAAAACCAGAGATTGAAATGAGCACAGATAAAGTTCCTTAAGCCAAATATGTAATAGACAAGAGCTACTCCTTGCTCAACGAAATGGACTCAACACCCCATATTAAACGGGTAAGAATGTAGCTGACTAGTAAGTATCTTAAAACCTATGGATTGCTATGTCTCCAAAAGAGAATCAAGCGTGTGTACAGGGGCATAAACGCAGCAGTGATAGGATTGGAGAGGTTCGGTGAGCAAATGAAGACCCTTTGAAGTCATATTGCATGGTACCCATTCCACGGGTCTCAACTCTCCACGTTTAAGGGATTCTTCCTTCAGCTAAAGCATGCATGTGGAACCCAGAGTATGATCAACCGTGTGATCGGGAGACGTGTTCCAATATGTCTCAGTTCTCGTCCCCTGGTACTCGGGTGCAACATTCCAGACGCTTTACTAACACTCTCCCGACTTGGAGAGTCAGTGCCTTTAACCTCCTGTTTGGCCCAGTTTGCAATTTCTGCGGAAGATGAACAGGAATAGGGAGAACCAATGAGAGACTAGCTGGACGTGTCTGGACGGGCAAATTCAACTCTCATTTCCCACCAGGAAGAGGAATTAACCAAAGGCTCACACTGCCGTGCCGGAACCAGATTAAGGCCTGAATCAATCCTGCGGTGTTCTGGGCAGCTCACAAGAAAGCGAGTTAAAGAAAGGAGCTCAGGGGCACTGTAATTCACAAACCTGCAGAGTTATAAAAGACAGCTATCATCCAAAAATATACTGAAGTAAGGCTGCCAAGAGGACTTGAAAGCGGGGCAGAATTGTAGGAACCCGATTTCAGGAGGTAGACTGGAATTGCATTTAAAGCGTAGGAAAAGAGTCAGAACGTCGACAATGATGCACTTGGACAAAAAGGGCGTATGCGTTTTTTCCTGAATATATTCAGGAGAAAACGCATATGCCCTTTTTGGCCAACCAAGCAAGCTTGCAAAGGAAATCTACACTACAATGAAGTCTCACTTGCCCCCGGTCAAAGGGGCCATCTGAAAAAAGTGTAAAATCCAGAAAGGCAGGACAGGCCATGGAGAACTGGGAGCCTTGTTATGCTGATGGGCGGGATGTATATTGCCAACAGCCACTCGGGAGAAGTGTATGGTGTTTCCTGAAACATCTAAAAAACAAAGCAACAGAGCCTAGGGCACTTCCATTTATGGTCTTATACCTTAGGGAAATTAAAATCAAAAAGACACAGCCACCCTAAAGTTTGGGATGGCTTTGTTTACAAGAACCTTGTTTACGGTACAAGTACAATATTGCAGAAAGTGAAAAATGGATAAAGAAGTTGTGGTACTTACGTACAATGCAATATCACTCAGCAATGAAATCTATGTCATCAGGCCCGTAGCAGCATAATGAGTGGATTCAGGTATGATGATTCTAACTGAAATAAGTCACACAGAAAAAGAAACATCATAAGATATCACTAATACATGGAATGTAAACTTGGCTACACAGGAACTGGATTACAAATCAGAAGAGGGTCTCAAATTTAGAAAACCACCTTATGCTTGCTTAAGGGGAAAGGTGAGTTAGGGTGCTGCATAAAACCAGAGATTGAAATGAGCACAGATAAAGTTCCTTCAGCCAAATATGTAATAGACAAGAGCTACTCCTTGCTCAATGAAATGGACTCAACACCCCATATTAAACGCCTAAGAATGTACCTGACTAGTAAGTATCTTAAAACCTATGGATCGCTATGTCTCCGAAAGAGAATCAAGCATGTGTAGAGGGGCATAAACGCAGCAGTGATAGGATTGCAGAGGTTCGGTGAGCAAATGAAGACCCTTTGAAGTCATATTGCATGGTACCCATTCCACGGGTCTCAACTCTCCAGGTTTAAGGGATTCTTCCTTCAGCTAAATCATGCATGTGGAACCCAGACTATGATCAACCGTGTGATCGGGAGACGTGTTCCAATATGTCTCAGTTCTCGTCCCCTGGTACTCGGGTGCAACATTCCAGACGCTTGACTAACACTCTCCCGACTTGGAGAGTCAGTGCCTTTAACCTCCTGTTTGGCCCAGTTTGCAATTTCTGCGGAAGATGAACAGGAATAGGGAGAACCAATGAGAGACTAGCTGGAGGTGTCTGGACGGGCAAATTTAACTCTCATTTCCCACCAGGAAGAGGAATTAACCAAACGCTCCGCGTGCCATGCCAGAACCAGATTAGGGCCTGAAGCAATCCTGCGGTGTTGCGGCCAGCTCACAAGAAAGCGAGTTGAAGAAAGGAGCTCAGGGACACTGTAATTCACAAACCTGCAGAGTTATAAATGACAGCTATCGTCCAAAAATATACTGAAGTAAGGCTGCCAAGAGGACTTGAAAGCGGGGCAGAATTGCAGGAAACCAATTTCAGGAGGTAGACTGGAATTGCATTTAAAGCATAGGAAAAGAGGCAGAATGTCGACAATGATGCACTTGGCCAAAAAGGGCGTATGCGTTTTTTCCTGATTATATTCAGGAAAAAACGCATACGCCCTTTTTGGCGAACCAAGCAAGCTTGCAAAGGAAATCTACACTACAATGAAGTCTCACTTGCCCCCGGTCAAAGGGGCCATCTGAAAAAAAGTGTAAAATCCAGAAAGGCAGGACAGGCCATGGAGAACTGGGAGCCTTGTTATGCTGATCGGCGGGATGTATATTGCCAACAGCCACTCGGGAGAAGTGTATGGTGTTTCCTGAAACATCTAAAAAACAAAGCAACAGAGCCTAGGGCACTTCCACTTATGGCCCTAGAGCTTAGGGAAATTAAAATCTAAAAGACACAGCCACCCTTAAGTTTGGGACGGCTCTGTTTACAAGAAAGTCGTTTACGGGACAAGTTCAATATCGCAGAAAGTGCAAAATGGATAAAGAAGTTGTGGTACTTACGTACAATGCAATATCACTCAGCAATGAAATCTATGTCATCAGGCCCGTAGCAGCATAATGAGTGGATTCAGGTATGATGATTCTAACTGAAATAAGTCACACAGGAAAAGAAACATCATAAGATATCACTAATACACGGAATGTAAACTTGGCTACACAGGAACTAGATTACAAAACAGAACAGGGTCTCAAATTTAGAAAACCAACTTATGCTTGCTTAAGGGGAAAGGTGAGTTGGGGTGCTGCATAAAACCAGAGATTGAAATGAGCACAGATAAAGTTCCTTAAGCAAAATATGTAATAGACAAGAGCTACTCCTTGCTCAACGAAATGGTCTCAACACCCCATCCTAAACGCCTAAGAATGTACCTGACTAGTAAGTATCTTAAAACCTATGGATCGCTATGTCTCCGAAAGAGATTCAAGCGTGTGTACAGGGGCATAACCACAGCAGTGATAGGATTGGAGAGGTTCGGTGAGCAAATGAAGACCCTTTGAAATCATATTGCATGGTACCCATTCCACGGGTCTCAACTCTCCAGGTTTAAGGGATTCTTCCTTCAGCTAAACCATGCATGTGGAACCCAGACTATGATCAACGGTGTGATCAGGAGACGTGTTACAATATGTCTCAGTTCTCGTCCCCTGGTACTCGGGTGCAACATTCCAGACGCTTTACTAACACTCTCCCGACTTGGAGAGTCAGTGCCTTTAACCTCCTGTTTGGCCCAGTTTGCAATTTCTGTGGAAGATGAACAGGAATAGGGAGGATCAATGAGAGACTAGCTGGAGGTGTCTGGACGGGCAAATGTAACTCTCATTTCCCACCAGGAAGAGGAATTAACCAAAGGCTAAGCGTGCCGTACCGGAACCAGTTTAGGGCCTGGAGCACTCCTGCGGTGTTGCGGCCATCTCACAAGAAAGCGAGGTGAAGAAAGGAGCTCAGGGGCACTGTAATTCACAAACCTGCAGAGTTATAAATGACAGCTATCGTCCAAAAATATACTGAAGTAAGGCTGCCAAGAGGATTTGAAAGTGGGGCAGAATTGCAGGCAACCGATTTCAGGAGGTAGACTGGAATTGCATTTAAAGCATAGGAAAAGAGGCAGAATGTCGACAATGATGCACTTGGACAGAAAGGGCGTATACGTTTTTTCCTGAATATATTCAGGAAACAACGCATACACCCTTTTTGGCCAACCAAGCAAGCTTGCTAATGAAATCTGCACTACAGTGAAGTCTCACTTCCCCCCGGTCAACAGGGCAATCTGAAAAAAGTGTAAAATCCAGAAAGGCAGGACAGGCCATGGAGAACTGGGAGCCTTGTTATGCTGATGGGCGGGATGTAAATTGTCAACAGCCACTCCGGAGAAGTGTATGCTGTTTCCTGAAACATCTAAAAAACAAAGCAACAGAGCCTAGGGCACTTCCACTTATGGTCCTATAGCTTAGGGAAATTAAAATCAAAAAGACACAGCCACCCCAATGTTTGGGACGGCTCTGTTTACAAGAACCTCGTTTACGGTACAAGTTCAATATCGCAGAAAGTGAAAAATGGATAAAGAAGTTGTGGTACTTACGTACAATGCAATATCACTCAGCAATGATATCTATGTCATCAGGCCCATAGCAGCATAATGAGTGGATTCAGGTATGATGATTCTAACTGAAATAAGTCACACAGAAAAAGAAACATCATAATATATCACTAATACACGGAATGTAAACTTGGCTACACAGGAACTGGATTACAAAACAGAACAGGGTCTCAAATTTAGAAAACCAACTTATGCTTGCTTAAGGGGAAAGGTGAGTTGGGGTGCTGCATAAAACCAGAGATTGAAATGAGCACAGATAAACTTCCTTAAGCCAAATATGTAATAGACAAGAGCTACTCCTTGCTCAACGAAATGGACTCAACACCCCATATTAAACGCCTAAGAATGTACCTGACTAGTAATTATCTTAAAACCTATGGATCGCTATGTCTCCAAAAGAGAATCAAGCGTGTGTACAGGGGCATAAACGCAGCAGTGATAGGATTGGGGAGGTTCGGTGAGCAAATGAAGACCCTTTGAAGTCATATTGAATGGTACCCATTCCACGGGTCTCAACTCTCCAGGTTTAAGGGATTCTTCCTTCAGCGAAAACATGCATGTGGAACCCAGAGTATGATCAACCGTGTGATCGGGAGACGTGTTCCAATATGTCTCATTTCTTGTCCCCTGGTACTCGGGTGCAACATTCCAGACGCTTTACTAACACTCTCCCGACTTGGAGAGTCAGTGCCTTTAACCTCCTGTTTGGCCCAGTTTGCAATTTCTGCGGAAGATGAACAGGAATAGGGAGGACCAATGAGAGACTAGCTGGCGGTGTCTGGACGGGCAAATTTAACTCTCATTTCCCACCAGGAAGAGGAATTAACCAAAGGCTCAGCGTGCCGTGCCGGTACCAGATTAGGGCCTGAAGCAATCCTGCGGTGTTGCGGCCAGCTCACAAGAAAGCGAGTTGAAGAAAGGAGCTCAGGGGCACTGTAATTCACAAACCTGCAGAGTTATAAATGACAGCTATCGTCCAAAAATATACTGAGGTAAGGCTGCCAAGAGGACTTGAAAGCGGGGCAGAATTGCAGGAAACCGATTTCAGGAGGTACACTGGAATTGCATTTAAAGCATAGGAAAAGAGGCAGAACGTCGACAATGATGCACTTGGCCACAAAGGGCGTATGCGTTTTTTCCTGAATATATTCAGGAAAAAACGCATAAGCCCTTTTTGGCCAACCAAGCAAGCTTGCAGAGGAAATCTGCACTACAATGAAGTCTCACTTCCCCCTGGTCAAAAGGGCCATCTGAAAAAAGTGTAAAATCCAGAAAGGCAGGAGAGGCCATGGAGAACAGGGAGCCTTGTTATGCTGATGCGTGGGATGTAAATTGCCAACAGCCACTGGGGAGAAGTGTATGGTGTTTCCTGAAACATCTAAAAAACAAAGCAACAGAGCCTAGGGCACTTCCACTTATGGTCCTATAGCTTAGGGAAATTAAAATCAAAAAGACACAGCCACCCAAAAATTTGGTACGGCTCTGTTTACAGGAACCTCTTCTGCAGCACAAGTTAAATATGCCAGAGAGCAAATAATGGATAAAGAAGTTGCAGTACTTACGTACAACAGAATACCTCTCAGCAATGAAAACTATGTCACCAGGCCCGTACCAGCATAATGAGTGGATTGCGGCACGGTGATTCTAAGTGAAAAAAGTCACACAGAAAAAGAAACATCATAAGTTACCACTAATACATGGAATGCGAACTTGGCTACACATGAACTGAATTACAAAACAGAACAGGGTCTCATGTTTAGAAAACCAACTTATGCTTGCTTAAGGGGGAAGGTTAGTTGGGGTGCTGCATAAAACCTGTGTTTGAAATTAGCACAGATACCGTTCCATAAGCTAAATATGTAATAGACAAGACCTACCCCTTGCTCAAGGAAATGGACTCAACAATGAGATATCACCTCACACCTGGTAAAATGGGCATCATCAGAAAATCTACAAACAAAAAATGCTGGAAAGGGTGTGGAGAAATGGAACCCTCTTCCACTATTGTTGGGAATATAAATTGATACAGTCACTATGGAGAACAATATGGAGTTTCTTAAGAAACTAACAGTAGAATTACCATAGGATACAGCAATCCCAGTTCTGGACATATACCCAGACAAAACCATAAATCAAAAAGAGACATTCACCGCAATGTTCATTGTATCACTCTTTACAATATCGAGGTAATGGAAGCAACCTAAATGCCCACAGACAGACGAATGCATAAAGCTGTGGTACATATATAAAATGGAATATTACTAAGCCATGAAAAGGAATGAAATTGGGTCATTTGTAGAGACGTCGATGGATCTAGAGAGTGTCATACAGAGTGAAGTAAGTCAGAAAGAGAAAAACAAATCTTGTATATTCATGCATATATGTGGAACCTAGAAAAACTGTACAGGTTAACCATTTTGCAAGGCATAAATAGAGCAACAGATGTAGACAACAAACGTATGGACAACAAGCGGGGAAAGCTGTTGGAGGTTGGGGGTGGGAGGAGTTGAGAGACTGGGATTGGCATGTATACATTTATATGTATAAAATAGATAACCAATAAGAACCTGCTGTATAAAAATATAAAATAAAATTCAAAATTAAAAAGAAATAAAATTTAAAAAAAAAACAGAAAAAACAATTATTCCCTTCACATACATGTATTTATATGAATAAATTATTTCCATGCTTATATCTGTAAATACAAAAAAGAGGAATAAAATCTACCTTGAACCAAAAACGAAAAAGAGAAAAAAACACAGAACCCACCAGTTCCACAGAGGAAAACCGTATCAGGGCACTTGCTCCAGTTGTAAACAATTCTGAAGTTGGTCAGTGGTGGGGAATCGTCTCCCATTCAGCCAGCAGCCCCCACGCAACAAGCGTCCTCATTGCAAAGCTGGGGCACCGTGCCGAGGCATCTGTGAGTAAACGTGAGCTGAGCCCCAGGCCAGTTGCTGCTGAACTATTCCCACCCGTCCCAGGTAAAACACCTGAATATATACAAGGACTTGAAAGCCTAGAGGAAGGGCCATAGAGCCACACGAGTGACAGCATGCCGGCCGACTTGGTGCCTGCAGGCCAGCCAGGATGGTCCTGGCCCTGGGTGCTCTTCTGGAAGATTTCCATTTCCCTGCCTGAGATACCCGTCCTGTCCCTGCCCCCACTGCTTTTTTCCTTCCTCACCTCTGCCCAGGGAGAAATTCCAGCAGCAGGTATAGGTGACACATCCTCTTCTTTAGCAGGTGGCAGCTTGGCAACTGCTGCAGAAAGTCCAGCAGAGCCCCACTCACACTGGGCCACCCACAAAGCCGTGGCCTCTCACTCCCTCCCACCAGCCCAGCCCCGAGACTGCTGACAGGGCAGAGAAAATGGCATCAGGCACGGCTGCAGGGCCTCTTGCTGCCTAGAGTGGTATTTATATTGATCTCAACCCAGGCACACCTGGGGAGGGCTGGCCGGCACAGTAAGGCTGCCCAGGTCAGCCAATCATCACCCCTCAGGGGCTGACAGTTGCAGAAAATGGAACTTGCTGAACCGGCCAGGTCCAAGGAACAGGTGTGGGCTCCTGAGAGTCAGGATAGACAAGGGGCTGCAGCTTTGGCTTGTTTTCTAATCATTTTATCTGGCCCATGAGTGGGAGACAACTTCAAGAAAACCCTCTCCTAATGAGAGGAACCCAGGAGTCAGGGAGAGGAGGGGTGGGTGGTGGTTGGAGACAGAGGCCTGGTGCCGCGGGTGCAGTGGAAGTCTCTGGAAGACCAGGTGGAGGGAGGCCGCACAGAGTGATGCCCAGGGTCACAGACCCGTCGCAGCTGCTGTTTGTTAGTTCAAGTCCTGCTCTGAGGTGCTCTGTGTCAGCTCTGAGCGACAGGTGAGCTGGGGGTGCTCTGCAATGAGGGCTATGTGCACGGTTCCTGTGTGCCCAGCCCTGCCACGGTACCTGCAAGGGTAGCTCTGTATCCTGGGAGGGGCCTGACCACGAGAGCCCCGTGGGCTGGGGTGGGGGTGGGGTACCTGCCCAGGTGAGCTCCATATTCTGGGATTGGTCTGACCACGAGAGCCCCATGGGCTGCTGGGGACCTGGTAAAGGATGTCAGGACAGTCAGTGAAGCCACCGAGGATATACCTCCAGCTGCTCCTAATTCCTACACCCTGCTGGTCATTCTACCAACCACCAGGACATGGTATTCTGTATTAGTCTTCAATGATGCCTTCTTTTGTATTCCATTAGTCCCAGAGTCACAAGAAATTTTGGCTTGTGAGTGGCAGGACTCAACATACAACTAAAACAATACTTCCGGGCCGTCTTGCCCCAAGGGTGCAAAAATTCCCACACCATCTTTGGGGAAAGCTTAGCTAAAGACCTAAAAGTTCTACCTCTGGAAAAGGAAACCCTCCTTCAGTACGCAGACGACATTCTGATCGCCAGCCCTACTAAGGAGGCCTCTGAACTACCAAGCCAATAAAGGATAGAAGTTGTCCAAGAAAAAGCTCAAATATCACAGACTGCGGTGACCTGCCTGGGCTTCGTTCTCACAGAAGGTCGGAGAAGCCCATCCCAGGAAAGGGAAGAAACCATTTTCAGCCTTACCCCTTTCTAAAACTAGAAGACAGCTTAGGGGTTCCTGGGGAGGCCAGGGTTTGCTGCTTCTGGATCCCTAACTACAGTCTACTAGCTGGGCCTCTATATGAAACACTGAAAGGAAAAGATGATGATCCTTTTGAATAGAATCCAGAAGTGGCCTTTCAAGAATGGAAAGAGCAGTCAATTCAGACCCTTGCCCTGGAACTCCCTAATTTAGCTAAACCCTTTGACCTTTACATTCCCGGTGAAAGGTGAATCGCCATTGGAGAATTAGTGCAAAAACTGGGACCACTTGAAATGGAACAATGCAAGAATGCCATCCAGGTAGGATAAACTACGGGCACCAAGGGGCTTGGCCCACTGCCACATCTGGCCAAGATACTGGTGGTATCTAAAAACCTGGAAATCAGCAGCCCCAAAGGCCACCTCCCTCCTAAGGGAAAAGGACCCCACGTGGTGATCCTAACCACCAACCATGCCCTGAAGTTTCAGGGTTCGCTCTGTGGGCACACCAACCTCGAGTGAGGAGGCCTTCCAACTCCAACATCCAGAGAGATAACCGGGGGCAACAGGGCACCATGACGACTCATGTGAACATCACTTGACCTGGAGTTTCTCTCATAAAACAACAAGAGTGTGTCCCAAAAGAGTAGACTACTGCTTGCAGGACATACTGCACCCAGAGGGGAGCTAATAATCTTGGCGGGGGAACCGTATATCACACTGTCACCATAGAAAAGCCTACAGACACCGTGATGATGGTGGCCAATGAGACTGGCTGGACTCCTGTTTACTTCAAAAGGCTGTTGACTCAGTGGCCATCATGGTCCTTGATCACCACTGACCCTGGACTGTCTGGGAGTTGAGCGGGCAGGGCTCTGACACCTGGTGCTGTTTGTACATTAATTCAGGGACCTAATTGAAGAAAGCGCAGACTACTGGTCAGAGCATCTAGGCTGGCAGAAACGGTCAGCCTAAGGTGGCCGAACAAATGTGGGGCGGGGTGAAACCGGTCCCCACAGCGTCTCTGCACATCTCTTTCCTGGACCCTTAAAGGTCATTAGAATCTATAACACTTCCAATGCTGGTGCTCAGGTGGACGAGCAGGGAGGCAGGGGGCCTGGGGACAATCAACGTCACCTGGAGGCTGCTGGGGAGAAGCTCTGTCCCTCGCCCCCGGGTATGAGGGCTCCCAACTCAGCACTCAGCAGTTACAGAAGAAGGGTCTGCACCCTCAGCACTCCAAGAATGAGGAACGGGACAAAAGGCAGAGGAGGGGTTTGTCCCCAGCAAAGCCCATTAAAAATCCCTGGGAGATAAAAATAGAATCTGGGCAATAAAGTCAAGTCTAACCTTTTTTATCCTTTGTGCTTTGTCTAATTTCATGTGCTCCTAGGGTCCCGCATGCAGAGGTTCCACACCCGGCACTTCAGACCAGATTTCCTAGTGCAGAATGGCTGGGACGACACCTCAGCTCCTGGGGCCCAGTGCAGACTCCGCGATATAGAGCCTGAGCTGCAGCCAACCCGGCCCTCGAGAGCTCCGCCCCCTCCCTCCCACTGACTCTGACAGGATCTCTACACAACAGCCCAGCCCACAGCCCATGGGGTGGTGCATGCTCTCACCTCTCCATTCTGTGATCAAAATATAAAGTTTCCTTGCTTGTGAACCAAACTCAGTCTCGATCTGTTGGCCCCAATGACACTGGGCAGGGGGACACTTGTTGGGGTCCACTCTGGAGGATCAGTAACAGAAATTGAGACTATTGTAACCTCAATGAACAGATGTGTGAGCCAAACTGTAGTTAACATAGAACAGTGTATAAGGCTCGGGTAAAATAAGATGTTTCTAACACTTCCATTTGATATTTCCATCACTTCATTATAAGCAAGTTCAGTGAAAAGGTTTGTCTTATTTGTCAGGTCAATATTAGAGAAACGAAGTGATTTCTTTCCAAGGATGTACATCTAATAATCTTGGTTAAAGCTTCAATCTTGTTTTAAATGCTTTTCCATTGAAAATGATACCTCTCTTTCAGCTCCCCCATTTCTGAGAAGTATAAAATCTTATAATTTATTATTACCAAAGGGGAAAGGTGGGAGGAGGGATAAATTAACAGTTTGGGATTAACACATACACACTGCTATGTATAAAATAGATCATCAACAAGGAACTACTGTATAGCACAGGGAACTACACTCAACATTTTGCAATAACCTATAAGGGGAAATAATCTGGAAAAGAATAGATATTTTTATTGACATCATCTATCAATGACAGTTAAAGTGTAACCTAAGGGAAGCTGGTGGTGAGTGCTTCTGACCCTGAAGACTTCAATCATCTAAAGTTTGGACTCTGCCTACTTCCCAAGGCCCTTAATGAACATATGTGTAGCCATAGCTTAAAAAATTCCCCAGTTTGGGTTTCGGGCAGACACTGATTTTGAAAAAGCCCTGGTGTTCTCCTTACATGAATGGGACTCTTCCTACTGCTAAAACATGTCTGTCACACACAGAGGATGGTATACCGTCTGATCGGGAAGAGTTTGGAAAAGGCATCTCATCTCCTCATCTCCTGGTGCTCGGGTTCACCCCTCCAGCGTCTTTACTAACAGTCTCCCCACTTGGAGATGTCAGCACTGTCAACATCCTGTTGCGTACAGTTTGGAATTTGTCCAGAGGATGAAGCGGAAGGATGAGGAACAATGAGAGACAAGTCCTAGGTGTTCAGACAGGCACATGTCACTCTAATTTCCAATCAGGAAGACGAATTGACCAAAGGCTAGGGTTGCCCATGGAAACAGTATAGGGCTTGAGGAAATCCCGCTGCTTTGTGGCCAGTTCCCATAAACGCAAGTTGAACAATGGAACTCAGGGGCAGTAAAATTCACGAAACTGCAGAGTTGAAAATATCCATCACTGAAAAATGTCTTGAGGAAAGTCAGAGAAAAGGACTTGTAAGCAAGGGAGAATGGCAGGAAAGGGATCTGAGGAGGTAGAAAAGACTCGCCATTAAGCACAAGAAAAGGAGCTGAACATTGCCAACATTGCAGTTGGCCAAAAAGGGTGTATGCATTTTTTTCTGTATATATTCAAGAAAAGGGCATACACTTTTTTAGCCAAGCAAACAGGTGGGCACTGGAAGTCAATACTACAAAAGATATCACTTCGCATCAGTCAGAAGAGCCATCCTCATAAAGCGTAAACAACAGAAATGCAGGACAGGGCAAGGAGAAGAGGGAGCCCTGTGAGACTTATAGTGGAAATGTATATTGCCAACGGCCATTCTGGAGAAGTGTATTGTGTTTACTAAAGCATCTAAAAAATGAGCTACAGAGCATAGGGCACTTGCACTCATGGGCGTATATCTTGGGAAAAACAAAAATTGAGAGGACACAGTCACCCCAATGTTTACCCCCTCTCTGTTTAAAAGATCCTCGACTAGGATATAACTTAAATGTCTCTGGAGGGAACAAATGGATAGAGATGTGGTACTTAGGTAGAGTGGAATATTATTCAGCCTGGAAATCAATGAACTATGGCCAGTTGTAACAACTCCGGAGGAGTTACGTATGATCTTTCTAAGTGACATAATTCAAAAAGAAAAGACACATATCATAAGATATCACTTAAAGGTGGAATCCAAAATGGCTACACATGAAATAAATTACAAAACAAAAACATAGTCAAATATGTAGAAAACACGCATAAGGCTGCTAAACGGGAAAGGTGGGGAGGGGTGAGGCATCATCCAGGAGGTTGAAATTAGCAAAGATACCATTCCAAATACCAAACTGATAATCAACAAGGCCCACACGGTAGCTAAAAGAACTGCACTCAGCACACTCAAGTCACCGGAAAAGAATATATACGACTGGTAAGAATCTGAAAAAGAATGTACTGATGTCTCCCTGTACGTGAATCAAGTGGATGTACAGCAGCAAGAAACAGAGCTTTGAAAATCAGCTGTAACCAATATAGTAATAAATTGAAAAAAATAAACGACAGAGAGACAGAGAAAACCTCTTACAACTTTTCCTCAGGGACGGTGATGCAACATGGATTGAACACATCTAGACCCACAGCAGGATGAGACATAAGGCTGGAAACTGTTTGCACTAAGAGAAATGTGAGGTTGGGTGAGGAAATGCACACCCTTTAAAGTAATACTACCTGGTACCCATTCAATGGGTCCCAAATCTGCAGGTTCAAGGGATCTTCCTACAGCTAAAACATGCATGGAAAACCCAGAGGACTGTACACCATGTGATCGGGAGATGTGTCTAAAATGCAGCTCATTTATCCTCTCCTGGTGCTCCTGTTCACCATTCTGGCCACGTTACTTAGAATCTCTCCACTTGGAGAATCAGCACATTTAAACTTCTGTTTCACACATTTTGCAAATTGTGAGGAGGATGAACGGGAAGAGGGGGAACCAATGAGAGAATAGTTGTAGGGGTTTGGACGGGCACATATCACTCTAATTTCCCATTAAGAATAAGAATTGAAAAAAGGCTCAGCCCGCCTCGCCGGAGCCAAAATAGGGCCTGAAGCAATTCTGTGGGTTTGAGGCCAGCTCACAAAAGAGCAACTTAAATATGGAGCTCAGGGTCACTGCAATTTACAAACCTGTAGAGTTATAAATGAAAACTAACGTCCAAAACTATGTTGAGGTAAGGCAAAGAAGAGGATCTGAATGCAAGACAGAATTGCAAGAAACAGATTTCAAGAGATAGATTGGACTCGTCTTTAAAGCACATGAAAAGCGGCAGAATTTCGACAATGATGCAGTTGGCCCAAAAGGGCGTATGCGTTTTTTCCTGATTATATCCAGGAAAAAACGCATACGCACTTTATGGGCAACGAAGCAAGCAAGCAATGCAAATGTGCACAACAAAGAAGTCTCATTTCCCACTGGTCAAAAGGGCCATCCTAAAAATTTGTAAAAACCAGAAATGCAGGACAGGCCATGGAGAACAGGGAGCCTTTATACGCTGATGGGCAGTGTGTGAACTGCCGAGAGCCACTCTGGAGAAGTGTATGGTGGTTCCTAAATCATCTAGAAAACAGAGCTACAGATCATAGGACACTTCCAATCATGGGAGTATATCTAGGGAAGTCTAAAAATCAACAAGACACAAGCACACCACAGTTTAGGGCTACTCTGTTTACAAGAACCTCAACTTCAGTACACCTTAAATATCCCAGGAAAGAGAACAATGGATAAAGAAGATGTGGTACTTATGTACAATGGAATATCTCTTCACCATGAAATCAATGTAATAAGGCTAGTAGAAGGATAAAGAGTGGATTTAGGTCCGATAATACTACTTGAACTAAGTCAAACAGAAAAAGAAACATATCATAAGATATCACTTATAGAGGGAGGGTAAATATGGCTGCACAAGAAATGAATTACAGAACAGAACAGTGTCTCACATGTAGAAAACACACTTATGTCAGCTTAAGGGGAAAGGAGAGGTGGGGTGATGCATAAAACCAGAGTTTGAAGTTAGCACAGATACCGTTCAATAAACCAAATAGATATTAGACAAGATCTACACCTTGCTCAATGAACTGGCCTCAACACACCCTATACACCACAGAGAAATATATCTGAGTAATAAGAATCTTAAAACCCATGTATTGATATATCTCCATAAGGGAATCAAGTGTGTGCAGAGCGGCACAAACACAGCAGTGAAAATGAGCTAAACCCCATTATAGAAATAAATTTTAAAAACAAAACGCAGAAACAATGAAAGAGAGAAAAATTCTTACAAAATTTGCTCAGGGGCTGTGATGCAACCTGGATTGACCACATATAAACCCACAGCTGGATAAGACATAAGGCTGGACACTTGGGGCTGAGAGGATTGGTGAGCTTTGGTGAGCAACTGCCAAAAGTTTAATGCAATACTTCATGCTACTCATTCCAAGGGTCCCAAAACTCCAGGTTGAAGGGAATCTTCCTACAGCTAAACCATGCTTGGGAAACCCAGCGACTGGTATACCATATGATCGGGAAAGGTTTCTAAAACGCACCTCATTTTTCCTCTCCTGGGGCTCCGCATCGACATTCCAGCCGCTTTACTAACAACATCCCCACATGGAGAGTCAATGCCTTTAAGTTCTGGTATGGCACAGTCTTCAGTTAGTGCGGAGGATGAATGGAAATAGGGGGAACCAGTGAGAAACTAGCTGTAGCAGTTTCAATGGGCACAGGTCACTCTAATTTCACATCAGTAAGAAGAATAAACCAAAGGCACAGCAAGGTGCCCCAGAAGAAGAATAGGGCCTGAAGGAATCCTGTGGTTATGAGGCAAGATCACAAAAATAAGAGCTGAAAAATGGAGCTAAGGGCCACTGCATTTCAAAAACCTGCAGAGTTATAAAGGTCAACTATTTTCAAAAAATATATTGAGATAAGGCTATGAAGAGGCATTGAAAGCAAGGCACAATTGCAGGAAACCGATTTCAGGAGGTAGACTGGAATTGCATTTAAAGCATAGGAAAAGAGGCAGAACGTCCACAATGATGCAATTGGCCAAAAAGGGCGTATGCGTTTTTTCCTGAATATATTCAGGAAAAAACGCATACGCCCTTTTTGGCCAACCAAGCAAGCTTGCAAAGGAAATCTGCACTACAATGAAGTCTCACTTCCCCCCGGTCAAAAGGGCCATCTGAAAAAAGTGTAAAATCCAGAAAGGCAGGACAGGCCATGGAGAACTGGGAGCCTTGTTATGCTGATGGGCGGGATGTAAATTGCCAACAGCCTCTCTGGAGAAGTGTATGGTGTTTCCTGAAACATCTAAAAAACAAAGCAACAGAGCCTAGGGCACTTCCACTTATGGTCCTATAGCTTAGGGAAATTAAAATCAAAAAGACACAGTCACCCCAAATTTTGGGACAGCTGTGTTTACAAGAACCTCCTTTACAGTACAAGTTCAATATCGCAGAAAGCGAAAAATGGATAAAGCAGTTGTGGTACTTACATACAATGCAATATCACTCAGCAATGAAATCTATGTCATCAGGCCCATAGCAGCATAATGAGTGGATTAAGGAATGATGATTCTATCTGAAATAAGTCACACAGAAAAAGAAACATCATAAGATATCACTAATACATGGAATGTAAACTTGGCTACACAGGAACTGGATTACAAAACAGAACAGGATCTCAAATTTAGAAAACCACCTTATGCTTGCTTAAGGGGAAAGGTGAGTTAGGGTGCTGCATAAAACCAGAGATTGAAATGAGCACAGATAAAGTTCCTTAAGCCAAATATGGAATAGACAAGAGCTACTCCTTGCTCAACGAAATGGACTCAACACCCCATATTAAACGCCTAAGAATGTACCTCACTAGAAAGTATCTTAAAACCTATGGATTGCTATGCCTGTAAAAGAGAATCAAGCGTGTGTACAGGGGCATAAACGCAGCAGTGATAGGATTGGAGAGGTTCGGTGAGCAAATGAAGACCCTTTGAAGTCATATTGCATGGTACCCATTCCACGGGTCTCATCTCTCCACGTTTAAGGGATTCTTGCTTCAGCTAAAGCATGCATGTGGAACCCAGAGTATGATCAACAGTGTGATCGGGAGACGTGTTCCAATATGTCTCAGTTCTCGTCCCCTGGTACTCGGGTGCAACATTCCAGACGCTTTACTAACACTCTCCCGACTTGGAGAGTCAGTGCCTTTAACCTCCTGTTTGGCCCAGTTTGCAATTTCTGCGGAAGATGAACAGGAATAGGGAGAACCAATGAGAGACTAGCTGGAGGTGTCTTGACGGGCAATTTTAACTCTCATTTCCCAACAGGAAGAGACATTAACCAAAGACTCAGCCGGCCGTGCCAGAACAAGATTAGGGCCTGAAGCAATCCTGCGGTGTTGCGGCCAGCTCACAAGAAAGCGAGTTGAAGAAAGGAGCTCAGGGGCACTGTAATTCACAAACCTGCAGAGTTATAAATGACAGCTATCGTCCAAAAATATACTGAAGTAAGGCTGCCAAGAGGACTTGAAAGCGGGGCAGAATTGCAGGGCACCGATTTCAGGAGGTAGACTGGAATTGCATTTAAAGCATAGGAAAAGAGGCAGAACGTCGACAATGATGCACTTGGCCAAAAAGGGCATATGCGTTTTTTCCTGAATAAATTCAGGAAAAAACGCATACGCCCTTTTTGGCCAACCAAGCAAGCTTGCAAAGGAAATCTGCACTACAATGAAGTCTCACTTCCCCCAGTCAAAAGGGCCATCTGAAAAAAGTGTAAAATCCAGAAAGGCAAGACAGGCCATGGAGAACTGGGAGCCTTGTTATGCTGATGGGTGGGATGTAAATTGCCAACAGCCACTCGGGAGAAGTGTATGGTGTTTCCTGAAACATCTAAAAAACAAAGCAACAGAGCCTAGGGCACTTCCACTTATGGTCTTATAGCTTAGGGAAATTAAAATCAAAAAGACACAGTCACCCCAAAGTTTGGGACGGCTCTGTTTACAAGACCCTCATTTACGGTACAAGTTCAATATCGCAGAAAGTGCAAAATGGATAAAGAAGTTGTGGTACTTACGTACAATGTAATATCACTCAGCAATGAAATCTATGTCATCAGGCCCGTAGCAGCATAATGAGTGGATTCAGGTATGATGATTTTAACTGAAATAAGTCACACAGAAAAAGAAACATCATAAGATATCACTAATACACGGAATGAAAACTTGGCTACACAGGAACTGGATTGCAAAACAGAAGAGGGTCTCAAATTTAGAAAACCAACTTATGCTTGCTTAAGGGGAAATGTGAGTTAGGGTGCTGCATAAAACCAGAGATTGAAATGAGCACAGATAAAGTTCCTTAAGCCACATATGTAATAGACAAGAGCTACGCCTTGCTCAAAGAAATGGACTCAACACCCCTTATTAAATGCCTAAGAATGTACCTGACTAGTAAGTATCTTAAAACCTATGGATTGCTATGTCTCCAAAAGAGAATCAAGCATGTTTACTGGGGCATAAACGCAGCAGTGATAGGATTGGAGAGGTTTGGTGAGCAAATGAAGACCCTTTGAAGTCATATTGCATGGTACCCGTTCCATGGGTCTCAACTCTCCGGGTTTAAGGGATTCTTCCTTCAGCTAAAACATGCATGTGGAACCCAGAGTATGATCAACCGTGTGATCAGGAGACGTGTTCAAATATGTCTCAGTTCTCGTCCCCTGGTACTCAGGTGCAACATTCCAGACGCTTTACTAACTCTCTCCCAACTTGGAGAGTCAGTGCCTTTAACCTCCTGTTTGGCCCAGTTTGCAATTTCTGCGGAAGATGAACAGGAATAGGCAGAACCAATGAGAGACTAGCTGGAGGTGTCTGGACGTGCAAATTTAACTCTCATTTCCCACCAGGAAGAGGAATTAACCAAAGGCTCAGAATGCCGTGCCTGAACCAGATTAGGGCCTGAAGCAATCCTGCGGTGTTGCGGCCAGCTCACAAGAATGCGAGTTGAAGAAAGGAACTCAGGGGCACTGTAATTCACAAACCTGCAGAGTTATAAATGACAGCTATCGTCCAAAAATATACTGAAGTAAGGCTGCCAAGAGGACTTGAAAGCGGGGCAGAATTGCAGGAAACCAATTTCAGGAGGTACATTGGAATTGCATTTAAAGCATAGGAAAAGAGGCAAAATGTCGACAATGATGCGCTTGGCCAAAAAGGGCGTATGCGTTTTTTCCTGAATATATTCAGGAAAAAACGCATACGCCCTTTTTGGCCAACCAAGCAAGCTTGCAAAGGAAATCTGCACTACAATGAAGTCTCACTTCCCCTCGGTCAAAAGGGCCATCTGAAAAAAGTGTAAAATCCAGAAAGGCAGGAGAGGCCATGGAGAACTGGGAGCCTTGTTTTGCTAATGGGCGGGATGTATATTGCCCACAGCCACTCGGGAGAATTGTATGGTGTTTCCTGAAACATCTAAAAAACAAAGCAACAGAGCCTAGGGCACTTCCACTTATGGTCCTATAGCTTAGGGAAATTAAAATCAAAAAGACACAGCCACCCCAATGTTTGGGACGGCTCTGTTTACAAGAAACTCGTTTATGGGACAAGTTCAATATCGCAGAAAGTGAAAAATGGATAAAGAAGTTGTGGTACTTACGTACAATGCAATATCACTCAACAATGAAATCTATGTCATCAGGCCCGTAGCAGCATAATGAGTGGATTCAGGTATGATGATTCTAACTGAAATGAGTCACAAGAAAAAAAAACATCATAAGATATCATTAATACACGGAATGTAAACTTGGCTATACAGGAACTGGATTAAAAAACAGAACAGGGTCTCAAATTTAGGAAACCAACTTATGCTTGCTTAAGGGGAAAGGTGAGTTGGGGTGCTGCATAAAACCAGAGATTGAAATGAGCACAGATAAAATTCCTTAAGCCAAATATGGAATAGACAAGAGCTACTCCTTGCTCAATGAAATGGACTCAACACCCCATATTAAACGCCTAAGAATGTAGCTGACTAGTAAGTGTCTTAAAACCTATGGATTGCTATGTCTCCGAAAGAGAATCAAGCGTGTGTACAGGGGCATAAACGCAGCAGTGATAGGATTGGAGAGGTTCAGTAAGCAAATGAAGACCCTTTGAAGTCATATTGCATGGTAACCATTCCACGGGTCTCAACTCTCCAGGTTTAAGGGATTCTTCCTTCAGCTAAATCAGGCATGTGGAACCCAGAGTATGATCAACCATGTGATTGGGAGACGTGTTCCAATATGTCTCAGTTCTCGTCCCCTGGTACTCGGGTGCAACATTCCAGACGCTTTACTAACACTCTCCCGACTTGGAGAGTCAGTGCCTTTAACCTCCTGTTTGGCCCAGTTTGCAATTTCTGCGGAAGATGAACAGGAATAGGGAGATACAATGAGAGACTAGCTGGAGGTGTCTGGACGGGCAAATTTAACTCTCATTTCCCACCAGGAAGAGGAATTAACCAAAGGCTCAGCGTGCCGTGCCGGAACCAGATTAGGGCCTGAAGCAATCCTGCGGTGTTGCGGCCAGCTCACAAGAAAGCGAGTTGAAGAAAGGAGCTCAGGGGCACTGTAATTCACAAACCTGCAGAGTTATAAATGACAACTATCGTCCAAAAATATACTGAAGTAAGGCTGCCAAGAGGACTTGAAAGCGGGGCAGAATTGCAGGAAACCGATTTCAGGAGGTAGACTGGAATTGCATTTAAAGCATAGGAAAAGAGGCAGAACGTCGACAATGATGCACTTGGCCAAAAAGGGCGTATGCGTTTTTTCCTGAATATATTCAGGAAAAAACGCATACGCCCTTTTTGGCCAACCAAGCAAGCTTGCAAAGGAAATCTGCACTACAATGAAGTCTCACTTCCCCCCGGTCAAAAGGGCCATCTGAAAAAAGTGTAAAATCCAGAAAGGCAGGACAGGCCATGGAGATGTGGGAGCCTTGTTATGCTGATGGGCAGGATGTATATTGCCAACAGCCACTCCGGAGAAGTGTATGGTGTTTCCTGAAACATCTAAAAAACAAAGCAACAGAGCCTAGGGCACTTCTACTTATGGTCCTATAGCTTAGGGAAATTAAAATCAAAAAGACACAGCCACCCCTAAGTTTGGGACGGCTCTGTTTACAAGAAACTCCTTTATGGGACAAGTTCAATATCGCAGAAAGTGCAAAATGGATAAAGAAGTTGTGGTACTTACGTACAATGCAATATCACTCAGCAATGAAATCTTTGTCATCAGGCCCGTAGCAGCACAATGAGTGGATTCAGGTATGATGATTCTAACTGAAATAAGTCACACAGAAAAAGAAACATCATAAGATATCACTAATACACGGAATGAAAACTTGGCTACACAGGAACTGGATTACAAAACACAACAGGGTCTCAAATTTAGAAAACCAACTTATGCTTGCTTAAGGGGAAAGGTGAGTTAGGGTGCTGCATAAAACCAGAGATTGAAATGAGCACAGATAAAGTTCCTTCAGCCAAATATGTAATAGACAAGAGCTACTCCTTGCTCAACGAAATGGGCTCAACACCTCATATTAAACGCCTAAGAATGTACCTGACTATTAAGTATCTTAAAACCTATGTATCGCTATGTCTCCGAAAGAGAATCAAGCGTGTGTACAGGGGCATAAACGCAGCAGTGATAGGATTGGAGAGGTTCGGTGAGCAAATGAAGACCCTGTGAAGTCATATTGCATGGTACCCATTCCACGGGTCTCAACTCTCCAGGTTTAAGGGATTCTTCCTTCAGCTAAATCAGGCATGTGGAACCCAGAGTATGATCAACCGTGTGATCGGGAGACGTGTTCCAATATGTCTCAGTTCCCGTCCCCTGGTACTCGGGTGCAACATTCCAGACGCTTTACTAACACTCTCCCGACTTGGAGAGTCAGTGCCTTTAACCTCCTGTTTGGCCCAGTTTGCAATTTCTGCGGAAGATAAACAGGAATAGGGAGAACCAATGAGAGACTAGCTGGAGGTGTCTGGACGGGCAAATTTAACTCTCATTTCCCACCAGGAAGAGGAATTAACCAAAGGCTCAGCGTGCCGTGCCGGAATCAGATTAGGGCCTGAAGCAATCCTGCGGTGTTGCGGCCAGCTCACAAGAAAGCGAGTTGAAGAAAGGAGCTCAGGGGCACTGTAATTCACAAACCTGCAGAGTTATAAATGACAACTATCGTCCAAAAATATACTGAAGTAAGCCTGGCAAGAGGACCTGAAAGCGGGGCAGAATAGCAGGAAACCAATTTCAGGAGGTAGACTGGAATTGCATTTAAAGCATAGGAAAAGAGGCAGAACGTCGACAATGATGCACTTGGCCAAAAAGTGTGTATGCGTTTTTTCTTGAATATATTCAGGAAAAAACGCATACGCCCTTTTTGGCCAACCAAGCAAGCTTGCAAAGGAAATCTGCACTACAATGAAGTCTCACTTACCCCCGGTCAAAAGGGCCATCTGAAAAAAGTGTAAAATCCAGAAAGGCAGGACAGGCCATGGAGATGTGGGAGCCTTGTTATGCTGATGGGCAGGATGTATATTGCCAACAGCCACTCGGGAGAAGTGTATGGTGTTTCCTGAAACATCTAAAAAACAAAGCAACAGAGCCTAGGGCACTTCTACTTATGGTCCTATAGCTTAGGGAAATTAAAATCAAAAAGACACAGCCACCCCTAAGTTTGGGACGGCTCTGTTTACAAGAAACTCCTTTATGGGACAAGTTCAATATCGCAGAAAGTGCAAAATGGATAAAGAAGTTGTGGTACTTACGTACAATGCAATATCACTCAGCAATGAAATCTTTGTCAACAGGCCCGTAGCAGCATAATGAGTGGATTCAGGTATGATGATTCTATCTGAAATAAGTCACACAGAAAAAGAAACATCATAAGATATCACTAATACACGGAATGAAAACTTGGCTACACAGGAACTGGATTACAAAACACAACAGGTTCTCAAATTTACAAAACCAACTTATGCTTGCTTAAGGGGAAAGGTGAGTTGGGGTGCTGCATAAAAGCAGAGATTGAAATGAGCACAGATAAAGTTCCTTAAGCCAAATATGTAATAGACAAGAGCTACTCCTTGCTCAACGAAATGGGCTCAACACCTCATATTAAACGCCTAAGAATGTACCTGACTATTAAGTATCTTAAAACCTATGTATCGCTATGTCTCCGAAAGAGAATCAAGCATGTGTACAGGGGCATAAACGCAGCAGTGATAGGATTGGAGAGGTTCGGTGAGCAAATGAAGACCCTGTGAAGTCATATTGCATGGTACCCATTCCACGGGTTTCAACTCTCCAGGTTTAAGGGATTCTTCCTTCAGCTAAATCAGGCATGTGGAACCCAGAATATGATCAACCGTGTGATCGGGAGACGTGTTCCAATATGTCTCAGTTCTCGTCCGCTGGTACTCGGGTGCAACATTCCAGACGCTTTACTAACACTCTCCCGACTTGGAGAGTCAGTGCCTTTAACCTCCTGTTTGGCCCAGTTTGCAATTTCTGCGGAAGATAAACAGGAATAGGGAGAACCAATGAGAGACTAGCTGGAGGTGTCTGGACGGGCAAATTTAACTCTCATTTCCCACCAGGAAGAGGAATTAACCAAAGGCTCAGCGTGCCGTGCCGGAATCAGATTAGGGCCTGAAGCAATCCTGCGGTGTTGCGGCCAGCTCACAAGAAAGCGAGTTGAAGAAAGGAGCTCAGGGGTACTGTAATTCACAAACAAGCAGAGATATAAATGACAGCTATCGTCCAAAAATATACTGAAGTAAGGCTGCCAAGAGGACTTGAAAGTGGTCCAGAATTGCAGGAAACCGATATCACGAGGTAGACTGGAATTGCATTTAAAGCATAGGAAAAGAGGCAGAACGTCCACAAGGATGCACTTGGCCAAAAAGTGCGTATGCGTTTTTTCCTGAATATATTCAGGAAAAAACGCATACGCCCTTTTTGGCCAACCAAGCAAGCTTGCAAAGGAAATCTGCACTACAATGAAGTCTCACTTCCCCCCGGTCAAAAGGGCCATCTGAAAAAAGTGTAAAATCCAGAAAGGCAGGACAGGCCATGGAGAACTGGGAGCCTTGTTATGCTGATGGGCAGGATGTAAATTGCCAACAGCCACTCGGGAGAAATGTATGGTGTTTCCTAAAACATCTAAAAAACAAAGCAACAGAGCCTAGGGCACTTCCACTTATGGTCCTATAGCTTAGGGAAATTAAAATCAAAAAGACACAGCCACCCCTAAGTTTGGGACGGCTCTGTTTACAAGAAACTCGTTTATGGGACAAGTTCAATATCGCAGAAAGTGCAAAATGGATAAAGAAGTTGAGGTACTTACGTACAATGCAATATCACTCAGCAATGAAATCTATGTCATCAGGCCCATAGCAGCATAATGAGTGGATTCAGGTATGATGATTCTAACTGAAATAAGTCACACAGAAAAAGAAACATCATAAGATATCACTAATACACGGAATGTAAACTTGGCTACAGAGGAACTGGATTACAAAACACAACAGGGTCTCAAATTTAGAAAACCAACTTATGCTTGCTTAAGGGGAAAGGTGAGTTGGGGTGCTGCATAAAACCAGAGATTGAAATGAGCACAGATAAAGTTCCTTAAGCCAAATATGTAATAGACAAGAGCTACTCCTTGCTCAACGAAATGGACTCAACACCCCACATTAAACGCCTAAGAATGTACCTGACTAGTAAGTATCTTAAAACCTATGGATTGCTGTATCTCCGAAAGAGAATCAAGCGTGTGTACAGGGGCATAAATGCAGCAGTGATAGGATTGGAGAGGTTCGGTGAGCAAATGAAGACCCTTTGAAGTCATATTTCATGGTACCTATTCCACGGGTCTCAACTCTCCAGGTTTAAGGGATTCTTCCTTCAGCTAAATCTTGCATGTGGAACCCAGAGTATGATCAACCGTGTGATCGGGAGACTTGTTCCAATATGTCTCAGTTCTCGTCCCCTGGTACTCGGGTGCAACATTCCAGACGCTTTACTAACACTCTCCCGACTTGGAGAGTCAGTGCCTTTAACCTCCTGTTTGGCCCAGTTTGCAATTTCTGCGGAAGATGAACAGGAATAGGGAGAACCAATGAGAGACTAGCTGGAGGTGTCTGGACGGGCAAATTTAACTCTCATTTCCCACCAGGAAGAGGAATTAACCAAAGGCTCAGCGTGCCGTGCCGGAACCAGATTAGGGCCTGAAGCAATCCTGCGGTGTTGCGGCCAGCTCACAAGAAAGCGAGTTGAAGAAAGGAGCTCAGGGGCACTGTAATTCACAAACCTGCAGAGTTATAGATGACAGCTATCGTCCAAAAATATACTGAAGTAAGCCTGCCAAGAGGACTTGAAAGCGGGGCAGTATAGCAGGAAACCAATTTCAGGAGGTAGACTGGAATTGCATTTAAAGCATAGGAAAAGAGGCAGAACGTCCACAATGATGCACTTGGCCAAAAAGGGCGTATGCGTTTTTTCCTGAATATATTCAGGAAAAAACGCATACGCCCTTTTTGGCCAACCAAGCAAGCTTGCAAAAGAAATCTGCACTACAATGAAGTCTCACTTCCCCCCGGTCAAAAGGGCCATCTGAAAAAAGTGTAAATCCAGAGAAGCAGGACAGGCCATGGAGAACTGGGAGCCTTGTTATGCTGATGGGCGGGATGTAAATTGCCAACAGCCACTCGGGAGAAGTGTATGGTATTTCCTGAAACATCTAAAAAACGAAGCAACAGAGCCTAGGGCACTTTCACTTATGGTCCTATAGCTTAGGGAAATTAAAATAAAAAAGACACAGCCACCCCTAAGTTTGGGACGGCTCTGTTTACAAGAAACTCGTTTATGGGACAAGTTCAATATCGCAGAAAGTGAAAAATGGATAAAGAAGTTTTGGTACTTACGTACAATGCAATATCACTCAGCAATGAAATCTATGTCATCAGGCCCATAGCAGCATAATGAGTGGATTCAGGTATGATGATTCTATCTGAAATAAATCACACAGAAAAAGAAACATCATAAGATATCACTAATACACGGAATGTAAACTTGGCTACACAGGAACTGGGTTACAAAACAGAAGAGGGTCTCAAATTTAGAAAACGAACTTATGCTGGCTTAAGGGGAAAGGTGAGTTGGGGTGCTGCATAAAACCAGAGATTGAAATGAGCACAGATAAAGTTCCTTAAGCCAAATATGGAAGACAAGAGCTACTCCTTGCTCAACGAAATGGACTCAACACCCCATATTAAACGCCTAAGGATGTACCTGACTAGTAAGTATCTTAAAACCTATGGATTGCTATGTCTCCGAAAGAGAATCAAGCATGTGTACAGGGGCATAAACGCAGCAGTGATAGGATTGGAGAGGTTCGGTGAGCAAATGAAGACCCTTTGAAGTCATATTGCATGGTACCCATTCCACGGGTCTCAACTCTCCAGGTTTAAGGGATTCTTCCTTCAGCTAAAACATGCATGTGGAACCCAGAGTATGATCAACCGTGTGATCGGGAGACGTGTTCAAATATGTCTGTTTTCGTCCCCTGGTACTCGGGTGCAACATTCCAGATGCTTTACTAACACTCTCCCGACTTGGAGAGTCAGTGCCTTTAACCTCCTGTTTGGCCCAGTTTGCAGTTTCTGCGGAAGATGAACAGGAATAGGGAGAACCAATGAGAGACTAGCTGGAGGTGTCTGGACGGGCAAATTTAACTCTCATTTCCCACCAGGAAGACGAATTAACCAAAGGCTCAGCGTGCCATGCCGGAACCAGATTAGGGCCTGAAGCAATCCTGCGGTGTTGCGGACAGCCCACAAGAAAGCGAGTTGAAGAAAGGAGCTCAGGGGCACTGTAATTCACAAACCTGCAGAGTTATAAATGACAGCTATCGTCCAAAAATATACTGAAGTAAGGCTGCCAAGAGGACTTGAAAGCGGGGCAGAATTGCAGGAAACTGATTTCAGGAGGTAGACTGGAATTGCATTTAAAGCATAGGAAAAGAGGCAGAACGTCCACAACGATGCACTTGGCCAAAAAGGGCGTATGCGTTTTTTCCTGAATATATTCAGGAAAAAACGCATAGGCCCTTTTTGGCCAAGCAAGCAAGCTTGCAAAGGATATCTGCACTACAATGAAGTCTCACTTCCCCCAGTCAAAAGGGCCATCTGAAAAAAGTGTAAAATCCAGAAAGGCAGGACAGGCCATGGAGAACTGGGAGCCTTGTTATGCTGATGGGCGGGATGTAAATTGCCAACAGCCACTCGGGAGAAGTGTATGGTGTTTCCTGAAACATCTAAAAAACAAAGCAACAGAGCCTAGGGCACTTCCACTTTTGGTCCTATAGCTTAGGGAAATTAAAATAAAAAAGACACAGCCACCCCAAATTTTGGGACAGCTCTGTTTACAAGAACCTCCTTTACGGTACAAGTTCAATATCACAGAAAGTGAAAAATGGATAAAGAAGTTGTGGTACTTATGTACAATGCAATATCACTCAGCAATGAAATCTATGTCATCAGGCCTGTAGCAGCATAATGAGTGGATTCAGGTATGATGATTCTAACTGAAATAAGTCACACAGAAAAAGAAACATCATAAGATATCACTAATACACGGAATGTAAACTTGGCTACACAGGAACTGGATTACAAAACAGAACAGGGTCTCAAATGTAGAAAACCAACTTATGCTTGCTTAAGGGGAAAGGTGAGTTGGGGTGCTGCATAAAACGAGAGATTGAAATGAGCACAGATAAAGTTCCTTAAGCCAAATATGGAATAGACAAGAGCTACTCCTTGCTCAACGAAATGGACTCAACACCCCATATTAAACGGCTAAGAATGTACCTGACTAGTAAGTATCTTAAAACCTATGGATTGCTATGTCTCTGAAAGAGAAGCAAGCGTGTGTACAGGGGCATAAACGCAGCAGTGATAGGATTGGAGAGGTTCGGTGAGCAAATGAAGACCCTTTGAAGTCATATTGCATGGTACCCATTCCACGGGTCTCAACTCTCCAGGTTTAAGGGATTCTTCCTTCAGCTAAAACATGCATGTGGAACCCAGAGTATGATCAACCGTGTGATCGGGAGACGTGTTCATATATGTCTGTTTTCGTCCCCTGGTACTCGGGTGCAACATTCCAGATGCTTTACTAACACTCTCCCGACTTCTAGAGTCAGTGCCTTTAACCTCCTGTTTGGCCCAGTTTGCAGTTTCTACGGAAGATGAACAGGAATAGGGAGAACCAATGAGAGAGTAGCTGGAGGTGTCTGGACGGGCAAATTTAACTCTCATTTCCCACCAGGAAGAGGAATTAACCAAAGGCTCAGCGTGCCATGCCGGAACCAGATTAGGGCCTGAAGCAATCCTACGGTGTTGCGGCCAGCCCACAAGAAAGCGAGTTGAAGAAAGGAGCTCAGGGGCACTGTAATTCACAAACCTGCAGAGTTATAAATGACAGCTATCGTCCAAAAATATACTGAAGTAAGGCTGCCAAGAGGACTTGAAAGCGGGGCAGAATTGCAGGAAACCGATTTCAGGAGGTAGACTGGAATTGCATTTAAAGCATAGGAAAAGAGGCAGAACGTCCACAACGATGCACTTGGCCAAAAAGGGCGTATGCGTTTTTTCCTGAATATATTCAGGAAACAACGCATAGGCCCTTTTTGGCCAAGCAAGCAAGCTTGCAAAGGATATCTGCACTACAATGAAGTCTCACTTCCCCCGGTCAAAAGGGCCATCTGAAAAAAGTGTAAAATCCAGAAAGGCAGGACAGGCCATGGAGAACTGGGAGCCTTGTTATGCTGATGGGCGGGATGTAAATTGCCAACAGCCACTCGGGAGAAGTGTATGGTGTTTCCTGAAACATCTAAAAAACAAAGCAACAGAGCCTAGGGCACTTCCACTTATGGTCCTATAGCTTAGGGAAATGAAAATCAAAAAGACACAGCCACCCAAAAGTTTGGGAAGGCTCTGTTTACAAGAACCTCGTTTACAGTACAAGTTCAATATCGCAGAAAGTGAAAAATGGATAAAGAAGTTGTCGTACTTACGTACAATGCAATATCACTCAGCAATGAAATCTATGTCATCAGGCCCATAGCAGCATAATGAGTGGATTCAGGTACGATGATTCTAACTGAAATAAGTCACACAGAAAAAGAAACATCATAAGATATCACTAATACACGGAATGTAAACTTGGCTACACAGGAACTGGATTACAAAACAGAAGAGGGTCTCAAATGTAGAAAAACAACTTATGCTTGCTTAAGGGGAAAGGTGATTTGGGGTGCTGCATAAAACCAGAGATTAAAATGAGCACAGATAAAGTTCCTTAAGCCAAATATGGAATAGACAAGAGCTACTCCTTGCTCAACGAAATGGACTCAACACCCCATATTAAACGCCTAAGAATGTACCTGACTAGTAAGTATCTTAAAACCTATGGATCACTATGTCTCCGAAAGAGAATCAAGCGTGTGTACAGGGGCATAAATGCAGCAGTGATAGGATTGGAGAGGTTCGGTGAGCAAATGAAGACCCTTTGAAGTCATATTGCATGGTACCCATTCCACGGGTCTCAACTCTCCAGTTTTAAGGGATTCTTCCTTCAGCTAAATCATGCATGTGGAACCCAGAGTATGATCAACCGTGTGATCGGGAGACGTGTTCCAATATGTCTCAGTTTTCGTCCCCTGGTACTCGGGTGCAACATTCCAGATGCTTTACTAACACTCTCCCAACTTGGAGAGTCAGTGCCTTTAACCTCCTGTTTGGTCCAGTTTGCAATTTCTGCGGAAGATGAACAGGAATAGGAAGAACCGATGAGAGACTAGCTGGAGGTGTATGGACGGGCAAATTTAACTCTCATTTCCCACCAGGAAGAGGAATTAACCAAAGGCTCAGCGGGCCGTGCCAGAACCAGATTAGGGCCTGAAGCAATCCTGCGGTGTTGCGGCCAGCTCACAAGAAAGCGAGTTGAAGAAAGGAGCTCAGGGGCACTGTAATTCACAAACCTGCAGAGTTATAAATGACAGCTATCGTCCAAAAATATACTGAAGTAAGGCTGCCAAGAGGACTTGAAAGCGGGGCAGAATTGCAGGAAACCGATTTCAGGAGGTAGACTGGAATTGCATTTAAAGCATAGGAAAAGAGGCAGAACGTCGACAATGATGCACTTGGCCAAAAAGGGCGTATGCGTTTTTTCCTGAATATATTCAGGAAAAAACGCATACGCCCTTTTTGGCCAACCAAGCAAGCTTGCAAAGGAAATCTGCACTACAATGAAGTCTCACTTCCCCCCGGTCAAAAGGGCCATCTGAAAAAAGTGTAAAATCCAGAAAGGCAGGACAGGCCATGGAGATGTGGGAGCCTTGTTATGCTGATGGGCAGGATGTATATTGCCAACAGCCACTCGGGAGAAGTGTATGGTGTTTCCTGAAACATCTAAAAAACAAAGCAACAGAGCCTAGGGCACTTCCACTTATGGTCCTATAGATTAGGGAAATTAAAATCAAAAAGACACAGCCACCCCTAAGTTTGGGACGGCTCTGTTTACAAGAAACTCGTTTATGGGAAAAGTTCAATATCGCAGAAAGTGAAAAATGGATAAAGAAGTTGTGGTACTTACGTACAATGCAATATCACTCAACAATGATATCTATGTCATCAGGCCCACAGCAGCATAATGAGTGGATTCAGGTATGATGATTCTAACTGAAATAAGTCACACAGAAAAAGAAACATCATAAGATATCACTAATACACGGAATGTAAACTTGGCTACACAGGAACTAGATTACAAAACAGAACAGGGTCTCAAATTTAGAAAACCAACTTATGCTTGCTTAAGGGGAAAGGTGAGTTGGGGTGCTGCATAAAACCAGAGATTGAAATGAGCACAGATAAAGTTCCTTAAGCCAAATATGGAATAGACAAGAGCTACTCCTTGCTCAACGAAATGGACTCAACACTCCATATTAAACGCCTAAGAATGTACCTGACTAGTAAGTATCATAAAACCTATGGATCGCTATGTCTCCGAAAGAGAATCAAGCGTGTGTACAGGGGCATAAACGCAGCAGTGATAGGATTGGAGAGGTTCGGTGAGCAAATGAAGACCCTTTGAAGTCATATTGCATGGTACCCATTCCACGGGTCTCAACTCTCCAGGTTTAAGGGATTCTTCCTTCAGCTAAATCATGCATGTGGAACCCAGAGTATGATCAACCGTGTGATCGGGAGACTTGTTCCAATATGTCTCAGTTCTCGTCCGCTGGTACTCGGGTGCAACATTCCAGACGCTTTACTAACACTCTCCTGACTTGGAGATTCAGTGCCTTTAACCTCCTGTTTGGCCCAGTTTGCAATTTCTGCGGAAGATGAACAGGAATAGGGAGAACCAATGAGAGACTAGCTGGAGGTGTCTGGACGGGAAAATTTAACTCTCATTTCCCACCAGGAAGAGGAATTAACCAAAGGCTCAGCGTGCCATGCCGGAACCAGATTAGGGCCTGAAGCAATCCTGCGGTGTTGCGGCCAGCTCACAAGAAAGCGAGTTGAAGAAAGGAGCTCAGGGGCACTGTAATTCACAAACCTGCAGAGTTATAAATGACAACTATCGTCCAAAAATATACTGAAGTAAGCCTGGCAAGAGGACCTGAAAGCGGGGCAGAATAGCAGGAAACCAATTTCAGGAGGTAGACTGGAATTGCATTTAAAGCATAGGAAAAGAGGCAGAACGTCGACAATGATGCACTTGGCCAAAAAGTGCGTATGCGTTTTTTCTTGAATATATTCAGGAAAAAACGCATACGCCCTTTTTGGCCAACCAAGCAAGCTTGCAAAGGAAATCTGCACTACAATGAAGTCTCACTTCCCCCCGGTCAAAAGGGCCATCTGAAAAAAGTGTAAAATCCAGAAAGGCAGGACAGGCCATGGAGAACTGGGAGACTTGTTATGCTGATGGGCGGGATGTAAATTGCCAACAGCCACTCGGGAAAATTGTATGGTGTTTCCTGAAACATCTAAAAAACAAAGCAACAGAGCCTAGGGCACTTCCACTTATGGTCCTATAGCTTAGGGAAATTAAAATCAAAAAGACACAGCCACCCCAATGTTTGGGACGGCTCTGTTTACAAGAAACTCGTTTACGGGACAAGTTCAATATCGCAGAAAGTGAAAAATGGATAAAGAAGTTGAGGTACTTACGTACAATGCAATATCACTCAGCAATGAAATCTATGTCATCAGGCCCATAGCAGCATAATGAGTGGATTCAGGGATGATGATTCTAACTGAAATAAGTCACACAGAAAAAGAAACATCATAAGATATCACTAATACACGGAATGTAAACTTGGCTACACAGGAACTGGATTACAAAACACAACAGGGTCTCAAATTTAGAAAACCAACTTATGCTTGCTTAAGGGGAAAGGTGAGTTGGGGTGCTGCATAAAACCAGAGATTGAAATGAGCACAGATAAAGTTCCTTAAGCCAAATATGTAATACACAAGAGCTACTCCTTGCTCAACGAAATGGACTCAACACCCCATATTAAACGCCTAAGAATGTACCTGACTAGTAAGTATCTTAAAACCTATGGATCACTATGTCTCCGAAAGAGAATCAAGCGTGTGTACAGGGGCATAAACGCAGCAGTGATAGGATTGGAGAGGTTCGGTGAGCAAATGAAGACCCTTTGAAGTCATATTGCATGGTACCCATTCCACGGGTCTCAACTCTCCAGGTTTAAGGGATTCTTCCTTCAGCTAAATCATGCATGTGGAACCCAGAGTATGATCAACCGTGTGATCGGGAGATGTGTTCCAATATGTCTCAGTTCTCGTCCCCTGGTACTCGGGTGCAACATTCCAGATGCTTTACTAACACTCTCCCGACTTGGAGAGTCAGTGCCTTTAACCTCCTGTTTGGTCCAGTTTGCAATTTCTGCGGAAGATGAACAGGAATAGGAAGAACCGATGAGAGACTAGCTGGAGGTGTATGGACGGGCAAATTTAACTCTCATTTCCCACCAGGAAGAGGAATTAACCAAAGGCTCAGCGGGCCGTGCCAGAACCAGATTAGGGCCTGAAGCAATCCTGCGGTGTTGCGGCCAGCTCACAAGAAAGCGAGTTGAAGAAAGGAGCTCAGGGGCACTGTAATTCACAAACCTGCAGAGTTATAAATGACAGCTATCGTCCAAAAATATACTGAAGTAAGGCTGCCAAGAGGACTTGAAAGCGGGGCAGAATTGCAGGAAACCGATTTCAGGAGGTAGACTGGAATTGCATTTAAAGCATAGGAAAAGAGGCAGAACGTCGACAATGATGCACTTGGCCAAAAAGTGCGTATGCGTTTTTTCCTGAATATATTCAGGAAAAAACGCATACGCCCTTTTTGGCCAAGCAAGCAAGCTTGCAAAGGAAATCTGCACTACAATGAAGTCTCACTTACCCCCGGTCAAAAGGGCCATCTGAAAAAAGTGTAAAATCCAGAAAGGCAGGACAGGCCATGGAGATGTGGGAGCCTTGTTATGCTGATGGGCAGGATGTATATTGCCAACAGCCACTCGGGAGAAGTGTATGGTGTTTCCTGAAACATCTAAAAAACAAAGCAACAGAGCCTAGGGCACTTCTACTTATGGTCCTATAGCTTAGGGAAATTAAAATCAAAAAGACACAGCCACCCCTAAGTTTGGGACGGCTCTGTTTACAAGAAACTCCTTTATGGGACAAGTTCAATATCGCAGAAAGTGCAAAATGGATAAAGAAGTTGTGGTACTTACGTACAATGCAATATCACTCAGCAATGAAATCTTTGTCAACAGGCCCGTAGCAGCATAATGAGTGGATTCAGGTATGATGATTCTATCTGAAATAAGTCACACAGAAAAAGAAACATCATAAGATATCACTAATACACGGAATGAAAACTTGGCTACACAGGAACTGGATTACAAAACACAACAGGGTCTCAAATTTACAAAACCAACTTATGCTTGCTTAAGGGGAAAGGTGAGTTGGGGTGCTGCATAAAAGCAGAGATTGAAATGAGCACAGATAAAGTTCCTTAAGCCAAATATGTAATAGACAAGAGCTACTCCTTGCTCAACGAAATGGGCTCAACACCTCATATTAAACGCCTAAGAATGTACCTGACTATTAAGTATCTTAAAACCTATGTATCGCTATGTCTCCGAAAGAGAATCAAGCGTGTGTACAGGGGCATAAACGCAGCAGTGATAGGATTGGAGAGGTTCGGTGAGCAAATGAAGACCCTGTGAAGTCATATTGCATGGTACCCATTCCACGGGTTTCAACTCTCCAGGTTTAAGGGATTCTTCCTTCAGCTAAATCAGGCATGTGGAACCCAGAATATGATCAACCGTGTGATCGGGAGACGTGTTCCAATATGTCTCAGTTCTCGTCCGCTGGTACTCGGGTGCAACATTCCAGACGCTTTACTAACACTCTCCCGACTTGGAGAGTCAGTGCCTTTAACCTCCTGTTTGGCCCAGTTTGCAATTTCTGCGGAAGATAAACAGGAATAGGGAGAACCAATGAGAGACTAGCTGGAGGTGTCTGGACGGGCAAATTTAACTCTCATTTCCCACCAGGAAGAGGAATTAACCAAAGGCTCAGCGTGCCGTGCCGGAATCAGATTAGGGCCTGAAGCAATCCTGCGGTGTTGCGGCCAGCTCACAAGAAAGCGAGTTGAAGAAAGGAGCTCAGGGGTACTGTAATTCACAAACAAGCAGAGTTATAAATGACAGCTATCGTCCAAAAATATACTGAAGTAAGGCTGCCAAGAGGACTTGAAAGTGGTCCAGAATTGCAGGAAACCGATATCACGAGGTAGACTGGAATTGCATTTAAAGCATAGGAAAAGAGGCAGAAAGTCCACAAGGATGCACTTGGCCAAAAAGGGCGTATGCGTTTTTTCCTGAATATATTCAGGAAAAAACGCATACGCCCTTTTTGGCCAACCAAGCAAGCTTGCAAAGGAAATCTCCACTACAATGAAGTCTCACTTCCCCCCGGTCAAAAGGGCCATCTGAAAAAAGTGTAAAATCCAGAAAGGCAGGACAGGCCATGGAGAACTGGGAGCCTTGTTATGCTGATGGGCAGGATGTAAATTGCCAACAGCCACTCGGGAGAAGTGTATGGTGTTTCCTAAAACATCTAAAAAACAAAGCAACAGAGCCTAGGGCACTTCCACTTATGGTCCTATAGCTTAGGGAAATTAAAATCAAAAAGACACAGCCACCCCTAAGTTTGGGACGGCTCTGTTTACAAGAAACTCGTTTATGGGACAAGTTCAATATCGCAGAAAGTGCAAAATGGATAAAGAAGTTGAGGTACTTACGTACAATGCAATATCACTCAGCAATGAAATCTATGTCATCAGGCCCATAGCAGCATAAAGAGTGGATTCAGGTATGATGATTCTAACTGAAATAAGTCACACAGAAAAAGAAACATCATAAGATATCACTAATACACGGAATGTAAACTTGGCTACAGAGGAACTGGATTACAAAACACAACAGGGTCTCAAATTTAGAAAACCAACTTATGCTTGCTTAAGGGGAAAGGTGAGTTGGGGTGCTGCATAAAACCAGAGATTGAAATGAGCACAGATAAAGTTCCTTAAGCCAAATATGTAATAGACAAGAGCTAATCCTTGCTCAACGAAATGGACTCAACACCCCACATTAAACGCCTAAGAATGTACCTGACTTGTAAGTATCTTAAAACCTATGGATTGCTGTATCTCCGAAAGAGAATCAAGCGTGTGTACAGGGGCATAAATGCAGCAGTGATAGGATTGGAGAGGTTCGGTGAGCAAATGAAGACCCTTTGAAGTCATATTTCATGGTACCCATTCCACGGGTCTCAACTCTCCAGGTTTAAGGGATTCTTCCTTCAGCTAAATCTTGCATGTGGAACCCAGAGTATGATCAACCGTGTGATCGGGAGACTTGTTCCAATATGTCTCAGTTCTCGTCCCCTGGTACTCGGGTGCAACATTCCAGACGCTTTACTAACACTCTCCCGACTTGGAGAGTCAGTGTCTTTAACCTCCTGTTTGGCCCAGTTTGCAATTTCTGCGGAAGATGAACAGGAATAGGGAGAACCAATGAGAGACTAGCTGGAGGTGTCTGGACGGGCAAATTTAACTCTCATTTCCCACCAGGAAGAGGAATTAACCAAAGGCTCAGCGTGCCGTGCCGGAACCAGATTAGGGCCTGAAGCAATCCTGCGGTGTTGCGGCCAGCTCACAAGAAAGCGAGTTGAAGAAAGGAGCTCAGGGGCACTGTAATTCACAAACCTGCAGAGTTATAGATGACAGCTATCGTCCAAAAATATACTGAAGTAAGCCTGCCAAGAGGACTTGAAAGCGGGGCAGAATAGCAGGAAACCGATTTCAGGAGGTAGACTGGAATTGCATTTAAAGCATAGGAAAAGAGGCAGAACGTCCACAATGATGCACTTGGCCAAAAAGGGCGTATGCGTTTTTTCCTGAATATATTCAGGAAAAAACGCATACGCCCTTTTTGGCCAACCAAGCAAGCTTGCAAAAGAAATCTGCACTACAATGAAGTCTCACTTCCCCCCGGTCAAAAGGGCCATCTGAAAAAAGTGTAAATCCAGAGAAGCAGGACAGGCCATGGAGAACTGGGAGCCTTGTTATGCTGATGGGCGGGATGTAAATTGCCAACAGCCACTCGGGAGAAGTGTATGGTATTTCCTGAAACATCTAAAAAACGAAGCAACAGAGCCTAGGGCACTTTCACTTATGGTCCTATAGCTTAGGGAAATTAAAATAAAAAAGACACAGCCACCCCAAAGTTTGGGACGGCTCTGTTTACAAGAAACTCGTTTATGGGACAAGTTCAATATCGCAGAAAGTGAAAAATGGATAAAGAAGTTTTGGTACTTACGTACAATGCAATATCACTCAGCAATGAAATCTATGTCATCAGGCCCATAGCAGCATAATGAGTGGATTCAGGTATGATGATTCTATCTGAAATAAATCACACAGAAAAAGAAACATCATAAGATATCACTAATACACGGAATGTAAACTTGGCTACACAGGAACTGGATTACAAAACAGAAGAGGGTCACAAATGTAGAAAACCAACTTATGCTTGCTTAAGGGGAAAGGTGAGTTGGGGTGCTGCATAAAACCAGAGATTGAAATGAGCACAGATAAAGTTCCTTAAGCCAAATATGGAATAGACAAGAGCTACTCCTTGCTCAACGAAATGGACTCAACACCCCATATTAAACGCCTAAGAATGTAGCTGACTAGAAAGTATCTTAAAACCTATGGATTGCTATGTCTCCAAAAGAGAATCAAGCGTGTGTACAGGGGCATAAACGCAGCAGTGATAGGATTGCAGAGGTTCGGTGAGCAAATGAAGACCCTTTGAAGTCATATTGCATGGTACCCATTCCACGGGTCTCAACTCTCCAGGTTTAAGGGATTCTTCCTTCAGCTAAACCATGCATGTGGAACCCAGAGTATGATCAACCGTGTGATCGTGAGTCATGTTCAAATATGTCTCAGTTCTCGTCCCCTGGTACTCGGGTGCAACATTCCAGACGCTTTACTAACACTCTCCCGACTTGGAGAGTCAGTGCCTTTAACCTCCTGTTTGGCCCAGTTTGCAATTTCTGCGGAAGATGAACAGGAATAGGGAGAACCAATGAGAGACTAGCTGGAGGTGTCTGGACGGGCAAATTTAACTCTCATTTCCCACCAGGAAGAGGAATTAACCAAAGGCTCAGCGTGCCGTGCCAGAACCAGATTAGGGCCTGAAGCAATCCTGCGGTGTTGCGGCCAGCTCACAAGAAAGCGAGTTGAAGAAAGGAGCTCAGGGGCACTGTAATTCACAAACCTGCAGAGTTATAAATGACAGCTATCGTCCAAAAATATACTGAAGTAAGGCTGCCAAAAGGACTTGAAAGCGGGGCAGAATTGCAGGAAACTGATTTCAGGAGGTAGACAGGAATTGCATTTAAAGCATAGGAAAAGAGGCAGAATGTCCACAACGATGCACTTGGCCAAAAAGGGCGTATGCGTTTTTTCCTGAATATATTCAGGAAAAAACGCATACGCCCTTTTTGGCCAAGCAAGCAAGCTTGCAAAGGATATCTGCACTACAATGAAGTCTCACTTCCCCCGGTCAAAAGGGCCATCTGAAAAAAGTGTAAAATCCAGAAAGGCAGGACAGGCCATGGAGAACTGGGAGCCTTGTTATGCTGATGGGCGGGATGTAAATTGCCAACAGCCACTCGGGAGAAGTGTATGGTGTTTCCTGAAACATCTAAAAAACAAAGCAACAGAGCCTAGGGCACTTCCACTTATGGTCCTATAGCTTAGGGAAATGAAAATCAAAAAGACACAGCCACCCAAAAGTTTGGGAAGGCTCTGTTTACAAGAACCTCGTTTACAGTACAAGTTCAATATCGCAGAAAGTGAAAAATGGATAAAGAAGTTGTCGTACTTACGTACAATGCAATATCACTCAGCAATGAAATCTATGTCATCAGGCCCATAGCAGCATAATGAGTGGATTCAGGTACGATGATTCTAACTGAAATAAGTCACACAGAAAAAGAAACATCATAAGATATCACTAATACACGGAATGTAAACTTGGCTACACAGGAACTGGATTACAAAACAGAAGAGGGTCTCAAATTTAGAAAACGAACTTATGCTGGCTTAAGGGGAAAGGTGAGTTGGGGTGCTGCATAAAACCAGAGATTGAAATGAGCACAGATAAAGTTCCTTAAGCCAAATATGGAAGACAAGAGCTACTCCTTGCTCAACGAAATGGACTCAACACCCCACATTAAACGCCTAAGAATGTAGCTGACTAGAAAGTATCTTAAAACCTATGGATTGCTATGTCTCCAAAAGAGAATCAAGCGTGTGTACAGGGGCATAAACGCAGCAGTGATAGGATTGCAGAGGTTCGGTGAGCAAATGAAGACCCTTTGAAGTCATATTGCATGGTACCCATTCCACGGGTCTCAACTCTCCAGGTTTAAGGGATTCTTCCTTCAGCTAAACCATGCATGTGGAACCCAGAGTATGATCAACCGTGTGATCGGGAGACGTGTTCAAATATGTCTGTTTTCGTCCTCTGGTACTCGGGTGCAACATTCCAGATGCTTTACTAACACTCTCCCTACTTGGAGAGTCAGTGCCTTTAACCTCCTGTTTGGCCCAGTTTGCAATTTCTGCGGAAGATGAGCAGGAATAGGGAGAACCAATGAGAGACTAGCTGGAGGTGTCTGGACGGGCAAATTTAACTCTCATTTCCCACCAGGAAGAGGAATTAACCAAAGGCTCAGCGTGCCGTGCCAGAACCAGATTAGGGCCTGAAGCAATCCTGCGGTGTTGCGGACAGCCCACAAGAAAGCGAGTTGAAGAAAGGAGCTCAGGGGCACTGTAATTCACAAACCTGCAGAGTTATAAATGACAGCTATCGTCCAAAAATATACTGAAGTAAGGCTGCCAAGAGGACTTGAAAGCGGGGCAGAATTGCAGGAAACTGATTTCAGTAGGTAGACTGGAATTGCATTTAAAGCATAGGAAAAGAGGCAGAACGTCCACAACGATGCACTTGGCCAAAAAGGGCGTATGCGTTTTTTCCTGAATATATTCAGGAAAAAACGCATACGCCCTTTTTGGCCAAGCAAGCAAGCTTGCAAAGGATATCTGCACTACAATGAAGTCTCACTTCCCCCGGTCAAAAGGGCCATCTGAAAAAAGTGTAAAATCCAGAAAGGCAGGACAGGCCATGGAGAACTGGGAGCCTTGTTATGCTGATGGGCGGGATGTAAATTGCCAACAGCCACTGGGGAGAAGTGTATGGTGTTTCCTGAAACATCTAAAAAACAAAGCAACAGAGCCTAGGGCACTTCCACTTTTGGTCCTATAGCTTAGGGAAATTAAAATAAAAAAGACACAGCCACCCCAAAGTTTGGGACAGCTCTGTTTACAAGAACCTCCTTTACGGTACAAGTTCAATATCACAGAAAGTGAAAAATGGATAAAGAAGTTGTGGTACTTATGTACAATGCAATATCACTCAGCAATGAAATCTATGTCATCAGGCCCGTAGCAGCATAATGAGTGGATTCAGGTATGATGATTCTAACTGAAATAAGTCACACAGAAAAAGAAACATCATAAGATATCACTAATACACGGAATGTAAACTTGGCTACACAGGAACTGGATTACAAAACAGAACAGGGTCTCAAATGTAGAAAACCAACTTATGCTTGCTTAAGGGGAAAGGTGAGTTGGGGTGCTGCATAAAACGAGAGATTGAAATGAGCACAGATAAAGTTCCTTAAGCCAAATATGGAATAGACAAGAGCTACTCCTTGCTCAACGAAATGGACTCAACACCCCATATTAAACGGCTAAGAATGTACCTGACTAGTAAGTATCTTAAAACCTATGGATTGCTATGTCTCTGAAAGAGAAGCAAGCGTGTGTACAGGGGCATAAACGCAGCAGTGATAGGATTGGAGAGGTTCGGTGAGCAAATGAAGACCCTTTGAAGTCATATTGCATGGTACCCATTCCACGGGTCTCAACTCTCCAGGTTTAAGGGATTCTTCCTTCAGCTAAAACATGCATGTGGAACCCAGAGTATGATCAACCGTGTGATCGGGAGACGTGTTCATATATGTCTGTTTTCGTCCCCTGGTACTCGGGTGCAACATTCCAGATGCTTTACTAACACTCTCCCGACTTCTAGAGTCAGTGCCTTTAACCTCCTGTTTGGCCCAGTTTGCAGTTTCTACGGAAGATGAACAGGAATAGGGAGAACCAATGAGAGAGTAGCTGGAGGTGTCTGGACGGGCAAATTTAACTCTCATTTCCCACCAGGAAGAGGAATTAACCAAAGGCTCAGCGTGCCATGCCGGAACCAGATTAGGGCCTGAAGCAATCCTACGGTGTTGCGGCCAGCCCACAAGAAAGCGAGTTGAAGAAAGGATCTCAGGGGCACTGTAATTCACAAACCTGCAGAGTTATAAATGACAGCTATCGTCCAAAAATATACTGAAGTAAGGCTGCCAAGAGGACTTGAAAGCGGGGCAGAATTGCAGGAAACCGATTTCAGGAGGTAGACTGGAATTGCATTTAAAGCATAGGAAAAGAGGCAGAACGTCCACAATGATGCACTTGGCCAAAAAGGGCGTATGCGTTTTTTCCTGAATATATTCAGGAAAAAACGCATAGGCCCTTTTTGGCCAAGCAAGCAAGCTTGCAAAGTATATCTGCACTACAATGAAGTCTCACTTCCCCCGGTCAAAAGGGCCATCTGAAAAAAGTGTAAAATCCAGAAAGGCAGGACAGGCCATGGAGAACTGGGAGCCTTGTTATGCTGATGGGCGGGATGAAAATTGCCAACAGCCACTGGGGAGAAGTGTATGGTGTTTCCTGAAACATCTAAAAAACAAAGCAACAGAGCCTAGGGCACTTCCACTTTTGGTCCTATAGCTTAGGGAAATTAAAATAAAAAAGACACAGCCACCCCAAAGTTTGGGACAGCTCTGTTTACAAGAACCTCCTTTACGGTACAAGTTCAATATCACAGAAAGTGAAAAATGGATAAAGAAGTTGTGGTACTTATGTACAATGCAATATCACTCAGCAATGAAATCTATGTCATCAGGCCCGTAGCAGCATAATGAGTGGATTCAGGTATGATGATTCTAACTGAAATAAGTCACACAGAAAAAGAAACATCATAAGATATCACTAATACACGGAATGTAAACTTGGCTACACAGGAACTGGATTACAAAACAGAACAGGGTCTCAAATGTAGAAAACCAACTTATGCTTGCTTAAGGGGAAAGGTGAGTTGGGGTGCTGCATAAAACGAGAGATTGAAATGAGCACAGATAAAGTTCCTTAAGCCAAATATGGAATAGACAAGAGCTACTCCTTGCTCAACGAAATGGACTCAACACCCCATATTAAACGGCTAAGAATGTACCTGACTAGTAAGTATCTTAAAACCTATGGATTGCTATGTCTCTGAAAGAGAAGCAAGCGTGTGTACAGGGGCATAAACGCAGCAGTGATAGGATTGGAGAGGTTCGGTGAGCAAATGAAGACCCTTTGAAGTCATATTGCATGGTACCCATTCCACGGGTCTCAACTCTCCAGGTTTAAGGGATTCTTCCTTCAGCTAAAACATGCATGTGGAACCCAGAGTATGATCAACCGTGTGATCGGGAGACGTGTTCATATATGTCTGTTTTCGTCCCCTGGTACTCGGGTGCAACATTCCAGATGCTTTACTAACACTCTCCCGACTTCTAGAGTCAGTGCCTTTAACCTCCTGTTTGGCCCAGTTTGCAGTTTCTACGGAAGATGAACAGGAATAGGGAGAACCAATGAGAGAGTAGCTGGAGGTGTCTGGACGGGCAAATTTAACTCTCATTTCCCACCAGGAAGAGGAATTAACCAAAGGCTCAGCGTGCCATGCCGGAACCAGATTAGGGCCTGAAGCAATCCTACGGTGTTGCGGCCAGCCCACAAGAAAGCGAGTTGAAGAAAGGATCTCAGGGGCACTGTAATTCACAAACCTGCAGAGTTATAAATGACAGCTATCGTCCAAAAATATACTGAAGTAAGGCTGCCAAGAGGACTTGAAAGCGGGGCAGAATTGCAGGAAACCGCTTTCAGGAGGTAGACTGGAATTGCATTTAAAGCATAGGAAAAGAGGCAGAACGTCCACAATGATGCACTTGGCCAAAAAGGGCCTATGCGTTTTTTCCTGAATATATTCAGGAAACAACGCATAGGCCCTTTTTGGCCAAGCAAGCAAGCTTGCAAAGGATATCTGCACTACAATGAAGTCTCACTTCCCCCGGTCAAAAGGGCCATCTGAAAAAAGTGTAAAATCCAGAAAGGCAGGACAGGCCATGGAGAACTGGGAGCCTTGTTATGCTGATGGGCGGGATGTAAATTGCCAACAGCCACTCGGGAGAAGTGTATGGTGTTTCCTGAAACATCTAAAAAACAAAGCAACAGAGCCTAGGGCACTTCCACTTTTGGTCCTATAGCTTAGGGAAATTAAAATAAAAAAGACACAGCCACCCCAAAGTTTGGGACAGCTCTGTTTACAAGAACCCCCTTTACAGTACAAGTTCAATATCGCAGAAAGTGAAAAATGGATAAAGAAGTTGTGGTACTTATGTACAATGCAATATCACTCAGCAATGAAATCTATGTCATCAGGCCCGTAGCAGCATAATGAGTGGATTCAGGTATGATGATTCTAACTGAAATAAGTCACACAGAAAAAGAAACATCATAAGATATCACTAATACACGGAATGTAAACTTGGCTACACAGGAACTGGATTACAAAACAGAACAGGGTCTCAAATGTAGAAAACCAACTTATGCTTGCTTAAGGGGAAAGGTGAGTTGGGGTGCTGCATAAAACGAGAGATTGAAATGAGCACAGATAAAGTTCCTTAAGCCAAATATGGAATAGACAAGAGCTACTCCTTGCTCAACGAAATGGACTCAACACCCCATATTAAACGGCTAAGAATGTACCTGACTAGTAAGTATCTTAAAACCTATGGATTGCTATGTCTCTGAAAGAGAAGCAAGCGTGTGTACAGGGGCATAAACGCAGCAGTGATAGGATTGGAGAGGTTCGGTGAGCAAATGAAGACCCTTTGAAGTCATATTGCATGGTACCCATTCCACGGGTCTCAACTCTCCAGGTTTAAGGGATTCTTCCTTCAGCTAAAACATGCATGTGGAACCCAGAGTATGATCAACCGTGTGATCGGGAGACGTGTTCATATATGTCTGTTTTCGTCCCCTGGTACTCGGGTGCAACATTCCAGATGCTTTACTAACACTCTCCCGACTTCTAGAGTCAGTGCCTTTAACCTCCTGTTTGGCCCAGTTTGCAGTTTCTACGGAAGATGAACAGGAATAGGGAGAACCAATGAGAGAGTAGCTGGAGGTGTCTGGACGGGCAAATTTAACTCTCATTTCCCACCAGGAAGAGGAATTAACCAAAGGCTCAGCGTGCCATGCCGGAACCAGATTAGGGCCTGAAGCAATCCTACGGTGTTGCGGCCAGCCCACAAGAAAGCGAGTTGAAGAAAGGATCTCAGGGGCACTGTAATTCACAAACCTGCAGAGTTATAAATGACAGCTATCGTCCAAAAATATACTGAAGTAAGGCTGCCAAGAGGACTTGAAAGCGGGGCAGAATTGCAGGAAACCGATTTCAGGAGGTAGACTGGAATTGCATTTAAAGCATAGGAAAAGAGGCAGAACGTCCACAATGATGCACTTGGCCAAAAAGGGCGTATGCGTTTTTTCCTGAATATATTCAGGAAAAAACGCATAGGCCCTTTTTGGCCAAGCAAGCAAGCTTGCAAAGTATATCTGCACTACAATGAAGTCTCACTTCCCCCGGTCAAAAGGGCCATCTGAAAAAAGTGTAAAATCCAGAAAGGCAGGACAGGCCATGGAGAACTGGGAGCCTTGTTATGCTGATGGGCGGGATGAAAATTGCCAACAGCCACTGGGGAGAAGTGTATGGTGTTTCCTGAAACATCTAAAAAACAAAGCAACAGAGCCTAGGGCACTTCCACTTTTGGTCCTATAGCTTAGGGAAATTAAAATAAAAAAGACACAGCCACCCCAAAGTTTGGGACAGCTCTGTTTACAAGAACCTCCTTTACGGTACAAGTTCAATATCACAGAAAGTGAAAAATGGATAAAGAAGTTGTGGTACTTATGTACAATGCAATATCACTCAGCAATGAAATCTATGTCATCAGGCCCGTAGCAGCATAATGAGTGGATTCAGGTATGATGATTCTAACTGAAATAAGTCACACAGAAAAAGAAACATCATAAGATATCACTAATACACGGAATGTAAACTTGGCTACACAGGAACTGGATTACAAAACAGAACAGGGTCTCAAATGTAGAAAACCAACTTATGCTTGCTTAAGGGGAAAGGTGAGTTGGGGTGCTGCATAAAACGAGAGATTGAAATGAGCACAGATAAAGTTCCTTAAGCCAAATATGGAATAGACAAGAGCTACTCCTTGCTCAACGAAATGGACTCAACACCCCATATTAAACGGCTAAGAATGTACCTGACTAGTAAGTATCTTAAAACCTATGGATTGCTATGTCTCTGAAAGAGAAGCAAGCGTGTGTACAGGGGCATAAACGCAGCAGTGATAGGATTGGAGAGGTTCGGTGAGCAAATGAAGACCCTTTGAAGTCATATTGCATGGTACCCATTCCACGGGTCTCAACTCTCCAGGTTTAAGGGATTCTTCCTTCAGCTAAAACATGCATGTGGAACCCAGAGTATGATCAACCGTGTGATCGGGAGACGTGTTCATATATGTCTGTTTTCGTCCCCTGGTACTCGGGTGCAACATTCCAGATGCTTTACTAACACTCTCCCGACTTCTAGAGTCAGTGCCTTTAACCTCCTGTTTGGCCCAGTTTGCAGTTTCTACGGAAGATGAACAGGAATAGGGAGAACCAATGAGAGAGTAGCTGGAGGTGTCTGGACGGGCAAATTTAACTCTCATTTCCCACCAGGAAGAGGAATTAACCAAAGGCTCAGCGTGCCATGCCGGAACCAGATTAGGGCCTGAAGCAATCCTACGGTGTTGCGGCCAGCCCACAAGAAAGCGAGTTGAAGAAAGGATCTCAGGGGCACTGTAATTCACAAACCTGCAGAGTTATAAATGACAGCTATCGTCCAAAAATATACTGAAGTAAGGCTGCCAAGAGGACTTGAAAGCGGGGCAGAATTGCAGGAAACCGCTTTCAGGAGGTAGACTGGAATTGCATTTAAAGCATAGGAAAAGAGGCAGAACGTCCACAATGATGCACTTGGCCAAAAAGGGCCTATGCGTTTTTTCCTGAATATATTCAGGAAACAACGCATAGGCCCTTTTTGGCCAAGCAAGCAAGCTTGCAAAGGATATCTGCACTACAATGAAGTCTCACTTCCCCCGGTCAAAAGGGCCATCTGAAAAAAGTGTAAAATCCAGAAAGGCAGGACAGGCCATGGAGAACTGGGAGCCTTGTTATGCTGATGGGCGGGATGTAAATTGCCAACAGCCACTCGGGAGAAGTGTATGGTGTTTCCTGAAACATCTAAAAAACAAAGCAACAGAGCCTAGGGCACTTCCACTTTTGGTCCTATAGCTTAGGGAAATTAAAATAAAAAAGACACAGCCACCCCAAAGTTTGGGACAGCTCTGTTTACAAGAACCCCCTTTACGGTACAAGTTCAATATCGCAGAAAGTGAAAAATGGATAAAGAAGTTGTGGTACTTATGTACAATGCAATATCACTCAGCAATGAAATCTATGTCATCAGGCCCGTAGCAGCATAATGAGTGGATTCAGGTATGATGATTCTAACTGAAATAAGTCACACAGAAAAAGAAACATCATAAGATATCACTAATACACGGAATGTAAACTTGGCTACACAGGAACTGGATTACAAAACAGAACAGGGTCTCAAATGTAGAAAACCAACTTATGCTTGCTTAAGGGGAAAGGTGAGTTGGGGTGCTGCATAAAACGAGAGATTGAAATGAGCACAGATAAAGTTCCTTAAGCCAAATATGGAATAGACAAGAGCTACTCCTTGCTCAACGAAATGGACTCAACACCCCATATTAAACGGCTAAGAATGTACCTGACTAGTAAGTATCTTAAAACCTATGGATTGCTATGTCTCTGAAAGAGAAGCAAGCGTGTGTACAGGGGCATAAACGCAGCAGTGATAGGATTGGAGAGGTTCGGTGAGCAAATGAAGACCCTTTGAAGTCATATTGCATGGTACCCATTCCACGGGTCTCAACTCTCCAGGTTTAAGGGATTCTTCCTTCAGCTAAAACATGCATGTGGAACCCAGAGTATGATCAACCGTGTGATCGGGAGACGTGTTCATATATGTCTGTTTTCGTCCCCTGGTACTCGGGTGCAACATTCCAGATGCTTTACTAACACTCTCCCGACTTCTAGAGTCAGTGCCTTTAACCTCCTGTTTGGCCCAGTTTGCAGTTTCTACGGAAGATGAACAGGAATAGGGAGAACCAATGAGAGAGTAGCTGGAGGTGTCTGGACGGGCAAATTTAACTCTCATTTCCCACCAGGAAGAGGAATTAACCAAAGGCTCAGCGTGCCATGCCGGAACCAGATTAGGGCCTGAAGCAATCCTACGGTGTTGCGGCCAGCCCACAAGAAAGCGAGTTGAAGAAAGGATCTCAGGGGCACTGTAATTCACAAACCTGCAGAGTTATAAATGACAGCTATCGTCCAAAAATATACTGAAGTAAGGCTGCCAAGAGGACTTGAAAGCGGGGCAGAATTGCAGGAAACCGATTTCAGGAGGTAGACTGGAATTGCATTTAAAGCATAGGAAAAGAGGCAGAACGTCCACAATGATGCACTTGGCCAAAAAGGGCGTATGCGTTTTTTCCTGAATATATTCAGGAAACAACGCATAGGCCCTTTTTGGCCAAGCAAGCAAGCTTGCAAAGGATATCTGCACTACAATGAAGTCTCACTTCCCCCGGTCAAAAGGGCCATCTGAAAAAAGTGTAAAATCCAGAAAGGCAGGACAGGCCATGGAGAACTGGGAGCCTTGTTATGCTGATGGGCGGGATGTAAATTGCCAACAGCCACTCGGGAGAAGTGTATGGTGTTTCCTGAAACATCTAAAAAACAAAGCAACAGAGCCTAGGGCACTACCACTTATGGTCCTATAGCTTAGGGAAATGAAAATCAAAAAGACACAGCCACCCAAAAGTTTGGGAAGGCTCTGTTTACAAGAACCTCGTTTACAGTACAAGTTCAATATCGCAGAAAGTGAAAAATGGATAAAGAAGTTGTCGTACTTACGTACAATGCAATATCACTCAGCAATGAAATCTATGTCATCAGGCCCGTAGCAGCATAATGAGTGGATTCAGGTATGATGATTCTAACTGAAATAAGTCACACAGAAAAAGAAACATCATAAGATATCACTAATACACGGAATGTAAACTTGGCTACACAGGAACTGGATTACAAAACAGAACAGGGTCTCAAATGTAGAAAACCAACTTATGCTTGCTTAAGGGGAAAGGTGAGTTGGGGTGCTGCATAAAACGAGAGATTGAAATGAGCACAGATAAAATTCCTTAAGCCAAATATGGAATAGACAAGAGCTACTCCTTGCTCAACGAAATGGACTCAACACCCCATATTAAACGCCTAAGAATGTACCTGACTAGTAAGTATCTTAAAACCTATGGATTGCTATGTCTCTGAAAGAGAATCAAGCGTGTGTACAGGGGCATAAACGCAGCAGTGATAGGATTGGAGAGGTTCGGTGAGCAAATGAAGAACCTTTGAAGTCATATTGCATGGTACCCATTCCAAGGGTCTCAACTCTCCACGTTTAAGGGATTCTTCCTTCAGCTAAAACATGCATGTGGAACCCAGAGTATGATCAACTGTGTGATCGGGAGACGTGTTCAAATATGTCTGTTTTCGTCCCCTGGTAATCGAGTGCAACATTCCAGATGCTTTACTAACACTCTCCCTACTTGGAGAGTCAGTGCCTTTAACCTTCTGTTTGGCCCAGTTTGCAATTTCTGCGGAAGATGAACAGGAATAGGGAGAACAAATGAGAGACTAGCTGGAGGTGTCTGGACGGGCAAATTTAACTCTCATTTCCCAGCAGGAAGAGGAATTAACCAAAGGCTCAGTGTGCCGTGCCGGAACCAGATTAGGGCCTGAAGCAATCCTGCGGTGTTACGGCCAGCTCACAAGAAAGCGAGTTGAAAAAAGGAGCTCGGGGCACTGTAATTCACAAACCTGCAGAGTTATAAATGACAGCTATCGTCCAAAAATATACTGAAGTAAGGCTGCCAAGAAGACTTGAAAGCGTGGTAGAATTGCAAGAAACCGATTTCAGGAGGTAGACTGTAATTGCATTTAAAGCATAGGAAAAGAGGCAGAACGTCCACAATGATGCACTTGGCCAAACAGTGCGTATGCGTTTTTTCCTGAACATATTCAGGAAAAAACGCATACGCCCTTTTTTGCCAACCAAGCAAGCTTGCAAAAGAAATCTGCACTACAATGAAGTCTCACTTCTCCCCGGTCAAAAGGGCCATCTGAAAAAAGTGTAAAATCCAGAAAGGCAAGACAGGCCATGGAGAACTGGGAGCCTTGTTATGCTGATGGGCGGGATGTAAATTGCCAACAGCCACTCGGGAGAAGTGTATGGTGTTTCCTGAAACATCTAAAAAACAAAGCAACAGAGCCTAGGGCACTTCCACTTATGGTCCTATAGCTTAGGGAAATTAAAATCAAAAAGACACAGCCACCCCAAAGTTTGGGACGGCTCTGTTTACAAGAACCTCCTTTACGGTACAAGTTCAATATCGCAGAAAGTGAAAAATGGATAAAGAAGTTGTGGTACTTACGTACAATGCAATATCACTCAACAATGAAATCTATGTCATCAGGCCCGTAGCAGCATAATGAGTGGATTCAGGTATGATGATTCTAACTGAAATAAGTCACACAGAAAAAGAAACATCATAAGATATCACTAATACACGGAATGTAAACTTGGCTACACGGGAACTGGATTACAAAACAGAACAGGGTCTCAAATGTAGAAAACCAACTTATGCTTGCTTAAGGGGAAAGGTGAGTTGGGGTGCTGCATAAAACGAGAGATTGAAATGAGCACAGATAAAGTTCCTTAAGCCAAATATGGAATAGACAAGAGCTACTCCTTGCTCAACGAAATGGACTCAACACCCCATATTAAACGCCTAAGAATGTACCTGACTAGTAAGTATCTTAAAACCTATGGATTGCTATGTCTCTGAAAGAGAAGCAAGCGTGTGTACAGGGGCATAAACGCAGCAGTGATAGGATTGGAGAGGTTCGGTGAGCAAATGAAGACCCTTTGAAGTCATATTGCATGGTACCCATTCCACGGGTCTCAACTCTCCACGTTTAAGGGATTCTTCCTTCAGCTAAAACATGCATGTGGAACCCAGAGTATGATCAACCGTGTGATCGGGAGACGTGTTCAAATATGTCTGTTTTCGTCCCCTGGTACTCGGGTGCAACATTCCAGATGCTTTACTAACACTCTCCCGACTTGGAGAGTCAGTGCCTTTAACCTCCTGTTTGGCCCAGTTTGCAATTTCTGCGGAAGATGAACAGGAATAGGGAGAACCAATGAGAGACTAGCTGGAGGTGTCTGGACGGGCAAATTTAACTCTCATTTCCCACCAGGAAGAGGAATTAACCAAAGGCTCAGCGTGCCGTGCCGGAACCAGATTAGGGCCTGAAGCAATCCTGCGGTGTTGCGGCCAGCTCACAAGAAAGCGAGTTGAAAAAGGGAGCTCGGGGCACTGTAATTCACAAACCTGCAGAGTTATAAATGACAGCTATCGTCCAAAAATATACTGAAGTAAGGCTGCCAAGAGGACTTGAAAGCGTGGTAGAATTGCAAGAAACCGATTTCAGGAGGTAGACTGTAATTGCATTTAAAGCATAGGAAAAGAGGCAGAACGTCCACAATGATGCACTTGGCCAAACAGTGCGTATGCTTTTTTTCCTGAACATATTCAGGAAAAAACGCATACGCCCTTTTTTGCCAACCAAGCAAGCTTGCAAAAGAAATCTGCACTACAATGAAGTCTCACTTCTCCCCGGTCAAAAGGGCCATCTGAAAAAAGTGTAAAATCCAGAAAGGCAGGACAGGCCATGGAGAACTGGGAGCCTTGTTATGCTGATGGGCGGGATGTAAATTGCCAACAGCCACTCGGGAGAAGTGTATGGTGTTTCCTGAAACATCTAAAAAACAAAGCAACAGAGCCTAGGGCACTTCCACTTATGGTCCTATAGCTTAGGGAAATTAAAATCAAAAAGACACAGCCACCCCAAAGTTTGGGACGGCTCTGTTTACAAGAACCTCCTTTACGGTACAAGTTCAATATCGCAGAAAGTGAAAAATGGATAAAGAATTTGTGGTACTTACGTACAATGCAATATCACGCAACAATGAAATCTATGTCATCAGGCCCGTAGCAGCATAATGAGTGGATTCAGGTATGATGATTCTAACTGAAATAAGTCACACAGAAAAAGAAACATCATAAGATATCACTAATACACGGAATGTAAACTTGGCTACACAGGAACTGGATTACAAAACAGAACAGGGTCTCAAATGTAGAAAACCAACTTATGCTTGCTTAAGGGGAAAGGTGAGTTGGGGTGCTGCATAAAACGAGAGATTGAAATGAGCACAGATAAAGTTCCTTAAGCCAAATATGGAATAGACAAGAGCTACTCCTTGCTCAACGAAATGGACTCAACACCCCATATTAAACGCCTAAGAATGTACCTGACTAGTAAGTATCTTAAAACCTATGGATTGCTATGTCTCTGAAAGAGAAGCAAGCGTGTGTACAGGGGCATAAACGCAGCAGTGATAGGATTGGAGAGGTTCGGTGAGCAAATGAAGACCCTTTGAAGTCATATTGCATGGTACCCATTCCACGGGTCTCAACTCTCCACGTTTAAGGGATTCTTCCTTCAGCTAAAACATGCATGTGGAACCCAGAGTATGATCAACCGTGTGATCGGGAGACGTGTTCAAATATGTCTGTTTTCGTCCCCTGGTACTCGGGTACAACATTCCAGACGCTTTACTAACACTCTCCCGACTTGGAGAGTCAGTGCCTTTAACCTCCTGTTTGGCCCAGTTTGCAGTTTCTGCGGAAGATGAACAGGAATAGGGAGAACCAATGAGAGAGTAGCTGGAGGTGTCTGGACGGGCAAATTTAACTCTCATTTCCCACCAGGAAGAGGAATTCACCAAAGGCTCAGCGTGCCATGCCGGAACCAGATTAGGGCCTGAAGCAATCCTGCGGTGTTGCGGCCAGCCCACAAGAAAGCGAGTTGAAGAAAGGAGCTCAGGGGCACTGTAATTCACAAACCTGCAGAGTTATAAATGACAGCTATCGTCCAAAAATATACTGAAGTAAGGCTGCCAAGAGGACTTGAAAGCGTGGTAGAATTGCAAGAAACCGATTGCAGGAGGTAGACTGTAATTGCATTTAAAGCATAGGAAAAGAGGCAGAACGTCCACAATGATGCACTTGGCCAAACAGTGCGTATGCTTTTTTTCCTGAACATATTCAGGAAAAAACGCATACGCCCTTTTTGGCCAACCAAGCAAGCTTGCAAAAGTTATCTGCACTACAATGAAGTCTCACTTCTCCCCGGTCAAAAGGGCCATCTGAAAAAAGTGTAAAATCCAGAAAGGCAGGACAGGCCATGGAGAACTGGGAGCCTTGTTATGCTGATGGGCAGGATGTAAATTGCCAACAGCCACTCGGGAGAAGTTTATGGTGTTTCCTGAAACATCAAAAAAAAAAGCAACAGAGCCTAGGGCACTTCCACTTATGGTCCTATAGCTTAGGGAAATGAAAATCAAAAAGACACAGCCACCCCAAAGTTTGGGACGGCTCTGTTTACAAGAACCTCGTTTACGGTACAAGTTCAATATCGCAGAAAGTGAAAAATGGATAAAGAAGTTGTGGTACTTACGTACAATGCAATATCACTCAACAATGAAATCTATGTCATCAGGCCCGTAGCAGCATAATGAGTGGATTCAGGTATGATGATTCTAACTGAAATAAGTCACACAGAAAAAGAAACATCATAAGATATCACTAATACACGGAATGTAAACTTGGCTACACAGGAACTGGATTACAAAACAGAACAGGGTCTCAAATGTAGAAAACCAACTTATGCTTGCTTAAGGGGAAAGGTGAGTTGGGGTGCTGCATAAAACGAGAGATTGAAATGAGCACAGATAAAGTTCCTTAAGCCAAATATGGAATAGACAAGAGCTACTCCTTGCTCAACGAAATGGACTCAACACCCCATATTAAACGGCTAAGAATGTACCTGACTAGTAAGTATCTTAAAACCTATGGATTGCTATGTGTCTGAAAGAGAAGCAAGCGTGTGTACAGGGGCATAAACGCAGCACTGATAGGATTGGAGAGGTTCGGTGAGCAAATGAAGACCCTTTGAAGTCATATTGCATGGTACCCATTCCACGGGTCTCAACTCTCCAGGTTTAAGGGATTCTTCCTTCAGCTAAAACATGCATGTGGAACCCAGAGTATGATCAACCGTGTGATCGGGAGACGTGTTCAAATATGTCTGTTTTCGTCCCCTGGTACTCGGGTGCACATTCCAGACGCTTTACTAACACTCTCCCGACTTGGAGAGTCAGTGCCTTTAACCTCCTGTTTGGCCCAGTTTGCAATTTTTGCGGAAGATGAACAGGAATAGGGAGAACCAATGAGAGACTAGCTGGAGGTGTCTGGACGGGCAAATTTAACTCTCATTTCCCACCAGGAAGAGGAATTAACCTAAGGCTCTGCGTGCCGTGCCGGAACCAGATTAGGGCCTGAAGCAATCCTGCGGTGTTGCGGCCAGCTCACAATAAAGCGAGTTGAAGAAAGGAGCTCAGGGGCACTGTAATTCACAAACATGCAGAGTTATAAATGACACCTATCGTCCAAAAATATACTGAAGTAAGGTTGCCAAGAGGACTTGAAAGCGGGGCAGAATTGCAGGAAACCGATTTCAGGAGGTAGACTGGAATTGCATTTAAAGCATAAGAAAACAGGCAGAACGTCCACAATGATGCACTTGGCCAAAAAGGGCGTATGCGTTTTTTTCCTGAATATATTCAGGAAAAAACGCATACGCCCTTTTTGGCCAACCAAGCAAGCTTGCAAAGGATATCTGCACTACAATGAAGTCTCACTTCCCCCGGTCAAAAGGGCCATCTGAAAAAAGTGTAAAATCCAGAAAGGCAGGACAGGCCATGGAGAACTGGGAGCCTTGTTATGCTGATGGGCGGGATGTAAATTGCCAACAGCCACTCGGGAGAAGTGTATGGTGTTTCCTAAAACATCTAAAAAACAAAGCAACACAGCTTAGGGCACTTCCACTTATGGTCCTATAGCTTAGGGAAATGAAAATCAAAAAGACACAGCCACCCCAAAGTTTGGGATGGCTCTGTTTACAAGAACCTGCTTTACAGTACAAGTTCAATAAGGCAGAAAGTGAAAAATGGATAAAGAAGTTGTGGTACTTACGTACAATGCAATATCACTCAACAATGAAATCTATGTCATCAGGCCCGTAGCAGCATAATGAGTGGATTCAGGTATGATGATTCTAACTGAAATAAGTCACACAGAAAAAGAAACATCATAAGATTTCACTAATACACGGAATGTAAACTTGGCTACACAGGAACTGGGTTACAAAACAGAAGAGGGTCTCAAATTTCGAAAACGAACTTATGCTGGCTTAAGGGGAAAGGTGAGTTGGGGTGCTGCATAAAAGGAGAGATTGAAATGAGCACAGATAAAGTTCCTTAAGCCAAATATGGAATAGACAAGAGCTACTCCTTGCTCAACGAAATGGACTCAACACCCCATATTAAACGCCTAAGAATGTACCTGACTAGTAAGTATCTTAAAACGTATGGATTGCTATGTCTCTGAAAGAGAAGCAAGCGTGTGTACAGGGGCATAAACGCAGCAGTGATAGGATTGGAGAGGTTCGGTGAGCAAATGAAGACCCTTTGAAGTCATATTGCATGGTACCCATTCCACGGGTCTCAACTCTCCAGGTTTAAGGGATTCTTCCTTCAGCTAAAACATGCATGTGGAACCCAGAGTATGATCAACCGTGTGATCGGGAGACGTGTTCAAATATGTCTGTTTTCGTCCCCTGGTACTCGGGTGCACATTCCAGACGCTTTACTAACACTCTCCCGACTTGGAGAGTCAGTGCCTTTAACCTCCTGTTTGGCCCAGTTTGCAATTTTTGCGGAAGATGAACAGGAATAGGGAGAACCAATGAGAGACTAGCTGGAGGTGTCTGGACGGGCAGATTTAACTCTCATTTCCCACCAGGAAGAGGAATTAACCTAAGGCTCTGCGTGCCGTGCCGGAACCAGATTAGGGCCTGAAACAATCCTGCGGTGTTGCGGCCAGCTCACAATAAAGCGAGTTGAAGAAAGGAGCTCAGGGGCACTGTAATTCACAAACATGCAGAGTTATAAATGACAGCTATCGTCCAAAAATATACTGAAGTAAGGTTGCCAAGAGGACTTGAAAGCGGGGCAGAATTGCAGGAAACCGATTTCAGGAGGTAGACTGGAATTGCATTTAAAGCATAAGAAAACAGGCAGAACGTCCACAATGATGCACTTGGCCAAAAAGGGCGTATGCGTTTTTTTCCTGAATATATTCAGGAAAAAACGCATACGCCCTTTTTGGCCAACCAAGCAAGCTTGCAAAGGATATCTGCACTACAATGAAGTCTCACTTCCCCCGGTCAAAAGGGCCATCTGAAAAAAGTGTAAAATCCAGAAAGGCAGGACAGGCCATGGAGAACTGCGAGCCTTGTTATGCTGATGGGCGGGATGTAAATTGCCAACAGCCACTCGGGAGAAGTGTATGGTGTTTCCTAAAACATCTAAAAAACAAAGCAACACAGCTTAGGGCACATCCACTTATGGTCCTATAGCTTAGGGAAATGAAAATCAAAAAGACACAGCCACCCCAAAGTTTGGGATGGCTCTGTTTACAAGAACCTGCTTTACAGTACAAGTTCAATAAGGCAGAAAGTGAAAAATGGATAAAGAAGTTGTGGTACTTACGTACAATGCAATATCACTCAACAATGAAATCTATGTCATCAGGCCCGTAGCAGCATAATGAGTGGATTCAGGTATGATGATTCTAACTGAAATAAGTCACACAGAAAAAGAAACATCATAAGATATCACTAATACACGGAATGTAAACTTGGCTACACAGGAACTGGGTTACAAAACAGAAGAGGGTCTCAAATTTAGAAAACGAACTTATGCTGGCTTAAGGGGAAAGGTGAGTTGGGGTGCTGCATAAAAGGAGAGATTGAAATGAGCACAGATAAAGTTCCTTAAGCCAAATATGGAATAGACAAGAGCTACTCCTTGCTCAACGAAATGGACTCAACACCCCATATTAAACGCCTAAGAATGTACCTGACTAGTAAGTATCTTAAAACCTATGGATTGCTATGTCTCTGAAAGAGAAGCAAGCGTGTGTACAGGGGCATAAACGCAGCAGTGATAGGATTGGAGAGGTTCGGTGAGCAAATGAAGACCCTTTGAAGTCATATTGCATGGTACCCATTCCACGGGTCTCAACTCTCCAGGTTTAAGGGATTCTTCCTTCAGCTAAAACATGCATGTGGAACCCAGAGTATGATCAACCGTGTGATCGGGAGACGTGTTCAAATATGTCTGTTTTCGTCCCCTGGTACTCGGGTGCACATTCCAGACGCTTTACTAACACTCTCCCGACTTGGAGAGTCAGTGCCTTTAACCTCCTGTTTGGCCCAGTTTGCAATTTTTGCGGAAGATGAATAGGAATAGGGAGAACCAATGAGAGACTAGCTGGAGGTGTCTGGACGGGCAAATTTAACTCTCATTTCCCACCAGGAAGAGGAATTAACCAAAGGCTCAGCGTGCCGTGCCGGAACCAGATTAGGGCCTGAAGCAATCCTGCGGTGTTTCGGTCAGCTCACAAGAAAGCGAGTTGAAGAAAGGAGCTCAGGGGCACTGTAATTCACAAAACTGCAGAGTTATAAATGAGAGCTATCATCCAAAAATATACTGAAGTAAGGCTGCCAAGAGGACTTGAAAGCGGGGCAGAATTGCAGGAAACCGATTTCAGGAGGTAGACTGGAATTGCATTGAAAGCATAGGAAAAGAGGCAGAACGTCCACAATGATGCACTTGGCCAAAAAGGGCGTATGCGTTTTTTCCTGAATATATTCAGGAAAAAACACATACGCCCTTTTTGGCCAACCAAGCAAGCTTGCAAAGGAAATCTGCACTACAATGAAGTCTCACTTCCCCCGGTCAAAAGGGCCATCTGAAAAAAGTGTAAAATCCAGAAAGGCAGGACAGGCCATGGAGAACTGGGAGCCTTGTTATGCTGATGGGCGGGATGTAAATTGCCAACAGCCACTTGGGAGAAGTGTATGGTGTTTCCTGAAACATCTAAAAAACAAAGCAACAGAGCCTAGGGCACTTCCACTTATGGTCCTATAGCTTAGGGAAATTAAAATCAAAAAGGCACAGCCAACCCAAAGTTTGGGACAGCTCTGTTTACAAGAACGTCGTTTATGGTACAAGTTCAATATCGCAGAAAGTGAAAAATGGATAAAGAAGTTGTGGTACTTACGTACAATGCAATATCACTCAGCAATGAAATCTATGTCATCAGACCCATAGCAGCATAATGAGTGGATTCATGTACGATGATTCTAACTGAAATAAGTCACACAGAAAAAGAAACATCATAAGATATCACTAATACACGGAATGTAAACTTGGCTACACAGGAACTGGATTACAAAAGAGAAGAGTGTCTCAAATGTAGAAAAACAACTTATGCTTGCTTAAGGGGAAAGGTGATTTGGGGTGCTGCATAAAACCAGAGATTAAAATGAGCACAGATAAAGTTCCTTAAGCCAAATATGGAATAGACAAGAGCTACTCCTTCCTGAAAATATGGACTCAACACCCCATATTAAACGCCTAAGAATGTACCTGACTAGTAAGTATCTTACAACCTATGGATTGCTATGTCTCTGAAAGAGAATCAAGCGTGTGTACAGGGGCATAAACGCAGCAGAGATAGGATTGGAGAGGTTCGGTGAGCAAATGAAGACCCTTTGAAGTCATATTGCATGGTACCCATTCCACGGGTCTCAACTCTCCACGTTTAAGGGATTCTTCCTTCAGCTAAAACATGCATGTGGAACCCAGAGTATGATCAACCGTGTGATCGGGAGACGTGTTCCAATATGTCTCAGTTTTCATCCCCTGGTGTTCGGTTGCAATATTCCAGACGCTTTACTAACACTCTGCCGACTTGGAGAGTCAGTGCCTTTAACCTCCTGTTTGGCCCAGTTTGCAATTTTTGCGGAAGATGAACAGGAATAGGGAGAACCAATGAGAGACTAGCTGGAGGTGTCTGGACGGGCAAATTTAACTCTCATTTCCCACCAGGAAGAGGAATTAACCAAAGGCTCAGCGTGCCATGCCAGAACCAGATTAGGGCCTGAAGCAATCCTGCGGTGTTGCGGCCAGCTCACAAGAAAGCGAGTTGAAGAAAGGAGCTCAGGGACACTGTAATTCACAAACCTGCAGAGTTATAAATGAGAGCTATCATCCAAAAATATACTGAAGTAAGGCTGCCAAGAGGACTTGAAAGCGGGGCAGAATTGCAGGAAACCGATTTCAGGAGGTAGACTGGAATTGCATTTAAAGCATAGGAAAAGAGGCAGAACGTCCACAATGATGCACTTGGCCAAAAAGGGCGTATGCGTTTTTTCCTGAATATATTCAGGAAAAAACGCATACGCCCTTTTTGGCCAACCAAGCAAGCTTGCAAAGGAAATCTGCACTACAATGAAGTCTCACTTCCCCCCGGTCAAAAGGGCCATCTGAAAAATGTGTAACATCAAGAAAGGCAGGACAGGCCATGGAGAACTGGGAGCCTTGTTATGCTGATGGGCGGGATGTAAATTGCCAACAGCCACTTGGGAGAAGTGTATGGTGTTTCCTGAAACATCTAAAAAACAAAGCAACAGAGCCTAGGGCACTTCCACTTATGGTCCTATAGCTTAGGGAAATTAAAATCAAAAAGACACAGCCACCCCAAAGTTTGGGATGGCTCTGTTTACAAGAACCTCCTTTACAGTACAAGTTCAATATTGCAGAAAGTGAAAAATGGATAAAGAAGTTGTGGTACTTACGTGCAATGCAATATCACTCAGCAATGAAATCTATGTCTTCAGGCCCATAGCAGCATAATGAGTGGATACAGGTATGATGATTCTAACTGAAATAAGTCACACAGAAAAAGAAACATCATAAGATATCACTAATACACGGAATGTAAACTTGGCTACACAGGAACTGGATTACAAAACAGAAGAGGGTCTCAAATTTAGAAAACCAACTTATGCTAGCTTAAGGAGAAACGTGAGTTGGGGTGCTGCATAAAACCAGAGATTGAAATGAGCACAGATAAATTTCCTTAAGCCAAATATGGAATAGAAAATAGCTACTCCTTGCTCAACGAAATGGACTCAACACCCCATATTAAACGCCTAAGAATGTAACTGACTAGTAGGTATCTTAAAACCTATGGATTGCTATGTCTCTGAAAGAGAATCAAGCATGTGTACAGGGGCATAAATGCAGCAGTGATAGGATTGGAGAGGTTCGGTGAGCAAATGAAGACCCTTTGAAGTCATATTGCATGGTACCCATTCCACGGGTCTCAACTCTCCAGGATTAAGGGATTCTTCCTTCAGCTAAAACATGCATGTGGAACCCAGAGTATGATCAACCGTGTGATCGGGAGACGTGTTCAAATATGTCTCAGTTTTCGTCCTCTGGTACTCGGGTGCAACATTCCAGATGCTTTACTAACACTCTCCCGACTTGGAGAGTCAGTGCCTTTAACCTCCTGTTTGGCCCAGTTTGCAATTTCTGCGGAAGATGAACAGGAATAGGGAGAACGAATGAGGGACTAGCTGGAGGTGTCTGGAGGAGCAAATTTAACTCTCATTTCCCACCAGGAAGAGGAATTAACCTAAGGCTCAGCGTGCCGTGCCGGAACCAGATTAGGGCCTGAAGCAATCCTGCGGTGTTGCGGCCAGCTCACAATAAAGCGAGTTGAAGAAAGGAGCTCAGGGGCACTGTAATTCACAAACATGCAGAGTTATAAATGACAGCTATCGTCCAAAAATATACTGAAGTAAGGTTGCCAAGAGGACTTGAAAGCGGGGCAGAATTGCAGGAAACCGATTTCAGGAGGTAGACTGGAATTGCATTTAAAGCATAAGAAAACAGGCAGAACGTCCACAATGATGCACTTGGCCAAAAAGGGCGTATGCGTTTTTTTCCTGAATATATTCAGGAAAAAACGCATACGCCCTTTTTGGCCAACCAAGCAAGCTTGCAAAGGATATCTGCACTACAATGAAGTCTCACTTCCCCCGGTCAAAAGGGCCATCTGAAAAAAGTGTAAAATCCAGAAAGGCAGGACAGGCCATGGAGAACTGGGAGCCTTGTTATGCTGATGGGCGGGATGTAAATTGCCAACAGCCACTTGGGAGAAGTGTATGGTGTTTCCTAAAACATCTAAAAAACAAAGCAACACAGCTTAGGGCACTTCCACTTATGGTCCTATAGCTTAGGGAAATGAAAATCAAAAAGACACAGCCACCCCAAAGTTTGGGATGGCTCTGTTTACAAGAACCTGCTTTACAGTACAAGTTCAATAAGGCAGAAAGTGAAAAATGGATAAAGAAGTTGTGGTACTTACGTACAATGCAATATCACTCAACAATGAAATCTATGTCATCAGGCCCGTAGCAGCATAATGAGTGGATTCAGGTATGATGATTCTAACTGAAATAAGTCACACAGAAAAAGAAACATCATAAGATATCACTAATACACGGAATGTAAACTTGGCTACACAGGAACTGGGTTACAAAACAGAAGAGGGTCTCAAATTTAGAAAACGAACTTATGCTGGCTTAAGGGGAAAGGTGAGTTGGGGTGCTGCATAAAAGGAGAGATTGAAATGAGCACAGATAAAGTTCCTTAAGCCAAATATGGAATAGACAAGAGCTACTCCTTGCTCAACGAAATGGACTCAACACCCCATATTAAACGCCTAAGAATGTACCTGACTAGTAAGTATCTTAAAACCTATGGATTGCTATGTCTCTGAAAGAGAAGCAAGCGTGTGTACAGGGGCATAAACGCAGCAGTGATAGGATTGGAGAGGTTCGGTGAGCAAATGAAGACCCTTTGAAGTCATATTGCATGGTACCCATTCCACGGGTCTCAACTCTCCAGGTTTAAGGGATTCTTCCTTCAGCTAAAACATGCATGTGGAACCCAGAGTATGATCAACCGTGTGATCGGGAGACGTGTTCAAATATGTCTGTTTTCGTCCCCTGGTACTCGGGTGCACATTCCAGACGCTTTACTAACACTCTCCCGACTTGGAGAGTCAGTGCCTTTAACCTCCTGTTTGGCCCAGTCTGCAATTTTTGCGGAAGATGAACAGGAATAGGGAGAACGAATGAGAGACTAGCTGGAGGTGTCTGGACGGGCAAATTTAACTCTCATTTCCCACCAGGAAGAGGAATTAACCTAAGGCTCTGCGTGCCGTGCCGGAACCAGATTAGGGCCTGAAGCAATCCTGCGGTGTTGCGGCCAGCTCACAATAAAGCGAGTTGAAGAAAGGAGCTCAGGGGCACTGTAATTCACAAACATGCAGAGTTATAAATGACAGCTATCGTCCAAAAATATACTGAAGTAAGGTTGCCAAGAGGACTTGAAAGCGGGGCAGAATTGCAGGAAACCGATTTCAGGAGGTAGACTGGAATTGCATTTAAAGCATAAGAAAACAGGCAGAACGTCCACAATGATGCACTTGGCCAAAAAGGGCGTATGCGTTTTTTTCCTGAATATATTCAGGAAAAAACGCATACGCCCTTTTTGGCCAACCAAGCAAGCTTGCAAAGGATATCTGCACTACAATGAAGTCTCACTTCCCCCGGTCAAAAGGGCCATCTGAAAAAAGTGTAAAATCCAGAAAGGCAGGACAGGCCATGGAGAACTGGGAGCCTTGTTATGCTGATGGGCGGGATGTAAATTGCCAACAGCCACTCGGGAGAAGTGTATGGTGTTTCCTAAAACATCTAAAAAACAAAGCAACACAGCTTAGGGCACTTCCACTTATGGTCCTATAGCTTAGGGAAATGAAAATCAAAAAGACACAGCCACCCCAAAGTTTGGGATGGCTCTGTTTACAAGAACCTGCTTTACAGTACAAGTTCAATAAGGCAGAAAGTGAAAAATGGATAAAGAAGTTGTGGTACTTACGTACAATGCAATATCACTCAACAATGAAATCTATGTCATCAGGCCCGTAGCAGCATAATGAGTGGATTCAGGTATGATGATTCTAACTGAAATAAGTCACACAGAAAAAGAAACATCATAAGATATCACTAATACACGGAATGTAAACTTGGCTACACAGGAACTGGGTTACAAAACAGAAGAGGGTCTCAAATTTAGAAAACGAACTTATGCTGGCTTAAGGGGAAAGGTGAGTTGGGGTGCTGCATAAAAGGAGAGATTGAAATGAGCACAGATAAAGTTCCTTAAGCCAAATATGGAATAGACAAGAGCTACTCCTTGCTCAACGAAATGGACTCAACACCCCATATTAAACGCCTAAGAATGTACCTGACTAGTAAGTATCTTAAAACCTATGGATTGCTATGTCTCTGAAAGAGAATCAAGCGTGTATACAAGGGCATAAACGCAGCAGTGATAGGATTGGAGAGGTTCGATGAGCAAATGAAGACCCTTTGAAGTCATATTGCATGGTACCCATTCCACTGGTCTCAACTCTCCAGATTTAAGGGATTCTTCCTTCAGCTAAAACATGCATGTGGAACCAAGAGTATGATCAACCGTGTGATTGGGAGACGTGTTCAAATATGCCTCAGTTTTCGTCCCCTGGTACTCGGGTGCAACATTCCAGATGCTTTACTAACACTCTCCCGACTTGGAGAGTCAGTGCCTTTAACCTCTTGTTTGGCCCAGTTTGCAATTTCTGCGGAAGATGAACAGGAATAGGGAGAACCAATGAGAGACTAGCTGGAGGTGTCTGGACGGGCAAATTTAACTCTCATTTCCCACCAGGAAGAGGAATTAACCAAAGGCTCAGCGTGCCGTGCCGGAACCAGATTAGGGCCTGAAGCAATCCTGCGGTGTTTCGGTCAGCTCACAAGAAAGCGAGTTGAAGAAAGGAGCTCAGGGGCACTGTAATTCACAAAACTGCAGAGTTATAAATGAGAGCTATCATCCAAAAATATACTGAAGTAAGGCTGCCAAGAGGACTTGAAAGCGGGGCAGAATTGCAGGAAACCGATTTCAGGAGGTAGACTGGAATTGCATTGAAAGCATAGGAAAAGAGGCAGAACGTCCACAATGATGCACTTGGCCAAAAAGGGCGTATGCGTTTTTTCCTGAATATATTCAGGAAAAAACACATACGCCCTTTTTGGCCAACCAAGCAAGCTTGCAAAGGAAATCTGCACTACAATGAAGTCTCACTTCCCCCGGTCAAAAGGGCCATCTGAAAAAAGTGTAAAATCCAGAAAGGCAGGACAGGCCATGGAGAACTGGGAGCCTTGTTATGCTGATGGGCGGGATGTAAATTGCCAACAGCCACTTGGGAGAAGTGTATGGTGTTTCCTGAAACATCTAAAAAACAAAGCAACAGAGCCTAGGGCACTTCCACTTATGGTCCTATAGCTTAGGGAAATTAAAATCAAAAAGACACAGCCAACCCAAAGTTTGGGACAGCTCTGTTTACAAGAACGTCGTTTATGGTACAAGTTCAATATCGCAGAAAGTGAAAAATGGATAAAGAAGTTGTGGTACTTACGTACAATGCAATATCACTCAGCAATGAAATCTATGTCATCAGACCCATAGCAGCATAATGAGTGGATTCATGTACGATGATTCTAACTGAAATAAGTCACACAGAAAAAGAAACATCATAAGATATCACTAATACACGGAATGTAAACTTGGCTACACAGGAACTGGATTACAAAAGAGAAGAGTGTCTCAAATGTAGAAAAACAACTTATGCTTGCTTAAGGGGAAAGGTGATTTGGGGTGCTGCATAAAACCAGAGATTAAAATGAGCACAGATAAAGTTCCTTAAGCCAAATATGGAATAGACAAGAGCTACTCCTTGCTCAACGAAATGGACTCAACACCCCATATTAAACGCCTAAGAATGCACCTGACTAGTAACTATCTTAAAACCTATGGATTGCTATGTCTCCGAAAGAGAATCAAGCGTGTGTACAGGGGCATAAACGCAGCAGTGACAGGATTGGAGAAGTTCGGTGAGCAAATGAAGACCCTTTGAAGTCATATTGCATGGTACCCATTCCACGGGTCTCAACTCTCCACGTTTAAGGGATTCTTCCTTCAGCTAAAACATGCATGTGGAACCCAGAGTATGATCAACCATGTGATCGGGAGACGTGTTCCAATATGTCTCAGTTTTCATCCCCTGGTGTTCGGGTGCAATATTCCAGACGCTTTACTAACACTCTGCCGACTTGGAGAGTCAGTGCCTTTAACTTCCTGTTTGGCCCAGTTTGCAATTTTTGCGGAAGATGAACAGGAACAGGGAGAACCAATGAGAGACTAGCTGGAGGTGTCTGGACGGGCAAATTTAACTCTCATTTCCCACCAGGAAGAGGAATTCACCAAAGGCTCAGCGTGCCGTGCCGGAACCAGATTAGGGCCTGAAGCAATCCTGCGGTGTTGCGGCCAGCTCACAAGAAAGCGAGTTGAAGAAAGGAGCTCAGGGGCACTGTAATTCACAAACCTGCAGACTTATAAATGACAGCTATCGTCCAAAAATATACTGAAGTAAGGCTGCCAAGAGGACTTGAAAGCGGGGCAGAATTGCAGGAAACCGATTTCAGGAGGTAGACTGGAATTGCGTTGAAAGCATAGGAAAAGAGGCAGAACGTCGACAATGATGCACATGGCCAAAAAGGGCGTATGCGGTTTTTCCTGAATATATTCAGGAAAAAACACATACGCCCTTTTTGGCCAACCAAGCAAGCTTGCAAAGGAAATCTGCACTACAATGAAGTCTCACTTCCCCCGGTCAAAAGGGCCATCTGAAAAAAGTGTAAAATCCAGAAAGGCAGGACAGGCCATGGAGAACTGGGAGCCTTGTTATGCTGATGGGCGGGATGTAAATTGCCAACAGCCACTCGGGAGAAGTGTATGGTGTTTCCTGAAACATCTAAAAAACAAAGCAACAGAGCCTAGGGCACTTCCACTTATGGTCCTATAGCTTAGGGAAATTAAAATCAAAAAGACACAGCCACCCCAAAGTTTGGGACAGCTCTGTTTACAAGAACCTCGTTTACGGTACAAGTTCAATATCGCAGAAAGTGAAAAATGGATAAAGAAGTTGTGGTAGTTACGTACAATGCAATATCAGTCAGCAATGAAATCTATGTCATCAGGCCCGTAGCAGCATAATGAGTGGATTCAGGTATGATGATTCCAACTGAAATAAGTCACACAGAAAAAGAAACATCATAAGATATCACTAATACACGGAATGTAAACTTGGCTACACAGGAACTGGATTACAAAACAGAAGAGGGTCTCAAATTTAGAAAACCAACTTATGCTGGCTTAAGAGGAAAGGTGAGTTGCGGTGCTGCAGAAAACCAGAGATTGAAATGAGCACAGTTTAAGTTCGTTAAGCCAAATATGGAATAGACAAGAGCTACTCCTTCCTCAAAATATGGACTCAACACCCCATATTAAACGCCTAAGAATGTACCTGACTAGTAAGTATCTTACAACCTATGGATTGCTATGTCTCTGAAAGAGAATCAAGCGTGTATACAGGGGCATAAACGCAGCAGAGATAGGATTGGAGAGGTTCGGTGAGCAAATGAAGACCCTTTGAAGTCATATTGCATGGTACCCATTCCACGGGTCTCAACTCTCCAGGTTTAAGGGATTCTTCCTTCAGCTAAAACATGCATGTGGAACCCAGAGTATGATCAACCGTGTGATCGGGAGACGTGTTCCAATATGTCTCAGTTTTCATCCCCTGGTGTTCGGTTGCAATATTCCAGACGCTTTACTAACACTCTGCCGACTTGGAGAGTCAGTGCCTTTAACCTCCTGTTTGGCCCAGTTTGCAATTTTTGCGGAAGATGAACAGGAATAGGGAGAACCAATGAGAGACTAGCTGGAGGTGTCTGGACGGGCAAATTTAACTCTCATTTCCCACCAGGAAGAGGAATTAACCAAAGGCTCAGCGTGCCATGCCAGAACCAGATTAGGGCATGAAGCAATCCTGCGGTGTTGCGGCCAGCTCACAAGAAAGCGAGTTGAAGAAAGGAGCTCAGGGGCACTGTAATTCACAAACCTGCAGAGTTATAAATGAGAGCTATCATCCAAAAATATACTGAAGTAAGGCTGCCAAGAGGACTTGAAAGCGGGGCAGAATTGCAGGAAACCGATTTCAGGAGGTAGACTGGAATTGCATGTAAAGCATAGGAAAAGAGGCAGAACGTCCACAATGATGCACTTGGCCAAAAAGGGCGTATGCGTTTTTTCCTGAATATATTCAGGAAAAAACGCATACGCCCTTTTTGGCCAACCAAGCAAGCTTGCAAAGGAAATCTGCACTACAATGAAGTCTCACTTCCCCCCGGTCAAAAGGGCCATCTGAAAAATGTGTAACATCAAGAAAGGCAGGACAGGCCATGGAGAACTGGGAGCCTTGTTATGCTGATGGGCGGGATGTAAATTGCCAACAGCCACTCGGGAGAAGTGTATGGTGTTTCCTGAAACATCTAAAAAACAAAGCAACAGAGCCTAGGGCACTTCCACTTATGGTCCTATAGCTTAGGGAAATTAAAATCAAAAAGACACAGCCACCCCAAAGTTTGGGATGGCTCTGTTTACAAGAACCTCCTTTACAGTACAAGTTCAATATTGCAGAAAGTGAAAAATGGATAAAGAAGCTGTGGTACTTACGTGCAATGCAATATCACTCAGCAATGAAATCTATGTCTTCAGGCCCATAGCAGCATAATGAGTGGATACAGGTATGATGATTCTAACTGAAATAAGTCACACAGAAAAAGAAACATCATAAGATATCACTAATACACGGAATGTAAACTTGGCTACACAGGAACTGGATTACAAAACAGAAGAGGGTCTCAAATTTAGAAAACCAACTTATGCTAGCTTAAGGAGAAACGTGAGTTGGGGTGCTGCATAAAACCAGAGATTGAAATGAGCACAGATAAAGTTCCTTAAGCCAAATATGGAATAGAAAATAGCTACTCCTTGCTCAACGAAATGGACTCAACACCCCATATTAAACGCCTAAGAATGTAACTGACTAGTAGGTATCTTAAAACCTATGGATTGCTATGTCTCTGAAAGAGAATCAAGCATGTGTACAGGGGCATAAATGCAGCAGTGATAGGTTTGGAGAGGTTCAGTGAGCAAATGAAGACCCTTTGAAGTCATATTGCATGGTACCCATTCCACGGGTCTCAACTCTCCAGGATTAAGGGATTCTTCCTTCAGCTAAAACATGCATGTGGAACCCAGAGTATGATCAACCGTGTGATCGGGAGACGTGTTCAAATATGTCTCAGTTTTCGTCCTCTGGTACTCGGGTGCAACATTCCAGATGCTTTACTAACACTCTCCCGACTTGGAGAGTCAGTGCCTTTAACCTCCTGTTTGGCCCAGTTTGCAATTTCTGCGGAAGATGAACAGGAATAGGGAGAACGAATGAGGGACTAGCTGGAGGTGTCTGGAGGAGCAAATTTAACTCTCATTTCCCACCAGGAAGAGGAATTAACCTAAGGCTCAGCGTGCCGTGCCGGAACCAGATTAGGGCCTGAAGCAATCCTGCGGTGTTGCGGCCAGCTCACAATAAAGCGAGTTGAAGAAAGGAGCTCAGGGGCACTGTAATTCACAAACATGCAGAGTTATAAATGACAGCTATCGTCCAAAAATATACTGAAGTAAGGTTGCCAAGAGGACTTGAAAGCGGGGCAGAATTGCAGGAAACCGATTTCAGGAGGTAGACTGGAATTGCATTTAAAGCATAAGAAAACAGGCAGAACGTCCACAATGATGCACTTGGCCAAAAAGGGCGTATGCGTTTTTTTCCTGAATATATTCAGGAAAAAACGCATACGCCCTTTTTGGCCAACCAAGCAAGCTTGCAAAGGATATCTGCACTACAATGAAGTCTCACTTCCCCCGGTCAAAAGGGCCATCTGAAAAAAGTGTAAAATCCAGAAAGGCAGGACAGGCCATGGAGAACTGGGAGCCTTGTTATGCTGATGGGCGGGATGTAAATTGCCAACAGCCACTCGGGAGAAGTGTATGGTGTTTCCTAAAACATCTAAAAAACAAAGCAACACAGCTTAGGGCACTTCCACTTATGGTCCTATAGCTTAGGGAAATGAAAATCAAAAAGACACAGCCACCCCAAAGTTTGGGATGGCTCTGTTTACAAGAACCTGCTTTACAGTACAAGTTCAATAAGGCAGAAAGTGAAAAATGGATAAAGAAGTTGTGGTACTTACGTACAATGCAATATCACTCAACAATGAAATCTATGTCATCAGGCCCGTAGCAGCATAATGAGTGGATTCAGGTATGATGATTCTAACTGAAATAAGTCACACAGAAAAAGAAACATCATAAGATATCACTAATACACGGAATGTAAACTTGGCTACACAGGAACTGGGTTACAAAACAGAAGAGGGTCTCAAATTTAGAAAACGAACTTATGCTGGCTTAAGGGGAAAGGTGAGTTGGGGTGCTGCATAAAAGGAGAGATTGAAATGAGCACAGATAAAGTTCCTTAAGCCAAATATGGAATAGACAAGAGCTACTCCTTGCTCAACGAAATGGACTCAACACCCCATATTAAACGCCTAAGAATGTACCTGACTAGTAAGTATCTTAAAACCTATGGATTGCTATGTCTCTGAAAGAGAAGCAAGCGTGTGTACAGGGGCATAAACGCAGCAGTGATAGGATTGGAGAGGTTCGGTGAGCAAATGAAGACCCTTTGAAGTCATATTGCATGGTACCCATTCCACGGGTCTCAACTCTCCAGGTTTAAGGGATTCTTCCTTCAGCTAAAACATGCATGTGGAACCCAGAGTATGATCAACCGTGTGATCGGGAGACGTGTTCAAATATGTCTGTTTTCGTCCCCTGGTACTCGGGTGCACATTCCAGACGCTTTACTAACACTCTCCCGACTTGGAGAGTCAGTGCCTTTAACCTCCTGTTTGGCCCAGTTTGCAATTTTTGCGGAAGATGAACAGGAATAGGGAGAACCAATGAGAGACTAGCTGGAGGTGTCTGGACGGGCAAATTTAACTCTCATTTCCCACCAGGAAGAGGAATTAACCTAAGGCTCTGCGTGCCGTGCCGGAACCAGATTAGGGCCTGAAGCAATCCTGCGGTGTTGCGGCCAGCTCACAATAAAGCGAGTTGAAGAAAGGAGCTCAGGGGCACTGTAATTCACAAACATGCAGAGTTATAAATGACAGCTATCGTCCAAAAATATACTGAAGTAAGGTTGCCAAGAGGACTTGAAAGCGGGGCAGAATTGCAGGAAACCGATTTCAGGAGGTAGACTGGAATTGCATTTAAAGCATAAGAAAACAGGCAGAACGTCCACAATGATGCACTTGGCCAAAAAGGGCGTATGCGTTTTTTTCCTGTATATATTCAGGAAAAAACGCATACGCCCTTTTTGGCCAACCAAGCAAGCTTGCAAAAGATATCTGCACTACAATGAAGTCTCACTTCCCCCGGTCAAAAGGGCCATCTGAAAAAAGTGTAAAATCCAGAAAGGCAGGACAGGCCATGGAGAACTGGGAGCCTTGTTATGCTGATGGGCGGGATGTAAATTGCCAACAGCCACTCGGGAGAAGTGTATGGTGTTTCCTAAAACATCTAAAAAACAAAGCAACACAGCTTAGGGCACTTCCACTTATGGTCCTATAGCTTAGGGAAATGAAAATCAAAAAGACACAGCCACCCCAAAGTTTGGGATGGCTCTGTTTACAAGAACCTGCTTTACAGTACAAGTTCAATAAGGCAGAAAGTGAAAAATGGATAAAGAAGTTGTGGTACTTACGTACAATGCAATATCACTCAACAATGAAATCTATGTCATCAGGCCCGTAGCAGCATAATGAGTGGATTCAGGTATGATGATTCTAACTGAAATAAGTCACACAGAAAAAGAAACATCATAAGATATCACTAATACACGGAATGTAAACTTGGCTACACAAGAACTGGGTTACAAAACAGAAGAGGGTCTCAAATTTAGAAAACGAACGTATGCTGGCTTAAGGGGAAAGGTGAGTTGGGGTGCTGCATAAAAGGAGAGATTGAAATGAGCACAGATAAAGTTCCTTAAGCCAAATATGGAATAGACAAGAGCTACTCCTTGCTCAACGAAATGGACTCAACACCCCATATTAAACGCCTAAGAATGTACCTGACTAGTAAGTATCTTAAAACCTATGGATTGCTATGTCTCTGAAAGAGAATCAAGCGTGTATACAAGGGCATAAACGCAGCAGTGATAGGATTGGAGAGGTTCGATGAGCAAATGAAGACCCTTTGAAGTCATATTGCATGGTACCCATTCCACTGGTCTCAACTCTCCAGATTTAAGGGATTCTTCCTTCAGCTAAAACATGCATGTGGAACCAAGAGTATGATCAACCGTGTGATTGGGAGACGTGTTCAAATATGCCTCAGTTTTCGTCCCCTGGTACTCGGGTGCAACATTCCAGATGCTTTACTAACACTCTCCCGACTTGGAGAGTCAGTGCCTTTAACCTCTTGTTTGGCCCAGTTTGCAATTTCTGCGGAAGATGAACAGGAATAGGGAGAACCAATGAGAGACTAGCTGGAGGTGTCTGGACGGGCAAATTTAACTCTCATTTCCCACCAGGAAGAGGAATTAACCAAAGGCTCAGCGTGCCGTGCCGGAACCAGATTAGGGCCTGAAGCAATCCTGCGGTGTTTCGGTCAGCTCACAAGAAAGCGAGTTGAAGAAAGGAGCTCAGGGGCACTGTAATTCACAAAACTGCAGAGTTATAAATGAGAGCTATCATCCAAAAATATACTGAAGTAAGGCTGCCAAGAGGACTTGAAAGCGGGGCAGAATTGCAGGAAACCGATTTCAGGAGGTAGACTGGAATTGCATTGAAAGCATAGGAAAAGAGGCAGAACGTCCACAATGATGCACTTGGCCAAAAAGGGCGTATGCGTTTTTTCCTGAATATATTCAGGAAAAAACACATACGCCCTTTTTGGCCAACCAAGCAAGCTTGCAAAGGAAATCTGCACTACAATGAAGTCTCACTTCCCCCGGTCAAAAGGGCCATCTGAAAAATGTGTAAAATCCAGAAAGGCAGGACAGGCCATGGAGAACTGGGAGCCTTGTTATGCTGATGGGCGGGATGTAAATTGCCAACAGCCACTTGGGAGAAGTGTATGGTGTTTCCTGAAACATCTAAAAAACAAAGCAACAGAGCCTAGGGCACTTCCACTTATGGTCCTATAGCTTAGGGAAATTAAAATCAAAAAGACACAGCCAACCCAAAGTTTGGGACAGCTCTGTTTACAAGAACGTCGTTTATGGTACAAGTTCAATATCGCAGAAAGTGAAAAATGGATAAAGAAGTTGTGGTACTTACGTACAATGCAATATCACTCAGCAATGAAATCTATGTCATCAGACCCATAGCAGCATAATGAGTGGATTCATGTACGATGATTCTAACTGAAATAAGTCACACAGAAAAAGAAACATCATAAGATATCACTAATACACGGAATGTAAACTTGGCTACACAGGAACTGGATTACAAAAGAGAAGAGTGTCTCAAATGTAGAAAAACAACTTATGCTTGCTTAAGGGGAAAGGTGATTTGGGGTGCTGCATAAAACCAGAGATTAAAATGAGCACAGATAAAGTTCCTTAAGCCAAATATGGAATAGACAAGAGCTACTCCTTGCTCAACGAAATGGACTCAACACCCCATATTAAACGCCTAAGAATGCACCTGACTAGTAACTATCTTAAAACCTATGGATTGCTATGTCTCCGAAAGAGAATCAAGCGTGTGTACAGGGGCATAAACGCAGCAGTGACAGGATTGGAGAAGTTCGGTGAGCAAATGAAGACCCTTTGAAGTCATATTGCATGGTACCCATTCCACGGGTCTCAACTCTCCACGTTTAAGGGATTCTTCCTTCAGCTAAAACATGCATGTGGAACCCAGAGTATGATCAACCGTGTGATCGGGAGACGTGTTCCAATATGTCTCAGTTTTCATCCCCTGGTGTTCGGGTGCAATATTCCAGACGCTTTACTAACACTCTGCCGACTTGGAGAGTCAGTGCCTTTAACTTCCTGTTTGGCCCAGTTTGCAATTTTTGCGGAAGATGAACAGGAACAGGGAGAACCAATGAGAGACTAGCTGGAGGTGTCTGGACGGGCAAATTTAACTCTCATTTCCCACCAGGAAGAGGAATTCACCAAAGGCTCAGCGTGCCGTGCCGGAACCAGATTAGGGCCTGAAGCAATCCTGCGGTGTTGCGGCCAGCTCACAAGAAAGCGAGTTGAAGAAAGGAGCTCAGGGGCACTGTAATTCACAAACCTGCAGACTTATAAATGACAGCTATCGTCCAAAAATATACTGAAGTAAGGCTGCCAAGAGGACTTGAAAGCGGGGCAGAATTGCAGGAAACCGATTTCAGGAGGTAGACTGGAATTGCGTTGAAAGCATAGGAAAAGAGGCAGAACGTCGACAATGATGCACATGGCCAAAAAGGGCGTATGCGGTTTTTCCTGAATATATTCAGGAAAAAACACATACGCCCTTTTTGGCCAACCAAGCAAGCTTGCAAAGGAAATCTGCACTACAATGAAGTCTCACTTCCCCCGGTCAAAAGGGCCATCTGAAAAAAGTGTAAAATCCAGAAAGGCAGGACAGGCCATGGAGAACTGGGAGCCTTGTTATGCTGATGGGCGGGATGTAAATTGCCAACAGCCACTCGGGAGAAGTGTATGGTGTTTCCTGAAACATCTAAAAAACAAAGCAACAGAGCCTAGGGCACTTCCACTTATGGTCCTATAGCTTAGGGAAATTAAAATCAAAAAGACACAGCCACCCCAAAGTTTGGGACAGCTCTGTTTACAAGAACCTCGTTTACGGTACAAGTTCAATATCGCAGAAAGTGAAAAATGGATAAAGAAGTTGTGGTAGTTACGTACAATGCAATATCACTCAGCAATGAAATCTATGTCATCAGGCCCGTAGCAGCATAATGAGTGGATTCAGGTATGATGATTCCAACTGAAATAAGTCACACAGAAAAAGAAACATCATAAGATATCACTAATACACGGAATGTAAACTTGGCTACACAGGAACTGGATTACAAAACAGAAGAGGGTCTCAAATTTAGAAAACCAACTTATGCTGGCTTAAGAGGAAAGGTGAGTTGCGGTGCTGCAGAAAACCAGAGATTGAAATGAGCACAGTTTAAGTTCGTTAAGCCAAATATGGAATAGACAAGAGCTACTCCTTCCTCAAAATATGGACTCAACACCCCATATTAAACGCCTAAGAATGTACCTGACTAGTAAGTATCTTACAACCTATGGATTGCTATGTCTCTGAAAGAGAATCAAGCGTGTGTACAGGGGCATAAACGCAGCAGAGATAGGATTGGAGAGGTTCGGTGAGCAAATGAAGACCCTTTGAAGTCATATTGCATGGTACCCATTCCACGGGTCTCAACTCTCCAGGTTTAAGGGATTCTTCCTTCAGCTAAAACATGCATGTGGAACCCAGAGTATGATCAACCGTGTGATCGGGAGACGTGTTCCAATATGTCTCAGTTTTCATCCCTGGTGTTCGGTTGCAATATTCCAGACGCTTTACTAACACTCTGCCGACTTGGAGAGTCAGTGCCTTTAACCTCCTGTTTGGCCCAGTTTGCAATTTTTGCGGAAGATGAACAGGAATAGGGAGAACCAATGAGAGACTAGCTGGAGGTGTCTGGACGGGCAAATTTAACTCTCATTTCCCACCAGGAAGAGGAATTAACCAAAGGCTCAGCGTGCCATGCCAGAACCAGATTAGGGCCTGAAGCAATCCTGCGGTGTTGCGGCCAGCTCACAAGAAAGCGAGTTGAAGAAAGGAGCTCAGGGGCACTGTAATTCACAAACCTGCAGAGTTATAAATGAGAGCTATCATCCAAAAATATACTGAAGTAAGGCTGCCAAGAGGACTTGAAAGCGGGGCAGAATTGCAGGAAACCGATTTCAGGAGGTAGACTGGAATTGCATTTAAAGCATAGGAAAAGAGGCAGAACGTCGACAATGATGCACTTGGCCAAAAAGGGCGTATGCGTTTTTTCCTGAATATATTCAGGAAAAAACGCATACGCCCTTTTTGGCCAACCAAGCAAGCTTGCAAAGGAAATCTGCACTACAATGAAGTCTCACTTCCCCCCGGTCAAAAGGGCCATCTGAAAAATGTGTAACATCAAGAAAGGCAGGACAGGCCATGGAGAACTGGGAGCCTTGTTATGCTGATGGGCGGGATGTAAATTGCCAACAGCCACTTGGGAGAAGTGTATGGTGTTTCCTGAAACATCTAAAAAACAAAGCAACAGAGCCTAGGGCACTTCCACTTATGGTCCTATAGCTTAGGGAAATTAAAATCAAAAAGACACAGCCACCCCAAAGTTTGGGATGGCTCTGTTTACAAGAACCTCCTTTACAGTACAAGTTCAATATTGCAGAAAGTGAAAAATGGATAAAGAAGTTGTGGTACTTACGTGCAATGCAATATCACTCAGCAATGAAATCTATGTCTTCAGGCCCATAGCAGCATAATGAGTGGATACAGGTATGATGATTCTAACTGAAATAAGTCACACAGAAAAAGAAACATCATAAGATATCACTAATACACGGAATGTAAACTTGGCTACACAGGAACTGGATTACAAAACAGAAGAGGGTCTCAAATTTAGAAAACCAACTTATGCTAGCTTAAGGAGAAACGTGAGTTGGGGTGCTGCATAAAACCAGAGATTGAAATGAGCACAGATAAATTTCCTTAAGCCAAATATGGAATAGAAAATAGCTACTCCTTGCTCAACGAAATGGACTCAACACCCCATATTAAACGCCTAAGAATGTAACTGACTAGTAGGTATCTTAAAACCTATGGATTGCTATGTCTCTGAAAGAGAATCAAGCATGTGTACAGGGGCATAAATGCAGCAGTGATAGGATTGGAGAGGTTCAGTGAGCAAATGAAGACCCTTTGAAGTCATATTGCATGGTACCCATTCCACGGGTCTCAACTCTCCAGGATTAAGGGATTCTTCCTTCAGCTAAAACATGCATGTGGAACCCAGAGTATGATCAACCGTGTGATCGGGAGACGTGTTCAAATATGTCTCAGTTTTCGTCCTCTGGTACTCGGGTGCAACATTCCAGATGCTTTACTAACACTCTCCCGACTTGGAGAGTCAGTGCCTTTAACCTCCTGTTTGGCCCAGTTTGCAATTTCTGCGGAAGATGAACAGGAATAGGGAGAATGAATGAGGGACTAGCTGGAGGTGTCTGGAGGAGCAAATTTAACTCTCATTTCCCACCAGGAAGATGAATTAACCAAAGGATCAGTGTGTCGTGCCGGAACCAGATTAGGGCCTGAAGCAATCCTGCGGTGTTGCGGCCAGCTCACAAGAAAGCGAGTTGAAGAAAGGAGCTCAGGGGCACTGTAATTCACAAACATGCAGAGTTATAAATGACAGCTATCGTCCAAAAATATACTGAAGTAAGGCTGCCAAGAGGACTTGAAAGCGGGGCAGAATTGCAGGAAACCGATTTCAGGAGGTAGACTGGAATTGCATTTAAAGCATAAGAAAACAGGCAGAACGTCCACAATGATGCACTTGGCCAAAAAGGGCGTATGCGTTTTTTTCCTGAATATATTCAGGAAAAAACGCATACGCCCTTTTTGGCCAACCAAGCAAGCTTGCAAAGGATATCTGCACTACAATGAAGTCTCACTTCCCCCGGTCAAAAGGGCCATCTGAAAAAAGTGTAAAATCCAGAAAGGCAGGACAGGCCATGGAGAACTGGGAGCCTTGTTATGCTGATGGGCGGGATGTAAATTGCCATCAGCCACTCGGGAGAAGTGTATGGTGTTTCCTAAAACATCTAAAAAACAAAGCAACACAGCTTAGGGCACTTCCACTTATGGTCCTATAGCTTAGGGAAATGAAAATCAAAAAGACACAGCCACCCCAAAGTTTGGGATGGCTCTGTTTACAAGAACCTGCTTTACAGTACAAGTTCAATAAGGCAGAAAGTGAAAAATGGATAAAGAAGTTGTGGTACTTACGTACAATGCAATATCACTCAACAATGAAATCTATGTCATCAGGCCCGTAGCAGCATAATGAGTGGATTCAGGTATGATGATTCTAACTGAAATAAGTCACACAGAAAAAGAAACATCATAAGATATCACTAATACACGGAATGTAAACTTGGCTACACAGGAACTGGGTTACAAAACAGAAGAGGGTCTCAAATTTAGAAAACGAACTTATGCTGGCTTAAGGGGAAAGGTGAGTTGGGGTGCTGCATAAAAGGAGAGATTGAAATGAGCACAGATAAAGTTCCTTAAGCCAAATATGGAATAGACAAGAGCTACTCCTTGCTCAACGAAATGGACTCAACACCCCATATTAAACGCCTAAGAATGTACCTGACTAGTAAGTATCTTAAAACCTATGGATTGCTATGTCTCTGAAAGAGAATCAAGCGTGTATACAAGAGCATAAACGCAGCACTGATAGGATTGGAGAGGTTCGATGAGCAAATGAAGACCCTTTGAAGTCATATTGCATGGTACCCATTCCACTGGTCTCAACTCTCCAGATTTAAGGGATTCTTCCTTCAGCTAAAACATGTATGTGGAACCAAGAGTATGATCAACCGTGTGATTGGGAGACGTGTTCAAATATGCCTCAGTTTTCGTCCCCTGGTACTCGGGTGCAACATTCCAGATGCTTTACTAACACTCTCCCGACTTGGAGAGTCAGTGCCTTTAACCTCTTGTTTGGCCCAGTTTGCAATTTCTGCGGAAGATGAACAGGAATAGGGAGAACCAATGAGAGACTAGCTGGAGGTGTCTGGACGGGCAAATTTAACTCTCATTTCCCACCAGGAAGAGGAATTAACCAAAGGCTCAGCGTGCCGTGCCGGAATCAGATTAGGGCCTGAAGCAATCCTGCGGTGTTTCGGTCAGCTCACAAGAAAGCGAGTTGAAGAAAGGAGCTCGGGGCACTGTAATTCACAAACCTGCAGAGTTATAAATGACAGCTATCGTCCAAAAATATACTGAAGTAAGGCTGCCAAGAGGACTTGAAAGCGGGATAGAATTGCAGGAAACCGATTTCAGGAGGTAGACTGGAATTGCATTTAAAGCATAGGAAAAGAGGCAGAACGTTGACAATGATGCACTTGGCCAAAAAGGGAGTATGCGTTTTTTCCTGAATATATTCAGGAAAAAACACATACGTCCTTTTTGGCCAACCAAGCAAGCTTGCAAAGGAAATCTAAACTACAATGAAGTCTCACTTCCCCCCGGTCAAAAGGGCCATCTGAAAAAAGTGTAAAATCCAGAAAGGCAGGACAGGCCATGGAGAACTGGGAGCCTTGTTATGCTGATGGGCGGGATGTCAATTGCCAACAGCCACTCGGGAGAAGTGTATGGTGTTTCCTGAAACATCTAAAAAGCAAAGCAACAGAGCCTAGGGCACTTCCACTTATGGTCCTATAGCTTAGGGAAATTAAAATCAAAAAGACACAGCCACCCCAAAGTTTGGGACGGCTCTGTTTACAAGAACCTCGTTTACGGTACAAGTTCAATATCGCAGAAAGTGAAAAATGGATAAAGAAGTTGTGGTACTTACGTACAATGCAATATCACTCAGCAATGAAATCTATGTCATCAGGCCCGTAGCAGCATAATGAGTGGATTCAGGTACGATGATTGTAACTGAAATAAGTCACACAGAAAAAGAAACATCATGAGATGTCACTAATACATGGAATGTAAACTTGGCTACACAGGAACTGAATTACAAAACAGAACAGGGTCTCAAATTTAGAAAACCAACTTATGCTTGCTTAAGGGGAAAGGTGAGTTGGGTTGCTGCATAAAACCAGAGATTGAAATGAGCACAGATAAAGTTCCTTAAGCCAAATATGGAATAGACAAGAGCTACTCCTTTCTCAACGAAATGGACTCAAAACCCCATATTAAACGCCTAAGAATATACCTGACTAGTAAGTATCTTAAAACCTATGGATTGCTATATCGCTGAAAGAGAATCAAGCGTGTGTACAGGGGCATAAACGCAGCAGTGATAGGATTGGAGAGGTTCGGTGAGCAAATGAAGACCCTTTGAAGTCATATTGCATGGTACCCATTCCACGGGTCTCAACTCTCCAGGTTTAAGGGATTCTTCCTTCAGCTAAAACATGCATGTGGAACCCAGAGTATGATCAACCGTGTGACCGGGAGACGTGTTCCAATATGTCTCAGTTTTCATCCCCTGGTGTTCGCGTGCAATATTCCAGACGCTTTACTAACACTCTCCCGACTTGGAGAGTAAGTGACTTTAACCCCCTGTTTGGCCCAGTTTAGAATTTTTGTGGAAGATGAACAGGAATAGGGAGAACCAATGAGAGACTAGCTGGAGGTGTCTGGACGGGCAAATTTAACTCTCATTTCGCACCGGGAAGAGGAATTAACCAAAGGCTCAGCCTGCCGTGCCAGAACCAGATTAGGGCCTGAAGCAATCCTGCGGTGTTGCGGCCAGCTCACAAGAAAGCGAGTTGAAGAAAGGAGCTCAGGGGCACTGTAATTCACAAACCTGCAGAGTTATAAATGACAGCTATCGTCCAAAAATATACTAAAGTAAGGCTGCCAAGAGGACTTGAAAGCGGGGCAGAATTGCAGGAAACCGATTTCAGGAGGTAGACTGGAATTGCATTGAAAGCATAGGAAAAGAGGCAGAACGTCCACAATGATGCACTTGGCCAAAAAGGGCGTATGCGTTTTTTCCTGAATATATTCAGGAAAAAACACATACGCCCTTTTTGGCCAACCAAGCAAGCTTGCAAAGGAAATCTGCACTACAATGAAGTCTCACTTCCCCCCGGTCAAAAGGGCCATCTGAAAAAAGTGTAAAATCCAGAAAGGCAGGACAGGCCATGGAGAACTGGGAGCCTTGTTATGCTGATGGGCGGGATGTAAATTGCCAACAGCCACTTGGGAGAAGTGTATGGTGTTTCCTGAAACATCTAAAAAACAAAGCAACAGAGCCTAGGGCACTTCCACTTATGGTCCTATAGCTTAGGGAAATTAAAATCAAAAAGACACAGCCAACCGAAAGTTTGGGACAGCTCTGTTTACAAGAACGTCGTTTATGGTACAAGTTCAATATCGCAGAAAGTGAAAAATGGATAAAGAAGTTGTGGTACTTACGTACAATGCAATATCACTCAGCAATGAAATCTATGTCATCAGACCCATAGCAGCATAATGAGTGGATTCATGTACGATGATTCTAACTGAAATAAGTCACACAGAAAAAGAAACATCATAAGATATCACTAATACACGGAATGTAAACTTGGCTACACAGGAACTGGATTACAAAACAGAAGAGTGTCTCAAATGTAGAAAAACAACTTATGCTTGCTTAAGGGGAAAGGTGATTTGGGGTGCTGCATAAAACCAGAGATTAAAATGAGCACAGATAAAGTTCCTTAAGCCAAATATGGAATAGACAAGAGCTACTCCTTGCTCAACGAAATGGACTCAACACCCCATATTAAACGCCTAAGAATGCACCTGACTAGTAACTATCTTAAAACCTATGGATTGCTATGTCTCCGAAAGAGAATCAAGCGTGTGTACAGGGGCATAAACGCAGCAGTGACAGGATTGCAGAAGTTCGGTGAGCAAATGAAGACCCTTTGAAGTCATATTGCATGGTACCCATTCCACGGGTCTCAACTCTCCACGTTTAAGGGATTCTTCCTTCAGCTAAAACATGCATGTGGAACCCAGAGTATGATCAACCGTGTGATCGGGAGACGTGTTCCAATATGTCTCAGTTTTCATCCCCTGGTGTTCGGGTGCAATATTCCAGACGCTTTACTAACACTCTGCCGACTTGGAGAGTCAGTGCCTTTAACTTCCTGTTTGGCCCAGTTTGCAATTTTTGCGGAAGATGAACAGGAATAGGGAGAACCAATGAGAGACTAGCTGGAGGTGTCTGGACGGGCAAATTTAACTCTCATTTCCCACCAGGAAGAGGAATTCACCAAAGGCTCAGCGTGCCGTGCCGGAACCAGATTAGGGCCTGAAGCAATCCTGCGGTGTTGCTGCCAGCTCACAAGAAAGCGAGTTGAAGAAAGGAGCTCAGGGGCACTGTAATTCACAAACCTGCAGACTTATAAATGACAGCTATCGTCCAAAAATATACTGAAGTAAGGCTGCCAAGAGGACTTGAAAGCGGGGCAGAATTGCAGGAAACCGATTTCAGGAGGTAGACTGGAATTGCGTTGAAAGCATAGGAAAAGAGGCAGAACGTCGACAATGATGCACATGGCCAAAAAGGGCGTATGCGGTTTTTCCTGAATATATTCAGGAAAAAACACATACGCACTTTTTGGCCAACCAAGCAAGCTTGCAAAAGAAATCTGCACTACAATGAAGTCTCACTTCCCCCGGTCAAAAGGGCCATCTGAAAAAAGTGTAAAATCCAGAAAGGCAGGACAGGCCATGGAGAACTGGGAGCCTTGTTATGCTGATGGGCGGGATGTAAATTGCCAACAGCCACTCGGGAGAAGTGTATGGTGTTTCCTGAAACATCTAAAAAACAAAGCAACAGAGCCTAGGGCACTTCCACTTATGGTCCTATAGCTTAGGGAAATTAAAATCAAAAAGACACAGCCACCCCAAAGTTTGGGACAGCTCTGTTTACAAGAACCTCGTTTACGGTACAAGTTCAATATCGCAGAAAGTGAAAAATGGATAAAGAAGTTGTGGTAGTTACGTACAATGCAATATCAGTCAGCAATGAAATCTATGTCATCAGGCCCGTAGCAGCATAATGAGTGGATTCAGGTATGATGATTCCAACTGAAATAAGTCACAGAGAAAAAGAAACATCATAAGATATCACTAATACACGGAATGTAAACTTGGCTACACAGGAACTGGATTACAAAACAGAAGAGGGTCTCAAATTTAGAAAACCAACTTATGCTGGCTTAAGAGGAAAGGTGAGTTGCGGTGCTGCAGAAAACCAGAGATTGAAATGAGCACAGTTTAAGTTCGTTAAGCCAAATATGGAATAGACAAGAGCTACTCCTTCCTCAAAATATGGACTCAACACCCCATATTAAACGCCTAAGAATGTACCTGACTAGTAAGTATCTTACAACCTATGGATTGCTATGTCTCTGAAAGAGAATCAAGCGTGTGTACAGGGGCATAAATGCAGCAGAGATAGGATTGGAGAGGTTCGGTGAGCAAATGAAGACCCTTTGAAGTCACATTGCATGGTACCCATTCCACGGGTCTCAACTCTCCAGGTTTAAGGGATTCTTCCTTCAGCTAAAACATGCATGTGGAACCCAGAGTATGATCAACCGTGTGATCGGGAGACGTGTTCCAATATGTCTCAGTTTTCATCCCCTGGTGTTCGGGTGCAATATTCCAGACGCTTTACTAACACTCTGCCGACTTGGAGAGTCAGTGCCTTTAACCTCCTGTTTGGCCCAGTTTGCAATTTTTGCGGAAGATGAACAGGAATAGGGAGAACCAATGAGAGACTAGCTGGAGGTGTCTGGACGGGCAAATTTAACTCTCATTTCCCACCAGGAAGAGGAATTAACCAAAGGCTCAGCATGCCATGCTGGAACCAGATTAGGGCCTGAAGCAATCCTGCGGTGTTGCGGCCAGCTCACAAGAAAGCGAGTTGAAGAAAGGAGCTCAGGGGCACTGTAATTCACAAACCTGCAGAGTTATAAATGAGAGCTATCATCCAAAAATATACTGAAGTAAGGCTGCCAAGAGGACTTGAAAGCGGGGCAGAATTGCAGGAAACCGATTTCAGGAGGTAGACTGGAATTGCATTTAAAGCATAGGAAAAGAGGCAGAACGTCGACAATGATGCACTTGGCCAAAAAGGGCGTATGCGTTTTTTCCTGAATATATTCAGGAAAAAACGCATACGCCCTTTTTGGCCAACCAAGCAAGCTTGCAAAGGAAATCTGCACTACAATGAAGTCTCACTTCCCCCCGGTCAAAAGGGCCATCTGAAAAATGTGTAACATCAAGAAAGGCAGGACAGGCCATGGAGAACTGGGAGCCTTGTTATGCTGATGGGCGGGATGTAAATTGCCAACAGCCACTTGGGAGAAGTGTATGGTGTTTCCTGAAACATCTAAAAAACAAAGCAACAGAGCCTAGGGCACTTCCACTTATGGTCCTATAGCTTAGGGAAATTAAAATCAAAAAGACACAGCCACCCCAAAGTTTGGGATGGCTCTGTTTACAAGAACCTCCTTTACAGTACAAGTTCAATATTGCAGAAAGTGAAAAATGGATAAAGAAGTTGTGGTACTTACGTGCAATGCAATATCACTCAGCAATGAAATCTATGTCTTCAGGCCCATAGCAGCATAATGAGTGGATACAGGTATGATGATTCTAACTGAAATAAGTCACACAGAAAAAGAAACATCATAAGATATCACTAATACACGGAATGTAAACTTGGCTACACAGGAACTGGATTACAAAACAGAAGAGGGTCTCAAATTTAGAAAACCAACTTATGCTAGCTTAAGGAGAAACGTGAGTTGGGGTGCTGCATAAAACCAGAGATTGAAATGAGCACAGATAAATTTCCTTAAGCCAAATATGGAATAGAAAATAGCTACTCCTTGCTCAACGAAATGGACTCAACACCCCATATTAAACGCCTAAGAATGTAACTGACTAGTAGGTATCTTAAAACCTATGGATTGCTATGTCTCTGAAAGAGAATCAAGCATGTGTACAGGGGCATAAATGCAGCAGTGATAGGATTGGAGAGGTTCAGTGAGCAAATGAAGACCCTTTGAAGTCATATTGCATGGTACCCATTCCACGGGTCTCAACTCTCCAGGATTAAGGGATTCTTCCTTCAGCTAAAACATGCATGTGGAACCCAGAGTATGATCAACCGTGTGATCGGGAGACGTGTTCAAATATGTCTCAGTTTTCGTCCCCTGGTACTCGGGTGCAACATTCCAGATGCTTTACTAACAATCTCCCGACTTGGAGAGTCAGTGCCTTTAACCTCCTGTTTGGCCCAGTTTGCAATTTCTGCGGAAGATGAACAGGAATAGGGAGAACCAATGAGGGACTAGCTGGAGGTGTCTGGAGGAGCAAATTTAACTCTCATTTCCCACCAGGAAGATGAATTAACCAAAGGATCAGTGTGTCGTGCCGGAACCAGATTAGGGCCTGAAGCAATCCTGTGGTGTTGCGGCCAGCTCACAAGAAAGCGAGTTGAAGAAAGGAGCTCAGGGGCACTGTAATTCACAAACATGCAGAGTTATAAATGACAGCTATCGTCCAAAAATATACTGAACTAAGGCTGCCAAGAGGACTTGAAAGCGGGGCAGAATTGCAGGAAACCGATTTCAGGAGGTAGACTGGAATTGCATTGAAAGCATAGGAAAAGAGGCAGAACGTCGACAATGATGCACTTGGCCAAAAAGGGCGTATGCGTTTTTTCCTGAATATATTCAGGAAAAAACGCATACGCACTTTTTGGCCAACCAAGCAAGCTTGCAAAGGAAATCTGCACTACAATGAAGTCTTACTTCCCCCGGTCAAAAGGGCCATCTGAAAAAAGTGTAAAATCCAGAAAGGCAGGACAGGCCATGGAGAACTGGGAGCCTTGTTATGCTGATGGGCGGGATGTAAATTGCCATCAGCCACTTGGGAGAAGTGTATGGTGTTTTCTGAAACATCTAAAAAACAAAGCAACAGAGCCTAGGGCACTTCCACTTATGGTCCTATAGCTTAGGGAAATTAAAATCAAAATGACACAGCCACCCCAAAGTTTGGGACAGCTCTGTTTACAAGAACCTCGTTTACGGTACAAGTTCAATATCGCAGAAAGTGAAAAATGGATAAAGAATTTGTGGTACTTATGTACAATGCAATATCACTCAGCAATGAAATCTATGTCATCAGGCCCGTAGCAGCATAATGAGTGGATTCAGGTATGATGATTCTAACTGAAATAAGTCACACAGAAAAAGAAACATCATAAGATATCACTAATACACGGAATGTAAACTTGGCTACACAGGAACTGGATTACAAAACAGAAGAGGGTCTCAAATTTATCAAACCAACATGCTTGCTTAAGGGGAAAGGTGAGTTGGGGTGCTGCATAAAACCAGAGATTGAAATGAGCACAGATAAAGTTCCTTAAGCCAAAAATGGAATAGACAAGAGCTACTCCTTGCTCAACGAAATGGACTCAACACCCCATATTAAACGCCTAAGAATGCACCTGACTAGAAACTATCTTAAAACCTATGGATTCCTATGTCTCCAAAAGAGAATCAAGCGTGTGTACAGGGGCATAAACGCAGCAGTGATAGGATTGGAGAGGTTTGGTGAGCAAATGAAGACCCTTTGAAGTCATATTGCATGGTACCCATTCCACGGGTCTCAACTCTCCAGGTTTAAGGGATTCTACCTTCAGCTAAAACATGCATGTGGAACCCAGAGTATGATCAACTGTGTGATCGGGAGACGTGTTCACATATGTCTCAGTTTTCGTCCCCTGGTACTCGGGTGCAACATTCCAGACGCTTTACTAACACTCTCCCGACTTGGAGAGTCAGTGCCTTTAACCTCCTGTTTGGCCCAGTTTGCAATTTCTGCGGAAGATGAACAGGAATAGGGAGAACCAATGAGAGACTAGCTGGAGGTGTCTGGACGGGCAAATTTAACTCTCATTTCCCACCAGGAAGAGGAATTAACCAAAGGCTCAGCGTGCCATGCCAGAAGCAGATTAGGGCCTGAAGCAATCCTGCAGTGTTGCAGCCAGCTCACAAGAAAGCGAGTTGAAGAAAGGAGCTCAGGGGCACTGTAATTCACAAACCTGCAGAGTTATAAATGAGAGCTATCGTCCAAAAATATACTGAAGTAAGGCTGCCAAGAGGACTTGAAAGCGGGGCAGAATTGCAGGAAACCGATTTCAGGAGGTAGACTGGAATTGCATTTAAAGCATAGGAAAACAGGCAGAACGTCGACAATGATGCACTTGGCCAAAAAGGGCGTATGCGTTTTTTCCTTAATATATTCAGGAAAAAACGCATACGCCCTTTTTGGCCAACCAAGCAAGCTTGCAAAGGAAATCTGCACTACAATGAAGTCTCACTTCCCCCCGGTCAAAAGGGCTATCTGAAAAATGTGTAAAATCAAGAAAGGCAGGACAGGCCATGGAGAACTGGGAGCCTTGTTATGCTGATGGGCGGGATGTAAATTGCCAACAGCCACTTGGGAGAAGTGTATGGTGTTTCCTGAAACATCTAAAAAACAAAGCAACAGAGCCTAGGGCACTTCCACTTATGGTCCTATAGCTTAGGGAAATTAAAATCAAAAAGACACAGCCACCCCAAACTTTGGGATGGCTCTGTTTACAAGAACCTCCTTTACAGTACAAGTTCAATATCGCAGAAAGTGAAAAATGGATAAAGAAGTTGTGGTACTTACGTACAATGCAATATCACTCAGCAATGAAATCTATGTCATCAGGACCATAGCAGCATAATGATTGGATTCAGGTATGATGATTCTAACTGAAATAAGTCACACAGAAAAAGAAACATCATAAGATATCACTAATACACGGAATGTAAACTTGGCTACACAGGAACTGGATTACAAAACAGAAGAGGGTCTCAAATTTAGAAAACCAACTTATGCTAGCTTAAGGAGAAACGTGAGTTGGGGTGCTGCATAAAACCAGAGATTGAAATGAGCACAGATAAATTTCCTTAAGCCAAATATGGAATAGAAAATAGCTACTCCTTGCTCAACGAAATGGACTCAACACCCCATATTAAACGCCTAAGAATGTAACTGACTAGTAGGTATCTTAAAACCTATGGATTGCTATGTCTCTGAAAGAGAATCAAGCATGTGTACAGGGGCATAAATGCAGCAGTGATAGGATTGGAGAGGTTCAGTGAGCAAATGAAGACCCTTTGAAGTCATATTGCATGGTACCCATTCCACGGGTCTCAACTCTCCAGGATTAAGGGATTCTTCCTTCAGCTAAAACATGCATGTGGAACCCAGAGTATGATCAACCGTGTGATCGGGAGACGTGTTCAAATATGTCTCAGTTTTCGTCCCCTGGTACTCGGGTGCAACATTCCAGATGCTTTACTAACAATCTCCCGACTTGGAGAGTCAGTGCCTTTAACCTCCTGTTTGGCCCAGTTTGCAATTTCTGCGGAAGATGAACAGGAATAGGGAGAACCAATGAGGGACTAGCTGGAGGTGTCTGGAGGAGCAAATTTAACTCTCATTTCCCACCAGGAAGATGAATTAACCAAAGGATCAGTGTGTCGTGCCGGAACCAGATTAGGGCCTGAAGCAATCCTGTGGTGTTGCGGCCAGCTCACAAGAAAGCGAGTTGAAGAAAGGAGCTCAGGGGCACTGTAATTCACAAACATGCAGAGTTATAAATGACAGCTATCGTCCAAAAATATACTGAAGTAAGGCTGCCAAGAGGACTTGAAAGCGGGGCAGAATTGCAGGAAACCGATTTCAGGAGGTAGACTGGAATTGCATTGAAAGCATAGGAAAAGAGGCAGAACGTCGACAATGATGCACTTGGCCAAAAAGGGCGTATGCGTTTTTTCCTGAATATATTCAGGAAAAAACGCATACGCACTTTTTGGCCAACCAAGCAAGCTTGCAAAGGAAATCTGCACTACAATGAAGTCTTACTTCCCCCGGTCAAAAGGGCCATCTGAAAAAAGTGTAAAATCCAGAAAGGCAGGACAGGCCATGGAGAACTGGGAGCCTTGTTATGCTGATGGGCGGGATGTAAATTGCCATCAGCCACTCGGGAGAAGTGTATGGTGTTTTCTGAAACATCTAAAAAACAAAGCAACAGAGCCTAGGGCACTTCCACTTATGGTCCTATAGCTTAGGGAAATTAAAATCAAAATGACACAGCCACCCCAAAGTTTGGGACAGCTCTGTTTACAAGAACCTCGTTTACGGTACAAGTTCAATATCGCAGAAAGTGAAAAATGGATAAAGAATTTGTGGTACTTATGTACAATGCAATATCACTCAGCAATGAAATCTATGTCATCAGGCCCGTAGCAGCATAATGAGTGGATTCAGGTATGATGATTCTAACTGAAATAAGTCACACAGAAAAAGAAACATCATAAGATATCACTAATACACGGAATGTAAACTTGGCTACACAGGAACTGGATTACAAAACAGAAGAGGGTCTCAAATTTATCAAACCAACATGCTTGCTTAAGGGGAAAGGTGAGTTGGGGTGCTGCATAAAACCAGAGATTGAAATGAGCACAGATAAAGTTCCTTAAGCCAAATATGGAATAGACAAGAGCTACTCCTTGCTCAACGAAATGGACTCAACACCCCATATTAAACGCCTAAGAATGCACCTGACTAGAAACTATCTTAAAACCTATGGATTCCTATGTCTCCAAAAGAGAATCAAGCGTGTGTACAGGGGCATAAACGCAGCAGTGATAGGATTGGAGAGGTTTGGTGAGCAAATGAAGACCCTTTGAAGTCATATTGCATGGTACCCATTCCACGGGTCTCAACTCTCCAGGTTTAAGGGATTCTACCTTCAGCTAAAACATGCATGTGGAACCCAGAGTATGATCAACTGTGTGATCGGGAGACGTGTTCACATATGTCTCAGTTTTCGTCCCCTGGTACTCGGGTGCAACATTCTAGACGCTTTACTAACACTCTCCCGACTTGGAGAGTCAGTGCCTTTAACCTCCTGTTTGGCCCAGTTTGCAATTTCTGCGGAAGATGAACAGGAATAGGGAGAACCAATGAGAGACTAGCTGGAGGTGTCTGGACGGGCAAATTTAACTCTCATTTCCCACCAGGAAGAGGAATTAACCAAAGGCTCAGCGTGCCATGCCAGAAGCAGATTAGGGCCTGAAGCAATCCTGCAGTGTTGCAGCCAGCTCACAAGAAAGCGAGTTGAAGAAAGGAGCTCAGGGGCACTGTAATTCACAAACCTGCAGAGTTATAAATGAGAGCTATCGTCCAAAAATATACTGAAGTAAGGCTGCCAAGAGGACTTGAAAGCGGGGCAGAATTGCAGGAAACCGATTTCAGGAGGTAGACTGGAATTGCATTTAAAGCATAGGAAAACAGGCAGAACGTCGACAATGATGCACTTGGCCAAAAAGGGCGTATGCGTTTTTTCCTTAATATATTCAGGAAAAAACGCATACGCCCTTTTTGGCCAACCAAGCAAGCTTGCAAAGGAAATCTGCACTACAATGAAGTCTCACTTCCCCCCGGTCAAAAGGGCTATCTGAAAAATGTGTAAAATCAAGAAAGGCAGGACAGGCCATGGAGAACTGGGAGCCTTGTTATGCTGATGGGCGGGATGTAAATTGCCAACAGCCACTTGGGAGAAGTGTATGGTGTTTCCTGAAACATCTAAAAAACAAAGCAACAGAGCCTAGGGCACTTCCACTTATGGTCCTATAGCTTAGGGAAATTAAAATCAAAAAGACACAGCCACCCCAAACTTTGGGATGGCTCTGTTTACAAGAACCTCCTTTACAGTACAAGTTCAATATCGCAGAAAGTGAAAAATGGATAAAGAAGTTGTGGTACTTACGTACAATGCAATATCACTCAGCAATGAAATCTATGTCATCAGGACCATAGCAGCATAATGATTGGATTCAGGTATGATGATTCTAACTGAAATAAGTCACACAGAAAAAGAAACATCATAAGATATCACTAATACACGGAATGTAAACTTGGCTACACAGGAACTGGAATACAAAACAGAAGAGTGTTTCAAATTTAGAAAACCAACTTATGCTAGCTTAAGGGGAAACGTGAGTTGGGGTGCTGCATAAAACCAGAGATTGAAATGAGCACAGATAAATTTCCTTAAGCCAAATATGGAATAGACAAGAGCTACTCCTTGCTCAACGAAATGGACTCAACACCCCATATTAAACGCCTAAGAATGTAACTGACTAGTAGGTATCTTAAAACCTATGGATTGCTATGTCTCTGAAAGAGAATCAAGCATGTGTACAGGGGCATAATCGCAGCAGTGATAGGATTGGAGAGGTTCGGTGAGCAAATGAAGACCCTTTGAAGTCATATTGCATGGTACCCATTCCACGGGTCTCAACTCTCCAGGATTAAGGGATTCTTCCTTCAGCTAAAACATGCATGTGGAACCCAGAGTATGATCAACCGTGTGATCGGGAGACGTGTTCCAATATGTCTCAGTTTTCATCCCCTGGTGTTCGGGTGCAATATTCCAGACGCTTTACTAACACTCTCCTGACTTGGAGAGTCAGTGCCTTTAACCTCCTGTTTGGCCCAGTTTGCAATTTTTGCGGAAGATGTACAGGAATAGGGAGAACCAATGAGAGACTAGCTGGAGGTGTCTGGACGGGCAAATTTAACTCTCATTTCCCACCAGGAAGAGGAATTCACCAAAGGCTCAGCGTGCCGTGCCGGAACCAGATTAGGGCCTGAAGCAATCCTGCGGTGTTGCTGCCAGCTCACAAGAAAGCGAGTTGAAGAAAGGAGCTCAGGGGCACTGTAATTCACAAACCTGCAGACTTATAAATGACAGCTATCGTCCAAAAATATACTGAAGTAAGGCTGCCAAGAGGACTTGAAAGCGGGGCAGAATTGCAGGAAACCGATTTCAGGAGGTAGAATGGAATTGCATTGAAAGCATAGGAAAAGAGGCAGAACGTCGACAATGATGCACATGGCCAAAAAGGGCGTATGCGGTTTTTCCTGAATATATTCAGGAAAAAACACATACGCCCTTTTTGGCCAACCAAGCAAGCTTGCAAAGGAAATCTGCACTACAATGAAGTCTCACTTCCCCCGGTCAAAAGGGCCATCTGAAAAAAGTGTAAAATCCAGAAAGGCAGGACAGGCCATGGAGAACTGGGAGCCTTGTTATGCTGATGGGTGGGATGTAAATTGCCAACAGCCACTCGGGAGAAGTGTATGGTGTTTCCTGAAACATCTAAAAAACAAAGCAACAGAGCCTAGGGCACTTCCACTTATGGTCCTATAGCTTAGGGAAATTAAAATCAAAATGACACAGCCACCCCAAAGTTTGGGATGGCTCTGTTTACAAGAACCTCGTTTACAGTACAAATTCAATATCGCAGAAAGTGAAAAATGGATAAAGAAGTTGTGGTACTTACGTACAATGCAATATCACTCAGCAATGAAATCTATGTCATCAGGCCCATAGCAGCATAATGAGTGGATTCAGGTATGATGATTCCAACTGAAATAAGTCACACAGAAAAAGAAACATCATAAGATATCACTAATACACGGAATGTAAACTTGGCTACACAGGAACTGGATTACAAAACAGAAGAGGGTCTCAAATTTAGAAAACCAACTTATGCTGGCTTAAGGGGAAAGGTGAGTTGGGGTGCTGCAGAAAATCAGAGATTGAAATGAGCACAGTTTAAGTTCGTTAAGCCAAATATGGAATAGACAAGAGCTACTCCTTCCTCAAAAAATGGACTCAACACCCCATATTAAACGCCTAAGAATGTACCTGACTAGTAAGTATCTTACAACCTATGGATTGCTATGTCTCTGAAAGAGAATCAAGCGTGTGTACAGGGGCATAAACGCAGCAGAGATAGGATTGGAGAGGTTCGGTGAGCAAATGAAGACCCTTAGAAATCATATTGCATGGTACCCATTCCACGGGTCTCAACTCTCCAGCTTTAAGGGATTCTTCCTTCAGCTAAAACATGCATGTGGAACCCAGAGTATGATCAACCATGTGATCGGGAGACGTGTTCCAATATGTCTCAGTTTTCATCCCCTGGTGTTCGGGTGCAATATTCCAGACGCTTTACTAACACTCTGCCGACTTGGAGAGTCAGTGCCTTTAACCTCCTGTTTGGCCCAGTTTGCAATTTCTGCGGAAGATGAACAGGAATAGGGAGAACCAATGAGAGACTAGCTGGAGGTGTCTGGACGGGCAAATTTAACTCTCATTTCCCACCAGGAAGAGGAATTAACCAAAGGCTCAGCGTGCCATGCCAGAAGCAGATTAGGGCCTGAAGCAATCCTGCAGTGTTGCAGCCAGCTCACAAGAAAGCGAGTTGAAGAAAGGAGCTCAGGGGCACTGTAATTCACAAACCTGCAGAGTTATAAATGAGAGCTATCGTCCAAAAATATACTGAAGTAAGGCTGCCAAGAGGACTTGAAAGCGGGGCAGAATTGCAGGAAACCGATTTCAGGAGGTAGACTGGAATTGCATTTAAAGCATAGGAAAACAGGCAGAACGTCGACAATGATGCACTTGGCCAAAAAGGGCGTATGCGTTTTTTCCTTAATATATTCAGGAAAAAACGCATACGCCCTTTTTGGCCAACCAAGCAAGCTTGCAAAGGAAATCTGCACTACAATGAAGTCTCACTTCCCCCCGGTCAAAAGGGCTATCTGAAAAATGTGTAAAATCAAGAAAGGCAGGACAGGCCATGGAGAACTGGGAGCCTTGTTATGCTGATGGGCGGGATGTAAATTGCCAACAGCCACTTGGGAGAAGTGTATGGTGTTTCCTGAAACATCTAAAAAACAAAGCAACAGAGCCTAGGGCACTTCCACTTATGGTCCTATAGCTTAGGGAAATTAAAATCAAAAAGACACAGCCACCCCAAACTTTGGGATGGCTCTGTTTACAAGAACCTCCTTTACAGTACAAGTTCAATATCGCAGAAAGTGAAAAATGGATAAAGAAGTTGTGGTACTTACGTACAATGCAATATCACTCAGCAATGAAATCTATGTCATCAGGACCATAGCAGCATAATGATTGGATTCAGGTATGATGATTCTAACTGAAATAAGTCACACAGAAAAAGAAACATCATAAGATATCACTAATACACGGAATGTAAACTTGGCTACACAGGAACTGGAATACAAAACAGAAGAGTGTTTCAAATTTAGAAAACCAACTTATGCTAGCTTAAGGGGAAACGTGAGTTGGGGTGCTGCATAAAACCAGAGATTGAAATGAGCACAGATAAATTTCCTTAAGCCAAATATGGAATAGACAAGAGCTACTCCTTGCTCAACGAAATGGACTCAACACCCCATATTAAACGCCTAAGAATGTAACTGACTAGTAGGTATCTTAAAACCTATGGATTGCTATGTCTCTGAAAGAGAATCAAGCATGTGTACAGGGGCATAATCGCAGCAGTGATAGGATTGGAGAGGTTCGGTGAGCAAATGAAGACCCTTTGAAGTCATATTGCATGGTACCCATTCCACGGGTCTCAACTCTCCAGGATTAAGGGATTCTTCCTTCAGCTAAAACATGCATGTGGAACCCAGAGTATGATCAACCGTGTGATCGGGAGACGTGTTCCAATATGTCTCAGTTTTCATCCCCTGGTGTTCGGGTGCAATATTCCAGACGCTTTACTAACACTCTCCCGACTTGGAGAGTCAGTGCCTTTAACCTCCTGTTTGGCCCAGTTTGCAATTTTTGCGGAAGATGTACAGGAATAGGGAGAACCAATGAGAGACTAGCTGGAGGTGTCTGGACGGGCAAATTTAACTCTCATTTCCCACCAGGAAGAGGAATTCACCAAAGGCTCAGCGTGCCGTGCCGGAACCAGATTAGGGCCTGAAGCAATCCTGCGGTGTTGCTGCCAGCTCACAAGAAAGCGAGTTGAAGAAAGGAGCTCAGGGGCACTGTAATTCACAAACCTGCAGACTTATAAATGACAGCTATCGTCCAAAAATATACTGAAGTAAGGCTGCCAAGAGGACTTGAAAGCGGGGCAGAATTGCAGGAAACCGATTTCAGGAGGTAGACTGGAATTGCATTTAAAGCATAGGAAAAGAGGCAGAACGTCGACAATGATGCACATGGCCAAAAAGGGCGTATGCGGTTTTTCCTGAATATATTCAGGAAAAAACACATACGCCCTTTTTGGCCAACCAAGCAAGCTTGCAAAGGAAATCTGCACTACAATGAAGTCTCACGTCCCCCGGTCAAAAGGGCCATCTGAAAAAAGTGTAAAATCCAGAAAGGCAGGACAGGCCATGGAGAACTGGGAGCCTTGTTATGCTGATGGGTGGGATGTAAATTGCCAACAGCCACTCGGGAGAAGTGTATGGTGTTTCCTGAAACATCTAAAAAACAAAGCAACAGAGCCTAGGGCACTTCCACTTATGGTCCTATAGCTTAGGGAAATTAAAATCAAAATGACACAGCCACCCCAAAGTTTGGGATGGCTCTGTTTACAAGAACCTCGTTTACAGTACAAATTCAATATCGCAGAAAGTGAAAAATGGATAAAGAAGTTGTGGTACTTACGTACAATGCAATATCACTCAGCAATGAAATCTATGTCATCAGGCCCATAGCAGCATAATGAGTGGATTCAGGTATGATGATTCCAACTGAAATAAGTCACACAGAAAAAGAAACATCATAAGATATCACTAATACATGGAATGTAAATTGGCTACACAGGAACTGGATTACAAAACAGAAGAGGGTCTCAAATTTAGAAAACCAACTTATGCTGGCTTAAGGGGAAAGGTGAGTTGGGGTGCTGCAGAAAACCAGAGATTGAAATGAGCACAGTTTAAGTTCGTTAAGCCAAATATGGAATAGACAAGAGCTACTCCTTCCTCAAAAAATGGACTCAACACCCCATATTAAACGCCTAAGAATGTACCTGACTAGTGAGTATCTTACAACCTATGGATTGCTATGTCTCTGAAAGAGAATCAAGCGTGTGTACAGGGGCATAAACGCAGCAGAGATAGGATTGGAGAGGTTCGGTGAGCAAATGAAGACCCTTAGAAATCATATTGCATGGTACCCATTCCACGGGTCTCAACTCTCCAGCTTTAAGGGATTCTTCCTTCAGCTAAAACATGCATGTGGAACCCAGAGTATGATCAACCGTGTGATCGGGAGACGTGTTCCAATATGTCTCAGTTTTCATCCCCTGGTGTTCGGGTGCAATATTCCAGACGCTTTACTAACACTCTGCCGACTTGGAGAGTCAGTGCCTTTAACCTCCTGTTTGGCCCAGTTTGCAATTTCTGCCAAAGATGAACAGGAATAGGGAGAACCAATGAGAGACTAGCTGGAGGTGTCTGGACGGGCAAATTTTCCTCTCATTTCCAAACAGGAAGAGGAATTAACCAAAGGCTCAGCGTGCCGTGCCCGAATCAGATTAGGGCCTGAAGCAATCGTGCGGTGTTGCGGCCAGCTCACAAGAAAGCGAGTTAAAGAAAGGAGCTCAGGGGCACTGTAATTCACAAACCTGCAGAGTTATAAATGACAGCTATCGTCCAAAAATATACTGAAGTAAGGCTGCCAAGAGGACTTGAAAGCGGGGCAGAATTGCAGGAAACCGATTTCAGGAGGTAGACTGGAATTGCATTGAAAGCATAGGAAAAGAGGCAGAACGTCGACAATGATGCACTTGGACAAAAAGGGCGTATGGGTTTTTTCCTGAATATATTCAGGAAAGAACGCATACGCCCTTTTTGGCCAACCAAGCAAGCTTGCAAAGGAAATCTGCACTACAATGAAGTCTCACTTCCCCCGGTCAAAAGGGCCATCTGAAAAAAGTGTAAAATCCAGAAAGGCAGGACAGGCCATGGAGAACTGGGAGCCTTGTTATGCTGATGGGTGGGATGTAAATTGCCAACAGCCACTCGGGAGAAGTGTATGGTGTTTCCTGAAACATCTAAAAAACAAAGCAACAGAGCCTAGGGCACTTCCACTTATGGTCCTATAGCTTAGGGAAATTAAAATCAAAATGACACAGCCACCCCAAAGTTTCGGATGGCTCTGTTTACAAGAACCTCATTTTCGGTACAAATTCAATATCGCAGAAAGTGAAAAATGGATAAAGAAGTTGTGGTACTTACGTACAATGCAATATCACTCAGCAATGAAATCTATGTCATCAGGCCCATAGCAGCATAATGAGTGGATTCATGTATGATGATTCTAACTGAAATAAGTCACACAGAAAAAGAAACATCATAAGATATCACTAATACACGGAATGTAAACTTGGCTACACAGGAACTGGATTACAAAACAGAAGAGGGTCTCAAATTTATCAAACCAACCTGCTTGCTTAAGGGGAAAGGTGAGTTGGGGTGCTGCATAAAACCAGAGATTGAAATGAGCACAGATAAAGTTTCTTAAGCCAAATATGGAATAGACAAGAGCTACTCCTTGCTCAACGAAATGGACTCAACACCCCATATTAAACGCCTAAGAATGAACCTGACTAGTAACTATCTTAAAACCTATGGATTCCTATGTCTCCAAAAGAGAATCAAGCATGTGTACAGGGGCATAAACGCAGCAGAGATAGGATTGGAGAGGTTCGGTGAGCAAATGAAGACCCTTTGAAGTCATATTGCATGGTACCCATTCCACGGGTCTCAACTCTCCAGGTTTAAGGGATTCTTCCTTCAGCTAAAACATGCATGTGGAACCCAGAGTATGATCAACCGTGTGATCGGGAGACGTGTTCCAATATGTCTCAGTTCTCGTCCCCTGGTACTCGGGTGCAACATTCCAGACGCTTTACTAACAATCTCCCGACTTGGAGAGTCAGTGACTTTAACCTCCTGTTTGGCCCAGTTTAGAATTTTTGCAGAAGATGAACAGGAATAGGGAGAACCAATGAGAGACTAGCTGGAGGTGTCTGGACGGGCAAATTTAACTCTCATTTCCCACCAGGAAGAGGAATTAACCAAAGGCTCAGCGTGCCGTGCCAGAACCAGATTAGGGCCTGAAGCAATCCTGCGGTTTTTCGGCCAGCTCACAAGAAACGAGTTAAATAAAGGAGCTCAGGGGCACTGTAATTCACAAACCTGCAGAGTTATAAATGACAGCTATCGTCCAAAAATATACTGAAGTAAGGCTGCCAAGAGGACTTGAAAGCGGGGCAGAATTGCAGGAAACCGATTTCAGGAGGTAGACTGGAATTGCATTGAAAGCATAGGAAAAGAGGCAGAACGTCCACAATGATGCAGTTGGCCAAAAGTGCGTATGCGTTTTTTCCTGAATATATTCAGGAAAAAACACATACGCCCTTTTTGGCCAACCAAGCAAGCTTGCAAAGGAAATCTGCACTACAATGAAGTCTCACTTCCCCCGGTCAAAAGGGCCATCTGAGAAAAGTGTAAAATCCAGAAAGGCAGGACAGGCCATGGAGAACTGGGAGCCTTGTTATGCTGATGGGCGGGATGTAAATTGCCAACAGCCACTTGGGAGAAGTGTATGGTGTTTCCTGAAACATCTAAAAAACAAAGCAACAGAGCCTAGGGCACTTCCACTTATGGTCCTATAGCTTAGGGAAATTAAAATCAAAAAGACACAGCCACCCCAAAGTTTGGGACGGCTCTGTTTACAAGAACGTCGTTTATGGTACAAGTTCAATATCGCAGAAAGTGAAAAATGGATAAAGAAGTTGTGGTACTTACGTACAATGCAATATCACTCAGCAATGAAATCTATGTCATCAGGCCCATAGCAGCATAATGAGTGGATTCAGGTACGATGATTCTAACTGAAATAAGTCACACAGAAAAAGAAACATCATAAGATATCACTAATACACGGAATGTAAACTTGGCTACACAGGAACTGGATTACAAAACAGAAGAGGGTCTCAAATGTAGAAAAACAACTTATGCTTGCTTAAGGGGAAAGGTGATTTGGGGTGCTGCATAAAACCAGAGATTAAAATGAGTACAGATAAAGTTCCTTAAGCCAAATATGGAATAGACAAGAGCTACTCCTTGCTCAACGAAATGGACTCAACACCCCATATTAAACGCCTAAGAATGCACCTGACTAGTAACTATCTTAAAACCTATGGATTGCTATGTCTCCGAAAGAGAATCAAGCGTGTGTACAGGGGCATAAACGCAGCAGTGATAGGATTGGAGAGGTTCGGTGAGCAAATGAAGACCCTTTGAAGTCATATTGCATGGTACCCATTCCACGGGTCTCAACTCTCCAGGTTTAAGGGATTCTTCCTGCAGCTAAAACATGCATGTGGAACCCAGAGTATGATCAACCGTGTGATCGGGAGACGTGTTCCAATATGCCTCAGTTTTCATCCCCTGGTGTTCGGGTGCAATATTCCAGACACTTTACTAACACTCTGCCGACTTGGAGAGTCAGTGCCTTTAACCTCCTGTTTGGCCCAGTTTGCAATTTTTGCGGAAGATGAACAGGAATAGGGAGAACCAATGAGAGACTAGCTGGAGGTGTCTGGACGGGCAAATTTAACTCTCATTTCCCACCAGGAAGAGGAATTCACCAAAGGCTCAGCGTGCCGTGCAGGAAGCAGATTAGGGCCTGAAGCAATCCTGCGGTGTTCCCGCCAGCTCACTAGAAAGCGAGTTGAAGAAAGGAGCTCAGGGGCACTGTAATTCACAAACCTGCAGAGTTATAAATGAGAGCTATCATCCAAAAATATACTGAAGTAAGGCTGCCAAGAGGACTTGAATGCGGGGCAGAATTGCAAGAAACCGATTTCAGGAGGTAGACTGGAATTGCATTTAAAGCATAGGAAAAGAGGCAGAACGTCGACAATGATGCACTTGGACAAAAAGGGCGTATGCGTTTTTTCCTGAATATATTCAGGAAAGAACGCATACGCCCTTTTTGGCCAACCAAGCAAGCTTGCAAAGGAAATCTGCACTACAATGAAGTCTCACTTCCCCCCGGTCAAAAGGGCCATCTGAAAAAAGTGTAAAATCCAGAAAGGCAGGACAGGCCATGGAGAACTGGGAGCCTTGTTATGCTGATGGGCGGGATGTAAATTGCGAACAGCCACTTGGGAGAAGTGTATAGTGTTTCCTGAAACATCTAAAAAACAAAGCAACAGAGCCTAGGGCACTTCCACTTATGGTCCTATAGATTAGGGAAATTAAAATCAAAAAGACACAGCCACCCCAAAGTTTGGGATGGCTCTGTTTACAAGAACCTCCTTTACAGTACAAGTTCAATATCGCAGAAAGTGAAAAATGGATAAAGAAGTTGTGGTACTTACGTACAATGCAATATCACTCAGCAATGAAATCTATGTCATCAGGCCCGTAGCAGCATAATGAGTGGATTCAGGTATGATGATTCTAACTGAAATAAGTCACACAGAAAAAGAAACATCATAAGATATCACTAATACACGGAATGTAAACTTGGCTACACAGGAACTGGGTTACAAAACAGAAGAGGGTCTCAAATTTAGAAAACGAACTTATGCTGGCTTAAGGGGAAAGGTGAGTTGGGGTGCTGCATAAAACCAGAGATTGAAATGAGCACAGATAAAGTTCCTTAAGCCAAATATGGAATAGACAAGAGCCACTCCTTGCTCAACGAAATGGACTCAACACCCCATATTAAACGCCTAAGAATGTACCTGACTAGTAAGTATCTTAAAACCTATGGATTGCTATGTCTCTGAAAGAGAATCAAGCGTGTATACAAGAGCATAAACGCAGCAGTGATAGGATTGGAGAGGTTCGATGAGCAAATGAAGACCCTTTGAAGTCATATTGCATGGTACCCATTCCACTGGTCTCAACTCTCCAGATTTAAGGGATTCTTCCTTCAGCTAAAACATGCATGTGGAACCAAGAGTATGATCAACCGTGTGATTGGGAGACGTGTTCAAATATGCCTCAGTTTTCGTCCCCTGGTACTCGGGTGCAACATTCCAGATGCTTTACTAACACTCTCCCGACTTGGAGAGTCAGTGCCTTTAACCTCTTGTTTGGCCCAGTTTGCAATTTCTGCGGAAGATGAACAGGAATAGGGAGAACCAATGAGAGACTAGCTGGAGGTGTCTGGACGGGCAAATTTAACTCTCATTTCCCACCAGGAAGAGGAATTAAACAAAGGCTCAGCATGCCGTGCCGGAACCAGTTTAGGGCCTGAAGCAATCCTGCGGTGTTTCGGTCAGCTCACAAGAAAGAGAGTTGAAGAAAGGAGCTCGGGGCACTGTAATTCACAAACCTGCAGAGTTATAAATGACAGCTATCGTCCAAAAATATACTGAAGTAAGGCTGCCAAGAGGACTTGAAAGCGGGATACAATTGCAGGAAACCGATTTCAGGAGGTAGACTGGAATTGCATTTAAAGCCTAGGAAAAGAGGCAGAACGTCGACAATGATGCACTTGGCCAAAAAGGGACTATGCGTTTTTTCCTGAATATATTCAGGAAAAAACACATACGCCCTTTTTGGCCAACCAAGCAAGCTTGCAAAGGAAATCTGCACTACAATGAAGTCTCACTTCCCCCCGGTCAAAAGGGCAATCTGAAAATAGTGTAAAATCCAGAAAGGCAGGACAGGCCATGGAGAACTGGGAGCCTTGTTATGCTGATGGGCGGGATGTCAATTGCCAACAGCCACTCGGGAGAAGTGTATGGTGTTTCCTGAAACATCTAAAAAGCAAAGCAACAGAGCCTAGGGCACTTCCACTTATGGTCCTATAGCTTAGGGAAATTAAAATCAAAAAGACACAGCCACCCCAAAGTTTGGGACGGCTCTGTTTACAAGAACCTCGTTTACGGTACAAGTTCAATATCGCAGAAAGTGAAAAATGGATAAAGAAGTTGTGGTACTTACGTACAATGCAATATCACTCAGCAATGAAATCTATGTCATCAGGCCCGTAGCAGAATAATGAGTGGATTCAGGTATGATGATTGTAACTGAAATAAGTCACACAGAAAAAGAAACATCATGAGATGTCACTAATACATGGAATGTAAACTTGGCTACACAGGAACTGAATTACAAAACAGAACAGGGTCTCAAATTTAGAAAACCAACTTATGCTTGCTTAAGGGGAAAGGTGAGTTGGGTTGCTGCATAAAACCAGAGATTGAAATGAGCACAGATAAAGTTCCTTAAGCCAAATATGGAATAGACAAGAGCTACTCCTTTCTCAACGAAATGGACTCAAAACCCCATATTAAACGCCTAAGAATATATCTGACTAGTAAGTATCTTAAAACCTATGGATTGCTATATCGCTGAAAGAGAATCAAGCGTGTGTACAGGGGCATAAACGCAGCAGTGATAGGATTGGAGAGGTTCGGTGAGCAAATGAAGACCCTTTGAAGTCATATTGCATGGTACCCATTCCACGGGTCTCAACTCTCCAGGTTTAAGGGATTCTTCCTTCAGCTAAAACATGCATGTGGAACCCAGAGTATGATCAACCGTGTGATCGGGAGACGTGTTCCAATATGTCTCAGTTTTCATCCCCTGGTGTTCGCGTGCAATATTCCAGACGCTTTACTAACACTCTCCCGACTTGGAGAGTAAGTGACTTTAACCTCCTGTTTGGCCCAGTTTAGAATTTTTGTGGAAGATGAACAGGAATAGGGAGAACCAATGAGAGACTAGCTGGAGGTGTCTGGACGGGCAAATTTAACTCTCATTTCGCACCGGGAAGAGGAATTAACCAAAGGCTCAGCCTGCCGTGCCAGAACCAGATTAGGGCCTGAAGCAATCCTGCGGTGTTGCGGCCAGCTCACAAGAAAGCGAGTTGAAGAAAGGAGCTCAGGGGCACTGTAATTCACAAACCTGCAGAGTTATAAATGACAGCTATCGTCCAAAAATATACTGAAGTAAGGCTGCCAAGAGGACTTGAAAGCGGGGCAGAATTGCAGGAAACCGATTTCAGGAGGTAGACAGGAATTGCATTGAAAGCATAGGAAAAGAGGCAGAACGTCGACAATGATGCACTTGGCCAAAAAGGGCGTATGCGTTTTTTCCTGAATATATTCAGGAAAAAACACATACGCCCTTTTTGGCCAACCAAGCAAGCTTGCAAAGGAAATCTGCACTACAATGAAGTCTCACTTCCCCCGGTCAAAAGGGCCATCTGAAAAAAGTGTAAAATCCAGAAAGGCAGGACCGGCCATGGAGAACTGGGAGCCTTGTTATGCTGATGGGCGGGATGTAAATTGCCAACAGCCACTTGGGAGAAGTGTATGGTGTTTCCTGAAACATCTAAAAAACAAAGCAACAGAGCCTAGGGCACTTCCACTTATGGTCCTATAGCTTAGGGAAATTAAAATCAAAAAGACACAGCCAACCCAAAGTTTGGGACAGCTCTGTTTACAAGAACGTCGTTTATGGTACAAGTTCAATATCGCAGAAAGTGAAAAATGGATAAAGAAGTTGTGGTACTTACGTACAATGCAATATCACTCAGCAATGAAATCTATGTCATCAGACCCATAGCAGCATAATGAGTGGATTCATGTACGATGATTCTAACTGAAATAAGTCACACAGAAAAAGAAACATCATAAGATATCACTAATACACGGAATGTAAACTTGGCTACACAGGAACTGGATTACAAAAGAGAAGAGTGTCTCAAATGTAGAAAAACAACTTATGCTTGCTTAAGGGGAAACGTGAGTTGGGGTGCTGCATAAAACCAGAGATTAAAATGAGCACAGATAAAGTTCCTTAAGCCAAATATGGAATAGACAAGAGCTACTCCTTGCTCAACGAAATGGACTCAACACCCCATATTAAACGCCTAAGAATGCACCTGACTAGTAACTATCTTAAAACCTATGGATTGCTATGTCTCCGAAAGAGAATCAAGCGTGTGTACAGGGGCATAAACGCAGCAGTGACAGGATTGGAGAAGTTCGGTGAGCAAATGAAGACCCTTTGAAATCATATTGCATGGTACCCATTCCACGGGTCTCAACTCTCCACGTTTAAGGGATTCTTCCTTCAGCTAAAACATGCATGTGGAACCCAGAGTATGATCAACCGTGTGATCGGGAGACGTGTTCCAATATGTCTCAGTTTTCATCCCCTGGTGTTCGGGTGCAATATTCCAGACGCTTTACTAACACTCTGCCGACTTGGAGAGTCAGTGCCTTTAACTTCCTGTTTGGCCCAGTTTGCAATTTTTGCGGAAGATGAACAGAAATAGGGAGAACCAATGAGAGACTAGCTGGAGGTGTCTGGACGGGCAAATTTAACTCTCATTTCCCACCAGGAAGAGGAATTCACCAAAGGCTCAGCGTGCCGTGCCGGAACCAGATTAGGGCCTGAAGCAATCCTGCGGTGTTGCTGCCAGCTCACAAGAAAGCGAGTTGAAGAAAGGAGCTCAGGGGCACTGTAATTCACAAACCTGCAGACTTATAAATGACAGCTATCGTCCAAAAATATACTGAAGTAAGGCTGCCAAGAGGACTTGAAAGCGGGGCAGAATTGCAGGAAACCGATTTCAGGAGGTAGACTGGAATTGCGTTGAAAGCATAGGAAAAGAGGCAGAACGTCGACAATGATGCACATGGCCAAAAAGGGCGTATGCGGTTTTTCCTGAATATATTCAGGAAAAAACACATACGCCCTTTTTGGCCAACCAAGCAAGCTTGCAAAGGAAATCTGCACTACAATGAAGTCTCACTTCCCCCCCCGTCAAAAGGGCCATCTGAAAAAAGTGTAAAATCCAGAAAGGCAGGACAGGCCATGGAGAACTGGGAGCCTTGTTATGCTGATGGGCGGGATGTAAATTGCCAACAGCCACTCGGGAGAAGTGTATGGTGTTTCCTGAAACATCTAAAAAACAAAGCAACAGAGCCTAGGGCACTTCCACTTATGGTCCTATAGCTTAGGGAAATTAAAATGAAAAAGACACAGCCACCCCAAAGTTTGGGACAGCTCTGTTTACAAGAACCTCGTTTACGGTACAAGTTCAATATCGCAGAAAGTGAAAAATGGATAAAGAAGTTGTGGTAGTTACGTACAATGCAATATCACTCAGCAATGAAATCTATGTCATCAGGCCCGTAGCAGCATAATGAGTGGATTCAGGTATGATGATTCCAACTGAAATAAGTCACACAGAAAAAGAAACATCATAAGATATCACTAATACACGGAATGTAAACTTGGCTACACAGGAACTGGATTACAAAACAGAAGAGGGTCTCAAATTTAGAAAACCAACTTATGCTGGCTTAAGAGGAAAGGTGAGTTGCGGTACTGCAGAAAACCAGAGATTGAAATGAGCACACTTTAAGTTCGTTAAGCCAAATATGGAATAGACAAGAGCTACTCCTTCCTCAAAATATGGACTCAACACCCCATATTAAACGCCTAAGAATGTACCTGACTAGTAAGTATCTTACAACCTATGGATTGCTATGTCTCTGAAAGAGAATCAAGCGTGTGTACAGGGGCATAAACGCAGCAGAGATAGGATTGGAGAGGTTCGGTGAGCAAATGAAGACCCTTTGAAGTCATATTGCATGGTACCCATTCCACGGGTCTCAACTCTCCAGGTTTAAGGGATTCTTCCTTCAGCTAAAACATGCATGTGGAACCCAGAGTATGATCAACCGTGTGATCGGGAGACGTGTTCCAATATGTCTCAGTTTTCATCCCCTGGTGTTCGGGTGCAATATTCCAGACGCTTTACTAACACTCTGCCGACTTGGAGAGTCAGTGCCTTTAACCTCCTGTTTGGCCCAGTTTGCAACTTTTGCGGAAGATGAACAGGAATAGGGAGAACCAATGAGAGACTAGCTGGAGGTGTCTGGACGGGCAAATTTAACTCTCATTTCCCACCAGGAAGAGGAATTAACCAAAGGCTCAGCGTGCCATGCCAGAACCAGATTAGGGCCTGAAGCAATCCTGCGGTGTTGCGGCCAGCTCACAAGAAAGCGAGTTGAAGAAAGGAGCTCAGGGGCACTGTAATTCACAAACCTGCAGAGTTATAAATGAGAGCTATCATCCAAAAATATACTGAAGTAAGGCTGCCAAGAGGACTTGAAAGCGGGGCAGAATTGCAGGAAACCGATTTCAGGAGGTAGACTGGAATTCCATTTAAAGCATAGGAAAAGAGGCAGAACGTCGACAATGATGCACTTGGCCAAAAAGGGCGTATGCGTTTTTTCCTGAATATATTCAGGAAAAAACGCATACGCCCTTTTTGGCCAACCAAGCAAGCTTGCAAAGGAAATCTGCACTACAATGAAGTCTCACTTCCCCCCGGTCAAAAGGGCCATCTGAAAAATGTGTAACATCAAGAAAGGCAGGACAGGCCATGGAGAACTGGGAGCCTTGTTATGCTGATGGGCGGGATGTAAATTGCCAACAGCCACTTGGGAGAAGTGTATGGTGTTTCCTGAAACATCTAAAAAACAAAGCAACAGAGCCTAGGGCACTTCCACTTATGGTCCTATAGCTTAGGGAAATTAAAATCAAAAAGACACAGCCACCCCAAAGTTTGGGATGGCTCTGTTTACAAGAACCTCCTTTACAGTACAAGTTCAATATTGCAGAAAGTGAAAAATGGATAAAGAAGTTGTGGTACTTACGTGCAATGCAATATCACTCAGCAATGAAATCTATGTCTTCAGGCCCATAGCAGCATAATGAGTGGATACAGGTATGATGATTCTAACTGAAATAAGTCACACAGAAAAAGAAACATCATAAGATATCACTAATACACGGAATGTAAACTTGGCTACACAGGAACTTGATTACAAAACAGAAGAGGGTCTCAAATTTAGAAAACCAACTTATGCTAGCTTAAGGAGAAACGTGAGTTGGGGTGCTGCATAAAACCAGAGATTGAAATGAGCACAGATAAATTTCCTTAAGCCAAATATGGAATAGACAAGAGCTACTCCTTGCTCAACGAAATGGACTCAACACCCCATATTAAACGCCTAAGAATGTAACTGACTAGTAGGTATCTTAAAACCTATGGATTGCTATGTCTCTGAAAGAGAATCAAGCATGTGTACAGGGGCATAAATGCAGCAGTGATAGGATTGGAGAGGTTCAGTGAGCAAATGAAGACCCTTTGAAGTCATATTGCATGGTACCCATTCCACGGGTCTCAACTCTCCAGGATTAAGGGATTCTTCCTTCAGCTAAAACATGCATGTGGAACCCAGAGTATGATCAACCGTGTGATCGGGAGACGTGTTCAAATATGTCTCAGTTTTCGTCCCCTGGTACTCGGGTGCAACATTCCAGATGCTTTACTAACACTCTCCCGACTTGGAGAGTCAGTGCCTTTAACCTCCTGTTTGGCCCAGTTTGCAATTTCTGCGGAAGATGAACAGGAATAGGGAGAACCAATGAGGGACTAGCTGGAGGTGTCTGGAGGAGCAAATTTAACTCTCATTTCCCACCAGGAAGATGAATTAACCAAAGGATCAGTGTGTCGTGCCGGAACCAGATTAGGGCCTGAAGCAATCCTGCGGTGTTGCGGCCAGCTCACAAGAAAGCGAGTTGAAGAAAGGAGCTCAGGGGCACTGTAATTCACAAACATGCAGAGTTATAAATGAGAGCTATCGTCCAAAAATATACTGAAGTAAGGCTGCCAAGAGGACTTGAAAGCGGGGCAGAATTGCAGGAAACCGATTTCAGGAGGTAGACTGGAATTGCATTGAAAGCATAGGAAAAGAGGCAGAACGTCCACAATGATGCACTTGGCCAAAAAGGGCGTATGCGTTTTTTCCTGAATATATTGAGGAAAAAACGCATACGCACTTTTTGGCCAACCAAGCAAGCTTGCAAAGGAAATCTGCACTACAATGAAGTCTTACTTCCCCCGGTCAAAAGGGCCATCTGAAAAAAGTGTAAAATCCAGAAAGGCAGGACAGGCCATGGAGAACTGGGAGCCTTGTTATGCTGATGGGCGGGATGTAAATTGCCATCAGCCACTCGGGAGAAGTGTATGGTGTTTTCTGAAACATCTAAAAAACAAAGCAACAGAGCCTAGGGCACTTCCACTTATGGTCCTATAGCTTAGGGAAATTAAAATCAAAATGACACAGCCACCCCAAAGTTTGGGACAGCTCTGTTTACAAGAACCTCGTTTATGGTACAAGTTCAATATCGCAGAAAGTGAAAAATGGATAAAGAATTTGTGGTACTTATGTACAATGCAATATCACTCAGCAATGAAATCTATGTCATCAGGCCCGTAGCAGCATAATGAGTGGATTCAGGTATGATGATTCTAACTGAAATAAGTCACACAGAAAAAGAAACATCATAAGATATCACTAATACACGGAATGTAAACTTGGCTACACAGGAACTGGATTACAAAACAGAAGAGGGTCTCAAATTTATCAAACCAACATGCTTGCTTAAGGGGAAAGGTGAGTTGGGGTGCTGCATAAAACCAGAGATTGAAATGAGCACAGATAAAGTTCCTTAAGCCAAATATGGAATAGACAAGAGCTACTCCTTGCTCAACGAAATGGACTCAACACCCCATATTAAACGCCTAAGAATGCACCTGACTAGTAACTATCTTAAAACCTATGGATTCCTATGTCTCCAAAAGAGAATCAAGCGTGTGTACAGGGGCATAAACGCAGCAGTGATAGGATTGGAGAGGTTCGGTGAGCAAATGAAGACCCTTTGAAGTCATATTGCATGGTACCCATTCCACGGGTCTCAACTCTCCAGGTTTAAGGGATTCTACCTTCAGCTAAAACATGCATGTGGAACCCAGAGTATGATCAACTGTGTGATCGGGAGACGTGTTCAAATATGTCTCAGTTTTCGTCCCCTGGTACTCGGGTGCAACATTCCAGACGCTTTACTAACACTCTCCCGACTTGGAGAGTCAGTGCCTTTAACCTCCTGTTTGGCCCAGTTTGCAATTTCTGCGGAAGATGAACAGGAATAGGGAGAACCAATGAGAGACTAGCTGGAAGTGTCTGGACGGGCAAATTTAACTCTCATTTCCCACCAGGAAGAGGAATTAACCAAAGGCTCAGCGTGCCATGCCAGAACCAGATTAGGGCCTGAAGCAATCCTGCGGTGTTGCGGCCAGCTCACAAGAAAGCGAGTTGAAGAAAGGAGCTCAGGGGCACTGTAATTCACAAACCTGCAGAGTTATAAATGAGAGCTATCATCCAAAAATATACTGAAGTAAGGCTGCCAAGAGGACTTGAAAGCGGGGCAGAATTGCAGGAAACCGATTTCAGGAGGTAGACTGGAATTCCATTTAAAGCATAGGAAAAGAGGCATAACGTCGACAATGATGCACTTGGCCAAAAAGGGCGTATGCGTTTTTTCCTGAATATATTCAGGAAAAAACGCATACGCCCTTTTTGGCCAACCAAGCAAGCTTGCAAAGGAAATCTGCACTACAATGAAGTCTCACTTCCCCCCGGTCAAAAGGGCCATCTGAAAAATGTGTAACATCAAGAAAGGCAGGACAGGCCATGGAGAACTGGGAGCCTTGTTATGCTGATGGGCGGGATGTAAATTGCCAACAGCCACTTGGGAGAAGTGTATGGTGTTTCCTGAAACATCTAAAAAACAAAGCAACAGAGCCTAGGGCACTTCCACTTATGGTCCTATAGCTTAGGGAAATTAAAATCAAAAAGACACAGCCACCCCAAAGTTTGGGATGGCTCTGTTTACAAGAACCTCCTTTACAGTACAAGTTCAATATTGCAGAAAGTGAAAAATGGATAAAGAAGTTGTGGTACTTACGTGCAATGCAATATCACTCAGCAATGAAATCTATGTCTTCAGGCCCATAGCAGCATAATGAGTGGATACAGGTATGATGATTCTAACTGAAATAAGTCACACAGAAAAAGAAACATCATAAGATATCACTAATACACGGAATGTAAACTTGGCTACACAGGAACTGCATTACGAAACAGAACAGGGTCTCAAATTTAGAAAACCAACTTATGCTAGCTTAAGGAGAAACGTGAGTTGGGGTGCTGCATAAAACCAGAGATTGAAATGAGCACAGATAAATTTCCTTAAGCCAAATATGGAATAGACAAGAGCTACTCCTTGCTCAACGAAATGGACTCAACACCCCATATTAAACGCCTAAGAATGTAACTGACTAGTAGGTATCTTAAAACCTATGGATTGCTATGTCTCTGAAAGAGAATCAAGCATGTGTACAGGGGCATAAATGCAGCAGTGATAGGATTGGAGAGGTTCAGTGAGCAAATGAAGACCCTTTGAAGTCATATTGCATGGTACCCATTCCACGGGTCTCAACTCTCCAGGATTAAGGGATTCTTCCTTCAGCTAAAACATGCATGTGGAACCCAGAGTATGATCAACCGTGTGATCGGGAGACGTGTTCAAATATGTCTCAGTTTTCGTCCCCTGGTACTCGGGTGCAACATTCCAGATGCTTTACTAACACTCTCCCGACTTGGAGAGTCAGTGCCTTTAACCTCCTGTTTGGCCCAGTTTGCAATTTCTGCGGAAGATGAACAGGAATAGGGAGAACCAATGAGGGACTAGCTGGAGGTGTCTGGAGGAGCAAATTTAACTCTCATTTCCCACCAGGAAGATGAATTAACCAAAGGATCAGTGTGTCGTGCCGGAACCAGATTAGGGCCTGAAGCAATCCTGCGGTGTTGCGGCCAGCTCACAAGAAAGCGAGTTGAAGAAAGGAGCTCAGAGGCACTGTAATTCACAAACATGCAGAGTTATAAATGAGAGCTATCGTCCAAAAATATACTGAAGTAAGGCTGCCAAGAGGACTTGAAAGCGGGGCAGAATTGCAGGAAACCGATTTCAGGAGGTAGACTGGAATTGCATTGAAAGCATAGGAAAAGAGGCAGAACGTCCACAATGATGCACTTGGCCAAAAAGGGCGTATGCGTTTTTTCCTGAATATATTGAGGAAAAAACGCATACGCACTTTTTGGCCAACAAAGCAAGCTTGCAAAGGAAATCTGCACTACAATGAAGTCTTACTTCCCCCGGTCAAAAGGGCCATCTGAAAAAAGTGTAAAATCCAGAAAGGCAGGACAGGCCATGGAGAACTGGGAGCCTTGTTATGCTGATGGGCGGGATGTAAATTGCCATCAGCCACTCGGGAGAAGTGTATGGTGTTTTCTGAAACATCTAAAAAACAAAGCAACAGAGCCTAGGGCACTTCCACTTATGGTCCTATAGCTTAGGGAAATTAAAATCAAAATGACACAGCCACCCCAAAGTTTGGGACAGCTCTGTTTACAAGAACCTCGTTTATGGTACAAGTTCAATATCGCAGAAAGTGAAAAATGGATAAAGAATTTGTGGTACTTATGTACAATGCAATATCACTCAGCAATGAAATCTATGTCATCAGGCCCGTAGCAGCATAATGAGTGGATTCAGGTATGATGATTCTAACTGAAATAAGTCACACAGAAAAAGAAACATCATAAGATATCACTAATACACGGAATGTAAACTTGGCTACACAGGAACTGGATTACAAAACAGAAGAGGGTCTCAAATTTATCAAACCAACATGCTTGCTTAAGGGGAAAGGTGAGTTGGGGTGCTGCATAAAACCAGAGATTGAAATGAGCACAGATAAAGTTCCTTAAGCCAAATATGGAATAGACAAGAGCTACTCCTTGCTCAACGAAATGGACTCAACACCCCATATTAAACGCCTAAGAATGCACCTGACTAGTAACTATCTTAAAACCTATGGATTCCTATGTCTCCAAAAGAGAATCAAGCGTGTGTACAGGGGCATAAACGCAGCAGTGATAGGATTGGAGAGGTTCGGTGAGCAAATGAAGACCCTTTGAAGTCATATTGCATGGTACCCATTCCACGGGTCTCAACTCTCCAGGTTTAAGGGATTCTACCTTCAGCTAAAACATGCATGTGGAACCCAGAGTATGATCAACTGTGTGATCGGGAGACGTGTTCAAATATGTCTCAGTTTTCGTCCCCTGGTACTCGGGTGCAACATTCCAGACGCTTTACTAACACTCTCCCGACTTGGAGAGTCAGTGCCTTTAACCTCCTGTTTGGCCCAGTTTGCAATTTCTGCGGAAGATGAACAGGAATAGGGAGAACCAATGAGAGACTAGCTGGAGGTGTCTGGACGGGCAAATTTAACTCTCATTTCCCACCAGGAAGAGGAATTAACCAAAGGCTCAGCGTGCCATGCCAGAACCAGATTAGGGCCTGAAGCAATCCTGCGGTGTTGCAGCCAGCTCACAAGAAAGCGAGTTGAAGAAAGGAGCTCAGGGGCACTGTAATTCACAAACCTGCAGAGTTATAAATGAGAGCTATCGTCCAAAAATATACTGAAGTAAGGCTGCCAAGAGGACTTGAAAGCGGGGCAGAATTGCAGGAAACCGAATTCAGGAGGTAGACTGGAATTGCATTTAAAGCATAGGAAAACAGGCAGAACGTCGACAATGATGCACTTGGCCAAAAAGGGCGTATGCGTTTTTTCCTTAATATATTCAGGAAAAAACGCATACGCCCTTTTTGGCCAACCAAGCAAGCTTGCAAAGGAAATCTGCACTACAATGAAGTCTCACTTCCCCCCGGTCAAAAGGGCTATCTGAAAAATGTGTAAAATCCAGAAAGGCAGGACAGGCCATGGAGAACTGGGAGCCTTGTTATGCTGATGGGCGGGATGTAAATTGCCAACAGCCACTTGGGAGAAGTGTATGGTGTTTCCTGAAACATCTAAAAAACAAAGCAACAGAGCCTAGGGCACTTCCACTTATGGTCCTATAGCTTAGGGAAATTAAAATCAAAAAGACACAGCCACCCCAAACTTTGGGATGGCTCTGTTTACAAGAACCTCCTTTACAGTACAAGTTCAATATCGCAGAAAGTGAAAAATGGATAAAGAAGTTGTGGTACTTACGTACAATGCAATATCACTCAGCAATGAAATCTATGTCATCAGGCCCGTAGCAGCATAATGATTGGATTCAGGTATGATGATTCTAACTGAAATAAGTCACACAGAAAAAGAAACATCATAAGATATCACTAATACACGGAATGTAAACTTGGCTACACAGGAACTGGATTACAAAACAGAAGAGTGTTTCAAATTTAGAAAACCAACTTATGCTAGCTTAAGGGGAAACGTGAGTTGGGGTGCTGCATAAAACCAGAGATTGAAATGAGCACAGAGAAAGTTCCTTAAGCCAAATATGGAATAGACAAGAGCTACTCCTTGCTCAACGAAATGGACTCAACACCCCATATTAAACGCCTAAGAATGTAACTGACTAGTAGGTATCTTAAAACCTATGGATTGCTATGTCTCTGAAAGAGAATCAAGCATGTGTACAGGGGCATAATCGCAGCAGTGATAGGATTGGAGAGGTTTGGTGAGCAAATGAAGACCCTTTGAAGTCATATTGCATGGTACCCATTCCACGGGTCTCAACTCTCCAGGATTAAGGGATTCTTCCTTCAGCTAAAACATGCATGTGGAACCCAGAGTATGATCAACAGTGTGATCGGGAGACGTGTTCCAATATGTCTCAGTTTTCATCCCCTGGTGTTCGGGTGCAATATTCCAGACGCTTTACTAACACTCTCCCGACTTGGAGAGTCAGTGCCTTTAACCTCCTGTTTGGCCCAGTTTGCAATTTTTGCGGAAGATGTACAGGAATAGGGAGAACCAATGAGAGACTAGCTGGAGGTGTCTGGACGGGCAAATTTAACTCTCATTACCCACCAGGAAGAGGAATTCACCAAAGGCTCAGCGTGCCGTGCCGGAACCAGATTAGGGCCTGAAGCAATCCTGCGGTGTTGCTGCCAGCTCACAAGAAAGCGAGTTGAAGAAAGGAGCTCAGGGGCACTGTAATTCACAAACCTGCAGAGTTATAAATGACAGCTATCGTCCAAAAATATACTGAAGTAAGGCTGCCAAGAGGACTTGAAAGCGGGGCAGAATTGCAGGAAACCGATTTCAGGAGGTAGAATGGAATTGCATTGAAAGCATAGGAAAAGAGGCAGAACGTCGACAATGATGCACATGGCCAAAAAGGGCGTATGCGGTTTTTCCTGAATATATTCAGGAAAAAACACATACGCCCTTTTTGGCCAACCAAGCAAGCTTGCAAAGGAAATCTGCACTACAATGAAGTCTCACTTCCCCCGGTCAAAAGGGCCATCTGAAAAAAGTGTAAAATCCAGAAAGGCAGGACAGGCCATGGAGAACTGGGAGCCTTGTTATGCTGATGGGTGGGATGTAAATTGCCAACAGCCACTCGGGAGAAGTGTATGGTGTTTCCTGAAACATCTAAAAAACAAAGCAACAGAGCCTAGGGCACTTCCACTTATGGTCCTATAGCTTAGGGAAATTAAAATCAAAATGACACAGCCACCCCAAAGTTTGGGATGGCTCTGTTTACAAGAACCTCGTTTACAGTACAAATTCAATATCGCAGAAAGTGAAAAATGGATAAAGAAGTTGTGGTACTTACGTACAATGCAATATCACTCAGCAATGAAATCTATGTCATCAGGCCCATAGCAGCATAATGAATGGATTCATGTATGATGATTCTAACTGAAATAAGTCACACAGAAAAAGAAACATCATAAGATATCACTAATACACGGAATGTAAACTTGGCTACACAGGAACTGGATTACAAAACAGAAGAGGGTCTCAAATTTATCAAACCAACATGCTTGCTTAAGGGGAAAGGTGAGTTGGGGTGCTGCATAAAACCAGAGATTGAAATGAGCACAGATAAAGTTTCTTAAGCCAAATATGGAATAGACAAGAGCTACTCCTTGCTCAACGAAATGGACTCAACACCCCATATTAAACGCCTAAGAATGTACCTGACTAGTAAGTATCTTACAACCTATGGATTGCTATGTCTCTGAAAGAGAATCAAGCGTGTGTACAGGGGCATAAACGCAGCAGAGATAGGATTGGAGAGGTTCGGTGAGCAAATGAAGACCCTTAGAAATCATATTGCATGGTACCCATTCCACGGGTCTCAACTCTCCAGGTTTAAGGGATTCTTCCTTCAGCTAAAACATGCATGTGGAACCCAGAGTATGATCAACCGTGTGATCGGGAGACGTGTTCCAATATGTCTCAGTTTTCATCCCCTGGTGTTCGGGTGCAATATTCCAGACGCTTTACTAACACTCTGCCGACTTGGAGAGTCAGTGCCTTTAACCTCCTGTTTGGCCCAGTTTGCAATTTCTGCCAAAGATGAACAGGAATAGGGAGAACCAATGAGAGACTAGCTGGAGGTGTCTGGATGGGCAAATTTTCCTCTCATTTCCAAACAGGAAGAGGAATTAACCAAAGGCTCAGCGTGCCGTGCCCGAATCAGATTAGGGCCTGAAGCAATCGTGCGGTGTTGCGGCCAGCTCACAAGAAAGCGAGTTAAAGAAAGGAGCTCAGGGGCACTGTAATTCACAAACCTGCAGAGTTATAAATGACAGCTATCGTCCAAAAATATACTGAAGTAAGGCTGCCAAGAGGACTTGAAAGCGGGGCAGAATTGCAGGAAACCGATTTCAGGAGGTAGACTGGAATTGCATTGAAAGCATAGGAAAAGAGGCAGAACGTCGACAATGATGCACTTGGACAAAAAGGGCGTATGCGTTTTTTCCTGAATATATTCAGGAAAGAACGCATACGCCCTTTTTGGCCAACCAAGCACGCTTGCAAAGGAAATCTGCACTACAATGAAGTCTCACTTCCCCCGGTCAAAAGGGCCATCTGAAAAAAGTGTAAAATCCAGAAAGGCAGGACAGGCCATGGAGAACTGGGAGCCTTGTTATGCTGATGGGTGGGATGTAAATTGCCAACAGCCACTCGGGAGAAGTGTATGGTGTTTCCTGAAACATCTAAAAAACAAAGCAACAGAGCCTAGGGCACTTCCAGTTATGGTCCTATAGCTTAGGGAAATTAAAATCAAAATGACACAGCCACCCCAAAGTTTGGGATGGCTCTGTTTACAAGAACCTCGTTTACAGTACAAATTCAATATCGCAGAAAGTGAAAAATGGATAAAGAAGTTGTGGTACTTACGTACAATGCAATATCACTCAGCAATGAAATCTATGTCATCAGGCCCATAGCAGCATAATGAATGGATTCATGTATGATGATTCTAACTGAAATAAGTCACACAGAAAAAGAAACATCATAAGATATCACTAATACACGGAATGTAAACTTGGCTACACAGGAACTGGATTACAAAACAGAAGAGGGTCTCAAATTTATCAAACCAACATGCTTGCTTAAGGGGAAAGGTGAGTTGGGGTGCTGCATAAAACCAGAGATTGAAATGAGCACAGATAAAGTTTCTTAAGCCAAATATGGAATAGACAAGAGCTACTCCTTGCTCAACGAAATGGACTCAACACCCCATATTAAACGCCTAAGAATGAACCTGACTAGTAACTATCTTAAAACCTATGGATTCCTATGTCTCCAAAAGAGAATCAAGCGTGTGTACAGGGGCATAAACGCAGCAGTGATAGGATTGGAGAGGTTCGGTGAGCAAATGAAGACCCTTTGAAGTCATATTGCATGGTACCCATTCCACAGGTCTCAACTCTCCAGGTTTAAGGGATTCTTCCTTCAGCTAAAACATGCATGTGGAACCCAGAGTATGATCAACCGTGTGATCGGGAGACGTGTTCCAATATGTCTCAGTTCTCGTCCCCTGGTACTCGGGTGCAACATTCCAGACGCTTTACTAACAATCTCCCGACTTGGAGAGTCAGTGACTTTAACCTCCTGTTTGGCCCAGTTTAGAATTTTTGCAGAAGATGAACAGGAATAGGGAGAACCAATGAGAGACTAGCTGGAGGTGTCTGGACGGGCAAATTTAACTCTCATTTCCCACCAGGAAGAGGAATTAACCAAAGGCTCAGCGTGCCGTGCCAGAACCAGATTAGGGCCTGAAGCAATCCTGCGGTTTTTCGGCCAGCTCACAAGAAAGCGAGTTAAATAAAGGAGCTCAGGGGCACTGTAATTCACAAACCTGCAGAGTTATAAATGACAGCTATCGTCCAAAAATATACTGAAGTAAGGCTGCCAAGAGGACTTGAAAGCGGGGCAGAATTGCAGGAAACCGATTTCAGGAGGTAGACTGGAATTGCATTGAAAGCATAGGAAAAGAGGCAGAACGTCCACAATGATGCAGTTGGCCAAAAAGGGCGTATGCGTTTTTTCCTGAATATATTCAGGAAAAAACACATACGCCCTTTTTGGCCAACCAAGCAAGCTTGCAAAGGAAATCTGCACTACAATGAAGTCTCACTTCCCCCGGTCAAAAGGGCCATCTGAGAAAAGTGTAAAATCCAGAAAGGCAGGACAGGCCATGGAGAACTGGGAGCCTTGTTATGCTGATGGGCGGGATGTAAATTGCCAACAGCCACTTGGGAGAAGTGTATGGTGTTTCCTGAAACATCTAAAAAACAAAGCAACAGAGCCTAGGGCACTTCCACTTATGGTCCTATAGCTTAGGGAAATTAAAATCAAAAAGACACAGGCAACCCAAAGTTTGGGATGGCTCTGTTTACAAGAACCTCGTTTACGGTACAAATTCAATATCGTAGAAAGTGAAAAATGGATAAAGAAGTTGTGGTACTTACGTACAATGCAATATCACTCAGCAATGAAATCTATGTCATCAGGCCCATAGCAGCATAATGAGTGGATTCATGTATGATGATTCTAACTGAAATAAGTCACACAGAAAAAGAAACATCATAAGATATCACTAATACACGGAATGTAAACTTGGCTACACAGGAACTGGATTACAAAACAGAAGAGGGTCTCAAATTTATCAAACCAACATGCTTGCTTAAGGGGAAAGGTGAGTTGGGGTGCTGCATAAAACCAGAGATTGAAATGAGCACAGATAAAGTTCCTTAAGCCAAATATGGAATAGACAAGAGCTACTCCTTGCTCAACGAAATGGACTCAACACCCCATATTAAACGCCTAAGAATGCACCTGACTAGTAACTATCTTAAAACCTATGGATTCCTATGTCTCCAAAAGAGAATCAAGCGTGTGTACAGGGGCATAAACGCAGCAGTGATAGGATTGGAGAGGTTCGGTGAGCAAATGAAGACCCTTTGAAGTCATATTGCATGGTACCCATTCCACGGGTCTCAACTCTCCAGGTTTAAGGGATTCTTCCTGCAGCTAAAACATGCATGTGGAACCCAGAGTATGATCAACCGTGTGATCGGGAGACGTGTTCAAATATGTCTCAGTTTTCATCCCCTGGTGTTCGGGTGCAATATTCCAGACACTTTACTAACACTCTGCCGACTTGGAGAGTCAGTGCCTTTAACCTCCTGTTTGGCCCAGTTTGCAATTTTTGCGGAAGATGAACAGGAATAGGGAGAACCAATGAGAGACTAGCTGGAGGTGTCTGGACGGGCAAATTTAACTCTCATTTCCCACCAGGAAGAGGAATTCACCAAAGGCTCAGCGTGCCGTGCAGGAAGCAGAATAGGGCCTGAAGCAATCCTGCGGTGTTGCCGCCAGCTCACTAGAAAGCAAGTTGAAGAAAGGAGCTCAGGGTCACTGTAATTCACAAACATGCAGAGTTATAAATGACAGCTATCGTCCAAAAATATACTGAAGTAAGGCTGCCAAGAGGACTTGAATGCGGGGCAGAATTGCAGGAAACCGATTTCAGGAGGTAGACTGGAATTGCATTTAAATCATAGGAAAAGAGGCAGAACGTCGACAATGATGCACTTGGCCAAAAAGAGCGTATGCGTTTTTTCCTGAATATATTCAGGAAAAAACACATACACACTTTTTGGCCAACCAAGCAAGCTTGCAAAGGAAATCTGCACTACAATGAAGTCTCCCTTCGCCCGGTCTAAAGGGCCATCTGAAAAAAGTGTAAAATCCAGAAAGGCAGGACAGGCCATGGAGAACTGGGAGCCTTGTTATGCTGATGGGCGTGATGTAAATTGCCAACAGCCACTGGGGAGAAGTGTATGGTGTTTCCTGAAACATCTAAAAAACAAAGCAACAGAGCCTAGGGCACTTCCACTTATGGTCCTATAGCTTAGGGAAATTAAAATCAAAAAGACACAGCCACCCCAAAGTTTGGGACAGCTCTGTTTACAAGAACCTCGTTTACGGTACAAGTTCAATATCGCAGAAAGTGAAAAATGGATAAAGAAGTTGTGGTACTTACGTACAATGCAATATCACTCAGCAATGAAATCTATGTCATCAGGCCCATAGCAGCATAATGAGTGGATTCATGTATGATGATTCTAACTGAAATAAGTCACACAGAAAAAGAAACATCATAAGATATCACTAATACACGGAATCTAAACTTGGCTACACAGGAACTGGATTACAAAACAGAAGAGGGTCTCAAATTTAGAAAACCAACTTATGCTGGCTTAAGGGGAAAGGTGAGTTGGGGTGCTGCATAAAACCAGAGATTGAAAAGAGCACAGATAAAGTTCCTTAAGCCAAATATGGAATAGAAAATAGCTACTCCTTGCTCAACGAAATGCACTCAACACCACATATTAAACGCCTAAGAATGTACCTGACTAGTAAGTATCTTAAAACCTATGGATTGCTATGTCTCTGAAAGAGAAGCAAGCATGTGTACAGGGGGATAAACGCAGCAGTGATAGGATTGGAGAGGTTCGGTGAGCAAATGAAGACCCTTTGAAGTCATATTGCATGGTACCCATTCCACGGGTCTCAACTCTCCAGGTTTAAGCGATTCTTCCTTCAGCTAAAACATGCATGTGGAACCCAGAGTATGATCAACTGTGTGATCGGGAGACGTGTTCCAGGATGTGTCAGTTTTCGTCCCCTGGTACTCGGGTGCAACATTCCAGATGCTTTATTAACACTCTCCCGACTTGGAGAGTCAGTGCATTTAACCTCCTGTTTGGCCCAGTTTGCAATTTCTGCGGAAGATGAACAGGAATAGGGAGAACCAATGAGAGACTAGCTGGAGGTGTCTGGACGGGCAAATTTAACTCTCATTTCCCACCAGGAAGAGGAATTAACCAAAGGCTCAGCGTGCCGTGCCGGAATCAGATTAGGGCCTGAAGCAATCGTGCGGTGTTGCGGCCAGCTCACAAGAAAGCGAGTTGAAGAAAGGAGCTCAGGGGCACTGTAATTCACAAACCTGCAGAGTTATAAATGACAGCTATCGTCCAAAAATATACTGAAGTGAGGCTGCCAAGAGGACTTGAAAGCGGGGCAGAATTGCAGGAAACCGATTTCAGGAGGTAGACTGGAATTGCATTGAAACCATAGGAAAAGAGGCAGAACGTCGACAATGATGCACTTGGACAAAAAGGGCGTATGCGTTTTTTCCTGAATATATTCAGGAAAGAACGCATACGCCCTTTTTGGCCAACCAAGCAAGCTTGCAAAGGAAATCTGCACTACAATGAAGTCTCACTTCCCCCGGTCAAAAGGGCCATCTGAAAAAAGTGTAAAATCCAGAAAGGTAGGACAGGCCATGGAGAACTGGGAGCCTTGTTATGCTGATGGGCGGGATGTAAATTGCCAACAGCCACTGGGGAGAAGTGTATGGTGTTTCCTGAAACATCTAAAAAACAAAGCAACAGAGCCTAGGGCACTTCCACTTATGGTCCTATAGCTTAGGGAAATTAAAATCAAAAAGACACAGCCACCCCAAAGTTTGGGACAGCTCTGTTTACAAGAACCTCGTTTACGATACAAATTCAATATCGCAGAAAGTGAAAAATGGATAAAGAAGTTGTGGTACTTATGTACAATGCAATATCACTCAGCAATGAAATCTATGTTATCAGGCCCGTAGCAGCATAATGAGTGAATTCAGGTATGATGATTCTAACTGAAATATTCACACAGAAAAAGAAACATCATAAGATATCACTAATACACGGAATGTAAACTTGGCTACACAGGAACTGGATTACAAAACAGAACAGGGTCTCAAATGTAGAAAACCAACTTATGCTGGCTTAAGGGGAAAGGTGAGTTGGGGTGCTGCATAAAACCAGAGATTGAAATGAGCACAGTTAAAGTTCGTTAAGCCAAATATGGAATAGACAAGAGCTACTCCTTGCTCAACGAAATGGACTCAACACCCCATATTAAACGCCTAAGAATGTACCTGACTTGTAAGTATCTTAAAACCTATGGATTGCTATGTCTCTGAAAGAGAATCAAGCATGTGTACAGGGGCATAAAGGCAGCAGTGATAGGATTGGAGAGGTTCGGTGAGCAAATGAAGACCCTTTGAAGTCATATTGCATGGTACCCATTCCACGGGTCTCAACTCTCCAGGATTAAGGGATTCTTCCTTCAGCTAAAACATGCATGTGGAACCCAGAGTATGATCAACCGTGTGATCGGGAGATGTGTTCAAATATGTCTCAGTTCTCGTCCCCTGGTACTCGGGTGCAACATTCAAGATGCTTTACTAACACTCTCCCGACTTGGAGAGTCAGTGCCTTTAACCTCCTGTTTGGCCCAGTTTGCAATTTCTGCCAAAGATGAACAGGAATAGGGAGAACCAATGAGAGACTAGCTGGAGGTGTCTGGACGGGCAAATTTAACTCTCATTTCCCACCAGGAAGAGGAATTAACCAAAGGCTCAGCGTGCCGTGCCAGAACCAGATTAGGGCCTGAAGCAATCCTGCGGTTTTTCAGCCAGCTCACAAGAAAGCGAGTTAAATAAAGGAGCTCAGGGGCACTGTAATTCACAAACCTGCAGAGTTATAAATGACAGCTATCGTCCAAAAATATACTGAAGTAAGGCTGCCAAGAGGACTTGAAAGCGGGGCAGAATTGCAGGAAAGCGATTTCAGGAGGTAGACTGGAATTGCATTGAAAGCATAGGAAAAGAGGCAGAACGTCGACAATGATGCACTTGGACAAAAAGGGCGTATGCGTTTTTTCCTGAATATATTCAGGAAAGAACGCATACGCCCTTTTTGGCCAACCAAGCAAGCTTGCAAAGGAAATCTGCACTACAATGAAGTCTCACTTCCCCCGGTCAAAAGGGCCATCTGAAAAAAGTGTAAAATCCAGAAAGGCAGGACAGGCCATGGAGAACTGGGAGCCTTGTTATGCTGATGGGCGGTATGTAAATTGCCAACAGCCACTCCGGAGAAGTGTATGGTGTTTCCTGAAACATCTAAAAAACAAAGCAACAGAGCCTAGGGCACTTCCACTTATGGTCCTATAGCTTAGGGAAATTAAAATCAAAAAGACACAGCCACCCCAAAGTTTGGGACGGCTCTGTTTACAAGAACCTCGTTTACGGTACAAATTCAATATCGCAGAAAGTGAAAAATGGATAAAGAAGTTGTCGTACTTACGTACAATGCAATATCACTCAGCAATGAAATCTATGTCATCAGGCCCATAGCAGCATAATGAGTGGATTCATGTATGATGATTCTAACTGAAATAAGTCACACAGAAAAAGAAACATCATAAGATATCACTAATACACGGAATGTAAACTTGGCTACACAGGAACTGGATTACAAAACAGAAGAGGGTCTCAAATTTATCAAACCAACATGCTTGCTTAAGGGGAAAGGTGAGTTGGGGTGCTGCATAAAACCAGAGATTGAAATGAGCACAGATAAAGTTCCTTAAGCCAAATATGGAATAGACAAGAGCTACTCCTTGCTCAACGAAATGGACTCAAAACCCCATATTAAACGCCTATGAATGCACCTGACTAGTAACTATCTTAAAACCTATGGATTGCTATGTCTCCGAAAGAGAATCAAGCGTGTGTACAGGGGCATAAACGCAGCATTGATAGGATTGGAGAGGTTCGGTGAGCAAATGAAGACCCTTTGAAGTCATATTGCATGGTAGCCATTCCACGGGTCTCAACTCTCCAGGTTTAAGGGATTCTTCCTTCAGCTAAAACATGCATGTGGAACCCAGAGTATGATCAACCGTGTGATCCGGAGACGTGTTCCAATATGTCTCAGTTTTCATCCCCTGGTGTTCGGGTGCAATATTCCAGACGCTTTACTAACACTCTCCCGACTTGGCGAGTCAGTGACTTTAACCCCCTGCTTGGCCCAGTTTAGAGTTTTTGCGGAAGATGAACAGGAATAGGGAGAACCAATGAGAGACTAGCTGGAGGTGTCTGGACGGGCAAATTTAACTCTCATTTCCCACCAGGAAGAGGAATTAACCAAAGGCTCAGCGTGCCGTGCCAGAATCAGATTAGGGCTTGAAGCAATCATGCGGTGTTGTGGCCAGCTCACAAGAAAGCGAGTTGAAAAAGGAGCTCAGGGGCACTGTAATTCACAAACCTGCAGAGTTATAAATGACAGCTATCGTCCAAAAATATACTGAAGTAAGGCTGCCAAGAGGACTTGAAAGCGGGGCAGAAGTGCAGGAAACCGATTTCAGGAGGTAGACTGGAATTGCATTGAAAGCATAGGAAAAGAGGCAGAACGTCGACAATGATGCACTTGGCCAAAAAGGGCGTATGCGTTCTTTCCTGAATATATTCAGGAAAAAACGCATACGCCCTTTTTGGCCAACCAAGCGAGCTTGCAAAGGAAATCTGCACTACAATGAAGTCTCACTTCCCCCTGTTCAAAAGGGCCATCTGAAAAATGTGTAAAATCCAGAAAGGCAGGACAGGCCATGGAGAACTGGGAGCCTTGTTATGCTGATGGGCGGGATATAAATTGCCAACAGCCACTCGGGAGAAGTGTATGGTGTTTCCGGAAACATCTAAAAAACAAAGCAACAGAGCCTAGGGCACTTCCACTAATGATCCTAAAGCTTAGGGAAATTAAAATCAAAAAGACACAGCCACCCCAAAGTTTGGGACGGCTCTGTTTACAAGAACCTCGTTTACGGTACAAGTTCAATATACCAGAAAGCGAAAAATGGATAAAGAAGTTGTGGTACTTACGTACAATGCAATATCACTCAGCAATGAAATCTACGTCATCAGGCCCGTAGCAGCATAATGAATGGATTCAGGTATGATGATTCTAACTGAAATAAATCACACAGAGAAAGAAACATCATAAGATATCACTAATACACGGAATGTAAACTTGGCTACACAGGAACTGGATTACAAAACAGAACATGGTCTCAAATTTAGAACACCAACTTATGCTTGCTTATGGGGAAAGGTGAGTTGGGGTGCTGCATAAAACCAGAGATTGAAATGAGCACAGATAAAGTGTCTTAAGCCAAATATAATAGACAATAGCTACTCCTTTTTCAACGAAATGGACTCAACACCCCATATTAAACGCCTAAGAATGTACCTGACTAGTAAGTTTCTTAAAATCTATGGATTGCTATGTCTCTGAAACAGAATCAAGCGTGTGTACAGGGGCATAAAAGCAGCAGTGATAGGATTGGAGAGGTTCGGTGAGCAAATGAAGACCCTTTGAAGTCATATTGCATGGTACCCATTCCACGGGTCTCAACTCTCCAGGTTTAAGGGATTCTTCCTTCAGCTAAAACATGCCTGTGGAACCCAGAGTATGATCAACCATGTGATCGGGAGACGTGTTCCAATATGTCTCAGTTCTCGTCCCCTGGTACTCGGGTGCAACATTCCAGACGCTTTACTAACACTCTCCCGACTTGGAGAGTCAGTGCCTTTAACCTCCTGTTTGGCCCAGTTTGCAATTTCTGCGGAAGATGAACAGGAATAGGGAGAACCAATGAGAGACTAGCTGGAGGTGTCTGGACGGGCAAATTTAACTCTCATTTCCCACCAGGAAGAGGAATTAAACAAAGGCTCAGCGTGCCGTGTCGGAACCAGATTAGGGCCTGAAACAATCCTGCGGTGTTGCGGCCAGCTCACAAGAAAGCGAGTTGAAGAAAGGAGCTCAGGGGCACTGTAATTCACAAACCTGCAGAGTTATAAATGACAGCTATCGTCCAAAAATATACTGAAGTAAGGCTGCCAAGAGGACTTGAAAGCAGGGCAGAATTGCAGGCAACCAATTTCAGGAGGTACACTGGAATTGCATTTAAAGCATAGGAAAAGAGGCAGAATGTCGACAATGATGCACTTGGCCAAAAAGGGCGTATGCGTTTTCTCCTGAATATATTCAGGAAAAAACACATACGCCCTTTTTGGCCAACCAAGCAAGCTTGCAAAGGAAATCTGCACTACAATGAAGTCTCACTTCCCCCCGGTCAAAAGGGCCGTCTGAAAAAAGTGTAAAATCCAGAACGGCAGGACAGGCCATGGAGAACTGGGAGCCTTGTTATGCTGATGGGCAGGATGTAAATTGCCAACAGCCACTTGGGAGAAGTGTATGGTGTTTCCGGATACATCTAAAAAACAAAGCAACAGAGCCTAGGGCACTTCCACTTATGGTCCTATTGCTTAGGGAAATTAAAATCAAAAAGACACAGCCACCCCAAAGTTGGGACGGCTCTGTTTACAAGAACCTCGTTTACGGTACAAGTTCAATATAGCAGAAAGTGAAAAATGGATAAAGAAGTTGTGGTACTTACGTACAATGCAATATCACTCAGCAATGAAATCTAAATCATCAGGCCCATAGCAGCATAATGAATGGATTCAGGTATGATGATTCTAACTGAAATAAATCACACAGAGAAAGAAACATCATAAGATATCACTAATACACGGAATGTAAACTTGGCTACACAGGAACTGGATTACAAATCAGAAGAGGGTCTCAAATTTAGAAAACCAACTTATGCTTGCTTAAGGTGAAAGGTGAGTTGGGGTGCTGCATAAAACCAGAGATTGAAATGAGCACAGATAAAGTTCCTTAAGCCAAATATGGAATAGACAAGAGCTACTCCTTGCTCAACGAAATGGACTCAACACCCCATATTAAACGCCTAAGAATGTACCTGACTAGTAAGTATCTTACAACCTATGGATTGCTATGTCTCTGAAAGAGAATCAAGCGTGTGTACAGGGGCATAAACGCAGCAGTGATAGGATTGGAGAGGTTCGGTGAGCAAATGAAGACCCTTTGAAGTCATATTGCATGGTACCCATTCCACGGGTCTCAACTCTCCAGGTTTAACGGATTCTTCCTTCAGCTAAAACATGCATGTGGAACCCAGAGTATGATCAACCGTGTGATCGGGAGACGTGTTCCAATATGTCTCAGTTCTCGTCCCCTGGTACTCGGGTGCAACATTCCAGACGCTTTACTAACACTCTCCCGACTTGGAGAGTCAGTGCCTTTAACCTCCTGTTTGGCCCAGTTTGCAATTTCTGCGGAAGATGAACAGGAATAGGGAGAACCAATGAGAGAGTAGCTGGAGGTCTCTGGACGGGCAAATTTAACTCTCATTTCCCACCAGGAAGAGGAATTAACCAAAGGCTCAGCATCCCATGCCAGAACCAGATTAGGGCCTGAAGTAATACTGCGATATTGCGGCCAGCTCACAAGAATGCGAGTTGAAGAAAGGGGCTCACGGGTACTGTAGTTCACAAACCTGCAGAGTTATAAATGACAGCTATCGTCCAAAAATATACTGAAGTAAGGCTGCCAAGAGGACTTGAAAGCGGGGCAGAATTGCAGGAAACCGATTTTAGGAGGTACACTGGAATTGCATTTAAAGCATAGGAAAAGAGGCAGAGCGTCGACAATGATGCACTTGGCCAAAAAGGGCGTATGCGTTTTTTCCTGAATATATTCAGGAAAAAACGCATACGCCCTTTTTGGACAACCAAGCAAGCTTGCAAAGGAAATCTGCACTACAATGAAGTCTCACTTCCCCCGGTCAAAAGGGCCATCTGAAAAAAGTATAAAATCCAGAAAGGCAGGACAGGCCATGGAGAACTGGGAGCCTTGTTATGCTGATGGGCGGGATGTAAATTGCCAACAGCCACTCGGGAGAAGTGTATGGTGTTTCCTGAAAACTCCAAAAAACAAAGCAACAGAGCCTAGGGCACTTCCACTTATAGTCGTATAAATTAGGGAAATTAAAATCAAAAAGACAGAGCCACCCCAAAGTTTGGGACAGCTCTGTTTAAAAGAACCTTTTTTCCGGTACTAGTTCAATATCGCAGAAAGCGAAAAATGGATAAAGAAGTTGTGGTACTTACCTACAATGCAATATCACTCAGCAATGAAATCTATGTCATCAGGCCCATAGCAGCATAATGAGTGGATTCAGGTATGATGATTCTAACTGAAATAAGTCACACAGAAAATGAAACATCATAAGATATCACTAATATATGGAATGTAAACTTGGCTACACAGGAACTGGATTACAAATCAGAAGAGGGTCTCAAATTTAGAAAACCAACTTATGCTTGCTTAAGGGGAAAGGTGAGTTGGGGTGCTGCATAAAACCAGAGATTGAAATGAGCACAGACAAAGTTCCTTAAGCCAAATATGGAATAGACAAGAGCTACTCCTTGCTCAACGAAATGCACTCAACACCCCATATTAAACGCCTAAGAATGCACCTGACTAGTAACTATCTTAAAAGCTATGGATTGCTATGTCTCCGAAAGAGAATCAAGCGTGTGTACAGGGGCATAAAGGCAGCAGTGATAGGATTGGAGAGGTTCGGTGAGCAAATGAAGACCCTTTGAAGTCACATTGCATGGTACCCATTCCACGGGTCTCAACTCTCCAGGTTTAAGGGATTCTTCCTTCATCTAAAACATGCATGTGGAACCCAGAGTATGATCAACCGTGTGATCGGGAGACGTGTTCCAATATGACTCAGTTTTCATCCCCTGGTGTTCGAGTGCAATATTCCAGACGATTTACTAACACTCTCCCGACTTGGAGAGTCAGTGCCTTTAACCTCCTGTTTGGCCCAGTTTAGAATTATTGCGGAAGATGAACAGGAATAGGGAAAACCAATGAGAGACTAGCTGGAGGTGTCTGGACTGGCAAATTTAACTCTCATTTCCCACCAGAAAGAGGAATTAACCAAAGGCTCAGCGTGCCATGCCGGAACCAGATTAGGGCCTGAAGCAATCCTGCGGTATTTCGGCCAGCTCACAAGAAAGCGAGTTAAAGAAAGGAGCTCAGGGGCACTGTAATTCACAAACCTGCAGAGTTATAAATGACAGCTATCGTCCAAAAATATACTGAAGTAAGGCTGCCAAGAGGACTTGAAAGCGGGGCAGAATTGCAGGAAACCGATTTAAGAGGTAGACTGGAATTGCATTGAAAGTATAGGAAAAGAGGCAGAACGTCCACAATGATGCACTTGGCCAAAAAGGGCGTATGCGTTTTTTCCTGAATATATTCAGGAAAAAACGCAAACGCCCTTTTTGGCCAACCAAGCAAGCTTGCAAAGGAAATCTGCACTACAATGAAGTCTCACTTCCCCCCGGTCAAAAGGGCCGTCTGAAAAAAGTGTAAAATCCAGAACGGCAGGACAGGCCATGGAGAACTGGGAGCCTTGTTATGCTGATGGGTGGGATGTAAATTGCCAACAGCCACTTGGGAGAAGTGTATGGTGTTTCCGGATACATCTAAAAAACAAAGCAACAGAGCCTAGGGCACTTCCACTTATGGTCCTATTGCTTAGGGAAATTAAAATCAAAAAGACACAGCCACCCCAAAGTTGGGACGGCTCTGTTTACAAGAACCTCGTTTACGGTACAAGTTCAATATCGCAGAAAGTGAAAAATGGATAAAGAAGTTGTGGTACTTACGTACAATGCAATATCACTCAGCAATGAAATCTATGTCATCAGGCCCGTAGCAGCATAATGAGTGGATTCAGTTATGATGATTCTAACTGAAATAAGTCACACAGAAAAAGAAACATCATAAGATATCACTAATACACGGAATGTAAACTTGGCTACACAGGAACTGGATTACAAAACAGAAGAGGGTCTCAAATGTAGAAAACCAACTTATGCTGGCTTAAAGGGAAAGGTGAGTTGGGGTGCTGCATAAAACCAGAGATTGAAATGAGCAGAGATAAAGATCCTTAAGCCAAATATGGAATAGACTAGAGCTACTCCTTGCTCAACGAAATGGACTCAACACCCCATATTAAACGCCTATGAATGCACCTGACTAGTAACTATCTTAAAACCTATGGATTGCTATGTCTCCGAAAGAGAATCAAGCGTGTGTACAGGGGCATAAACGCAGCATTGATAGGATTGGAGAGGTTCGGTGAGCAAATGAAGACCCTTTGAAGTCATATTGCATGGTAGCCATTCCACGGGTCTCAACTCTCCAGGTTTAAGGGATTCTTCCTTCAGCTAAAACATGCATGTGGAACCCAGAGTATGATCAACCGTGTGATCCGGAGACGTGTTCCAATATGTCTCAGTTTTCATCCCCTGGTGTTCGGGTGCAATATTCCAGACGCTTTACTAACACTCTCCCGACTTGGCGAGTCAGTGACTTTAACCCCCTGCTTGGCCCAGTTTAGAGTTTTTGCGGAAGATGAACAGGAATAGGGAGAACCAATGAGAGACTAGCTGGAGGTGTCTGGACGGGCAAATTTAACTCTCATTTCCCACCAGGAAGAGGAATTAACCAAAGGCTCAGCGTGCCGTGCCAGAATCAGATTAGGGCTTGAAGCAATCATGCGGTGTTGTGGCCAGCTCACAAGAAAGCGAGTTGAAAAAGGAGCTCAGGGGCACTGTAATTCACAAACCTGCAGAGTTATAAATGACAGCTATCGTCCAAAAATATACTGAAGTAAGGCTGCCAAGAGGACTTGAAAGCGGGGCAGAAGTGCAGGAAACCGATTTCAGGAGGTAGACTGGAATTGCATTGAAAGCATAGGAAAAGAGGCAGAACGTCGACAATGATGCACTTGGCCAAAAAGGGCGTATGCGTTCTTTCCTGAATATATTCAGGAAAAAACGCATACGCCCTTTTTGGCCAACCAAGCGAGCTTGCAAAGGAAATCTGCACTACAATGAAGTCTCACTTCCCCCTGTTCAAAAGGGCCATCTGAAAAAAGTGTAAAATCCAGAAAGGCAGGACAGGCCATGGAGAACTGGGAGCCTTGTTATGCTGATGGGCGGGATATAAATTGCCAACAGCCACTCGGGAGAAGTGTATGGTGTTTCCGGAAACATCTAAAAAACAAAGCAACAGAGCCTAGGGCACTTCCACTAATGATCCTAAAGCTTAGGGAAATTAAAATCAAAAAGACACAGCCACCCCAAAGTTTGGGACGGCTCTGTTTACAAGAACCTCGTTTACGGTACAAGTTCAATATACCAGAAAGCGAAAAATGGATAAAGAAGTTGTGGTACTTACGTACAATGCAATATCACTCAGCAATGAAATCTACGTCATCAGGCCCGTAGCAGCATAATGAATGGATTCAGGTATGATGATTCTAACTGAAATAAATCACACAGAGAAAGAAACATCATAAGATATCACTAATACACGGAATGTAAACTTGGCTACACAGGAACTGGATTACAAAACAGAACATGGTCTCAAATTTAGAACACCAACTTATGCTTGCTTATGGGGAAAGGTGAGTTGGGGTGCTGCATAAAACCAGAGATTGAAATGAGCACAGATAAAGTGTCTTAAGCCAAATATAATAGACAATAGCTACTCCTTTTTCAACGAAATGGACTCAACACCCCATATTAAACGCCTAAGAATGTACCTGACTAGTAAGTTTCTTAAAATCTATGGATTGCTATGTCTCTGAAACAGAATCAAGCGTGTGTACAGGGGCATAAAAGCAGCAGTGATAGGATTGGAGAGGTTCGGTGAGCAAATGAAGACCCTTTGAAGTCATATTGCATGGTACCCATTCCACGGGTCTCAACTCTCCAGGTTTAAGGGATTCTTCCTTCAGCTAAAACATGCCTGTGGAACCCAGAGTATGATCAACCATGTGATCGGGAGACGTGTTCCAATATGTCTCAGTTCTCGTCCCCTGGTACTCGGGTGCAACATTCCAGACGCTTTACTAACACTCTCCCGACTTGGAGAGTCAGTGCCTTTAACCTCCTGTTTGGCCCAGTTTGCAATTTCTGCGGAAGATGAACAGGAATAGGGAGAACCAATGAGAGACTAGCTGGAGGTGTCTGGACGGGCAAATTTAACTCTCATTTCCCACCAGGAAGAGGAATTAAACAAAGGCTCAGCGTGCCGTGTCGGAACCAGATTAGGGCCTGAAACAATCCTGCGGTGTTGCGGCCAGCTCACAAGAAAGCGAGTTGAAGAAAGGAGCTCAGGGGCACTGTAATTCACAAACCTGCAGAGTTATAAATGACAGCTATCGTCCAAAAATATACTGAAGTAAGGCTGCCAAGAGGACTTGAAAGCAGGGCAGAATTGCAGGCAACCAATTTCAGGAGGTACACTGGAATTGCATTTAAAGCATAGGAAAAGAGGCAGAATGTCGACAATGATGCACTTGGCCAAAAAGGGCGTATGCGTTTTTTCCTGAATATATTCAGGAAAAAACACATACGCCCTTTTTGGCCAACCAAGCAAGCTTGCAAAGGAAATCTGCACTACAATGAAGTCTCACTTCCCCCCGGTCAAAAGGGCCGTCTGAAAAAAGTGTAAAATCCAGAACGGCAGGACAGGCCATGGAGAACTGGGAGCCTTGTTATGCTGATGGGCAGGATGTAAATTGCCAACAGCCACTTGGGAGAAGTGTATGGTGTTTCCGGATACATCTAAAAAACAAAGCAACAGAGCCTAGGGCACTTCCACTTATGGTCCTATTGCTTAGGGAAATTAAAATCAAAAAGACACAGCCACCCCAAAGTTGGGACGGCTCTGTTTACAAGAACCTCGTTTACGGTACAAGTTCAATATAGCAGAAAGTGAAAAATGGATAAAGAAGTTGTGGTACTTACGTACAATGCAATATCACTCAGCAATGAAATCTAAATCATCAGGCCCATAGCAGCATAATGAATGGATTCAGGTATGATGATTCTAACTGAAATAAATCACACAGAGAAAGAAACATCATAAGATATCACTAATACACGGAATGTAAACTTGGCTACACAGGAACTGGATTACAAATCAGAAGAGGGTCTCAAATTTAGAAAACCAACTTATGCTTGCTTAAGGTGAAAGGTGAGTTGGGGTGCTGCATAAAACCAGAGATTGAAATGAGCACAGATAAAGTTCCTTAAGCCAAATATGGAATAGACAAGAGCTACTCCTTGCTCAACGAAATGGACTCAACACCCCATATTAAACGCCTAAGAATGTACCTGACTAGTAAGTATCTTACAACCTATGGATTGCTATGTCTCTGAAAGAGAATCAAGCGTGTGTACAGGGGCATAAACGCAGCAGTGATAGGATTGGAGAGGTTCGGTGAGCAAATGAAGACCCTTTGAAGTCATATTGCATGGTACCCATTCCACGGGTCTCAACTCTCCAGGTTTAACGGATTCTTCCTTCAGCTAAAACATGCATGTGGAACCCAGAGTATGATCAACCGTGTGATCGGGAGACGTGTTCCAATATGTCTCAGTTCTCGTCCCCTGGTACTCGGGTGCAACATTCCAGACGCTTTACTAACACTCTCCCGACTTGGAGAGTCAGTGCCTTTAACCTCCTGTTTGGCCCAGTTTGCAATTTCTGCGGAAGATGAACAGGAATAGGGAGAACCAATGAGAGAGTAGCTGGAGGTCTCTGGACGGGCAAATTTAACTCTCATTTCCCACCAGGAAGAGGAATTAACCAAAGGCTCAGCATCCCATGCCAGAACCAGATTAGGGCCTGAAGTAATACTGCGATATTGCGGCCAGCTCACAAGAATGCGAGTTGAAGAAAGGGGCTCACGGGTACTGTAGTTCACAAACCTGCAGAGTTATAAATGACAGCTATCGTCCAAAAATATACTGAAGTAAGGCTGCCAAGAGGACTTGAAAGCGGGGCAGAATTGCAGGAAACCGATTTTAGGAGGTACACTGGAATTGCATTTAAAGCATAGGAAAAGAGGCAGAGCGTCGACAATGATGCACTTGGCCAAAAAGGGCGTATGCGTTTTTTCCTGAATATATTCAGGAAAAAACGCATACGCCCTTTTTGGACAACCAAGCAAGCTTGCAAAGGAAATCTGCACTACAATGAAGTCTCACTTCCCCCGGTCAAAAGGGCCATCTGAAAAAAGTATAAAATCCAGAAAGGCAGGACAGGCCATGGAGAACTGGGAGCCTTGTTATGCTGATGGGCGGGATGTAAATTGCCAACAGCCACTCGGGAGAAGTGTATGGTGTTTCCTGAAACCTCCAAAAAACAAAGCAACAGAGCCTAGGGCACTTCCACTTATAGTCGTATAAATTAGGGAAATTAAAATCAAAAAGACAGAGCCACCCCAAAGTTTGGGACAGCTCTGTTTAAAAGAACCTTTTTTCCGGTACTAGTTCAATATCGCAGAAAGCGAAAAATGGATAAAGAAGTTGTGGTACTTACCTACAATGCAATATCACTCAGCAATGAAATCTATGTCATCAGGCCCATAGCAGCATAATGAGTGGATTCAGGTATGATGATTCTAACTGAAATAAGTCACACAGAAAATGAAACATCATAAGATATCACTAATATATGGAATGTAAACTTGGCTACACAGGAACTGGATTACAAATCAGAAGAGGGTCTCAAATTTAGAAAACCAACTTATGCTTGCTTAAGGGGAAAGGTGAGTTGGGGTGCTGCATAAAACCAGAGATTGAAATGAGCACAGACAAAGTTCCTTAAGCCAAATATGGAATAGACAAGAGCTACTCCTTGCTCAACGAAATGCACTCAACACCCCATATTAAACGCCTAAGAATGCACCTGACTAGTAACTATCTTAAAAGCTATGGATTGCTATGTCTCCGAAAGAGAATCAAGCGTGTGTACAGGGGCATAAAGGCAGCAGTGATAGGATTGGAGAGGTTCGGTGAGCAAATGAAGACCCTTTGAAGTCACATTGCATGGTACCCATTCCACGGGTCTCAACTCTCCAGGTTTAAGGGATTCTTCCTTCATCTAAAACATGCATGTGGAACCCAGAGTATGATCAACCGTGTGATCGGGAGACGTGTTCCAATATGACTCAGTTTTCATCCCCTGGTGTTCGAGTGCAATATTCCAGACGATTTACTAACACTCTCCCGACTTGGAGAGTCAGTGCCTTTAACCTCCTGTTTGGCCCAGTTTAGAATTATTGCGGAAGATGAACAGGAATAGGGAAAACCAATGAGAGACTAGCTGGAGGTGTCTGGACTGGCAAATTTAACTCTCATTTCCCACCAGAAAGAGGAATTAACCAAAGGCTCAGCGTGCCATGCCGGAACCAGATTAGGGCCTGAAGCAATCCTGCGGTATTTCGGCCAGCTCACAAGAAAGCGAGTTAAAGAAAGGAGCTCAGGGGCACTGTAATTCACAAACCTGCAGAGTTATAAATGACAGCTATCGTCCAAAAATATACTGAAGTAAGGCTGCCAAGAGGACTTGAAAGCGGGGCAGAATTGCAGGAAACCGATTTAAGAGGTAGACTGGAATTGCATTGAAAGTATAGGAAAAGAGGCAGAACGTCCACAATGATGCACTTGGCCAAAAAGGGCGTATGCGTTTTTTCCTGAATATATTCAGGAAAAAACGCAAACGCCCTTTTTGGCCAACCAAGCAAGCTTGCAAAGGAAATCTGCACTACAATGAAGTCTCACTTCCCCCCGGTCAAAAGGGCCGTCTGAAAAAAGTGTAAAATCCAGAACGGCAGGACAGGCCATGGAGAACTGGGAGCCTTGTTATGCTGATGGGCAGGATGTAAATTGCCAACAGCCACTTGGGAGAAGTGTATGGTGTTTCCGGATACATCTAAAAAACAAAGCAACAGAGCCTAGGGCACTTCCACTTATGGTCCTATTGCTTAGGGAAATTAAAATCAAAAAGACACAGCCACCCCAAAGTTGGGACGGCTCTGTTTACAAGAACCTCGTTTACAGTACAAGTTCAATATAGCAGAAAGTGAAAAATGGATAAAGAAGTTGTGGTACTTACGTACAATGCAATATCACTCAGCAATGAAATCTAAATCATCAGGCCCATAGCAGCATAATGAATGGATTCAGGTATGATGATTCTAACTGAAATAAATCACACAGAGAAAGAAACATCATAAGATATCACTAATACACGGAATGTAAACTTGGCTACACAGGAACTGGATTACAAATCAGAAGAGGGTCTCAAATTTAGAAAACCAACTTATGCTTGCTTAAGGTGAAAGGTGAGTTGGGGTGCTGCATAAAACCAGAGATTGAAATGAGCACAGATAAAGTTCCTTAAGCCAAATATGGAATAGACAAGAGCTACTCCTTGCTCAACGAAATGGACTCAACACCCCATATTAAACGCCTAAGAATGTACCTGACTAGTAAGTATCTTACAACCTATGGATTGCTATGTCTCTGAAAGAGAATCAAGCGTGTGTACAGGGGCATAAACGCAGCAGTGATAGGATTGGAGAGGTTCGGTGAGCAAATGAAGACCCTTTGAAGTCATATTGCATGGTACCCATTCCACGGGTCTCAACTCTCCAGGTTTAACGGATTCTTCCTTCAGCTAAAACATGCATGTGGAACCCAGAGTATGATCAACCGTGTGATCGGGAGACGTGTTCCAATATGTCTCAGTTCTCGTCCCCTGGTACTCGGGTGCAACATTCCAGACGCTTTACTAACACTCTCCCGACTTGGAGAGTCAGTGCCTTTAACCTCCTGTTTGGCCCAGTTTGCAATTTCTGCGGAAGATGAACAGGAATAGGGAGAACCAATGAGAGAGTAGCTGGAGGTCTCTGGACGGGCAAATTTAACTCTCATTTCCCACCAGGAAGAGGAATTAACCAAAGGCTCAGCATCCCATGCCAGAACCAGATTAGGGCCTGAAGTAATACTGCGATATCGCGGCCAGCTCACAAGAATGCGAGTTGAAGAAAGGGGCTCACGGGTACTGTAGTTCACAAACCTGCAGAGTTATAAATGACAGCTATCGTCCAAAAATATACTGAAGTAAGGCTGCCAAGAGGACTTGAAAGCGGGGCAGAATTGCAGGAAACCGATTTTAGGAGGTACACTGGAATTGCATTTAAAGCATAGGAAAAGAGGCAGAGCGTCGACAATGATGCACTTGGCCAAAAAGGGCGTATGCGTTTTTTCCTGAATATATTCAGGAAAAAACGCATACGCCCTTTTTGGACAACCAAGCAAGCTTGCAAAGGAAATCTGCACTACAATGAAGTCTCACTTCCCCCGGTCAAAAGGGCCATCTGAAAAAAGTATAAAATCCAGAAAGGCAGGACAGGCCATGGAGAACTGGGAGCCTTGTTATGCTGATGGGCGGGATGTAAATTGCCAACAGCCACTCGGGAGAAGTGTATGGTGTTTCCTGAAACCTCCAAAAAACAAAGCAACAGAGCCTAGGGCACTTCCACTTATAGTCGTATAAATTAGGGAAATTAAAATCAAAAAGACAGAGCCACCCCAAAGTTTGGGACAGCTCTGTTTAAAAGAACCTTTTTTCCGGTACTAGTTCAATATCGCAGAAAGCGAAAAATGGATAAAGAAGTTGTGGTACTTACCTACAATGCAATATCACTCAGCAATGAAATCTATGTCATCAGGCCCATAGCAGCATAATGAGTGGATTCAGGTATGATGATTCTAACTGAAATAAGTCACACAGAAAATGAAACATCATAAGATATCACTAATATATGGAATGTAAACTTGGCTACACAGGAACTGGATTACAAATCAGAAGAGGGTCTCAAATTTAGAAAACCAACTTATGCTTGCTTAAGGGGAAAGGTGAGTTGGGGTGCTGCATAAAACCAGAGATTGAAATGAGCACAGACAAAGTTCCTTAAGCCAAATATGGAATAGACAAGAGCTACTCCTTGCTCAACGAAATGCACTCAACACCCCATATTAAACGCCTAAGAATGCACCTGACTAGTAACTATCTTAAAAGCTATGGATTGCTATGTCTCCGAAAGAGAATCAAGCGTGTGTACAGGGGCATAAAGGCAGCAGTGATAGGATTGGAGAGGTTCGGTGAGCAAATGAAGACCCTTTGAAGTCACATTGCATGGTACCCATTCCACGGGTCTCAACTCTCCAGGTTTAAGGGATTCTTCCTTCATCTAAAACATGCATGTGGAACCCAGAGTATGATCAACCGTGTGATCGGGAGACGTGTTCCAATATGACTCAGTTTTCATCCCCTGGTGTTCGAGTGCAATATTCCAGACGATTTACTAACACTCTCCCGACTTGGAGAGTCAGTGCCTTTAACCTCCTGTTTGGCCCAGTTTAGAATTATTGCGGAAGATGAACAGGAATAGGGAAAACCAATGAGAGACTAGCTGGAGGTGTCTGGACTGGCAAATTTAACTCTCATTTCCCACCAGAAAGAGGAATTAACCAAAGGCTCAGCGTGCCATGCCGGAACCAGATTAGGGCCTGAAGCAATCCTGCGGTATTTCGGCCAGCTCACAAGAAAGCGAGTTAAAGAAAGGAGCTCAGGGGCACTGTAATTCACAAACCTGCAGAGTTATAAATGACAGCTATCGTCCAAAAATATACTGAAGTAAGGCTGCCAAGAGGACTTGAAAGCGGGGCAGAATTGCAGGAAACCGATTTAAGAGGTAGACTGGAATTGCATTGAAAGTATAGGAAAAGAGGCAGAACGTCCACAATGATGCACTTGGCCAAAAAGGGCGTATGCGTTTTTTCCTGAATATATTCAGGAAAAAACGCAAACGCCCTTTTTGGCCAACCAAGCAAGCTTGCAAAGGAAATCTGCACTACAATGAAGTCTCACTTCCCCCTGTTCAAAAGGGCCATCTGAAAAAAGTGTAAAATCCAGAAAGGCAGGACAGGCCATGGAGAACTGGGAGCCTTGTTATGCTGATGGGCGGGATGTAAATTGCCAACAGCCACTCGGGAGAAGTGTATGGTGTTTCCTGAAACATCTAAAAAACAAAGCAACAGAGCCTAGGGCACTTCCACTTATGGTCCTATAGCTTAGGGAAATTAAAATCAAAAAGACACAGCCACCCCAAAGTTTGGGACGGCTCTGTTTACAAGAACCTCGTTTATGGTACAAGTTCAATATCACAGAAAGTGAAAAATGGATAAAGAAGTTGTGGTACTTACGTACAATGCAATATCACTCAGCAATGAAATCTATGTCATCAGTCCCGTAGCAGCATAATGAGTGGATTCAGGTATGATGATTCTAACTGAAATAAGTCACACAGAAAAAGAAACATCATAAGATATCACTAATACACGGAATGTAATCTTGGCTACACAGGAACTGAATTACAAAACAGAACAGTGTCTCAAATTTAGAAAACCAACTTATGCTTGTTTAAGGGGAAAGGTGAGTTGGGGTGCTGCATAAAACCAGAGATTGAAATGAGCACACATAAAGTTCCTTAAGCCAAATATGTAATACACAAGAGTTACTCCTTGCTCAACGAAATGGACTCAACACCCCATATTAAACGCCTAAGAATGTACCTGACTAGTAAGTATCTTAAAACCTATGGATTACTATGTCTCTGAAAGAGAATCAAGAATGTGTACAGGGGCATAAAAGCAGCCGTGATAGGACTGGAGAGGTTCAGTGAGCAAATGAAGACCCTTTGAAGTCATATTGCATGGTACCCATTCCACGGGTCTCAACTCTCCAGGTTTAAGGGATTCTTACTTCAGCAAAAACATGCATGTGGAACCCAGAGTATGATCAACCGTGTGATCGGGAGACGTGTTCCAATATGTCTCAGTTTTCGTTCCCTGGTACTCGGGTGCAATATTCCAGATGCTTTACTAACACTCTCCCGACTTGGAGAGTCAGTGCCTTTAACCTCCTGTTTGGCCCAGTTTGCAATTTTTGCGGAAGATGAACAGGAATAGGGAGAACCAATGAGAGACTAGCTGGAGGTGTCTGGACGGGCAAATTTAACTCTCATTTCCCACCAGGAAGAGGAATTAACCAAAGGCTCAGTGTGCCATGCCAGAACCAGATTAGGGCCTGAAGCAAACCTGCGGTGTTGCGGCCAGCTCACCAGAAAGCGAGTTGAAGAAAGGAGCTCAGGGGCACTGTAATTCACAAACCTGCAGAGTGATAAATGACATCTATCGTCCAGAAATATACTGAAGTAAGGCTGCCAAGAGGACTTGAAAGCGGGGCAGAATTGCAGGAAACCGATTTCAGGAGGTAGACAGGAATTGCATTTAAAGCATAGGAAAACAGGCAGAACGTCCACAATGATGCACTTGGCCAAAAAGGGCATATGCGTTTTTTCCTGAATATATTCAGGAAAAAACGCATACGCCCTTTTTGGCCAACCAAGCAAGCTTGCAAAGGAAATCTGCACTACAATGAAGTCTCACTTCCCCCCAGTCAAATGGGCCATCTGAAAAATGTGTAAAATCCAGAAAGGCAGGACAGGCCATGGAGAACTGGGAGCCTTGTTATGCTGATGGGAGGGATGTAAATTGCCAACAGCCACTCGGAAAAATTGTATGGTGTTTCCTGAAACATCTAAGAAACAAAGCAACAGAGCCTAGGGCACTTCCACTTATGGTCCTATAGCTTAGGGAAATTAAAATCATAAAGACACAGCCACCCCAAAGTTTGGGACGGCTCTGTTTACAAGAACCTCGTTTACAGTACAAGTTCAATATCGCAGAAAGTGAAAAATGGATAAAGAAGTTGTGGTACTTACGTACAATGCAATATCACTCAGCAATGAAATCTATGTCATCAGGCCCATAGCAGCATAATGAGTGGATTCAGTTATGATGATTCTAACTGAAATAAGTCACACAGAAAAAGAAACATCATAAGATATCACTAATACACGGAATGTAAACTTGGCTACACAGGAACTGGATTACAAAACAGAAAAGGGTCTCAAATTTAGAAAACCAACATGCTTGCTTAAGGGGAAAGGTGAGTTGGGGTGCTGCATAAAACCAGAGATTGAAATGAGCACAGATAAAGTTCCTTAAGCCAAATATGGAATAGACAAGAGCTACTCCTTGCTCAACGAAATGGACTCAACACCCCATATTAAACGCCTAAGAATGTACCTGACTAGTAAGTATCTTAAAACCTATAGATTGCTATGTCTCTGAAAGAGAATCCAGCGTGTGTACAGGGGCATAAACGCAGCAGTGATAGGATTGGAGAGTTTTGGTGAGCAAATGACGACGCTTTGAAGTCATATTGCATGATACCCATTCCACGGGTCTCAACTCTCCAGGTTTAAGGGATTCTTCCTTCAGCTAAAACATGCATGTGGAACCCAGAGTATGATCAACTGTTTGAATGGGAGACGTGTTCCAATATGTCTCAGTTTTCATCCCCTGGTACTCGGGTGCAATATTCCAGACGCTTTACTAACACTCTCCCGACTTGGAGAGTCAGTGCCTTTAACCTCCTGTTTGGCCCAGTTTGCAATTTCTGCGGAAGATGAACAGGAATAGGGAGAAACAATGAGAGACTAGCTGGAGGTGTCTGGACGGGCAAATTTAACTCTCATTTCCCACCAGGAAGAGGAATTAACCAAAGGCTCAGTGTGCCGTGCCGGAAGCAGATTAGGGCCTGACGCAATCTTGCCGTGTTGCGGCCAGCTCATAAGAAAGCGAGTTGAAGAAAGGAGCTCAGGGGCACTGTAATTCACAAACATGCAGAGTTATAAATGACAGCTATCGTCAAAAAATATACTGAAGTAAGGTTGCCAAGAGGACTTGAAAGCGGGGCAGAATTGCAGGAAACCGATTTCAGGAGGTAGACAGGAATTGCATTTAAAGCATAGGAAAACAGGCAGAACGTCCACAATGATGCACTTGGCCAAAAAGGGCATATGCGTTTTTTCCTGAATATATTCAGGAAAAAATGCATACGCCCTATTTGGCCAACCAAGCAAGATTGCAAAGGAAATCTGCACTACAATGAAGTCTCACTTCCCCCGGTCAAAAGGGCCATCTGAAAAAAGTGTAAAATCCAGAAAGGCAGGACAGACCTTGGAGAACTGGGAGCCTTGTTATGCTGATGGGCGGGATGTAAATTGCCAACAGCCACTCGGGAGAAGTGTATGGTGTTTCCTGAAACATCTAAGAAACAAAGCAACAGAGCCTAGGGCACTTCCACTTATAGTCCTATAAATTAGGGAAATTAAAATCAAAAAGACAGAGCCACCCCAAAGTTTGGGACAGCTCTGTTTAAAAGAACCTTTTTTCCGGTACTAGTTCAATATCGCAGAAAGCGAAAAATGGATAAAGAAGTTGTGGTACTTACCTACAATGCAATATCACTCAGCAATGAAATCTATGTCATCAGGCCCATAGCAGGATAATGAGTGGATTCAGGTATGATGATTCTAACTGAAATAAGTCACACAGAAAATGAAACATCATAAGATATCACTAATATATGGAATGTAAACTTGGCTACACAGGAACTGGATTACAAATCAGAAGAGGGTCTCAAATTTAGAAAACCAACTTATGCTTGCTTAAGGGGAAAGGTGAGTTGGGGTGCTGCATAAAACCAGAGATTGAAATGAGCACAGACAAAGTTCCTTAAGCCAAATATGGAATAGACAAGAGCTACTCCTTGCTCAACGAAATGCACTCAACACCCCATATTAAACGCCTAAGAATGCACCTGACTAGTAACTATCTTAAAAGCTATAGATTGCTATGTCTCCGAAAGAGAATCAAGCGTGTGTACAGGGGCATAAAGGCAGCAGTGATAGGATTGGAGAGGTTCGGTGAGCAAATGAAGACCCTTTGAAGTCACATTGCATGGTACCCATTCCACGGGTCTCAACTCTCCAGGTTTAAGGGATTCTTCCTTCATCTAAAACATGCATGTGGAACCCAGAGTATGATCAACCGTGTGATCGGGAGACGTGTTCCAATATGACTCAGTTTTCATCCCCTGGTGTTCGGGTGCAATATTCCAGACGATTTACTAACACTCTCCCGACTTGGAGAGTCAGTGCCTTTAACCTCCTGTTTGGCCCAGTTTAGAATTTTTGCGGAAGATGAACAGGAATAGGGAGAACCAATGAGAGACTAGCTGGAGGTGTCTGGACTGGCAAATTTAACTCTCATTTCCCACCAGGAAGAGGAATTAACCAAAGGCTCAGTGTGCCGTGCCGGAAGCATATTAGGGCCTGACGCAATCATGCCATGTTGCGGCCAGCTCATAAGAAAGCGAGTTGAAGAAAGGAGCTCAGGGGCACTGTAATTCACAAACATGCAGAGTTATAAATGACAGCTATCGTCAAAAAATATACTGAAGTAAGGTTGCCAAGAGGACTTCAAAGCGGGGCAGAATTGCAGGAAACCGATTTCAGGAGGTAGACAGGAATTGCATTTAAAGCATAGGAAAACAGGCAGAACGTCCACAATGATGCACTTGGCCAAAAAGGGCATATGCGTTTTTTCCTGAATATATTCAGGAAAAAATGCATACGCCCTATTTGGCCAACCAAGCAAGATTGCAAAGGAAATCTGCACTACAATGAAGTCTCACTTCCCCCGGTCAAAAGGGCCATCTGAAAAAAGTGTAAAATCCAGAAAGGCAGGACAGACCTTGGAGAACTGGGAGCCTTGTTATGCTGATGGGCGGGATGTAAATTGCCAACAGCCACTCGGGAGAAGTGTATGGTGTTTCCTGAAACATCTAAGAAACAAAGCAACAGAGCCTAGGGCACTTCCACTTATAGCCCTATAAATTAGGGAAATTAAAATCAAAAAGACAGAGCCACCCCAAAGTTTGGGACAGCTCTGTTTAAAAGAACCTTTTTTCCGGTACTAGTTCAATATCGCAGAAAGCGAAAAATGGATAAAGAAGTTGTGGTACTTACCTACAATGCAATATCACTCAGCAATGAAATCTATGTCATCAGGCCCATAGCAGGATAATGAGTGGATTCAGGTATGATGATTCTAACTGAAATAAGTCACACAGAAAATGAAACATCATAAGATATCACTAATATATGGAATGTAAACTTGGCTACACAGGAACTGGATTACAAATCAGAAGAGTGTCTCAAATTTAGAAAACCAACTTATGCTTGCTTAAGGGGAAAGGTGAGTTGGGGTGCTGCATAAAACCAGAGATTGAAATGAGCACAGACAAAGTTCCTTAAGCCAAATATGGAATAGACAAGAGCTACTCCTTGCTCAACGAAATGCACTCAACACCCCATATTAAACGCCTAAGAATGCACCTGACTAGTAACTATCTTAAAAGCTACGGATTGCTATGTCTCCGAAAGAGAATCAAGCGTGTGTACAGGGGCATAAAGGCAGCAGTGATAGGATTGGAGAGGTTCGGTGAGCAAATGAAGACCCTTTGAAGTCACATTGCATGGTACCCATTCCACGGGTCTCAACTCTCCAGGTTTAAGGGATTCTTCCTTCATCTAAAACATGCATGTGGAACCCAGAGTATGATCAACCGTGTGATCGGGAGACGTGTTCCAATATGACTCAGTTTTCATCCCCTGGTGTTCGGGTGCAATATTCCAGACGATTTACTAACACTCTCCCGACTTGGAGAGTCAGTGCCTTTAACCTCCTGTTTGGCCCAGTTTAGAATTTTTGCGGAAGATGAACAGGAATAGGGAGAACCAATGAGAGACTAGCTGGAGGTGTCCGGACTGGCAAATTTAACTCTCATTTCCCACCAGAAAGAGGAATTAACCAAAGGCTCAGCGTGACATGCCGGAACCAGATTAGGGCCTGAAGCAATCCTGCGGTGTTTCGGCCAGCTCACAAGAAAGCGAGTTAAAGAAAGGAGCTCAGGGGCACTGTAATTCACAAACCTGCAGAGTTATAAATGACAGCTATCGTCCAAAAATATACTGAAGTAAGGCTGCCAAGAGGACTTGAAAGCGGGGCAGAATTGCAGGAAACCGATTTAAGAGGTAGACTGGAATTGCATTGAAAGTATAGGAAAAGAGGCAGAGCGTCCACAATGATGCACTTGGCCAAAAAGGGCGTATGCGTTTTTTCCTGAATATATTCAGGAAAAAACGCATACGCCCTTTTTGGCCAACCAAGCAAGCTTGCAAAGGAACTCTGCACTACAATGAAGTGTCACTTCCCCCGGTCAAAAGGGCCAACTGAAAAAAGTGTAAAATCCAGAAAGGCAGGACAGGCCATGGAGAACTGGGAGCCTTGTTATGCTGATGGGCGGGATGTAAATTGCCAACAGCCACTCGGGAGAAGTGTATGGTGTTTTCTGAAACATCTAAAAAACAAAGCAACAGAGCCTAGGGCACTTCCACTTATGGTCCTATAGCTTAGGGAAATTAAAATCAAAAAGACACAGCCACCCCAAAGTTTGGGACAGCTCTGTTTACAAGAACCTCGTTTACAGTACAAGTTCAATATCACAGAAAGTGAAAAATGGATAAAGAAGTTGTGGTACTTACGTACAATGCAATATCACTCAGCAATGAAATCTATGTCATCAGGCCCATAGCAGCATAATGAGTGGATTCAGGTACGATGATTCTAACTGAAATAATTCACACAGAAAAAGAAACATCATAAGATATCACTAATACACGGAATGTAAACTTGGCTACACAGGAACTGGATTACTAAACAGAAGAGGGACTCAAATGGAGAAAACCAACTTATGCTTGCTTAAGGGGAAAGGTGAGTTGGGGTGCTGCATAAAACCAGAGATTGAAATGAGCACAGATAAATTTCCTTAAGCCAAATATGGAATAGACAAGAGCTACTCCTTGCTCAACGAAATGGACTCAAGACCCCATATTAAACGCCTAAGAATGCACGTGACTAGTAACTATCTTAAAACCTATGGATAGCTATGTCTCCGAAAGAGAATCAAGTGTGTGTACAGGTGCATAAACGCAGCAGTGATAGGATTGGAGAGGTTCGGTGAGTAAATAAAGACCCTTTGAAGTCATATTGCATGGTACCCATTCCACGGGTCTCAACTCTCCAGGATTAAGGGATTCTTCCTTCAGCTAAAACATGCATGTGGAAACCAGAGTATGATCAACCGTGTGATCGGGAGACGTGTTCAAATATGTCTCAGTTTTCGTCCCCTGGTCCTCGGGTGCAACATTCCAGATGCTTTACTAACACTCTCCCGACTTGGAGAGTCAGTGCCTTTAACCTCCTGTTTGGCCCAGTTTGCAATTTCTGCGGAAGATGAACAGGAATAGGGATCACCAATGAGAGACTAGCTGGAGGTGTCTGGACGAGCAAATTTAACTCTCTTTTCCCACCAGGAAGAGGAATTAACCAAAGGCTCAGTGTGTCGTGCCAGAACCAGTTTAGGGCCTGAAGCAATCCTGCGGTGTTGCGGCCAGCTCACAAGAAAGCGAGTTCAAGAAAGGAGCTCAGGGGCACTGTAATTCACAAACATGCAGAGTTATAAATGACAGCTATAGTCCAAAAATATACTGAAGTAAGGCTGCCAAGAGGACTTGAAAGCGGGGCAGAATTGCAGGAAACCGATTCCAGGAGGTACACTGGAATTGCATTGAAAGAATAGGAAAAGAGGCAGAACGTCGAAAATGATGCACTTGACCAAAAAGGGCGTATGCGTTTTTTCCTGAATATATTCAGGAAAAAACGAAAACGCCCTTTTTGGCCAACCAAGCAAGCTTGCAAAGGAAATCTGCACTACAATGAAGTCTCACTTCCCCCTGTTCAAAAGGGCCATCTGAAAAAAGTGTAAAATCCAGAAATGCAGGACAGGCCATGGAGAACTGGGAGCCTTGTTATGCTGATGGGCGGGATGTAAATTGCCAACAGCCACTCGGGAGAAGTGTATGGTGTTTCCTGAAACATCTAAAAAACAAAGCAACAGAGCCTAGGGCACTTCCACTTATGGTCCTATAGCTTAGGGAAATTAAAATCAAAAAGACACAGCCACCCCAAAGTTTGGGACGGCTCTGTTTACAAGAACCTCGTTTATGGTACAAGTTCAATATCACAGAAAGTGAAAAATGGATAAAGAAGTTGTGGTACTTACGTACAATGCAATATCACTCAGCAATGAAATCTATGTCATCAGTCCCGTAGCAGCATAATGAGTGGATTCAGGTATGATGATTCTAACTGAAATAAGTCACACAGAAAAAGAAACATCATAAGATATCACTAATACACGGAATGTAATCTTGGCTACACAGGAACTGAATTACAAAACAGAACAGTGTCTCAAATTTAGAAAACCAACTTATGCTTGTTTAAGGGGAAAGGTGAGTTGGGGTGCTGCATAAAACCAGAGATTGAAATGAGCACACATAAAGTTCCTTAAGCCAAATATGTAATACACAAGAGTTACTCCTTGCTCAACGAAATGGACTCAACACCCCATATTAAACGCCTAAGAATGTACCTGACTAGTAAGTATCTTAAAACCTATGGATTACTATGTCTCTGAAAGAGAATCAAGCATGTGTACAGGGGCATAAAAGCAGCCGTGATAGGACTGGAGAGGTTCGGTGAGCAAATGAAGACCCTTTGAAGTCATATTACATGGTACCCATTCCACGGGTCTCAACTCTCCAGGTTTAAGGGATACTTCCTTCAGCTAAAACATGCATGTGGAACCCAGAGTATAATCAACCATGTGATCGGGAGACGTGTTCCAATATGTCTCAGTTTTCGTTCCCTGGTACTCGGGTGCAATATTCCAGATGCTTTACTAACACTCTCCCGACTTGGAGAGTCAGTGCCTTTAACCTCCTGTTTGGCCCAGTTTGCAATTTTTGCGGAAGATGAACAGGAATAGGGAGAACCAATGAGAGACTAGCTGGAGGTGTCTGGACGGGCAAATTTAACTCTCATTTCCCACCAGGAAGAGGAATTAACCAAAGGCTCAGTGTGCCATGCCGGAACCAGTTTAGGGCCTGACGCAATCTTGCCGTGTTGCGGCCAGCTCATAAGAAAGCGAGTTGAAGAAAGGAGCTCAGGGGCACTGTAATTCACAAACATGCAGCGTTATAAATGACAGCTATCGTCAAAAAATATACTGAAGTAAGGTTGCCAAGAGGACTTGAAAGCGGGGCAGAATTGCAGGAAACCGATTTCAGGAGGTAGACTGGAATTGCATTTAAAGCATAGGAAAACAGGCAGAACGTCCACAATGATGCACTTGGCCAAAAAGGGCATATGCGTTTTTTCCTGAATATATTCAGGAAAAAATGCATACGCCCTATTTGGCCAACCAAGCAAGATTGCAAAGGAAATCTGCACTACAATGAAGTCTCACTTCCCCCGGTCAAAAGGGCCATCTGAAAAAAGTGTAAAATCCAGAAAGGCAGGACAGACCATGGAGAACTGGGAGCCTTGTTATGCTGATGGGCGGGATGTAAATTGCCAACAGCCACTCGGGAGAAGTGTATGGTGTTTCCTGAAACATCTAAAAAACAAAGCAACAGAGCCTAGGGCACTTCCACTTATGGTCCTATAGCATAGGGAAATTAAAATCAGAAAGACACAGCCACCCCAAACTTTGGGACGGCTCTGTTTACAAGAACCTTGTTTACGGTACAAGTTCAATATCGCAGAAAGTGAAAAATGGATAAAGAAGTTGTGGTACTTACGTACAATGCAATATCACTCAGCAATGAAATCTATGTCATCAGGCCCGTAGCAGCATAATGAGTGGATTCAGGTATGATGATTCTAACTGAAATAAGTCACACAGAAAAAGAAACATCATAAGATATCACTAATACACGGAATGTAAACTTGGCTACACAGGAACTGGATTACAAAACAGAAAAGGGTCTCAAATTTAGAAAACCAACATGCTTGCTTAAGGGGAAAGGTGAGTTGGGGTGCTGCATAAAACCAGAGATTGAAATGAGCACAGATAAAGTTCCTTAAGCCAAATATGGAATAGACAAGAGCTACTCCTTGCTCAACGAAATGGACTCAACACCCCATATTAAACGCCTAAGAATGTACCTGACTAGTAAGTATCTTAAAACCTATAGATTGCTATGTCTCTGAAAGAGAATCAAGCGTGTGTACAGGGGCATAAACGCAGCAGCGATAGGATTGGAGAGGTTCGGTGAGCACATGAAGACCCTTTGAAGTCATATTGCATGATACCCATTCCACGGGTCTCAACTCTCCAGGTTTAAGGGATTCTTCCTTCAGCTAAAACATGCATGTGGAACCCAGAGTATGATCAACCGTGTGATCAGGAGACGTGTTCCAATATGTCTCAGTTTTCATCCCCTGGTATTCGGGTGCAATATTCCAGACGCTTTACTAACACTCTCCCGACTTGGAGAGTCAGTGCCTTTAACCTCCTGTTTGGCCCAGTTTGCAATTTCTGTGGAAGATGAACAGGAATAGGGAGAACCAATGAGAGACTAACTGGAGGTGTCTGGACGGGCAAATTTAACTCTCATTTCCCACCAGGAAGAGGAGTTAACCAAAGACTCAGCGTGCCGTGCCGGAACCAGATTAGGGCCTGAAGCAATCCTGCGGTGTTGCAGCCAGCTCACAAGAAAGCGAGTTGAAGAAAGGAGCTCAGGGGCACTGTAATTCACAAACCTGCCGAGTTATAAATGACAGCTATCGTCCAAAAATATACTGAAGTAAGGCTGCCAAGAGGACTTGAAAGCGGGACAGAATTGCAGGAAACCGATTTAAGAGGTAGACTGGAATTGCATTGAAAGCATAGGAAAAGAGGCAGAACGTCCACAATGATGCACTTGGCCAAAAAGGGCGTATGCGTTTTTTCCTGAATATATCCAGGAAAAAACACATACGCCCTATTTGGCCAACCAAGCAAGCTCGCAAAGGAAATCTGCACTACAATGAAGTCTCACTTGCCCCCGGTCAAAAGGGCCATCTGAAAAAAGTGTAAAATCCAGAAAGGCAGGACAGGCCATGGAGAACTGGGAGCCTTGTTATGCTGATGGGCGGGATGTAAATTGCCAACAGGCACTCGGGAGAAGTGTATGGTGTTTCCTGAAACATCTAAAAAACAAAGCAACAGAGCCTATGGCACTTCCACTTATGGTCCTATAGCTTAGGGAAATTAAAATCAAAAAGACACAGCCACCCCAAATTTTGGGACGGCTCTGTTTACAGGAACCTCGTTTACGGTACAAGTTCAATATCGCAGAAAACGAAAAATGGATAAAGAAGTTGTGGTACTTACGTACAATGCAATATCACTCAGCAATGAAGTCTATGTCATCAGGCCCGTAGCAGCATAATGAGTGGATTCAGGTATGATTATTCTAACTGAAATAAGTCACACAGAAAAAGAAACATCATAAGATATCACTAATATATGGAATGTAAACTTGGTTACACAGGAACTGAATTACAAAACAGAACAGTGTCTCAAATGTAGAAAACCAACTTATGCTTGCTTAAGGGGAAAGGTGAGTTGGGGTGCTGCATAAAACCAGAGATTGAAATGAGCACAGATAAAGTTCCTTAGGCCAAATATGGAATAGACAAGAGCTACTCCTTGCTCAACGAGATGGACTCAACACCCCATATTAAAGACCTAAGAATGTACCTGACTAGTAAGTATCTTAAAACCTATGGATTGCCATGTCTCCAAAAGAGAATCAAGCGTGTGTACAGGGGCATAAACGCAGCAGTGATAGGATTGGAGAAATTCGGTGAGGAAATGAAGACCCTTTGAAGTCATATTGCATGGTACCCATTCCACGGGTCTCAACTCTCCAGGTTTAAGGGATACTTCCTTCAGCTAAAACATGCATGTGGAACCCAGAGTATAATCAACCATATGATCGGGAGACGTGTTCCAATATGTCTCAGTTTTCGTTCCCTGGTACTCGGGTGCAATATTCCAGATGCTTTACTAACACTCTCCCGACTTGGAGAGTCAGTGCCTTTAACCTCCTGTTTGGCCCAGTTTGCAATTTTTGCGGAAGATGAACAGGAATAGGGAGAACCAATGAGAGACTAGCTGGAGGTGTCTGGACGGGCAAATTTAACTCTCATTTCCCACCAGGAAGAGGAATTAACCAAAGGCTCAGTGTGCCATGCCGGAACCAGATTAGGGCCTGAAGCAAACCTGCGGTGTTGCGGCCAGCTCACCAGAAAGCGAGTTGAAGAAAGGAGCTCAGGGGCACTGTAATTCACACACCTGCAGAGTGATAAATGACATCTATCGTCCAGATATATACTGAAGTAAGGCTGCCAAGAGGACTTGAAAGCGGGGCAGAATTGCAGGAAACCGATTTCAGGAGGTAGACTGGAATTGCATTTAAAGCATAGGAAAACAGGCAGAACGTCCACAATGATGCACTTGGCCAAAAAGGGCGTATGCGTTTTTTCCTGAATATATTCAGGAAAAAACGCATACGCCCTTTTTGGCCAACCAAGCAAGCTTGCAAAGGAAATCTGCACTACAATGAAGTCTCACTTCCCCCCAGTCAAATGGGCCATCTGAAAAATGTGTAAAATCCAGAAAGGCAGGACAGGCCATGGAGAACTGGGAGCCTTGTTATGCTGATGGGAGGGATGTAAATTGCCAACAGGCACTCGGGAAAATTGTATGGTGTTTCCTGAAACATCTAAGAAACAAAGCAACAGAGCCTAGGGCACTTCCACTTATGGTCCTATAGCTTAGGGAAATTAAAATCAAAAAGACACAGCCACCCCAAAGTTTGGGACAGCTCTGTTTACAAGAACCTCGTTTACAGTACAAGTTCAATATCGCAGAAAGTGAAAAATGGATAAAGAAGTTGTGGTACTTACGTACAATGCAATATCACTCAGCAATGAAATCTATGTCATCAGGCCCATAGCAGCATAATGAGTGGATTCAGGTATGATGATTCTAACTGAAATAAGTCACACAGAAAAAGAAACATCATAAGATATCACTAATACACGGAATGTAAACTTGGCTACACAGGAACTGGATTACAAAACAGAAAAGGGTCTCAAATTTAGAAAACCAACATGCTTGCTTAAGGGGAAAGGTGAGTTTGGGTGCTGCATAAAACCAGAGATTGAAATGAGCACAGATAAAGTTCCTTAGGCCAAATATGGAATAGACAAGAGCTACTCCTTGCTCAACGAGATGGACTCAACACCCCATATTAAAGACCTAAGAATGTACCTGACTAGTAAGTATCTAAAAACCTATGGATTGCCATGTCTCCGAAAGAGAATCAAGCGTGTGTACAGGGGCATAAACGCAGCAGTGATAGGATTGGAGAAATTCGGTGAGGAAATGAAGACCCTTTGAAGTCATATTGCATGGTACCCATTCCACGGGTCTCAACTCTCCAGGTTTAAGGGATACTTCCTTCAGCTAAAACATGCATGTGGAACCCAGAGTATAATCAACCATGTGATAAGGAGACGTGTTCCAATATGTCTCAGTTTTCGTTCCCTGGTACTCGGGTGCAATATTCCAGATGCTTTACTAACACTCTCCCGACTTGGAGAGTCAGTGCCTTTAACCTCCTGTTTGGCCCAGTTTGCAATTTTTGCGGAAGATGAACAGGAATAGGGAGAACCAATGAGAGACTAGCTGGAGGTGTCTGGACGGGCAAATTTAACTCTCATTTCCCACCAGGAAGAGGAATTAACCAAAGGCTCAGTGTGCCATGCCGGAACAAGATTAGGGCCTGAAGCAAACCTGCGGTGTTGCGGCCAGCTCACCAGAAAGCGAGTTGAAGAAAGGAGCTCAGGGGCACTGTAATTCACAAACCTGCAGAGTGATAAATGACATCTATCGTCCAGAAATATACTGAAGTAAGGCTGCCAAGAGGACTTGAAAGCGGGGCAGAATTGCAGGAAACCGATTTCAGGAGGTAGACTGGAATTGCATTGAAAGCATAGAAAAACAGGCAGAACGTCCACAATGATGCACTTGGCCAAAAAGGGCATATGCGTTTTTTCCTGAATATATTCAGGAAAAAACGCATACGCCCTTTTTGGCCAACCAAGCAAGCTTGCAAAGGAAATCTGCACTACAATGAAGTCTCACTTCCCCCCAGTCAAATGGGCCATCTGAAAAATGTGTAAAATCCAGAAAGGCAGGACAGGCCATGGAGAACTGGGAGCCTTGTTATGCTGATGGGAGGGATGTAAATTGCCAACAGCCACTCGGGAAAATTGTATGGTGTTTCCTGAAACATCTAAGAAACAAAGCAACAGAGCCTAGGGCACTTCCACTTATGGTCCTATAGCTTAGGGAAATTAAAATCAAAAAGACACAGCCACCCCAAAGTTTGGGACGGCTCTGTTTACAAGAACCTCGTTTACAGTACAAGTTCAATATCGCAGAAAGTGAAAACTGGATAAAGAAGTTGTGGTACTTACGTACAATGCAATATCACTCAGCAATGAAATCTATGTCATCAGGCCCGGAGCAGCATAATGAGTGGATTCAGGTATGATGATTCTAACTGAAATAAGTCACACAGAAAAAGAAACATCATAAGTTGTCACTAATACACGGAATGTAAACTTGGCTACACAGGAACTGAATTACAAAACAGAACAGGGTCTCAAATTAACAAAACCAACTTATGCTTGCTTAAGGGGAAAGGTGAGTTGGGGTGCTGCATAAAACCAGAGATTGAAATGAGCACAGATAAAGTTCCTTAAGCCAAATATGGAATAGACAAGAGCTACTCCTTGCTCAACGAAATGGACTCAACACCCCATATTAACCGCCTAAGAATGTACCTGACTAGTAAGTTTCTTAAAACCTATGGATTGCTATGTCTCCGAAAGAGAATCCAGCCTGTGTACAGGGGCATAAACGCAGCAGTGATAGGATTGGAGAGGTTCGGTGAGCAAATGAAGACCCTTTGAAGTTATATTGCATGGTACCCATTCCACGGGTCTCAACTCTCCAGGTTTAAGGGATTCTTCCTTCAGCTAAAACATGCATGTGGAACCCAGAGTATGATCAACCATGTGATCGGGAGATGTGTTCCAATGTGTCTCAAGTTTCGTCCCCTGGAACTCGGGTGCAACATTCCAGATGCTTTACTAACACTGTCCCGACTTGGAGAGTCAGTGCCTTTAACCTCCTGTTTGGCCCAGTTTGCAATTTCTGCGGAATATTTCCAGGGATAGGGAGAACCAATGAGAGACTAGCTGGAGGTGTCTGGACGGGCAAATTTAGCTCTCATTTCCCACCAGGAAGAGGAATTAACCAAAGGCTTAGCGTGCCGTGCCGGAACCAGATTAGGGCCTGAAGCAATCCTGCGGTGTTGCGGCCAGCTCACAAGAAAGCGAGTTGAAGAAAGGAGCTCAGGGGCACTGTAATTCACAAACCTGCAGAGTTATAAATGACAGCTATCGTCCAAACATATACTGAAGTAAGGCTGCCAAGAGGAATTGAAAGTGGGGCAGAATTTCAGGAAACCAATTTCAGGAGGTAGACTGGAATTGCATTTAAAGCATAGGAAAAGAGGCAGAACGTCGACAATGATGCACTTGGCCAAAAAGGGCGTATGCGTTTTTTCCTGAATATATTCAGGAAAAAAAGCATACGCCCTTTTTGGCCAACCAAGCAAGCTTGCAAAGGAAATCTGCACTACAATGAAGTCTCACTTCCCCCCGGTCAAAAGGGCCATCTGAAAAAAGTGTAAAATCCAGAAAGGCAGGACAGGCCATGGAGAACTGGGAGCCTTGTTATGCTGATGGGCGGGATGTAAATTGCCAACAGGCACTCGGGAGAAGTGTATGGTGTTTCCTGAAACATCTAAAAAACAAAGCAACAGAGCCTATGGCACTTCCACTTATGGTCCTATAGCTTAGGGAAATTAAAATCAAAAAGACACAGCCACCCCAAATTTTGGGACGGCTCTGTTTACAGGAACCTCGTTTACGGTACAAGTTCAATATCGCAGAAAACGAAAAATGGATAAAGAAGTTGTGGTACTTACGTACAATGCAATATCACTCAGCAATGAAGTCTATGTCATCAGGCCCGTAGCAGCATAATGAGTGGATTCAGGTATGATTATTCTAACTGAAATAAGTCACACAGAAAAAGAAACATCATAAGATATCACTAATATATGGAATGTAAACTTGGTTACACAGGAACTGAATTACAAAACAGAACAGTGTCTCAAATGTAGAAAACCAACTTATGCTTGCTTAAGGGGAAAGGTGAGTTGGGGTGCTGCATAAAACCAGAGATTGAAATGAGCACAGATAAAGTTCCTTAGGCCAAATATGGAATAGACAAGAGCTACTCCTTGCTCAACGAGATGGACTCAACACCCCATATTAAAGACCTAAGAATGTACCTGACTAGTAAGTATCTTAAAACCTATGGATTGCCATGTCTCCAAAAGAGAATCAAGCGTGTGTACAGGGGCATAAACGCAGCAGTGATAGGATTGGAGAAATTCGGTGAGGAAATGAAGACCCTTTGAAGTCATATTGCATGGTACCCATTCCACGGGTCTCAACTCTCCAGGTTTAAGGGATACTTCCTTCAGCTAAAACATGCATGTGGAACCCAGAGTATAATCAACCATATGATCGGGAGACGTGTTCCAATATGTCTCAGTTTTCGTTCCCTGGTACTCGGGTGCAATATTCCAGATGCTTTACTAACACTCTCCCGACTTGGAGAGTCAGTGCCTTTAACCTCCTGTTTGGCCCAGTTTGCAATTTTTGCGGAAGATGAACAGGAATAGGGAGAACCAATGAGAGACTAGCTGGAGGTGTCTGGACGGGCAAATTTAACTCTCATTTCCCACCAGGAAGAGGAATTAACCAAAGGCTCAGTGTGCCATGCCGGAACCAGATTAGGGCCTGAAGCAAACCTGCGGTGTTGCGGCCAGCTCACCAGAAAGCGAGTTGAAGAAAGGAGCTCAGGGGCACTGTAATTCACACACCTGCAGAGTGATAAATGACATCTATCGTCCAGATATATACTGAAGTAAGGCTGCCAAGAGGACTTGAAAGCGGGGCAGAATTGCAGGAAACCGATTTCAGGAGGTAGACTGGAATTGCATTTAAAGCATAGGAAAACAGGCAGAACGTCCACAATGATGCACTTGGCCAAAAAGGGCGTATGCGTTTTTTCCTGAATATATTCAGGAAAAAACGCATACGCCCTTTTTGGCCAACCAAGCAAGCTTGCAAAGGAAATCTGCACTACAATGAAGTCTCACTTCCCCCCAGTCAAATGGGCCATCTGAAAAATGTGTAAAATCCAGAAAGGCAGGACAGGCCATGGAGAACTGGGAGCCTTGTTATGCTGATGGGAGGGATGTAAATTGCCAACAGGCACTCGGGAAAATTGTATGGTGTTTCCTGAAACATCTAAGAAACAAAGCAACAGAGCCTAGGGCACTTCCACTTATGGTCCTATAGCTTAGGGAAATTAAAATCAAAAAGACACAGCCACCCCAAAGTTTGGGACAGCTCTGTTTACAAGAACCTCGTTTACAGTACAAGTTCAATATCGCAGAAAGTGAAAAATGGATAAAGAAGTTGTGGTACTTACGTACAATGCAATATCACTCAGCAATGAAATCTATGTCATCAGGCCCATAGCAGCATAATGAGTGGATTCAGGTATGATGATTCTAACTGAAATAAGTCACACAGAAAAAGAAACATCATAAGATATCACTAATACACGGAATGTAAACTTGGCTACACAGGAACTGGATTACAAAACAGAAAAGGGTCTCAAATTTAGAAAACCAACATGCTTGCTTAAGGGGAAAGGTGAGTTTGGGTGCTGCATAAAACCAGAGATTGAAATGAGCACAGATAAAGTTCCTTAGGCCAAATATGGAATAGACAAGAGCTACTCCTTGCTCAACGAGATGGACTCAACACCCCATATTAAAGACCTAAGAATGTACCTGACTAGTAAGTATCTAAAAACCTATGGATTGCCATGTCTCCGAAAGAGAATCAAGCGTGTGTACAGGGGCATAAACGCAGCAGTGATAGGATTGGAGAAATTCGGTGAGGAAATGAAGACCCTTTGAAGTCATATTGCATGGTACCCATTCCACGGGTCTCAACTCTCCAGGTTTAAGGGATACTTCCTTCAGCTAAAACATGCATGTGGAACCCAGAGTATAATCAACCATGTGATAAGGAGACGTGTTCCAATATGTCTCAGTTTTCGTTCCCTGGTACTCGGGTGCAATATTCCAGATGCTTTACTAACACTCTCCCGACTTGGAGAGTCAGTGCCTTTAACCTCCTGTTTGGCCCAGTTTGCAATTTTTGCGGAAGATGAACAGGAATAGGGAGAACCAATGAGAGACTAGCTGGAGGTGTCTGGACGGGCAAATTTAACTCTCATTTCCCACCAGGAAGAGGAATTAACCAAAGGCTCAGTGTGCCATGCCGGAACAAGATTAGGGCCTGAAGCAAACCTGCGGTGTTGCGGCCAGCTCACCAGAAAGCGAGTTGAAGAAAGGAGCTCAGGGGCACTGTAATTCACAAACCTGCAGAGTGATAAATGACATCTATCGTCCAGAAATATACTGAAGTAAGGCTGCCAAGAGGACTTGAAAGCGGGGCAGAATTGCAGGAAACCGATTTCAGGAGGTAGACTGGAATTGCATTGAAAGCATAGAAAAACAGGCAGAACGTCCACAATGATGCACTTGGCCAAAAAGGGCATATGCGTTTTTTCCTGAATATATTCAGGAAAAAACGCATACGCCCTTTTTGGCCAACCAAGCAAGCTTGCAAAGGAAATCTGCACTACAATGAAGTCTCACTTCCCCCCAGTCAAATGGGCCATCTGAAAAATGTGTAAAATCCAGAAAGGCAGGACAGGCCATGGAGAACTGGGAGCCTTGTTATGCTGATGGGAGGGATGTAAATTGCCAACAGCCACTCGGGAAAATTGTATGGTGTTTCCTGAAACATCTAAGAAACAAAGCAACAGAGCCTAGGGCACTTCCACTTATGGTCCTATAGCTTAGGGAAATTAAAATCAAAAAGACACAGCCACCCCAAAGTTTGGGACGGCTCTGTTTACAAGAACCTCGTTTACAGTACAAGTTCAATATCGCAGAAAGTGAAAACTGGATAAAGAAGTTGTGGTACTTACGTACAATGCAATATCACTCAGCAATGAAATCTATGTCATCAGGCCCGGAGCAGCATAATGAGTGGATTCAGGTATGATGATTCTAACTGAAATAAGTCACACAGAAAAAGAAACATCATAAGTTGTCACTAATACACGGAATGTAAACTTGGCTACACAGGAACTGAATTACAAAACAGAACAGGGTCTCAAATTAACAAAACCAACTTATGCTTGCTTAAGGGGAAAGGTGAGTTGGGGTGCTGCATAAAACCAGAGATTGAAATGAGCACAGATAAAGTTCCTTAAGCCAAATATGGAATAGACAAGAGCTACTCCTTGCTCAACGAAATGGACTCAACACCCCATATTAACCGCCTAAGAATGTACCTGACTAGTAAGTTTCTTAAAACCTATGGATTGCTATGTCTCCGAAAGAGAATCCAGCCTGTGTACAGGGGCATAAACGCAGCAGTGATAGGATTGGAGAGGTTCGGTGAGCAAATGAAGACCCTTTGAAGTTATATTGCATGGTACCCATTCCACGGGTCTCAACTCTCCAGGTTTAAGGGATTCTTCCTTCAGCTAAAACATGCATGTGGAACCCAGAGTATGATCAACCATGTGATCGGGAGATGTGTTCCAATGTGTCTCAAGTTTCGTCCCCTGGAACTCGGGTGCAACATTCCAGATGCTTTACTAACACTCTCCCGACTTGGAGAGTCAGTGCCTTTAACCTCCTGTTTGGCCCAGTTTGCAATTTCTGCGGAATATTTCCAGGGATAGGGAGAACCAATGAGAGACTAGCTGGAGGTGTCTGGACGGGCAAATTTAGCTCTCATTTCCCACCAGGAAGAGGAATTAACCAAAGGCTTAGCGTGCCGTGCCGGAACCAGATTAGGGCCTGAAGCAATCCTGCGGTGTTGCGGCCAGCTCACAAGAAAGCGAGTTGAAGAAAGGAGCTCAGGGGCACTGTAATTCACAAACCTGCAGAGTTATAAATGACAGCTATCGTCCAAACATATACTGAAGTAAGGCTGCCAAGAGGAATTGAAAGTGGGGCAGAATTTCAGGAAACCAATTTCAGGAGGTAGACTGGAATTGCATTTAAAGCATAGGAAAAGAGGCAGAACGTCGACAATGATGCACTTGGCCAAAAAGGGCGTATGCGTTTTTTCCTGAATATATTCAGGAAAAAAAGCATACGCCCTTTTTGGCCAACCAAGCAAGCTTGCAAAGGAAATCTGCACTACAATGAAGTCTCACTTCCCCCCGGTCAAAAGGGCCATCTGAAAAAAGTGTAAAATCCAGAAAGGCAGGACAGGCCATGGAGAACTGGGAGCCTTGTTATGCTGATGGGCGGGATGTAAATTGCCAACAGCCACTCGGGAGAAGTGTATGGTGTTTCCTGAAACATCTAAAAAACAAAGCAACAGAGCCTAGGGCACTTCCACTTATGGTCCTATAGCTTAGGGAAATTAAAAGCAAAAAGACACAGCCACCCCAAAGTTTGGGACGGCTCTGTGTACAAGAACCTTGTTAATGGTACAACTTCAATATCGCAGAAAGCAAAAAATGGATAAACAAGTTGTGGTACTTACGTACAATGCAATATCACTCAGCAATGAAATCTATGTCATCAGGCCTGTAGCAGCATAATGAGTGGATTCAGGTATGATGATTCTAACTGAAATAAGTCACACAGAAAAAGAAACATCATAAGATATCACTAATACACGGAATGTAAACTTGGCTACACAGGAACTGAATTACAAAACAGAACAGGCTCTCAAATTTAGAAAACCAGCTTATGCTTGCTTAATGGGAAAGATGAGATGGGGTGCTGCATAAAACCAGAGATTGAAATGAGCACAGATAAAGTTCCTTAAGCCAAATATGGAATAGACAAGAGCTACTCCTTGCTCAATGAAATGGACTCAACACCACATATTAAACGCCTAACAATATACCTGACTCGTAAGTATCTTAAAACCTAAGGATTACTATGTCTCCGAAAGAGAATCAAGCGTGTGTACAGGGGCATAAACGCAGCAGTGATAGGATTGGAAAGGTTCGGTGAGCCAACGAACACCCTTTGAAGTGATATTGCATGGTACCCATTCCACGGGTCTCAACTCTCCAGTTTTAACGGATTCTTCCTTCAGCTAAAACATGCATGTGGAACCCAGAGTATGATTAACCGTGTGATTGGGAGACGTGTTCAAATATGACTCAGTTCTCGTCCCCTGGTATTCGGGGGCAACATTCCAGAATCTTTAGGGAGAACCAATGAGAGACTAGCTGGAGGTATCAGGATGGGCAAATTTAACTCTCATTTCCCACCAGGAAGAGGAATTAACCAAAGGCTCAGTGTGCCGTGCCGGAACCAGATGAGGGCCTGAAGCAAACCTGCGGTGTTGCGGCCAGCTCACCAGAAAGCGAGTTGAAGCAAGGAGCTCAGGGGCACTGTAATTCACAAACCTGCAGAGTGATAAATGACATCTATCGTCCAGAAATATACTGAAGTAAGGCTGCCAAGAGGACTTGAAAGCGGGGCAGAATTGCAGGAAACCGATTTCAGGAGGTAGACTGGAATTGCATTTAAAGCATAGGAAAAGAGGCAGAACGTCCACAATGATGCACTTGGCCAAAAAGGGCATATGCGTTTTTTCCTGAATATATTCAGGAAAAAACACATACACCCTTTTTGGCCAACCAAGCAAGCTTGCAAAGGAAATCTGCACTACAATGAAGTCTCACTTCTCCCCGGTCAAAAGGGCCATGTGAATAAAGTGTAAAATCCAGAAAGGCAGGACAGGCCATGGAGAACTGGGAGCCTTGTTATGCTGATGGGAGGGATGTAAATTGCCAACAGCCACTCTGGAGAAATGTATGGTGTTTTCTGAAACATCTAAAAAACAAAGCAACAGAGCCTACGGCACTTCCACTTATGGTCCTATAGCTTAGGGACATTAAAATCAAAAAGACACAGCCACCCCAAAGTTTGGGACGGCTCTGTTTACAAGAACCTCGTTTATGGTACAAGTTCAATATCGCAGAAAGTGAAAAATGGATAAAGAAGTTGTGGTACTTACGTACAATGCAATATCACTCAACAATGAAATCTATGTCATCAGGCCCATAGCAGCATAATGAGTGTATTCAGGTATGATGATTCTAACTGAAATAAATCACACAGAAAAAGAAACATCATAAGATATCACTAATACACGGAATGTAAACTTGGCTACATAGGAAGTGGATTACAAAACAGAACAGGGTCTGTATTTAGAAAACCAACTTATGCTTGCTTAAGGGGAAAGGTGAGTTGGGGTGCTGCATAAAACCAGAGATTGAAATGAGCACAGATAAAGTTCCTTAAGCCAGATATGTAATAGACAAGAGCTACTCCTTGCTCAACGAAATGGACTGAACACCCCACATTAAACGCCTAAGAATGTACCTGACTAGTAAGTATCTTAAAACCTATGGATTGCTATGTCTCTGAAAGAGAATCAAGCGTGTGTACAGGGGCATAAAAGCAGCAGTGATAGGACTGGAGAGGTTCGGTGAGCAAATGAAGACCCTTTGAAGTCATATTGCATGGTACCCATTCCACGGGTCTCAACTCTCCAGGTTTAAGGGATTCTTCCTTCAGCTAAAACATGCATGTTGAACCCAGAGTATGATAAACCATGTGATCGGGAGACGTGTTCAAATATGTCTCAGTTCTCGTCCCCTGGTACTCGGGTGCAACATTCCAGATGCTATACTAACACTCTCCCGACTTGGAGAGTCAGTGCCTTTAACCTCCTGTTTGGCCCAGTTTGCAATTTCTGCGGGCGATGAACAGGAATAGGGAGAACCAATGAGAGACTAGCTGGAGGTGTCTGGACGGGAAAATTTAACTCTCTTTTCCCACCAGGAAGAGGAATTAACCAAAGGCTCAGCATGCCGTGCCAGAACCAGATTAGGGCCTGAAGCAATCCTGCGGTGTTGCGGCCAGCTCACAAGAAAGTGAGTTGAAGAAAGGAGCTCAGGGGCACTGTAATTCACAAACCTGCAGAGTGATAAATGACATCTATCGTCCAGAAATATACTGAAGTAAGGCTGCCAAGAGGACTTGAAAGCGGGGCAGAATTGCAGGAAACCGATTTCAGGAGGTAGACTGGAATTGCATTTAAAGCATAGGAAAAGAGGCAGAACGTCGACAATGATGCACTTGGCCAAAAAGGGCGTATGCGTTTTTTCCTGAATATATTCAGGAAAAAACGCATACGCCCTTTTTGGCCAACCAAGCAAGCTTGCAAAGGAAATCTACACTAAAATGAAGTCTCACTTCCCCCCAGTCAAAAGGGACATCTGAAAATAGTGTAAAATCCAGAAATGCAGGACAGGCCATGGAGAACTGGGAGCCTTGTTATGCTGATGGGCGGGATATAAATTGCCAACAGCCACTCGGGAGAAGTGTATGGTGTTTCCGGAAACATCTAAAAAACAAAGCAACAGAGCTTAGGGCACTTCCACTTATGGTCCTATAGCTTAGGGACATTAAAATCAAAAAGACACAGCCACCCCAAAGTTTGGGACGGCTCTGTTTACAAGAACCTCGTTTATGGTACAAGTTCAATATCGCAGAAAGTGAAAAATGGATAAAGAAGTTGTGGTACTTATGTACAATGCAATATCACTCAACAATGAAATCTATGTCATCAGGCCCATAGCAGCATAATGAGTGTACTCAGGTATGATGATTCTAACTAAAATAAGTCACACAGAAAAAGAAACATCATAAGATATCACTAATACACGGAATGTAAACTTGGCTACATAGGAACTGGATTACAAAACAGAACAGGGTCTGTATTTAGAAAACCAACTTATGCTTGCTTAAGGGGAAAGGTGAGTTGGGGTGCTGCATAAAACCAGAGATTGAAATGAGCACAGATAAAGTTCCTTAAGCCAAATATGTAATAGACAAGAGCTACTCCTTGCTCAACGAAATGGACTCAACACCCCATATCAAACGCCTAAGAATGTACCTGACTAGTAAGTATCTTAAAACCTACGGATTTCTATGTCTCTGAAAGAGAATCAAGCATGTGTACGGGGGCATAAAAGCAGCAGTGATAGGATTGGAGAGGTTCGGTGAGCAAATGAAGACCCTTTGAAGTCATATTGCATGGTACCCATTCCACGGGTCTCAACTCTCCAGGTTTAAGGGATTCTTCCTTCAGCTAAACATGCATGTGGAACCCAGAGTATGATCAACCGTGTGATTGGGAGACGTGTTCCAATATGTCTCAGTTCTCGTCCCCTGGTACTCGGGTGCAAAATTCCAGACGCTTTACTAACACTCTCCCGACTTGGAGAGTCAGTGCCTTTAACCTCCTGTTTGGCCCACTTTGCAATTTCTGCGGAAGATGAACAGGAATAGGGAGAACCAAAGAGAGACTAGCTGGAGGTGTCTGGACGGGAAAATTTAACTCTCTTTTCCCACCAGGAAGAGGAATTAACCAAAGGCTCAGCATGCCGTGCCAGAACCAGATTAGGGCCTGAAGCAATCCTGCGGTGTTGCAGCCAGCTCACAAGAAAGCGAGTTGAAGAAAGGAGCTCAGGGGCACAGTAATTCACAAACCTGCAGAGCGATAAATGACATCTATCGTCCAGAAATATACTGAAGTAAGGCTGCCAAGAGGACTTGAAAGCGGGGCAGAATTGCAGGAAACCGATTTCAGGAGGTAGACTGGAATTGCATTTAAAGCATAGGAAAAGAGGCAGAACGTCGACAATGATGCACTTGGCCAAAAAGGGCGTATGCGTTTTTTCCTGAATATATTCAGGAAAAAACACATACGCCCTTTTTGGCCAACCAAGCAAGCTTGCAAAGGAAATCTGCACTAAAATGAAGTCTCACTTCCCCCCCGGTCAAAAGGGCCATCTGAAAATAGTGTAAAATCCAGAAAGGCAGGACAGGCCATGGAGAACTGGGAGCCTTGTTATGCTGATGGGCAGGATGTATATTGCCAACAGCCACTCGGGAGAAGTGTATGGTGTTTCCGGAAACATCTAAAAAACAAAGCAACAGAGCTTAGGGCACTTCCACTTATGGTCCTATAGCTTAGGGACATTAAAATCAAAAAGACACAGCCACCCCAAAGTTTGGGACGGCTCTGTTTACAAGAACCTCGTTTATGGTACAAGTTCAATATCGCAGAAAGTGAAAAATGGATAAAGAAGTTGTGGTACTTACGTACAATGCAATATCACTCAACAATGAAATCTATGTCATCAGGCCCATAGCAGCATAATGAGTGTATTCAGGTATGATGATTCTAACTGAAATAAGTCACACAGAAAAAGAAACATCATAAGATATCACTAATACACGGAATGTAAACTTGGCGACATAGGAAGTGGATTACAAAACAGAACAGTGTCTCAATTTAGAAAACCAACTTATGCTTGCTTAAGGGGAAAGGTGAGTTGGGGTGCTGCATAAGACCAGAGACTGAAATGAGCACAGATAAAGTTCCTTAAGCCAGATATGTAATAGACAAGAGCTACTCCTTGCTCAACGAAATGGACTCAACACCCCACATTAAACGCCTAAGAATGTACCTGACTAGTAAGTATCTTAAAACCTATGGATTGCTATGTCTCTGAAAGAGAATCAAGCGTGTGTACAGGGGCATAAAAGCAGCAGTGATAGGACTGGAGAGGTTCGGTGAGCAAATGAAGACCCTTTGAAGTCATATTGCATGGTCCCCATTCCACGGCTCTCAACTCTCCAGGTTTAAGGGATTCTTCCTTCAGCTAAAACATGCATGTGGAACCCAGAGTATGATCAACCGTGTGATCGGGAGACGTGTTCCAATATGTCTCAGTTCTCGTCCCCTGGTACTCGGGTGCAACATTCCAGACGCTTTACTAACACTCTCCCGACTTGGAGAGTCAGTGCCTTTAACCTCCTGTTTGGCCCAGTTTGCAAATTCTGCGGAAGATGAACAGGAATAGGGAGAACCAATGAGAGACTAGCTGGAGGTGTCTTGACGGGCAAATTTAACTCTGATTTCCCACCAGGAAGAGGAGTTAACCAAAGGCTCAGCGTTCCGTGCCGGAACCAGATTAGGGCCTGAAGCAATCGTGCGGTGTTGCGGCCAGCTCACAAGAAAGCGAGTTGAAGAAAGAAGCTCAGGGGCACTGTAATTCACAAACCTGCAGAGTTATAAATGACAGCTATCGTCCAAAAATATACTGAAGTAAGGCTGCCAAGAGGACTTGAAAGCGGGGCAGAATTGCAGGAAACCGATTTCAGGAGGTAGATTGGAATTGCATTTAAAGCATAGGAAAAGAGGCAGAACGTCGACAATGATGCACTTGGCCAAAAAGGGCGTATGCGTTTTTTCCTGAATATATTCAGGAAAAAACGCATACGCTCTTTTTGGCCAACCAAGGAAGCTTGCAAAGGAAATCTGCTCTACTATGAAGTCTCACTTCCCCCGGTCAAAAGGGCCATCTGAAAAAAGTATAAAATCCAGAAAGGCAGGACAGCCCATGGAGAACTGGGACCCTTGTTATGCTGATGGGCGGGATGTAAATTGCCAACAGCCGCTCAAGAAAAGTGTATGGTGTTTCCTGAATCATCTAAAAAACAAAGCAACAGAGCCTAGGGCACTTCCACTTATAGTCCTATAAATTAGGGAAATTAAAATCAAAAAGACACAGCCACCCCAAAATTTGGGACGGCTCTGTTTACAAGAACGTCGTTTATGGTACAAGTTCAATATCGCAGAAAGTGAAAAATGGATAAAGAAGTTGTGGTACTTACGTAGAATGCAATATCACTCAGCAATGAAATGTATGTCATCAGGCCCGTAGCAGCATAATGAGTGGATTCAGGTATGATGATTCTAACTGAAATAAGTCACACAGAAAAAGAAATATCATAAGATATCACTAATACACGGAATGTAAACTTGGCTACACAGGAACTAAATCACAAGACAGAACAGGGTCTCAAATTTAGAAAACCAACTTATGCTTGCTTAAGGGGAAGGTGAGTTGGGGTGCTGCATAAAACCAGAGACTGAAATGAGCACAGATAAAGTTCCTTAAGCCAAATATGTAATAGACAAGACCTACTCCTTGCTCAGTGAAATGGACTCAACACCCCATATTAAACGCCTAAGAATGTACCTGACTAGTAAGTATCTTAAAACCTATGGATTGCTATGTCTCCAAAAGAGAATCAAGCATGTGTACAGGGGCATAAACGCAGCAATGATAGGATTGGAGAGGTTCGGTGAGCAAATGAAGACCCTTTGAAGTCATATTGCATGGTACCCATTCCACGGGTCTCAACTCTCCAGGTTTAAGGGATTCTTCCTTCAGCTAAAACATGCATGTGGAACCCAGATTATGATCAACCATGTGATCGGGAGAAGTGTTCCAATATGTCTCTGTTTTCGTCCCCTGGTACTCGGGTGCAACATTCCAGACGCTTTACTAACACTCTCCCGACTTGGAGAGTCAGTGCCTTAACCTCCTGTTTGGCCCAGTTTGCAATTTCTGCGGAAGATGAACAGGAATAGGGAGAACCAATGAGAGCCTAGCTGGAGGTGTCTGGACGGGCAAATTTAACTCTCATTTCCCACCAGGAAGAGGAATTAACCAAAGGCTCAGCGTGCCGTCCCGGAACCAGATAAGGGCCTGAAGCAATTCTGCCGTGTTGCGGCCAGCTCACAAGAAAGCGAGTTGAAGAAAGGAGCTCAGGGCCACTGTAATTCACAAACCTGCAGAGTTATAAAAGACAGCTATCGTCCAAAAATATACTGAAGTAAGGCTGCCAAGAGGACTTGAAAACGGGGCAGAATTGCAGGCAACCGATTTCAGGAGGTACACTGGAATTGCATTTAAAGCATAAGAAAAGAGGCAGAACGTCGACAATGATGCACTTGGTCAAAAAGGGCGTATGCGTTTTTTCCTGAATATATTCAGGAAAAAACGCGTACGCCCTTTTTGGACAACCAAGCAAGCTTGCAAAGGAAATCTGCACTACAATGAAGTCTCACTTGTCCCCGGTCAAAAGGGCCATCTGAAAAAAGTATAAAATCCAGAAAGGCAGGACAAGCCATGGAGAACTGGAAGCCTTGTTATGCTGATGGGCGGGATGTAAATTGCCAACAGCCACTCAGGAAAAGTGTATGGTGTTTCCTGAAACATCTAAAAAACAAAGCAACAGAGCCTAGGGCACTTCCACTTATGGTCCTATAGCTTAGGGAAATTAAAATCAAAAAGACACAGCCAGCCCAATGTTTTGGACGGCTCTGTTTACAAGAACCTCGTTTACGGTACAAGTTCAATATCGCAGAAAGCGAAAAATGGATAAAGAAGTTCTGGTACTTACGTACAATGCAATATCACTCAGCAATGAAATTTATGTCATCAGGCCCGTAGCAGCATAATGAGTGGATTCAGGTATGATGATTCTAACTGAAATAAGTCACACAGAAAAAGAAACATCATAAGATATCACTAATACATGGAATGTAAACTTGGCTACACAGGAAGTGGATTACAAAACAGAACAGGGTCTCTATTTAGAAAACCAACTTATGCTTGCTTAAGGGGAAAGGTGAGTTGGGGTGCTGCATAAAACCAGAGATTGAAATGAGCACAGATAAAGTTCCTTAAGCCAAATATGGAATAGAAAAGAGCTACTCCTTGCTCAACGAAATGGACTCAACACCCCATATTAAACGCCTAAGAATGTACCTGACTAGTAAGTATCTTAAAACCTATGGATCGCTATGTCTCCAAAAGAGAATCAAGCATGTGTACAGGGGCATAAACGCAGCAGTGATAGGATTGGAGAGGTTTGGTGAGCAAATGAAGACACTTTGAAGTCATATTGCATGGTACCCATTCCACGGGTCTCAACTCTCCAGTTTAAGGGATTCTTCCTTCAGCTAAAACATGCATGTGGAACCCAGAGTATGATCAACCGTGTGATCGGGATACGTGTTCCAATATGTCTCAGTTCTCGTCCCCTGGTACTCGGGTGCAACATTCCAGATGCTTTACTAACACTCTCCCGACTTGGAGAGTCAGTGCCTTTAACCTCCTGTTTGGCCCAGTTTGCAATTTCTGCGGAAGATGAACAGGAATAGGGAGAACCAATGAGAGACTAGCTGGAGGTGTCTGGACGGGCAAATTTAACTCTCATTTCCCACCAGGAAGAGGAATTAACCAAAGGCTCAGCGTGCCATGCCGGAACCAGATTAGGGCCTAAAGCAATCCTGCGGAGTTGCGGCCAGCTCACAAGACAGTGAGTTGAAGAAAGGAGCTCAGGGGCACTGTAATTCACAAAACTGCAGAGTTATAAATGACAGCTATCGTCCAAAAATATACTGAAGTAAGGTTGCCAAGAGGACTTGAAAGCGGGGCAGAATTGCAGGAAACCGATTTCAGGAGGTAGACTGGAATTGCATTTAAATCATAGGAAAAGAGGCAGAACGTCGACAGTGATGCACTTGGCCAAAAAGGGCGTATGCGTTTTTTCCTGAATATATTCAGGAAAAAATGCATACGCCCTTTTTGGCCAACCAAGCAAGCTTGCAAAGGAAATCTGCACTACAATGAAGTCTCACTTCCCCCGGTCAAAAGGGCCATCTGAAAAAAGTGTAAAATCCAGAAAGGCAGGACAGGCCATGGAGAACTGGGAGCCTTGTTATGCTGATGGGTGGGATGTAAATTGCCAAGAGCCACTGGGGAGAAGTGTATGGTGTTTCCTGAAACATCTAAAAAACAAAGCAACAGAGCCTAGGGCACTTCCACTTATGGTCCTATAGCTTAGGGAAATTAAAATCAAAAAGACACAGCCACCCCAAAGTTTGGGACAGCTCTGTTTACAAGAACCACCTTTACGGTACAAGTGCAATATCACAGAAAGCAAAAAATGGATAAAGAAGTTGTGGTACTTACGTACAATGCAATATCACTCAGCAATGAAATCTATGATATCAGGCCCATAGCAGCATAATGAGTGGATTCAGGTATGATGATTCTAACTGAAATAAGTCACACAGGAAAAGAAACATCATGAGATATCTCTAATACACGGAATGTAAACTTGCCTACACAGGAACTGGATTACAAAACAGAAGAGGGTCTCAAATTTAGAAAACCAACTTATGCTTGCTTAAGGGGAAAGGTGAGTTGGGGTGCTGCATAAAACCAGAGATTGTAATGAGCACAGATAAAGTTCCTTAAGCCAAATATGAAATAGACAAGACCTACTTCTTGCTCAACGAAATGGACTCAACACCCCATATTAAACGCCTAAGAATGTACCTGACTAGTAAGTGTCTTAAACCTATGGATTGCTATATCTCCAAAAGAGAATCAAGCGTGTGTTAGGGGCATGAACGCCGCAGTGATAGGATTGGAGAGGTTCGGTGAGCAAATGAAGACCCTTTGAAGTCATATTGCATGGTCCCCATTCCACGGGTCTCAACTCTCCAGGTTTAAGGGATTCTTCCTTCAGCTAAAACATGCATGTGGAACCCAGAGTATGATCAACCATGTGATCGGGAGACGTGTTCCAATATGTCTCAGTTCTCGTACCCTGGTACTCGGGTGCAACATTCCAGACGCTTTACTAACACTTTCCCGACTTGGAGAGTCAGTGCCTTTAACCTCCTGTTTGGCCCAGTTTGCAATTTCTGCGGAAGATGAACAGGAATAGGGAGAACCAATGAGAGACTAGCTGGAGGTGTCTGGACGGGCAAATTTAACTCTCATTTCCCACCAGGAAGAGGAATTAACCAAAGGCTCAGCGTGCCGTGCCAGAACCAGATTAGGGCCTGAAGCAATTCTGCGGTGTTGCGGCCAGCTCACAAGAAAGCGAGTTGAAGAAAGGAGCTCAGGGGCACTGTAATTCACAATCCTGCAGAGTTATAAATGACAGCTATCGTCTAAAATTATACTGAAGTAAGTCTGCCAAGAGGACTTGAAAGCGGGGCAGAATTGCAGGAAACCGATTTCAGGAGGTAGACTGGAATTGCATTGAAAGCATAGGAAAAGAGGCAGAACGTCGACAATGATGCACTTGGCCAAAAAGGGCGTATGCGTTTTTTCCTGAATATATTCAGGAAAAAACGCATACGCCCTTTTTGGCCAACCAAGCAAGCTTGCAAAGGAAATCTGCACTACAATGAAGTCTCACGTCCCGCTGGTCAAAAGGGCCATCTGAAAAAAGTGTAAAATCCAGCAAGGCAGGACAGGCCATGGAGAACTGGGAGCCTTGTTATGCTGATGGGCGGGATGTAAACTGCCAACAGCCACTTGGGAGAAGTGTATTGTGTTTCCTGAAACATCTAAAAAAAAAAGCAACAGAGCCTAGGGCACTTCCACTTATGGTCCTATAGCTTAGGGAAATTAAAATCAAAAAGACACAGCCACCCCAAAATTTGGGACGGCTCTGTTTACAGGAACCTCTTCTGTAGCACAAGTTAAATATGCCAGAGAGCAAATAATGGATAAAGAAGTTGCGGTACTTACGTACAACAGAATACCTCTCAGCAATGAAAACTATGTCACCAGGCCCGTACCAGCATAATGAGTGGATTCAGGCACGGTGATTCTAAGTGAAAAAAGTCACACAGAAAAAGAAACATCATAAGGTATCACTAATACATGGAATGTGAACTTGGCTACACATGAACTGAATTACAAAACAGAACAGGGTCTCATGTTTAGAAAACCAACTTATGCTTGCTTAAGGGGGAAGGTGAGTTGGGGTGCTGCATAAAACCAGAGTTTGAATTTAGCACAGATACCGTTCCATAAGCTAAATATGTAATAGACAAGACCTACCCCTTGCTCAAGGAAATGGACTCAACAATGAGGTATCACCTCACACCTGGTAGAATGGGCATCATCAGAAAATCTACAAACAAAAAATGCTGGAAAGGGTGTGGAGAAAAGGAACCCTCTTCCACTATTGTTGGGAATATAAATTGATACAGTCACTATGGAGAACAATATGGAGTTTCTTAAGAAACTAACAATAGAATTACCATAGGATACAGCAATCCCAGTTCTGGACATATACCCAGACAAAACCATAAATCAAAAAGAGACATTCACCGCAATGTTCATTGCCTCACTCTTTACAATATCGAGGTAATGGAAGCAACCTAAATGCCCACAGACAGACGAATGCATAAAGCTGTGGTACATATATAAAATGGAATATTACTAAGCCATGAAAAGGAATGAAATTGGGTCATTTGTAGAGACGTCGATGGATCTAGAGACTGTCATACAGAGTGAAGTAAGTCAGAAAGAGAAAAGCAAATCTTGTATATTCATGCATATATGTGGAACCTAGAAAAACTGTACAGATTAACCATTTTGCAAGGCATAAATAGAGCAACAGATGTAGACAACAAACGTATGGACAACACGGGGGGAAAGCTGTTGGGGGGGTGGTGGTGGGAGGAGTTGAGAGACTGGGATTGGCATGTATACATTTATATGTATAAAATAGATAACCAATAAGAACCTGCTGTATAAAAATATAAAATAAAATTCAAAATTAGAAAGAAATAAAATTTAAAAAATAAAACAGAAAAAACAATTATTCCCTTCACATACATGTATTTATATGAATAAATTATTTCCATGCTTATATCTGTAAATACAAAAAAGAGGAATAAAATCTACCTTGAACCAAAAACGAAAAAGAGACAAAAAACACAGAACCCACCAGTTACACAGAGGAAAACCGTATCAGGGCACTTGCTCCAGTTGTAAACAATTCTGAAGTTGGTCAGTGGTGGGGAATCGTCTCCCATTCAGCCAGCAGCCCCCACGCAACAAGCGTCCTCATTGCAAAGCTGGGGCACCGTGCCGAGGCATCTGTGAGTAAACGTGAGCTGAGCCCCAGGCCAGTTGCTGCTGAACTATTCCCACCCGTCCCAGGTAAAACACCTGAATATATACAAGGACTTGAAAGCCTAGAGGAAGGGCCATGGAGCCACACGAGTGACAGCATGCCAGCCGACTTGGTGCCTGCAGGCCAGCCAGGATGGTCCTGGCCCTGGGTGCTCTTCTGGAAGATTTCCATTTCCCTGCCTGAGATACCCGTCCTGTCCCTGCCCCCACTGCTTTTTTCCTTCCTCACCTCTGCCCAGGGAGAAATTCCAGCAGCAGGTATGGGTGACACATCCTCTTCTTTAGCAGGTGGCAGCCTGGCAACTGCTGCAGAAAGTCCAGCAGAGCCCCACTCACACTGGGCCACCCACAAAGCCGTGGCCTCTCACTCCCTCCCACCAGCCCAGCCCCGAGACTGCTGACAGGGCAGAGAAAATGGCGTCAGGCACGGCTGCAGGGGCTCTTGCTGCCTGGAGTGGTATTTATATTGATCTCAACCCAGGCACACCTGGGGAGGGCTGGCCGGCACGGTAAGGCTGCCCAGGTCAGCCAATCATCACCCCTCAGGGGCTCACAGTTGCAGAAAATGGAACTTGCTGAACCGGCCAGGTCCAAGGAACAGGTGTGGGCTCCTGAGAGTCAGGATAGACAAGGGGCTGCAGCTTTGGCTTGTTTTCTAATCATTTTATCTGGCCCATGAGTGGGAGACAACTTCAAGAAAACCCTCTCCTAATGAGAGGAACCCAGGAGTCAGGGAGAGGAGGGGTGGGTGGTGGTTGGAGACAGAGGCCTGGTGCCCCGGGTGCAGTGGAAGTCTCTGGAAGACCAGGTGGAGGGAGGCCGCACAGAGTGATGCCCAGGGTCACAGACCTGTCGCAGCTGCTGTTTGTTAGTTCAAGTCCTGCTCTGAGGTGCTCTGAGTCAGCTCTGAGCGACAGGTGAGCTGGGGGTGCTCTGCAATGAGGGCTATGTGCACAGTTCCTGTGTGCCCAGCCCTGCCACGGTACCTGCAAGGGTAGCTCTGTATCCTGGGAGGGGCCTGACCACAAGAGCCCCGTGGGCTGGGGTGGGGGTGGGGTACCTGCCCAGGTGAGCTCCATATTCTGGGATTGGTCTGACCACGAGAGCCCCATGGGCTGCTGGGGACCTGGTAAAGGATGTCAGGACAGTCAGTGAAGCCACCGAGGATATACCTCCAGCTGCTCCTAATTCCTACACCCTGCTGGTCATTCTACCAACCACCAGGACATGGTATTCTGTATTAGTCTTCAATGATGCCTTCTTTTGTATTCCATTAGTCCCAGAGTCACAAGAAATTTTGGCTTGTGAGTGGCAGGACTCAACGTACAACTAAAACAATACTTCCGGGCCGTCTTGCCCCAAGGGTGCAAAAATTCCCACACCATCTTTGGGGAAAGCTTAGCTAAAGACCTAAAAGTTCTACCTCTGGAAAAGGAAATCCTCCTTCAGTACGCAGACGACATTCTGATCGCCAGCCCTACTAAGGAGGCCTCTGAACTACCAAGCCAATAAAGGATAGAAGTTGTCCAAGAAAAAGCTCAAATATCACAGACTGCGGTGACCTGCCTGGGCTTCATTCTCACAGAAGGTCGGAGAAGCCCATCCCAGGAAAGGGAAGAAACCATTTTCAGCCTTACCCCTTTCTAAAACTAGAAGACAGCTTAGGGGTTCCTGGGGAGGCCAGGGTTTGCTGCTTCTGGATCCCTAACTACAGTCTACTAGCTGGGCCTCTATATGAAACACTGAAAGGAAAAGATGATGATCCTTTTGAATAGAATCCAGAAGTGGCCTTTCAAGAATGGAAAGAGCAGTCAATTCAGACCCTTGCCCTGGAACTCCCTAATTTAGCTAAACCCTTTGACCTTTACATTCCCGGTGAAAGGTGAATCGCCATTGGAGAATTAGTGCAAAAACTGGGACCACTTGAAATGGAAAAATGCAAGAATGCCATCCAGGTAGGATAAACTACGGTCACCAAGGGGTTTGGCCCACTGCCACATCTGGCCAAGATACTGGCAGTATCTAAAAACCTGGAAATCAGCAGCCCAAAAGGCCACCTCCCTCCTAAGGGAAAAGGACCCCACGTGGTGATCCTAACCACCAACCATGCCCTGAAGTTGCAGGGTTCGCTCCGTGGGCACACCAACCTCGAGTGAGGAGGCCCTCCAACTCCAACATCCAGAGAGATAACCGGGGGCAACAGGGCACCATGACGACTCGTGTGAACATCACTTGACCTGGAGTTTCTCTCATAAAACAACAAGGGTGTGTCCCAAAAGAGTAGACTACTGCTTGCAGGACTTACTGCACCCAGAGGGGAGCTAATAATATTGGCGGGGGAACCATATACCACACTGTCACCATAGAAAAGCCTACAGACACCGTGATGATGGTGGCCAATAAGACCGGCTGGACTCCTGTTTACTTCAAAAGGCTGTTGACTCAGTGGCCATCATGGTCCTTGATCACCACTGACCCTGGACTGTCTGGGAGTTGAGCGGGCAGGGCTCTGACACCTGGTGCTGTTTGTACGTTAATTCAGGGGCCTAATTGAAGAAAGCGCAGACTACTGGTCAGAGCATCTAGGCTGGCAGAAACGGTCAGCCTAAGGTGGCCGAACAAATGTGGGGCGGGGTGAAACCGGCCCCCACAGCGTCTCTGCACATCTCTTTCCTGGACCCTTAAAGGTCATTAGAATCTATAACACTTCCAATGCTGGTGCTCAGGTGGACGAGCAGGGAGGCAGGGGTCCTGGGGACAATCAACGTCACCTGGAGGCTGCTGGGGAGAAGCTCTGACCCTCGCCCCCGGGTAAGAGGGCTCCCAACTCAGCAATCAGCAGTTACAGAAGAAGGGTCTGCACCCTCAGCACTCCAAGAATGAGGAACGGGACAAAAGGCAGAGGAGGGGTTTGTCCCCAGCAAAGCCCATTAAAAATCCCTGGGAGATAAAAATAGAATCTGGGCAATAAAGTCAAGTCTAACCTTTTTTATCCTTTGTGCTTTGTCTAATTTCATGTGCTCCTAGGGTCCCGCATGCAGAGGTTCCACACCCGGCACTTCAGACCAGATTTCCTAGTGCAGAATGGCTGGGACGACACCTCAGCTCCTGGGGCCCAGTGCAGACTCCGCGATATAGAGCCTGAGCTGCAGCCAACCCGGCCCTCGAGAGCTCCGCCCCCTCCCTCCCACTGACTCTGACAGGATCTCTACACAGCAGCCCAGCCCACAGCCCACGGGGTAGTGCATGCTCTCACCTCTCCATTCTCTGATCAAAATATAAAGTTTCCTTTGCTTGTGAACCAAACTCAGTCTCGATCTGTTGGCCCCAATGACATTGGGCAGGGGGACACTTGTTGGGGTCCACTCTGGAGGATCAGTAACAGAAATTGAGACTATTGTAACCTCAATGAACAGATGTGTGAGCCAAACTGTAGTTAACATAGAACAGTGTATAAGGCTCGGGTAAAATAAGATGTTTCTAACACTTCCATTTGATATTTCCATCACTTTATTATAAGCAAGTTCAGTGAAAAGGTTTGTCTTATTTGTCAGGTCAATATTAGAGAAACGAAGTGATTTCTTTCCAAGGATGTACATCTAATAATCTTGGTTAAAGCTTCAATCTTGTTTTAAATGCTTTTCCATTGAAAATGATACCTCTCTTTCAGCTCCCCCATTTCTGAGAAGTATAAAATCTTATAATTTATTATTACCAAAGGGGAAAGGTGGGAGGAGGGATAAATTAACAGTTTGGGATTAACACATACACACTGCTATGTATAAAATAGATCATCAACAAGGAACTACTGTATAGCACAGGGAACTACACTCAACATTTTGCAATAACCTATAAGGGGAAATAATCTGAAAAAGAATAGATATTTTTATTGACATCATCTATCAATGACAGTTAAAGTGTAACCTAAGGGAAGCTGGTGGTGAGTGCTTCTGACCCTGAAGACTTCAATCATCTAAAGTTTGGACTCTGCCTACTTCCCAAGGCCCTTAATGAACATATGTGTAGCCGTAGCTTAAAAAATTCCCCAGTTTGGGTTTCGGGCAGACACTGATTTTGAAAAAGCCCTGGTGTTCTCCTTACATGAATGGGACTCTTCCTACTGCTAAAACATGTCTGTCACACCCAGAGGATGGTATACCGTCTGATCGGGAAGAGTTTGGAAAAGGCATCTCATCTCCTCATCTCCTGGTGCTCGGGTTCACCCCTCCAGCGTCTTTACTAACAGTCTCCCCACTTGAAGAGGTCAGCACTGTCAACATCCTGTTGCGTACAGTTTGGAATTTGTCCAGAGGATGAAGCGGAAGGATGAGGAACAATGAGAGACAAGTCCTAGGTGTTCAGACAGGCACATGTCACTCTAATTTCCAATCAGGAAGACGAATCAACCAAAGGCTAGGGTTGCCCATGGAAACAGTATAGGGCTTGAGGAAATCCCACTGCTTTGTGACCAGTTCCCATAAACACAAGTTGAACAATGGAACTCAGGGGCAGTAAAATTCACGAAACTGCAGAGTTGAAAATATCCATCACTGAAAAATGTCTTGAGGAAAGTCAGAGAAAAGGACTTGTAAGCAAGGGAGAATGGCAGGAAAGGGATTTGAGGAGGTAGAAAGGACTCGCCATTAAGCACAAGAAAAGGAGCTGAACATTGCCAACATTGCAGTTGGCCAAAAAGGGTGTATGCGTTTTTTTCTGTATATATTCAAGAAAAGGGCATACACTTTTTTAGCCAACCAAACAGGTGGGCACTGGAAGTCAATACTACAAAAGATATCACTTCGCATCAGTCAGAAGAGCCATCCTCATAAAGCATAAACAACAGAAATGCAGGACAGGGCAAGGAGAAGAGGGAGCCCTGTGAGACTTATAGTGGAAATGTATATTGCCAACGGCCATTCTGGAGAAGTGTATTGTGTTTACTAAAGCATCTAAAACATGAGCTACAGAGCATAGGGCACTTGCACTCATGGGCGTATATCTTGGGAAAAACAAAAATCGAGAGGACACAGGCACCCCAATGTTTACCCCCTCTCTGTTTAAAAGATCCTCAACTAGGATATAACTTAAATGTCTCTGGAGAGAAAAAATTGATAGAGATGTGGTACTTAGGTAGAGTGGAATATTATTCAGCCTGGAAAACAATGAAATATGGCCAGTTGTAACAACTCCGGAGGAGTTACGTATGATCATTCTAAGTGACATAATTCAAAAAGAAAAAGACACATATCATAAGATATCACTTAAAGGTGGAATCCAAAATGGCTACACATGAAATAAATTACAAAACAAAAACATAGTCAAATATGTAGGAAACACGCATAAGGCTGCTAAACGGGAAAGGTGGGGAGGGGTGAGGCATCATCCAGGAGGTTGAAATTAGCAAAGATACCATTCCAAATACCAAACTGATAATCAACAAGACCTACACAGTAGCTGAAAGAACTGCACTCAGCACACTCAAGTCACCGGAAAAGAATATATACGACTGGTAAGAATCTGAAAAAGAATTTACTGATGTCTCTCTGTACGTGAATCAAGTGGATGTACAGCAGCAAGAAACAGAGCTTTGAAAATCAGCTGTAACCAATATAGTAATAAATTGAAAAAATAAACGACAGAGAGACAGAGAAAACCTCTTACAACTTTTCCTCAGGGACGGTGATGCAACATGGATTGAACACATCTAGACCCACAGCAGGATGAGACATAAGGCTGGAAACTGTTTGCACTAAGAGAAATGTGAGGTTGGGTGAGGAAATGCACACCCTTTAAAGTAATACTACCTGGTACCCATTCAATGGGTCCCAAATCTGCAGGTTCAAGGGATCTTCCTACAGCTAAAACATGCATGGAAAACCCAGAGGACTGTACACCATGTGATCGGGAGATGTGTCTAAAATGCAGCTCATTTATCCTCTCCTGGTGCTCCTGTTCACCATTCCAGCCACGTTACTTAGAATCTCCCCACTTGGAGAATCAGCACATTTCAACTTCTGTTTCACACATTTTGCAAATTGTGAGGAGGATGAATGGGAAGAGGGGGAACCAATGAGAGAATAGTTGTAGGGGTTTGGACGGGCACATATCAGTCTAATTTCCCATTAAGAATAAGAATTGAAAAAAGGCTCAGCCCGCCTCGCCGGAGCCAAAATAGGGCCTGAAGCAATCCTGCGGGTTTGAGGCCAGCTCACAAAAGAGCAACTTAAAAAATGGAGCTCAGGGTCACTGCAATTCACAAACCTGCAGAGTTATAAATGAAAACTAACGTCCAAAACTATGTTGAGGTAAGGCAAAGAAGAGGATCTGAATGCAAGACAGAATTGCAAGAAACAGATTTCAAGAGATAGATTGGACTCGTCTTTAAAGCACATGAAAAGCGGCAGAATTTCGACAATGATGCAGTTGGCCCAAAAGGGCGTATGCGTTTTTCCTGATTATATCCAGGAAAAAACGCATACGCACTTTATGGGCAAGGAAGCAAGCAAGCAATGCAAATGTGCACAACAAAGAAGTCTCATTTCCCACCGGTCAAAAGGGCCATCCTAAAAAAATTGTAAAAACCAGAAATGCAGGACAGGCCATGGAGAACAGGGAGCCTTTATACGCTGATGGGCAGTGTGTGAACTGCCGAGAGCCACTCTGGAGAAGTGTATGGTGGTTCCTAAATCATCTAAAAAACAGAGCTACAGAGCATAGGACACTTCCAATCATGGGAGTATATCTAGGGAAGTCTAAAAATCAACAAGACACAAGCACACCACAGTTTAGGGCTACTCTGTTTACAAGAACCTCAACTTCAGTACACCTTAAATATCCCAGGAAAGAGAACAATGGATAAAGAAGATGTGGTACTTATGTACAATGGAATATCTCTTCACCATGAAATCAATGTAGTAAGGTTAGTAGAAGGATAAAGAGTGGATTTAGGTCTGATAATACTACTTGAAATAAGTCAAACAGAAAAAGAAACATATCATAAGATATCACTTATAGAGGGAGGGTAAATATGGCTGCACAAGAAATGAATTACAGAACAGAACAGTGTCTCACATTTAGAAAACACACTTATGTCAGCTTAAGGGGAAAGGAGAGGTGGGGTGATGCATAAAACCAGAGTTTGAAATTAGCACAGATACCATTCAATAAACCAAATAGATATTAGACAAGATCTACACCTTGCTCAATGAACTGGCCTCAACACACCCTATACACCGCAGAGAAATATATCTGAGTAATAAGAATCTTAAAACCCATGTATTGATATATCTCCATAAGGGAATCAAATGTGTGCAGAGCGGCACAAACACAGCAGTGAAAATGAGCTAAACCCCATTATAGAAATAAATTTTAAAAACAAAACGCAGAAACAATGAAAGAGAGAAAAATTCTTACAAAATTCGCTCAGGGGCAGTGATGCAACCTGGATTGACCACATGTAAACCCACAGCTGGATAAGACATAAGGCTGGACACTTGGGGATGAGAGGATTGGTGAGCTTTGGTGAGCAACTGCCAAAAGTTTAATGCAATACTTCATGCTACTCATTCCAAGGGTCCCAACAATCCAGGTTGAAGGGAATCTTCCTACAGCTAAACCATGCTTGGGAAACCCAGCGACTGGTATACCATATGATCGGGAAAGGTTTCTAAAATGCACCTCATTTTTCCTCTCCTGGGACTCCGGATCGACATTCCAGCTGCTTTACTAAAAACATCCCCACATGGAGAGTCAATGCCTTTAAGTTCTGGTATCGCACAGTCTGCAGTTAGTGCGGAGGATGAATGGGAATAGGGGGAACCAGTGAGAAACTAGCTGTAGCGGTTTCAATGGGCACATGTCTCTCTAATTTCACATCAGTAAGAAGAATAAACCAAAGGCACAGCAAGGTGCCCCAAGAGAAAAATAGGGCCTGAAGGAATCCTGTGGTTATGAGGCAAGATCAAAAAAATAAGAGCTGAAAAATGGAGCTAAGGGCCACTGCAATTCAAAAACCTGCAAAGTTATAAAGGCCAACTATATTCCTGAATATATTCATAAAAAAACGCATATGCCCTTTTTGGCCAACCAAGCAAGCTTGCAAAGGAAATCTGCACTACAATGAAGTCTCACTTCCCCCCAGTCAAAAGGACCATCTGAAAAAAGTGTAAAATCCAGAAAGGCAGGACAGGCCATGGAGAACTGGGAGCCTTGTTATGCTGATGGGCAGGATGTAAATTGCCAACAGCCACTGGGGAGAAGTGTATGGTGTTTCCTGAAACATCTAAAAAACAAAGCAACAGAGCCTAGGGCACTTCCACTTATGGTCCTATAGCTTAGGGAAATTAAAATCAAAAAGACACAGCCACCCCAAAGTTTGGGACGGCTCTGTTGACAAGAACCTCGTTTACGGTACAAGTTCAATATCGCAGAAAGTGAAAAATGGATAAAGAAGTTTTGGTACTTACGTACAATGCAATATCACTCAGCAATGAAATCTATGTCATCAGGCCCATAGCAGCATAATGAGTGGATTCAGGTATGATGATTCTAACTGAAATAAGTCACACAGAAAAAGAAACATCATAAGATATCACTAATACACGGAATGTAAACTTGGCTACACAGGAACTGAATTACAAAACAGAACAGGGTCTCAAATTTAGAAAACCAACTTATGCTTGCTTAAGGGGAAAGGTGAGTTGGGGAGCTGCATAAAACCAGAGATTAAAATGAGCACAGATAAAGTTCCTTAAGCCAGATATGGAATAGACAAGAGCTACTCCTTGCTCAACGAAATGGACTCAACACCCCATATTAAACGCCTAAGAATGTACGTGATTAGTAAGTATCTTAAAACCTATGGATTGCTATGTCTCCGAAAGAGAATCAAGCATGTGTACAGGGGCATAAATGCAGCAGTGATAGGATTGGAGAGGTTTGGTGAGCAAATGAAGACACTTTGAAGTCATATTGCATGGTACCCATTCCACGGGTCTCAACTCTCCAGTTTAAGGGATTCTTCCTTCAGCTAAAACATGCATGTGGAACCCAGAGTATGATCAACCGTGTGATCGGGATACGTGTTCCAATATGTCTCAGTTCTCGTCCCCTGGTACTCGGGTGCAACATTCCAGATGCTTTACTAACACTCTCCCGACTTGGAGAGTCAGTGCCTTTAACCTCCTGTTTGGCCCAGTTTGCAATTTCTGCGGAAGATGAACAGGAATAGGGAGAACCAATGAGAGACTAGCTGGAGGTGTCTGGACGGGCAAATTTAACTCTCATTTCCCACCAGGAAGAGGAATTAACCAAAGGCTCAGCGTGCCATGCCGGAACCAGATTAGGGCCTGAAGCAATCCTGCGGTGTTGCGGCCAGCTCACAAGAAAGCGAGTTGAAGAAAGGAGCTCAGGGGCACTGTAATTCACAAAACTGCAGAGTTATAAATGACAGCTATCGTCCAAAAATATACTGAAGTAAGTCTGCCAAGAGGACTTGAAAGCAGGGCAGAATTGCAGGAAACCGATTTCAGGAGGTAGACTGGAATTGCATTTAAAGCATAGGAAAAGAGGCAGAACGTCCACAATGGTGCACTTGGCCAAAAAGGGCGTATGCGTTTTTTCCTGAATATATTCAGGAAAAAATGCATACGCCCTTTTTGGCCAACCAAGCAAGCTTGCAAAGGAAATCTGCACTACAATGAAGTCTCACTTCCCCCCGGTCAAAAGGGCCATCTGAAAAAAGTGTAAAATCCAGAAAGGCAGGACAGGCCATGGAGAACTGGGAGCCTTGTTATGCTGATGGGTGGGATGTAAATTGCCAAGAGCCACTGGGGAGAAGTGTATGGTGTTTCCTGAAACATCTAAAAAACAAAGCAACAGAGCCTAGGGCACTTCCACTTATGGTCCTATAGCTTAGGGAAATTAAAATCAAAAAGACACAGCCACCCCAAAATTTGGGACGGCTCTGTTTACAGGAACCTCTTCTGTAGCACAAGTTAAATATGCCAGAGAGCAAATAATGGATAAAGAAGTTGCGGTACTTACGTACCACAGAATACCTCTCAGCAATGAAAACTATGTCACCAGGCCCGTACCAGCATAATGAGTGGATTCAGGCACGGTGATTCTAAGTGAAAAAAGTCACACAGAAAAAGAAACATCATAAGGTATCACTAATACATGGAATGTGAACTTGGCTACACATGAACTGAATTACAAAACAGAACAGGGTCTCATGTTTAGAAAACCAACTTATGCTTGCTTAAGGGGGAAGGTGAGTTGGGGTGCTGCATAAAACCAGAGTTTGAATTTAGCACAGATACCGTTCCATAAGCTAAATATGTAATAGACAAGACCTACCCCTTGCTCAAGGAAATGGACTCAACAATGAGGTATCACCTCACACCTGGTAGAATGGGCATCATCAGAAAATCTACAAACAAAAAATGCTGGAAAGGGTGTGGAGAAAAGGAACCCTCTTCCACTATTGTTGGGAATATAAATTGATACAGTCACTATGGAGAACAATATGGAGTTTCTTAAGAAACTAACAGTAGAATTACCATAGGATACAGCAATCCCAGTTCTGGACATATACCCAGACAAAACCATAAATCAAAAAGAGACATTCACCGCAATGTTCATTGCCTCACTCTTTACAATATCGAGGTAATGGAAGCAACCTAAATGCCCACAGACAGACGAATGCATAAAGCTGTGGTACATATATAAAATGGAATATTACTAAGCCATGAAAAGGAATGAAATTGGGTCATTTGTAGAGACGTCGATGGATCTAGAGACTGTCATACAGAGTGAAGTAAGTCAGAAAGAGAAAAGCAAATCTTGTATATTCATGCATATATGTGGAACCTAGAAAAACTGTACAGATTAACCATTTTGCAAGGCATAAATAGAGCAACAGATGTAGACAACAAACGTATGGACAACACGGGGGGAAAGCTGTTGGGGGGGTGGTGGTGGGAGGAGTTGAGAGACTGGGATTGGCATGTATACATTTATATGTATAAAATAGATAACCAATAAGAACCTGCTGTATAAAAATATAAAATAAAATTCAAAATTAGAAAGAAATAAAATTTAAAAAATAAAACAGAAAAAACAATTATTCCCTTCACATACATGTATTTATATGAATAAATTATTTCCATGCTTATATCTGTAAATACAAAAAAGAGGAATAAAATCTACCTTGAACCAAAAACGAAAAAGAGACAAAAAACACAGAACCCACCAGTTACACAGAGGAAAACCGTATCAGGGCACTTGCTCCAGTTGTAAACAATTCTGAAGTTGGTCAGTGGTGGGGAATCGTCTCCCATTCAGCCAGCAGCCCCCACGCAACAAGCGTCCTCATTGCAAAGCTGGGGCACCGTGCCGAGGCATCTGTGAGTAAACGTGAGCTGAGCCCCAGGCCAGTTGCTGCTGAACTATTCCCACCCGTCCCAGGTAAAACACCTGAATATATACAAGGACTTGAAAGCCTAGAGGAAGGGCCATGGAGCCACACGAGTGACAGCATGCCAGCCGACTTGGTGCCTGCAGGCCAGCCAGGATGGTCCTGGCCCTGGGTGCTCTTCTGGAAGATTTCCATTTCCCTGCCTGAGATACCCGTCCTGTCCCTGCCCCCACTGCTTTTTTCCTTCCTCACCTCTGCCCAGGGAGAAATTCCAGCAGCAGGTATGGGTGACACATACTCTTCTTTAGCAGGTGGCAGCCTGGCAACTGCTGCAGAAAGTCCAGCAGAGCCCCACTCACACTGGGCCACCCACAAAGCCGTGGCCTCTCACTCCCTCCCACCAGCCCAGCCCCGAGACTGCTGACAGGGCAGAGAAAATGGCGTCAGGCACGGCTGCAGGGGCTCTTGCTGCCTGGAGTGGTATTTATATTGATCTCAACCCAGGCACACCTGGGGAGGGCTGGCCGGCACGGTAAGGCTGCCCAGGTCAGCCAATCATCACCCCTCAGGGGCTCACAGTTACAGAAAATGGAACTTGCTGAACCGGCCAGGTCCAAGGAACAGGTGTGGGCTCCTGAGAGTCAGGATAGACAAGGGGCTGCAGCTTTGGCTTGTTTTCTAATCATTTTATCTGGCCCATGAGTGGGAGACAACTTCAAGAAAACCCTCTCCTAATGAGAGGAACCCAGGAGTCAGGGAGAGGAGGGGTGGGTGGTGGTTGGAGACAGAGGCCTGGTGCCCCGGGTGCAGTGGAAGTCTCTGGAAGACCAGGTGGAGGGAGGCCGCACAGAGTGATGCCCAGGGTCACAGACCTGTTGCAGCTGCTGTTTGTTAGTTCAAGTCCTGCTCTGAGGTGCTCTGTGTCAGCTCTGAGCGACAGGTGAGCTGGGGGTGCTCTGCAATGAGGGCTATGTGCACAGTTCCTGTGTGCCCAGCCCTGCCACGGTACCTGCAAGGGTAGCTCTGTATCCTGGGAGGGGCCTGACCACAAGAGCCCCGTGGGCTGGGGTGGGGGTGGGGTACCTGCCCAGGTGAGCTCCATATTCTGGGATTGGTCTGACCACGAGAGCCCCATGGGCTGCTGGGGACCTGGTAAAGGATGTCAGGACAGTCAGTGAAGCCACCGAGGATATACCTCCAGCTGCTCCTAATTCCTACACCCTGCTGGTCATTCTACCAACCACCAGGACATGGTATTCTGTATCAGTCTTCAATGATGCCTTCTTTTGTATTCCATTAGTCCCAGAGTCACAAGAAATTTTGGCTTGTGAGTGGCAGGACTCAACGTACAACTAAAACAATACTTCCGGGCCGTCTTGCCCCAAGGGTGCAAAAATTCCCACACCATCTTTGGGGAAAGCTTAGCTAAAGACCTAAAAGTTCTACCTCTGGAAAAGGAAATCCTCCTTCAGTACACAGACGACATTCTGATCGCCAGCCCTACTAAGGAGGCCTCTGAACTACCAAGCCAATAAAGGATAGAAGTTGTCCAAGAAAAAGCTCAAATATCACAGACTGCGGTGACCTGCCTGGGCTTCATTCTCACAGAAGGTCGGAGAAGCCCATCCCAGGAAAGGGAAGAAACCATTTTCAGCCTTACCCCTTTCTAAAACTAGAAGACAGCTTAGGGGTTCCTGGGGAGGCCAGGGTTTGCTGCTTCTGGATCCCTAACTACAGTCTACTAGCTGGGCCTCTATATGAAACACTGAAAGGAAAAGATGATGATCCTTTTGAATAGAATCCAGAAGTGGCCTTTCAAGAATGGAAAGAGCAGTCAATTCAGACCCTTGCCCTGGAACTCCCTAATTTAGCTAAACCCTTTGACCTTTACATTCCCGGTGAAAGGTGAATCGCCATTGGAGAATTAGTGCAAAAACTGGGACCACTTGAAATGGAAAAATGCAAGAATGCCATCCAGGTAGGATAAACTACGGTCACCAAGGGGTTTGGCCCACTGCCACATCTGGCCAAGATACTGGCAGTATCTAAAAACCTGGAAATCAGCAGCCCAAAAGGCCACCTCCCTCCTAAGGGAAAAGGACCCCACGTGGTGATCCTAACCACCAACCATGCCCTGAAGTTGCAGGGTTCGCTCCGTGGGCACACCAACCTCGAGTGAGGAGGCCCTCCAACTCCAACATCCAGAGAGATAACCGGGGGCAACAGGGCACCATGACGACTCGTGTGAACATCACTTGACCTGGAGTTTCTCTCATAAAACAACAAGGGTGTGTCCCAAAAGAGTAGACTACTGCTTGCAGGACTTACTGCACCCAGAGGGGAGCTAATAATCTTGGCGGGGGAACCGTATACCACACTGTCACCATAGAAAAGCCTACAGACACCGTGATGATGGTGGCCAATAAGACCGGCTGGACTCCTGTTTACTTCAAAAGGCTGTTGACTCAGTGGCCATCATGGTCCTTGATCACCACTGACCCTGGACTGTCTGGGAGTTGAGCGGGCAGGGCTCTGACACCTGGTGCTGTTTGTACGTTAATTCAGGGGCCTAATTGAAGAAAGCGCAGACTACTGGTCAGAGCATCTAGGCTGGCAGAAACGGTCAGCCTAAGGTGGCCGAACAAATGTGGGGCGGGGTGAAACCGGCCCCCACAGCGTCTCTGCACATCTCTTTCCTGGACCCTTAAAGGTCATTAGAATCTATAACACTTCCAATGCTGGTGCTCAGGTGGACGAGCAGGGAGGCAGGGGTCCTGGGGACAATCAACGTCACCTGGAGGCTGCTGGGGAGAAGCTCTGACCCTCGCCCCCGGGTAAGAGGGCTCCCAACTCAGCAATCAGCAGTTACAGAAGAAGGGTCTGCACCCTCAGCACTCCAAGAATGAGGAACGGGACAAAAGGCAGAGGAGGGGTTTGTCCCCAGCAAAGCCCATTAAAAATCCCTGGGAGATAAAAATAGAATCTGGGCAATAAAGTCAAGTCTAACCTTTTTTATCCTTTGTGCTTTGTCTAATTTCATGTGCTCCTAGGGTCCCGCATGCAGAGGTTCCACACCCGGCACTTCAGACCAGATTTCCTAGTGCAGAATGGCTGGGACGACACCTCAGCTCCTGGGGCCCAGTGCAGACTCCGCGATATAGAGCCTGAGCTGCAGCCAACCCGGCCCTCGAGAGCTCCGCCCCCTCCCTCCCACTGACTCTGACAGGATCTCTACACAGCAGCCCAGCCCACAGCCCACGGGGTAGTGCATGCTCTCACCTCTCCATTCTCTGATCAAAATATAAAGTTTCCTTTGCTTGTGAACCAAACTCAGTCTCGATCTGTTGGCCCCAATGACATTGGGCAGGGGGACACTTGTTGGGGTCCACTCTGGAGGATCAGTAACAGAAATTGAGACTATTGTAACCTCAATGAACAGATGTGTGAGCCAAACTGTAGTTAACATAGAACAGTGTATAAGGCTCGGGTAAAATAAGATGTTTCTAACACTTCCATTTGATATTTCCATCACTTTATTATAAGCAAGTTCAGTGAAAAGGTTTGTCTTATTTGTCAGGTCAATATTAGAGAAACGAAGTGATTTCTTTCCAAGGATGTACATCTAATAATCTTGGTTAAAGCTTCAATCTTGTTTTAAATGCTTTTCCATTGAAAATGATACCTCTCTTTCAGCTCCCCCATTTCTGAGAAGTATAAAATCTTATAATTTATTATTACCAAAGGGGAAAGGTGGGAGGAGGGATAAATTAACAGTTTGGGATTAACACATACACACTGCTATGTATAAAATAGATCATCAACAAGGAACTACTGTATAGCACAGGGAACTACACTCAACATTTTGCAATAACCTATAAGGGGAAATAATCTGAAAAAGAATAGATATTTTTATTGACATCATCTATCAATGACAGTTAAAGTGTAACCTAAGGGAAGCTGGTGGTGAGTGCTTCTGACCCTGAAGACTTCAATCATCTAAAGTTTGGACTCTGCCTACTTCCCAAGGCCCTTAATGAACATATGTGTAGCCGTAGCTTAAAAAATTCCCCAGTTTGGGTTTCGGGGAGCCACTGATTTTGAAAAAGCCCTGGTGTTCTCCTTACATGAATGGGACTCTTCCTACTGCTAAAACATGTCTGTCACACCCAGAGGATGGTATACCGTCTGATCGGGAAGAGTTTGGAAAAGGCATCTCATCTCCTCATCTCCTGGTGCTCGGGTTCACCCCTCCAGCGTCTTTACTAACAGTCTCCCCACTTGAAGAGGTCAGCACTGTCAACATCCTGTTGCGTACAGTTTGGAATTTGTCCAGAGGATGAAGCGGAAGGATGAGGAACAATGAGAGACAAGTCCTAGGTGTTCAGACAGGCACATGTCACTCTAATTTCCAATCAGGAAGACGAATCAACCAAAGGCTAGGGTTGCCCATGGAAACAGTATAGGGCTTGAGGAAATCCCACTGCTTTGTGACCAGTTCCCATAAACACAAGTTGAACAATGGAACTCAGGGGCAGTAAAATTCACGAAACTGCAGAGTTGAAAATATCCATCACTGAAAAATGTCTTGAGGAAAGTCAGAGAAAAGGACTTGTAAGCAAGGGAGAATGGCAGGAAAGGGATTTGAGGAGGTAGAAAGGACTCGCCATTAAGCACAAGAAAAGGAGCTGAACATTGCCAACATTGCAGTTGGCCAAAAAGGGTGTATGCGTTTTTTTCTGTATATATTCAAGAAAAGGGCATACACTTTTTTAGCCAACCAAACAGGTGGGCACTGGAAGTCAATACTACAAAAGATATCACTTCGCATCAGTCAGAAGAGCCATCCTCATAAAGCATAAACAACAGAAATGCAGGACAGGGCAAGGAGAAGAGGGAGCCCTGTGAGACTTATAGTGGAAATGTATATTGCCAACGGCCATTCTGGAGAAGTGTATTGTGTTTACTAAAGCATCTAAAACATGAGCTACAGAGCATAGGGCACTTGCACTCATGGGCGTATATCTTGGGAAAAACAAAAATCGAGAGGACACAGGCACCCCAATGTTTACCCCCTCTCTGTTTAAAAGATCCTCAACTAGGATATAACTTAAATGTCTCTGGAGAGAAAAAATTGATAGAGATGTGGTACTTAGGTAGAGTGGAATATTATTCAGCCTGGAAAACAATGAAATATGGCCAGTTGTAACAACTCCGGAGGAGTTACGTATGATCATTCTAAGTGACATAATTCAAAAAGAAAAAGACACATATCATAAGATATCACTTAAAGGTGGAATCCAAAATGGCTACACATGAAATAAATTACAAAACAAAAACATAGTCAAATATGTAGGAAACACGCATAAGGCTGCTAAACGGGAAAGGTGGGGAGGGGTGAGGCATCATCCAGGAGGTTGAAATTAGCAAAGATACCATTCCAAATACCAAACTGATAATCAACAAGACCTACACAGTAGCTGAAAGAACTGCACTCAGCACACTCAAGTCACCGGAAAAGAATATATACGACTGGTAAGAATCTGAAAAAGAATTTACTGATGTCTCTCTGTACGTGAATCAAGTGGATGTACAGCAGCAAGAAACAGAGCTTTGAAAATCAGCTGTAACCAATATAGTAATAAATTGAAAAAATAAACGACAGAGAGACAGAGAAAACCTCTTACAACTTTTCCTCAGGGACGGTGATGCAACATGGATTGAACACATCTAGACCCACAGCAGGATGAGACATAAGGCTGGAAACTGTTTGCACTAAGAGAAATGTGAGGTTGGGTGAGGAAATGCACACCCTTTAAAGTAATACTACCTGGTACCCATTCAATGGGTCCCAAATCTGCAGGTTCAAGGGATCTTCCTACAGCTAAAACATGCATGGAAAACCCAGAGGACTGTACACCATGTGATCGGGAGATGTGTCTAAAATGCAGCTCATTTATCCTCTCCTGGTGCTCCTGTTCACCATTCCAGCCACGTTACTTAGAATCTCCCCACTTGGAGAATCAGCACATTTCAACTTCTGTTTCACACATTTTGCAAATTGTGAGGAGGATGAATGGGAAGAGGGGGAACCAATGAGAGAATAGTTGTAGGGGTTTGGACGGGCACATATCAGTCTAATTTCCCATTAAGAATAAGAATTGAAAAAAGGCTCAGCCCGCCTCGCCGGAGCCAAAATAGGGCCTGAAGCAATCCTGCGGGTTTGAGGCCAGCTCACAAAAGAGCAACTTAAAAAATGGAGCTCAGGGTCACTGCAATTCACAAACCTGCAGAGTTATAAATGAAAACTAACGTCCAAAACTATGTTGAGGTAAGGCAAAGAAGAGGATCTGAATGCAAGACAGAATTGCAAGAAACAGATTTCAAGAGATAGATTGGACTCGTCTTTAAAGCACATGAAAAGCGGCAGAATTTCGACAATGATGCAGTTGGCCCAAAAGGGCGTATGCGTTTTTCCTGATTATATCCAGGAAAAAACGCATACGCACTTTATGGGCAAGGAAGCAAGCAAGCAATGCAAATGTGCACAACAAAGAAGTCTCATTTCCCACCGGTCAAAAGGGCCATCCTAAAAAAATTGTAAAAACCAGAAATGCAGGACAGGCCATGGAGAACAGGGAGCCTTTATACGCTGATGGGCAGTGTGTGAACTGCCGAGAGCCACTCTGGAGAAGTGTATGGTGGTTCCTAAATCATCTAAAAAACAGAGCTACAGAGCATAGGACACTTCCAATCATGGGAGTATATCTAGGGAAGTCTAAAAATCAACAAGACACAAGCACACCACAGTTTAGGGCTACTCTGTTTACAAGAACCTCAACTTCAGTACACCTTAAATATCCCAGGAAAGAGAACAATGGATAAAGAAGATGTGGTACTTATGTACAATGGAATATCTCTTCACCATGAAATCAATGTAGTAAGGTTAGTAGAAGGATAAAGAGTGGATTTAGGTCTGATAATACTACTTGAAATAAGTCAAACAGAAAAAGAAACATATCATAAGATATCACTTATAGAGGGAGGGTAAATATGGCTGCACAAGAAATGAATTACAGAACAGAACAGTGTCTCACATTTAGAAAACACACTTATGTCAGCTTAAGGGGAAAGGAGAGGTGGGGTGATGCATAAAACCAGAGTTTGAAATTAGCACAGATACCATTCAATAAACCAAATAGATATTAGACAAGATCTACACCTTGCTCAATGAACTGGCCTCAACACACCCTATACACCGCAGAGAAATATATCTGAGTAATAAGAATCTTAAAACCCATGTATTGATATATCTCCATAAGGGAATCAAATGTGTGCAGAGCGGCACAAACACAGCAGTGAAAATGAGCTAAACCCCATTATAGAAATAAATTTTAAAAACAAAACGCAGAAACAATGAAAGAGAGAAAAATTCTTACAAAATTCGCTCAGGGGCAGTGATGCAACCTGGATTGACCACATGTAAACCCACAGCTGGATAAGACATAAGGCTGGACACTTGGGGATGAGAGGATTGGTGAGCTTTGGTGAGCAACTGCCAAAAGTTTAATGCAATACTTCATGCTACTCATTCCAAGGGTCCCAACACTCCAGGTTGAAGGGAATCTTCCTACAGCTAAACCATGCTTGGGAAACCCAGCGACTGGTATACCATATGATCGGGAAAGGTTTCTAAAATGCACCTCATTTTTCCTCTCCTGGGACTCCGGATCGACATTCCAGCTGCTTTACTAAAAACATCCCCACATGGAGAGTCAATGCCTTTAAGTTCTGGTATCGCACAGTCTGCAGTTAGTGCGGAGGATGAATGGGAATAGGGGGAACCAGTGAGAAACTAGCTGTAGCGGTTTCAATGGGCACATGTCTCTCTAATTTCACATCAGTAAGAAGAATAAACCAAAGGCACAGCAAGGTGCCCCAAGAGAAAAATAGGGCCTGAAGGAATCCTGTGGTTATGAGGCAAGATCAAAAAAATAAGAGCTGAAAAATGGAGCTAAGGGCCACTGCAATTCAAAAACCTGCAAAGTTATAAAGGCCAACTATATTCCTGAATATATTCATAAAAAAACGCATATGCCCTTTTTGGCCAACCAAGCAAGCTTGCAAAGGAAATCTGCACTACAATGAAGTCTCACTTCCCCCCGGTCAAAAGGACCATCTGAAAAAAGTGTAAAATCCAGAAAGGCAGGACAGGCCATGGAGAACTGGGAGCCTTGTTATGCTGATGGGCAGGATGTAAATTGCCAACAGCCACTGGGGAGAAGTGTATGGTGTTTCCTGAAACATCTAAAAAACAAAGCAACAGAGACTAGGGCACTTCCACTTATGGTCCTATAGCTTAGGGAAATTAAAATCAAAAAGACACAGCCACCCCAAAGTTTGGGACGGCTCTGTTGACAAGAACCTCGTTTACGGTACAAGTTCAATATCGCAGAAAGTGAAAAATGGATAAAGAAGTTTTGGTACTTACGTACAATGCAATATCACTCAGCAATGAAATCTATGTCATCAGGCCCATAGCAGCATAATGAGTGGATTCAGGTATGATGATTCTAACTGAAATAAGTCACACAGAAAAAGAAACATCATAAGATATCACTAATACACGGAATGTAAACTTGGCTACACAGGAACTGAATTACAAAACAGAACAGGGTCTCAAATTTAGAAAACCAACTTATGCTTGCTTAAGGGGAAAGGTGAGTTGGGGAGCTGCATAAAACCAGAGATTAAAATGAGCACAGATAAAGTTCCTTAAGCCAGATATGGAATAGACAAGAGCTACTCCTTGCTCAACGAAATGGACTCAACACCCCATATTAAACGCCTAAGAATGTACGTGATTAGTAAGTATCTTAAAACCTATGGATTGCTATGTCTCCGAAAGAGAATCAAGCATGTGTACAGGGGCATAAATGCAGCAGTGATAGGATTGGAGAGGTTTGGTGAGCAAATGAAGACACTTTGAAGTCATATTGCATGGTACCCATTCCACGGGTCTCAACTCTCCAGTTTAAGGGATTCTTCCTTCAGCTAAAACATGCATGTGGAACCCAGAGTATGATCAACCGTGTGATCGGGATACGTGTTCCAATATGTCTCAGTTCTCGTCCCCTGGTACTCGGGTGCAACATTCCAGATGCTTTACTAACACTCTCCCGACTTGGAGAGTCAGTGCCTTTAACCTCCTGTTTGGCCCAGTTTGCAATTTCTGCGGAAGATGAACAGGAATAGGGAGAACCAATGAGAGACTAGCTGGAGGTGTCTGGACGGGCAAATTTAACTCTCATTTCCCACCAGGAAGAGGAATTAACCAAAGGCTCAGCGTGCCATGCCGGAACCAGATTAGGGCCTGAAGCAATCCTGCGGTGTTGCGGCCAGCTCACAAGAAAGCGAGTTGAAGAAAGGAGCTCAGGGGCACTGTAATTCACAAAACTGCAGAGTTATAAATGACAGCTATCGTCCAAAAATATACTGAAGTAAGTCTGCCAAGAGGACTTGAAAGCAGGGCAGAATTGCAGGAAACCGATTTCAGGAGGTAGACTGGAATTGCATTTAAAGCATAGGAAAAGAGGCAGAACGTCCACAATGGTGCACTTGGCCAAAAAGGGCGTATGCGTTTTTTCCTGAATATATTCAGGAAAAAATGCATACGCCCTTTTTGGCCAACCAAGCAAGCTTGCAAAGGAAATCTGCACTACAATGAAGTCTCACTTCCCCCCGGTCAAAAGGGCCATCTGAAAAAAGTGTAAAATCCAGAAAGGCAGGACAGGCCATGGAGAACTGGGAGCCTTGTTATGCTGATGGGTGGGATGTAAATTGCCAAGAGCCACTGGGGAGAAGTGTATGGTGTTTCCTGAAACATCTAAAAAACAAAGCAACAGAGCCTAGGGCACTTCCACTTATGGTCCTATAGCTTAGGGAAATTAAAATCAAAAAGACACAGCCACCCCAAAGTTTGGGACAGCTCTGTTTACAAGAACCACCTTTACGGTACAAGTGCAATATCGCAGAAAGCAAAAAATGGATAAAGAAGTTGTGGTACTTACGTACAATGCAATATCACTCAGCAATGAAATCTATGATATCAGGCCCATAGCAGCATAATGAGTGGATTCAGGTATGATGATTCTAACTGAAATAAGTCACACAGGAAAAGAAACATCATGAGATATCTTTAATACACGGAATGTAAACTTGCCTACACAGGAACTGGATTACAAAACAGAAGAGGGTCTCAAATTTAGAAAACCAACTTATGCTTGCTTAAGGGGAAAGGTGAGTTGGGGTGCTGCATAAAACCAGAGATTGAAATGAGCACAGATAAAGTTCCTTAAGCCAAATATGAAATAGACAAGACCTACTTCTTGCTCAACGAAATGGACTCAACACCCCATATTAAACGCCTAAGAATGTACCTGACTAGTAAGTGTCTTAAACCTATGGATTGCTATATCTCCAAAAGAGAATCAAGCGTGTGTTAGGGGCATGAACGCCGCAGTGATAGGATTGGAGAGGTTCGGTGAGCAAATGAAGACCCTTTGAAGTCATATTGCATGGTCCCCATTCCACGGGTCTCAACTCTCCAGGTTTAAGGGATTCTTCCTTCAGCTAAAACATGCATGTGGAACCCAGAGTATGATCAACCATGTGATCGGGAGACGTGTTCCAATATGTCTCAGTTCTCGTACCCTGGTACTCGGGTGCAACATTCCAGACGCTTTACTAACACTTTCCCGACTTGGAGATTCAGTGCCTTTAACCTCCTGTTTGGCCCAGTTTGCAATTTCTGCGGAAGATGAACAGGAATAGGGAGAACCAATGAGAGACTAGCTGGAGGTGTCTGGACGGGCAAATTTAACTCTCATTTCCCACCAGGAAGAGGAATTAACCAAAGGCTCAGCGTGCCGTGCCAGAACCAGATTAGGGCCTGAAGCAATTCTGCGGTGTTGCGGCCAGCTCACAAGAAAGCGAGTTGAAGAAAGGAGCTCAGGGGCACTGTAATTCACAATCCTGCAGAGTTATAAATGACAGCTATCGTCTAAAATTATACTGAAGTAAGTCTGCCAAGAGGACTTGAAAGCGGGGCAGAATTGCAGGAAACCGATTTCAGGAGGTAGACTGGAATTGCATTGAAAGCATAGGAAAAGAGGCAGAACGTCGACAATGATGCACTTGGCCAAAAAGGGCGTATGCGTTTTTTCCTGAATATATTCAGGAAAAAACGCATACGCCCTTTTTGGCCAACCAAGCAAGCTTGCAAAGGAAATCTGCACTACAATGAAGTCTCACGTCCCGCTGGTCAAAAGGGCCATCTGAAAAAAGTGTAAAATCCAGAAAGGCAGGACAGGCCATGGAGAACTGGGAGCCTTGTTATGCTGATGGGCGGGATGTAAACTGCCAACAGCCACTTGGGAGAAGTGTATTGTGTTTCCTGAAACATCTAAAAAAAAAAGCAACAGAGCCTAGGGCACTTCCACTTATGGTCCTATAGCTTAGGGAAATTAAAATCAAAAAGACACAGCCACCCCAAAATTTGGGACGGCTCTGTTTACAGGAACCTCTTCTGTAGCACAAGTTAAATATGCCAGAGAGCAAATAATGGATAAAGAAGTTGCGGTACTTACGTACAACAGAATACCTCTCAGCAATGAAAACTATGTCACCAGGCCCGTACCAGCATAATGAGTGGATTCAGGCACGGTGATTCTAAGTGAAAAAAGTCACACAGAAAAAGAAACATCATAAGGTATCACTAATACATGGAATGTGAACTTGGCTACACATGAACTGAATTACAAAACAGAACAGGGTCTCATGTTTAGAAAACCAACTTATGCTTGCTTAAGGGGGAAGGTGAGTTGGGGTGCTGCATAAAACCAGAGTTTGAATTTAGCACAGATACCGTTCCATAAGCTAAATATGTAATAGACAAGACCTACCCCTTGCTCAAGGAAATGGACTCAACAATGAGGTATCACCTCACACCTGGTAGAATGGGCATCATCAGAAAATCTACAAACAAAAAATGCTGGAAAGGGTGTGGAGAAAAGGAACCCTCTTCCACTATTGTTGGGAATATAAATTGATACAGTCACTATGGAGAACAATATGGAGTTTCTTAAGAAACTAACAGTAGAATTACCATAGGATACAGCAATCCCAGTTCTGGACATATACCCAGACAAAACCATAAATCAAAAAGAGACATTCACCGCAATGTTCATTGCCTCACTCTTTACAATATCGAGGTAATGGAAGCAACCTAAATGCCCACAGACAGACGAATGCATAAAGCTGTGGTACATATATAAAATGGAATATTACTAAGCCATGAAAAGGAATGAAATTGGGTCATTTGTAGAGACGTCGATGGATCTAGAGACTGTCATACAGAGTGAAGTAAGTCAGAAAGAGAAAAGCAAATCTTGTATATTCATGCATATATGTGGAACCTAGAAAAACTGTACAGATTAACCATTTTGCAAGGCATAAATAGAGCAACAGATGTAGACAACAAACGTATGGACAACACGGGGGGAAAGCTGTTGGGGGGGTGGTGGTGGGAGGAGTTGAGAGACTGGGATTGGCATGTATACATTTATATGTATAAAATAGATAACCAATAAGAACCTGCTGTATAAAAATATAAAATAAAATTCAAAATTAGAAAGAAATAAAATTTAAAAAATAAAACAGAAAAAACAATTATTCCCTTCACATACATGTATTTATATGAATAAATTATTTCCATGCTTATATCTGTAAATACAAAAAAGAGGAATAAAATCTACCTTGAACCAAAAACGAAAAAGAGACAAAAAACACAGAACCCACCAGTTACACAGAGGAAAACCGTATCAGGGCACTTGCTCCAGTTGTAAACAATTCTGAAGTTGGTCAGTGGTGGGGAATCGTCTCCCATTCAGCCAGCAGCCCCCACGCAACAAGCGTCCTCATTGCAAAGCTGGGGCACCGTGCCGAGGCATCTGTGAGTAAACGTGAGCTGAGCCCCAGGCCAGTTGCTGCTGAACTATTCCCACCCGTCCCAGGTAAAACACCTGAATATATACAAGGACTTGAAAGCCTAGAGGAAGGGCCATGGAGCCACACGAGTGACAGCATGCCAGCCGACTTGGTGCCTGCAGGCCAGCCAGGATGGTCCTGGCCCTGGGTGCTCTTCTGGAAGATTTCCATTTCCCTGCCTGAGATACCCGTCCTGTCCCTGCCCCCACTGCTTTTTTCCTTCCTCACCTCTGCCCAGGGAGAAATTCCAGCAGCAGGTATGGGTGACACATCCTCTTCTTTAGCAGGTGGCAGCCTGGCAACTGCTGCAGAAAGTCCAGCAGAGCCCCACTCACACTGGGCCACCCACAAAGCCGTGGCCTCTCACTCCCTCCCACCAGCCCAGCCCCGAGACTGCTGACAGGGCAGAGAAAATGGCGTCAGGCACGGCTGCAGGGGCTCTTGCTGCCTGGAGTGGTATTTATATTGATCTCAACCCAGGCACACCTGGGGAGGGCTGGCCGGCACGGTAAGGCTGCCCAGGTCAGCCAATCATCACCCCTCAGGGGCTCACAGTTGCAGAAAATGGAACTTGCTGAACCGGCCAGGTCCAAGGAACAGGTGTGGGCTCCTGAGAGTCAGGATAGACAAGGGGCTGCAGCTTTGGCTTGTTTTCTAATCATTTTATCTGGCCCATGAGTGGGAGACAACTTCAAGAAAACCCTCTCCTAATGAGAGGAACCCAGGAGTCAGGGAGAGGAGGGGTGGGTGGTGGTTGGAGACAGAGGCCTGGTGCCCCGGGTGCAGTGGAAGTCTCTGGAAGACCAGGTGGAGGGAGGCCGCACAGAGTGATGCCCAGGGTCACAGACCTGTTGCAGCTGCTGTTTGTTAGTTCAAGTCCTGCTCTGAGGTGCTCTGTGTCAGCTCTGAGCGACAGGTGAGCTGGGGGTGCTCTGCAATGAGGGCTATGTGCACAGTTCCTGTGTGCCCAGCCCTGCCACGGTACCTGCAAGGGTAGCTCTGTATCCTGGGAGGGGCCTGACCACAAGAGCCCCGTGGGCTGGGGTGGGGGTGGGGTACCTGCCCAGGTGAGCTCCATATTCTGGGATTGGTCTGACCACGAGAGCCCCATGGGCTGCTGGGGACCTGGTAAAGGATGTCAGGACAGTCAGTGAAGCCACCGAGGATATACCTCCAGCTGCTCCTAATTCCTACACCCTGCTGGTCATTCTACCAACCACCAGGACATGGTATTCTGTATCAGTCTTCAATGATGCCTTCTTTTGTATTCCATTAGTCCCAGAGTCACAAGAAATTTTGGCTTGTGAGTGGCAGGACTCAACGTACAACTAAAACAATACTTCCGGGCCGTCTTGCCCCAAGGGTGCAAAAATTCCCACACCATCTTTGGGGAAAGCTTAGCTAAAGACCTAAAAGTTCTACCTCTGGAAAAGGAAATCCTCCTTCAGTACGCAGACGACATTCTGATCGCCAGCCCTACTAAGGAGGCCTCTGAACTACCAAGCCAATAAAGGATAGAAGTTGTCCAAGAAAAAGCTCAAATATCACAGACTGCGGTGACCTGCCTGGGCTTCATTCTCACAGAAGGTCGGAGAAGCCCATCCCAGGAAAGGGAAGAAACCATTTTCAGCCTTACCCCTTTCTAAAACTAGAAGACAGCTTAGGGGTTCCTGGGGAGGCCAGGGTTTGCTGCTTCTGGATCCCTAACTACAGTCTACTAGCTGGGCCTCTATATGAAACACTGAAAGGAAAAGATGATGATCCTTTTGAATAGAATCCAGAAGTGGCCTTTCAAGAATGGAAAGAGCAGTCAATTCAGACCCTTGCCCTGGAACTCCCTAATTTAGCTAAACCCTTTGACCTTTACATTCCCGGTGAAAGGTGAATCGCCATTGGAGAATTAGTGCAAAAACTGGGACCACTTGAAATGGAAAAATGCAAGAATGCCATCCAGGTAGGATAAACTACGGTCACCAAGGGGTTTGGCCCACTGCCACATCTGGCCAAGATACTGGCAGTATCTAAAAACCTGGAAATCAGCAGCCCAAAAGGCCACCTCCCTCCTAAGGGAAAAGGACCCCACGTGGTGATCCTAACCACCAACCATGCCCTGAAGTTGCAGGGTTCGCTCCGTGGGCACACCAACCTCGAGTGAGGAGGCCCTCCAACTCCAACATCCAGAGAGATAACCGGGGGCAACAGGGCACCATGACGACTCGTGTGAACATCACTTGACCTGGAGTTTCTCTCATAAAACAACAAGGGTGTGTCCCAAAAGAGTAGACTACTGCTTGCAGGACTTACTGCACCCAGAGGGGAGCTAATAATCTTGGCGGGGGAACCGTATACCACACTGTCACCATAGAAAAGCCTACAGACACCGTGATGATGGTGGCCAATAAGACCGGCTGGACTCCTGTTTACTTCAAAAGGCTGTTGACTCAGTGGCCATCATGGTCCTTGATCACCACTGACCCTGGACTGTCTGGGAGTTGAGCGGGCAGGGCTCTGACACCTGGTGCTGTTTGTACGTTAATTCAGGGGCCTAATTGAAGAAAGCGCAGACTACTGGTCAGAGCATCTAGGCTGGCAGAAACGGTCAGCCTAAGGTGGCCGAACAAATGTGGGGCGGGGTGAAACCGGCCCCCACAGCGTCTCTGCACATCTCTTTCCTGGACCCTTAAAGGTCATTAGAATCTATAACACTTCCAATGCTGGTGCTCAGGTGGACGAGCAGGGAGGCAGGGGTCCTGGGGACAATCAACGTCACCTGGAGGCTGCTGGGGAGAAGCTCTGACCCTCGCCCCCGGGTAAGAGGGCTCCCAACTCAGCAATCAGCAGTTACAGAAGAAGGGTCTGCACCCTCAGCACTCCAAGAATGAGGAACGGGACAAAAGGCAGAGGAGGGGTTTGTCCCCAGCAAAGCCCATTAAAAATCCCTGGGAGATAAAAATAGAATCTGGGCAATAAAGTCAAGTCTAACCTTTTTTATCCTTTGTGCTTTGTCTAATTTCATGTGCTCCTAGGGTCCCGCATGCAGAGGTTCCACACCCGGCACTTCAGACCAGATTTCCTAGTGCAGAATGGCTGGGACGACACCTCAGCTCCTGGGGCCCAGTGCAGACTCCGCGATATAGAGCCTGAGCTGCAGCCAACCCGGCCCTCGAGAGCTCCGCCCCCTCCCTCCCACTGACTCTGACAGGATCTCTACACAGCAGCCCAGCCCACAGCCCACGGGGTAGTGCATGCTCTCACCTCTCCATTCTCTGATCAAAATATAAAGTTTCCTTTGCTTGTGAACCAAACTCAGTCTCGATCTGTTGGCCCCAATGACATTGGGCAGGGGGACACTTGTTGGGGTCCACTCTGGAGGATCAGTAACAGAAATTGAGACTATTGTAACCTCAATGAACAGATGTGTGAGCCAAACTGTAGTTAACATAGAACAGTGTATAAGGCTCGGGTAAAATAAGATGTTTCTAACACTTCCATTTGATATTTCCATCACTTTATTATAAGCAAGTTCAGTGAAAAGGTTTGTCTTATTTGTCAGGTCAATATTAGAGAAACGAAGTGATTTCTTTCCAAGGATGTACATCTAATAATCTTGGTTAAAGCTTCAATCTTGTTTTAAATGCTTTTCCATTGAAAATGATACCTCTCTTTCAGCTCCCCCATTTCTGAGAAGTATAAAATCTTATAATTTATTATTACCAAAGGGGAAAGGTGGGAGGAGGGATAAATTAACAGTTTGGGATTAACACATACACACTGCTATGTATAAAATAGATCATCAACAAGGAACTACTGTATAGCACAGGGAACTACACTCAACATTTTGCAATAACCTATAAGGGGAAATAATCTGAAAAAGAATAGATATTTTTATTGACATCATCTATCAATGACAGTTAAAGTGTAACCTAAGGGAAGCTGGTGGTGAGTGCTTCTGACCCTGAAGACTTCAATCATCTAAAGTTTGGACTCTGCCTACTTCCCAAGGCCCTTAATGAACATATGTGTAGCCGTAGCTTAAAAAATTCCCCAGTTTGGGTTTCGGGGAGCCACTGATTTTGAAAAAGCCCTGGTGTTCTCCTTACATGAATGGGACTCTTCCTACTGCTAAAACATGTCTGTCACACCCAGAGGATGGTATACCGTCTGATCGGGAAGAGTTTGGAAAAGGCATCTCATCTCCTCATCTCCTGGTGCTCGGGTTCACCCCTCCAGCGTCTTTACTAACAGTCTCCCCACTTGAAGAGGTCAGCACTGTCAACATCCTGTTGCGTACAGTTTGGAATTTGTCCAGAGGATGAAGCGGAAGGATGAGGAACAATGAGAGACAAGTCCTAGGTGTTCAGACAGGCACATGTCACTCTAATTTCCAATCAGGAAGACGAATCGACCAAAGGCTAGGGTTGCCCATGGAAACAGTATAGGGCTTGAGGAAATCCCACTGCTTTGTGACCAGTTCCCATAAACACAAGTTGAACAATGGAACTCAGGGGCAGTAAAATTCACGAAACTGCAGAGTTGAAAATATCCATCACTGAAAAATGTCTTGAGGAAAGTCAGAGAAAAGGACTTGTAAGCAAGGGAGAATGGCAGGAAAGGGATTTGAGGAGGTAGAAAGGACTCGCCATTAAGCACAAGAAAAGGAGCTGAACATTGCCAACATTGCAGTTGGCCAAAAAGGGTGTATGCGTTTTTTTCTGTATATATTCAAGAAAAGGGCATACACTTTTTTAGCCAACCAAACAGGTGGGCACTGGAAGTCAATACTACAAAAGATATCACTTCGCATCAGTCAGAAGAGCCATCCTCATAAAGCATAAACAACAGAAATGCAGGACAGGGCAAGGAGAAGAGGGAGCCCTGTGAGACTTATAGTGGAAATGTATATTGCCAACGGCCATTCTGGAGAAGTGTATTGTGTTTACTAAAGCATCTAAAACATGAGCTACAGAGCATAGGGCACTTGCACTCATGGGCGTATATCTTGGGAAAAACAAAAATCGAGAGGACACAGGCACCCCAATGTTTACCCCCTCTCTGTTTAAAAGATCCTCAACTAGGATATAACTTAAATGTCTCTGGAGAGAAAAAATTGATAGAGATGTGGTACTTAGGTAGAGTGGAATATTATTCAGCCTGGAAAACAATGAAATATGGCCAGTTGTAACAACTCCGGAGGAGTTACGTATGATCATTCTAAGTGACATAATTCAAAAAGAAAAAGACACATATCATAAGATATCACTTAAAGATGGAATCCAAAATGGCTACACATGAAATAAATTACAAAACAAAAACATAGTCAAATATGTAGAAAACACGCATAAGGCTGCTAAACGGGAAAGGTGGGGAGGGGTGAGGCATCATCCAGGAGGTTGAAATTAGCAAAGATACCATTCCAAATACCAAACTGATAATCAACAAGACCTACACAGTAGCTGAAAGAACTGCACTCAGCACACTCAAGTCACCGGAAAAGAATATATACGACTGGTAAGAATCTGAAAAAGAATTTACTGATGTCTCTCTGTACGTGAATCAAGTGGATGTACAGCAGCAAGAAACAGAGCTTTGAAAATCAGCTGTAACCAATATAGTAATAAATTGAAAAAATAAACGACAGAGAGACAGAGAAAACCTCTTACAACTTTTCCTCAGGGACGGTGATGCAACATGGATTGAACACATCTAGACCCACAGCAGGATGAGACATAAGGCTGGAAACTGTTTGCACTAAGAGAAATGTGAGGTTGGGTGAGGAAATGCACACCCTTTAAAGTAATACTACCTGGTACCCATTCAATGGGTCCCAAATCTGCAGGTTCAAGGGATCTTCCTACAGCTAAAACATGCATGGAAAACCCAGAGGACTGTACACCATGTGATCGGGAGATGTGTCTAAAATGCAGCTCATTTATCCTCTCCTGGTGCTCCTGTTCACCATTCCAGCCACGTTACTTAGAATCTCCCCACTTGGAGAATCAGCACATTTCAACTTCTGTTTCACACATTTTGCAAATTGTGAGGAGGATGAATGGGAAGAGGGGGAACCAATGAGAGAATAGTTGTAGGGGTTTGGACGGGCACATATCAGTCTAATTTCCCATTAAGAATAAGAATTGAAAAAAGGCTCAGCCCGCCTCGCCGGAGCCAAAATAGGGCCTGAAGCAATCCTGCGGGTTTGAGGCCAGCTCACAAAAGAGCAACTTAAAAAATGGAGCTCAGGGTCACTGCAATTCACAAACCTGCAGAGTTATAAATGAAAACTAACGTCCAAAACTATGTTGAGGTAAGGCAAAGAAGAGGATCTGAATGCAAGACAGAATTGCAAGAAACAGATTTCAAGAGATAGATTGGACTCGTCTTTAAAGCACATGAAAAGCGGCAGAATTTCGACAATGATGCAGTTGGCCCAAAAGGGCGTATGCGTTTTTCCTGATTATATCCAGGAAAAAACGCATACGCACTTTATGGGCAAGGAAGCAAGCAAGCAATGCAAATGTGCACAACAAAGAAGTCTCATTTCCCACCGGTCAAAAGGGCCATCCTAAAAAAATTGTAAAAACCAGAAATGCAGGACAGGCCATGGAGAACAGGGAGCCTTTATACGCTGATGGGCAGTGTGTGAACTGCCGAGAGCCACTCTGGAGAAGTGTATGGTGGTTCCTAAATCATCTAAAAAACAGAGCTACAGAGCATAGGACACTTCCAATCATGGGAGTATATCTAGGGAAGTCTAAAAATCAACAAGACACAAGCACACCACAGTTTAGGGCTACTCTGTTTACAAGAACCTCAACTTCAGTACACCTTAAATATCCCAGGAAAGAGAACAATGGATAAAGAAGATGTGGTACTTATGTACAATGGAATATCTCTTCACCATGAAATCAATGTAGTAAGGTTAGTAGAAGGATAAAGAGTGGATTTAGGTCTGATAATACTACTTGAAATAAGTCAAACAGAAAAAGAAACATATCATAAGATATCACTTATAGAGGGAGGGTAAATATGGCTGCACAAGAAATGAATTACAGAACAGAACAGTGTCTCACATTTAGAAAACACACTTATGTCAGCTTAAGGGGAAAGGAGAGGTGGGGTGATGCATAAAACCAGAGTTTGAAATTAGCACAGATACCATTCAATAAACCAAATAGATATTAGACAAGATCTACACCTTGCTCAATGAACTGGCCTCAACACACCCTATACACCGCAGAGAAATATATCTGAGTAATAAGAATCTTAAAACCCATGTATTGATATATCTCCATAAGGGAATCAAATGTGTGCAGAGCGGCACAAACACAGCAGTGAAAATGAGCTAAACCCCATTATAGAAATAAATTTTAAAAACAAAACGCAGAAACAATGAAAGAGAGAAAAATTCTTACAAAATTCGCTCAGGGGCAGTGATGCAACCTGGATTGACCACATGTAAACCCACAGCTGGATAAGACATAAGGCTGGACACTTGGGGATGAGAGGATTGGTGAGCTTTGGTGAGCAACTGCCAAAAGTTTAATGCAATACTTCATGCTACTCATTCCAAGGGTCCCAACACTCCAGGTTGAAGGGAATCTTCCTACAGCTAAACCATGCTTGGGAAACCCAGCGACTGGTATACCATATGATCGGGAAAGGTTTCTAAAATGCACCTCATTTTTCCTCTCCTGGGACTCCGGATCGACATTCCAGCTGCTTTACTAAAAACATCCCCACATGGAGAGTCAATGCCTTTAAGTTCTGGTATCGCACAGTCTGCAGTTAGTGCGGAGGATGAATGGGAATAGGGGGAACCAGTGAGAAACTAGCTGTAGCGGTTTCAATGGGCACATGTCTCTCTAATTTCACATCAGTAAGAAGAATAAACCAAAGGCACAGCAAGGTGCCCCAAGAGAAAAATAGGGCCTGAAGGAATCCTGTGGTTATGAGGCAAGATCAAAAAAATAAGAGCTGAAAAATGGAGCTAAGGGCCACTGCAATTCAAAAACCTGCAAAGTTATAAAGGCCAACTATATTCCTGAATATATTCATAAAAAAACGCATATGCCCTTTTTGGCCAACCAAGCAAGCTTGCAAAGGAAATCTGCACTACAATGAAATGTCACTTCCCCTCGGTCAAAAGGGCCATCTGAAAAAAGTGTAAAATCCAGAAAGGCAGGACAGGCCATGGAGAACTGGGAGCCTTGTTATGCTGATGGGCAGGATGTGAATTGCCAACAGCCACTGGGGAGAAGTGTATGGTGTTTCCTGAAACATCTAAAAAACAAAGCAACAGAGACTAGGGCACTTCCACTTATGGTCCTATAGCTTAGGGAAATTAAAATCAAAAAGACACAGCCACCCCAAAGTTTGGGACGGCTCTGTTGACAAGAACCTCGTTTATGGTACAAGTTCAATATCTCAGAAAGCGAAAAATGGATAAAGAAGTTGTGGTACTTACGTACAATGCAATATCACTCAGCAATGAAATCTATGTCATCAGGCCCATAGCAGCATAATGAGTGGATTCAGGTATGATGATTCTAACTGAAATAAGTCACACAGAAAAAGAAACATCATAAGATATCACTAATACACGGAATGTAAACTTGGCTACACAGGATCTGGATTACAAAACAGAACAGGGTCTCAAATGTAGAAAACCAACTTATGCTTGCTTAAGGGGAAAGGTGAGTTGGGGTGCTGCATAAAACCAGAGACTGAAATGAGCACAGATAAAGTTACTTAAGCCAAATATGGAATAGACAAGAGCTACTCCTTGCTCAACAAAATGGACTCAACACCCCATATTAAACGCCTAAGAATGTACGTGATTAGTAAGTATCTTAAAACCTATGGATTGCTATGTCTCCGAAAGAGAATCAAGCGTGTGTACAGGGGCATAAACGCAGCAGTGATAGGATTGGAGAGGTTCGGTGAGCAAATGAAGACCCTTTGAAGTCATATTGCATGGTACCCATTCCACGGGTCTCAACTCTCCAGGTTTAAGGGATTCTTCCTTCAGCTAAAACATGCATGTGGAACCCAGAGTATGAGCAACCGTGTGATCGGGAGACGTGTTCAAATATGTCTCAGTTTTCGTCCCCTGGTACTCGGGTGCAACATTCCAGACTCTTTACTAACACTGTCCCGACTTGGAGAGTCAGTGCCTTTAACCTCCTGTTTGGCCCAGTTTGCAATTTCTGCGGAAGATGAACAGGAATAGGGAGAACCAATGAGAGACTAGCTGGAGGTGTCTGGACGGGCAAATTAAACTCTCATTTCCCACCAGGAAGAGGAATGAACCAAAGGCTCAGCGTGCAGTGCCGGAACCAGATTAGGGCCTGAAGCAATCCTGCGGTGTTGCGGCCAGCTCACAAGAAAGCGAGTTGAAGAAAGGAGCTCAGGGGCATTGTAATTCACAAACCTGCAGAGTTATAAATGACAGCTATCGTCCAAAAATATACTGAAGTAAGGCTGCCAAGAGGACTTGAAAGCGGGGCAGAATTGCAGGAAACCGATTTCAGGAGGTAGACAGGAATTGCATTGAAAGCATAGGAAAAGAGGCAGAACGTCGACAATGATGCACTTGGCCAAAAAGGGCGTATGCGTTTTTTCCTGAATATATTCAGGAAAAAACGCATACGCCCTTTTTGGCCAACCAAGCAAGCTTGCAAAGGAAATCTGCACTACAATGAAGTCTCACTTCCCCCAGGGCAAAAGGGCCATCTGAAAAAAGTGTAAAATCCAGAAAGGCAGGACAGGCCATGGAGAACTGGGAGCCTTGTTATGCTGATGGGCGGGATGTAAATTGCCAACAGCCACTCGGGAGAAGTGTATAGTGTTTCCTGAAACATCTAAAAAACAAAGTAACAGAGCCTAGGGGACTTCCACTTATGGTCCTATAGCTTAGGGAAATTAAAATCAAAAAGACACAGCCACCCCAAGGTTTGGGACGGCTCTGTTTACAAGAACCTCGTTTACAGTACAAGTTCAATATCGCAGAAAGCGAAAAATGGATAAAGAAGTTGTGGTACTTACGTACAATGCAATATCACTCAGCAATGAAATCTATGTCATCAGGCCCGTAGCAGCATAATGAGTGGATTCAGGTATGATGATTCTAACTGAAATAAGTCACACAGAAAAAGAAACATCATAAGATATCACTAATACACGGAATGTAAACTTGGCTACACAGGAACTGGATTACAAAACAGAACAGGGTCTCAAATGTAGAAAACCAACTTATGCTTGCTTAAGGGGAAAGGTGAGTTGGGGTGCTGCATAAAACCAGAGACTGAGATGAGCACAGATAAAGTTCCTTAAGCCAAATATGGAATACACAAGAGCTACTCCTTGCTCAACGAAATGGACTCAACACCCCATATTAAACGCCTAAGAATGTACCTGACTTGTTAGTAACTTAAAACCTATGGATTGCTATGTCTCCGAAAGAGAAACAAGCGTGTATACAGGGGCATAAACACAGCCGTGATAGGATTGGAGAGGTTCGGTGAGCAAATGAAGACCCTTTGAAATCATATTGCATGGTACCCATTCCACGGGTCTCAACTCTCCAGGTTTAAGGGATTCTTCCTTCACCTAAAACATGCATGTGGAAACCAGAGTATGATCAACCGTGTGATCTGGAGACGTGTTCCAATATGCTTCAGTTCTCATCCCCTGGTACTCGGGTGCAACATTCCAGATGCTTTACTAACACTCTCCCGACTTGGAGAGTCAGTGTCTTTAACCTCCTGTTTGGCCCAGTTTGCAATTTCTGCGGAAGATGAACAGGAATAGGGAGAACCAATGAGAGACTAGCTGGACGTGTCTGGACGGGCAAATTTAATTCTCATTTTCTACCAGGAAGAGGAAATAACCAAAGGCTCAGCATGCCGTGCCAAACCATTTTAGTGACTGAAGCAATCCTGCGGTGTTGCTGCCAGCTCACAAGAGAGCGAGTTGAAGAAAGGAGCTCAGGGGCACTGTAATTCACAAACCTGCAGAGTTATAAATGACAGCTATCGTCCAAAAATATACTGAAGTAAGGCTGCCAAGAGGACTTGAAAGTGGGGCAGAATTGCAGGAAACCGATTTCAGGAGGTAGACTGGAATTGCATTTAAAGCATAGGAAAAGAGGCACAACGTCGACAATGATGCACTTGGCCAAAAAGGGCATATGCGTTTTTTCCTGAATATATTCAGGAAAAAACACATACGCCCTTTTGGCCAAACAAGCAAACTTGCAAAGAAAATCTGCACTACAATGAAGTCTCACTTCCCCCCGGTCAAAAGGGCCATCTGAAAAAAGTGTAAAATCCAGAAAGGTAGGACAGGCCATGGAGAACTGGGAGCCTTGTTATGCTGATGGACGGGATGTAAATTGCCAACAGCCACTGGGGAGAAATGTATGGTGTTTCCTGAAACAACTAAAAAACAAGCAACAGAGCCTAGGGCACTTCCACTTATGGCCCTATAGCTTAGGGAAATTAAAATCAAAAAGACACAGCCACCCCAAAGTTTGGGACGGCTCTGTTTACAAGAACCTCGTTTACGGTACAAGTTCAATATCGCAGAAAGCAAAAAATGGATAAAGAAGTTGTGGTACTTACATACAATGCAATATCACTCAGCAATGAAATCTATGTCATCAGACCCGTAGCAGCATAATGAGTGGATTCAGGTATGATGATTCTAACTGAAATAAGTCACACAGAAAAAGAAACATCATAAGATATCACTAATACACGGGATGTAATCTTGGCTACACAGGAACTGAAGTACAAAACAGAACAGTGTCTCAAATTTAGAAAACCAACTTATGCTTGCTTAAGGGGAAAGGTGAGTTGGGGTGCTGCATAAAACCAGAGATTGAAATGAGCACAGATTAAGTTCCTTAAGCCAAACATGGAATAGACAAGAGCTACTCCTTGCTCAACGAAATGGACTCAACACCCCATATTAAACGCCTAAGAATGTACCTGACTAGTAAGTACCTTAAAACCTATAGATTGCTATGACTCTGAAAGTGAATCAAGCGTGTGTAAAGGGGCATAAAAGCAGCAGTGATAGGACAGGAGAGGTTCGGTGAGCAAATGAAGACCCTTTGAAGTCATATTGCATGGTACCCATTCCATGGGTCTCAACTCTCCAGGTTTAAGTTATTCTTCCTTCAGCTAAAACATGCATGTGGAACCCAGAATATGATCAACCGTGTGATTGGGAGACGTGTTCAAATATGTCTCAGTTCTCGTCCCCTGGTACTTGGGTGCAACATTCCAGATGCTTTACTAACACTCTCCCAACTTGGAGAGTCAGTGCCTTTAACCTCCTGTTTGGCCCAGTTTGCAATTTCTGCGGAAGATGAACAGGAATAGGGAGAACCAATGAGAGACTAGCTGCAGGTGTCTGGACGGGCAAATATAACTCTCATTTCCCACCAGGAAGAGGAATTAACCAAAGGCTCAGCGTGCCACGCCGGAAAGAGATTAGGGCCTGAAGCAATCCTGCGGTGTTGCGGCCAGCTCAAAAGAAAGCGAGTTGAAGAAAGGAGCTCAGGGGCACTGTAATTCACAAACCTGCAGAGTTATAAATGACAGCTATCGTCCAAAAATATACTGAAGTAAGGCTGCCAAGAGGACTTGAAAGCGGGGCAGAATTGCAGGCAACCGATTTCAGGAGGTAGACTGGAATTGCATTGAAAGCATAGGAAAAGAGGCAGAACGTCGACACTGACGCACTTGGCCAAAAAGGGCGTATGGGTTTTTTCCTGAATATATTCAGGAAAAAACGCATACGCACTTTTTGGCCAACCAAGCAAGCTCGCAAAGGATATCTGCACTACAATGAAGTCTCACTTGCCCCCAGTCAAAAGGGCCATCTGAAAAAAGTGTAAAATCCAGAAAGGCAGGACAGGCCATGGAGAACTGGGAGCCTTGTTATGCTGATGGGCGGGATGTAAATTGCCAACAGGCACTCGGGAGAAGTGTATGGTGTTTCCTGAAACATCTAAAAAACAAAGCAACAGAGCCTAGGGCACTTCCACTTATGTTCCTATAGCTTAGGGAAATTAAAATCAAAAAGACACAGCCACCCCAAATTTTGGGACGGCTCTGTTTACAGGAACCTCGTTTACGGTACAAGTTCAATATCGCAGAAAACGAAAAATGGATAAAGAAGTTGTGGTACTTAAGTACAATGCAATATCACTCAGCAATGAAGTCTATGTCATCAGGCCCGTAGCAGCATAATGAGTGGATTCAGGTATGATTATTCTAACTGAAATAAGTCACACAGAAAAAGAAACATCATAAGATATCACTAATATATGGAATGTAAACTTGGTTACACAGGAACTGAATTACAAAACAGAATAGGGTCTCAAATGTAGAAAACCAACTTATGCTTGCTTAAGGGGAAAGGTGAGTTGGGGTGCTGCATAAAACCAGAGATTGAAATGAGCACAGATAAAGTTCCTTAGGCCAAATATGGAATAGACAAGAGCTATTCCTTGCTCAACGAGATGGACTCAACACCCCATATTAAAGACCTAAGAATGTACCTGACTAGTAAGTATCTTAAAACCTATGGATTGCCATGTCTCCGAAAGAGAATCAAGCGTGTGTACAGGGGCATAAACGCAGCAGTGATAGGATTGGAGAAATTCGGTGAGGAAATGAAGACCCTTTGAAGTCATATTGCATGGTACCCATTCCACGGGTCTCAACTCTCCAGGTTTATGGGATACTTCCTTCAGCTAAAACATGCATGTGGAACCCAGAGTATAATCAACCATGTGATCGGGAGACGTGTTCCAATATATCTCAGTTCTCGTCCCCTGGTACTCGGGTGCAACTTTCCAGAAGCTTTACTAACACTCTCCTGACTTGGAGAGTCAGTGCCTTTAACCTCCTGTTTGGCCCAGTTTGCAATTTCTGCGGAAGATGAACAGGAATAGGGAGAACTAATGAGAGACTAACTGGAGGTGTCTGGACGGGCAAATTTAACTCTCATTTCCCACCAGGAAGAGGAATTAACCAAAGGCTCAGCGTGCCGTGACGGAACCAGATTAGAGCCTGAAGCAATCCAGCGGTGTTGCGGACAGCTCACAAGACAGCGAGTTGAAGAAAGGAGCTCAGGAGCACTGTAATTAACAAACCTGCAGAGTTATAAATGACAGCTATCGTCCAAAAATATACTGAAGTAAGGCTGCCAAGAGGACTTGAAAGCGGGGCAGAATTGCAGGAAACCGATTTCAGGAGGTACACTGGAATTGCATTTAAAGCATAGGAAAAGAGGCAGAACGTCGACAATGATGCACTTGGCCAAAAAGGGCGTATGCGTTTTTTCCTGAATATATTCAGGAAAAAACGCTTACGACCTTATTGGCCAACCAAGCAAGCTTATAAAAGAAATCTGCACTACAATGAAGTCTTACTTCCCCCCGGTCAAAAGGGCCATCTGAAAAAAGTTTAAAATCCAGAAAGGCAGGACAGGCCATGGAGAACTGGGAACCTTGTTATGCTGATGGGCGGGATGTAAATTGCCAACAGCCACTCTGGAGAAGTGTATGGTGTTTCCTGAAACATCTAAAAAACAAAGCAACAGAGCCTAGGGCACTTCCACTTATGGTCCTATAGCTTAGGGAAATTAAAATCAAAAAGACACAGCCACCCCAAAGTTTGGGATGGCTCTGTTTACAAGAACCTCGTTTACGGTACAAGTTCAATATCGCAGAAAGTTAAAAATGGATAAAGAAGTTGTGGTACTTACGTACAATGCAATATCACTCAGCAATGAAATCTATGTCATCAGGCTCGTAGCAGCATAATGAGTGGATTCAGGTATGATGCTTCTAACTGAAATAAGTCACACAGAAAAAGAAACATCATAAGATATCACTAATACACGGAATGTAAACTTGGCTACACAGGAACTGAATTACAAAACAGCACAGGGTCTCAAATGTAGAAAACCAACTTATGCTTCCTTAAGGGGAAAGGTGAGTTGGGGTGCTGCATAAAACCAGAGATTGAAATGAGCACAGATAAAGTTCCTTAAGCCAAATATGGAATAGACAAGAGCTACTCCTTGTGCAACGAAATGGACTCAACACCCCATATTAAACGCCTAAAAATGTACCTGACTAGTAAGTATCTTAAAACCTATTGATTGCTATGTCTCCAAAAGAGAATCAAGTGTGTACAGGGGCACAAACGCAGCAGTGATAGGATTGGAGAGGTTCTGTGAGCAAATGAAGACCCTTTGAAGTCATCTTGCATGGTACCCATTCCACGGGTCTCAACTCTCCAGGTTTAAGGGATTCTTCCTTCAGCTAAAACATGCATGTGGAACCCAGAGTATGATCAACCGTGTGATCGGGAGACGTGTTCCAATATGTCTCAGTTCACGTCCCCTGGTACTCAGGTGCAACATTCCAGACGCTTTACTAACACTTTCCCGACTTGGAGAGTCAGTGCCTTTAACCTCCTGTTTGGCCCATTTTGCAATTTCTGCGGAAGATGAACAGGAATAGGGAGGACCAATGAGAGACTAGCTGGAGGTGTCTGGACGGGCAAATTTAACTCTCATTTCCCACCAGGAAGAGAAATTAACCAAAGGCTCAGCGTGCTGTGCCAGAACCAGATTAGGGCCTGAAGCAATCCTGCGGTGTTGCGGCCAGCTCACAAGAAAGCGAGTTGAAGAAAGGAGCTCAGGGGCACTGTAATTCACAAACCTGCAGAGTTATAAATGACAGCTATCGTCCAAAAATATACTGAAGTAAGGCTGCCAAGAGGACTTGAAAGCGGGGCAGAATTGCAGGAAACCGATTTCAGGAGATACTGGAATTGCATTTAAAGCATAGGAAAAGAGGAAGCGCGTCGACAATGATGCACTTGGCCAAAAAGGGCGTATGCGTTTTTTCCTGAATATATTCATGAAAAAACGCATATGCTCTTTTTGGCCAACCAAGCAAGCTTGCAAAGGAAATCTGCACTACAATGAAGTCTCACTTGCCCCCGGTCAAAAGGGCCATCTGAAAAAAGTGTAAAATCCAGAAAGGCAGGACAGGCCATGGAGAACTGGGAGCCTCGTTATGCTAAAGGGCAGGATGTAAATTGCGAACAGCCACTCGGGAGAAGTGTATGGTGTTTCCTGAAACATCTAAAAAACAAAGCAACAGAGCCTAGGGCACTTCCACTTATGGTCCTATAGGTTAGGGAAATTAAAATCAAAAAGACACAGCCACCCCAATGTTTGGGACGGCTTTGTTTACAAGAACCTCGTTTACGGTACAAGTTCAATATCGCATTAAGCGAAAAATGGATAAAGAAGTTGTGGTACTTACGTACAATGCAATATCACTCAGCAATGAAATCTATGTCATCAGGCCCGTAGCAGCATAATGAGTGGATTCAGGTATGATGCTTCTAACTGAAATAAGTCACACAGAAAAAGAAACATCATAAGATATCACTAATACACGGAATGTAAACTTCGCTACACAGGATTTGGATTACAAAAGAGAACAGGGTCTCAAATTTAGAAAACCAACTTATGCTTGCTTAAGGGGAAAGGTGAGTTGGGGTGCTGCATAAAACCAGAGATTGAAATGAGCACAGATAAAGTTGCTTAAGCCAAATATGGAATAGACAAGAGCTACTCCTTGCTAAACGAGATGGACTCAACACCCCATATTAAAGGCCTAAGAATGTACCTGACTAGTAACTATCTTAAAAACTATGGATTGCCATGTCTCCGAAAGAGAATCAAGCGTGTGTACAGGGGCATAAATGCAGCAGTGATAGGATTGGAGAGGTTCGGTGAGCAAATGAAGACCCTTTGAAGTCATATTGCATGGTACCCATTCCACGGGTCTCAACTCTCCAGGTTTAAGGGATACTTCCTTCAGCTAAAACATGCACGTGGAACACAGAGTATAATCAACCATGTGATCGGGAGACGTGTTCCAATATGTCTCAGTTCTCGTCCCCTGGTACTCGGGTGCAACTTTCCAGACACTTTATTAACACTCTCGTGACTTGGAGAGTAAGTGCCTTTAACCTCCTGTTTGGCCCAGTTTGCAATTTCTGCGGAAGATGAACAGGAATAGCGAGAACCAATGAGAGACTAGCTGGAGGTGTCTGGACGGGCAAATTTAACTCTCATTTCCCACCAGGAAGAGGAATTAACCAAAGGCTCAGCGTGCCGTGCCAGAACCAGATTAGGGCCTGAAGCAATCCTGCGGTGTTGCGGCCAGCTCACAAGAAAGCGAGTTGAAGAAAGGAGCTCAGGGGCACTGTAATTCACAAACCTGCAGAGTTATAAATGACAGCTATCGTCCAAAAATATACTGAAGTAAGGCTGCCAAGAGGACTTGAAAGCGGGGCAGAATTGCAGGAAACCGATTTCAGGAGGTAGACAGGAATTGCATTGAAAGCATAGGAAAAGAGGCAGAACGTCCACAATGATGCACTTGGCCAAAAAGGGTGTATGCGTTTTTTCCTGAATATATTTAGGAAAAAACGCATACGCCCTTTTTGGCCAACCAAGCAAGCTTGCAAAGGAAATCTGCACTACAATGAAGTCTCACTTCCCCCAGGGCAAAAGGGCCATCTGAAAAAAGTGTAAAATCCAGAAAGGCAGGACAGGCCATGGAGAACTGGGAGCCTTGTTATGCTGATGGGCGGGATGTAAATTGCCAACAGCCACTCGGGAGAAGTGTATAGTGTTTCCTGAAACATCTAAAAAACAAAGTAACAGAGCCTAGGGGACTTCCACTTATGGTCCTATAGCTTAGGGAAATTAAAATCAAAAAGACACAGCCACCCCAAGGTTTGGGACGGCTCTGTTTACAAGAACCTCGTTTACGGTACAAGTTCAATATCGCAGAAAGCGAAAAATGGATAAAGAAGTTGTGGTACTTACGTACAATGCAATATCACTCAGCAATGAAATCTATGTCATCAGGCCCGTAGCAGCATAATGAGTGGATTCAGGTATGATGATTCTAACTGAAATAAGTCACACAGAAAAAGAAACATCATAAGATATCACTAATACACGGAATGTAAACTTGGCTACACAGGAACTGGATTACAAAACAGAACAGGGTTTCAAATTTAGAAAACTAACTTATGCTTGCTTAAGGGGAAAGGTGAGTTGGGGTGCTGCATAAAACCAGAGACTGAGATGAGCACAGATAAAGTTCCTTAAGCCAAATATGGAATACACAAGAGCTACTCCTTGCTCAACGAAATGGACTCAACACCCCATATTAAACGCCTAAGAATGTACCTGACTTGTTAGTATCTTAAAACCTATGGATTGCTATGTCTCCGAAAGAGAAACAAGCGTGTATACAGGGGCATAAACACAGCCGTGATAGGATTGGAGAGGTTCGGTGAGCAAATGAAGACCCTTTGAAATCATATTGCATGGTACCCATTCCACGGGTCTCAACTCTCCAGGTTTAAGGGATTCTTCCTTCACCTAAAACATGCATGTGGAAACCAGAGTATGATCAACCGTGTGATCTGGAGACGTGTTCCAATATGCTTCAGTTCTCATCCCCTGGTACTCGGGTGCAACATTCCAGATGCTTTACTAACACTCTCCCGACTTGGAGAGTCAGTGTCTTTAACCTCCTGTTTGGCCCAGTTTGCAATTTCTGCGGAAGATGAACAGGAATAGGGAGAACCAATGAGAGACTAGCTGGACGTGTCTGGACGGGCAAATTTAATTCTCATTTTCTACCAGGAAGAGGAAATAACCAAAGGCTCAGCATGCCGTGCCAAACCATTTTAGTGACTGAAGCAATCCTGCGGTGTTGCGGCCAGCTCACAAGAGAGCGAGTTGAAGAAAGGAGCTCAGGGGCACTGTAATTCACAAACCTGCAGAGTTATAAATGACAGCTATCGTCCAAAAATATACTGAAGTAAGGCTGCCAAGAGGACTTGAAAGTGGGGCAGAATTGCAGGAAACCGATTTCAGGAGGTAGACTGGAATTGCATTTAAAGCATAGGAAAAGAGGCACAACGTCAACAATGATGCACTTGGCCAAAAAGGGCATATGCGTTTTTTCCTGAATATATTCAGGAAAAAACACATACGCCCTTTTGGCCAAACAAGCAAACTTGCAAAGAAAATCTGCACTACAATGAAGTCTCACTTCCCCCCGGTCAAAAGGGCCATCTGAAAAAAGTGTAAAATCCAGAAAGGTAGGACAGGCCATGGAGAACTGGGAGCCTTGTTATGCTGATGGACGGGATGTAAATTGCCAACAGCCACTGGGGAGAAATGTATGGTGTTTCCTGAAACAACTAAAAAACAAAGCAACAGAGCCTAGGGCACTTCCACTTATGGCCCTATAGCTTAGGGAAATTAAAATCAAAAAGACACAGCCACCCCAAAGTTTGGGACGGCTCTGTTTACAAGAACCTCGTTTACGGTACAAGTTCAATATCGCAGAAAGCAAAAAATGGATAAAGAAGTTGTGGTACTTACATACAATGCAATATCACTCAGCAATGAAATCTATGTCATCAGGCCCGTAGCAGCATAATGAGTGGATTCAGGTATGATGATTCTAACTGAAATAAGTCACACAGAAAAAGAAACATCATAAGATATCACTAATACACGGGATGTAATCTTGGCTAGACAGGAACTGAAGTACAAAACAGAACAGTGTCTCAAATTTAGAAAACCAACTTAAGCTTGCTTAAGGGGAAAGGTGAGTTGGGGTGCTGCATAAAACCAGAGATTGAAATGAGCACAGATAAAGTTCCTTAAGCCAAACATGGAATAGACAAGAGCTACTCCTTGCTCAACGAAATGGACTCAACACCCCATATTAAACGCCTAAGAATGTACCTGACTAGTAAGTACCTTAAAACCTATAGATTGCTATGACTCTGAAAGTGAATCAAGCGTGTGTAAAGGGGCATAAAAGCAGCAGTGATAGGACTGGAGAGGTTCGGTGAGCAAATGAAGACCCTTTGAAGTCATATTGCATGGTACCCATTCCATGGGTCTCAACTCTCCAGGTTTAAGTTATTCTTCCTTCAGCTAAAACATGCATGTGGAACCCAGAGTATGATCAACCGTGTGATTGGGAGACGTGTTCAAATATGTCTCAGTTCTCGTCCCCTGGTACTTGGGTGCAACATTCCAGATGCTTTACTAACACTCTCCCAACTTGGAGAGTCAGTGCCTTTAACCTCCTGTTTGGCCCAGTTTGCAATTTCTGCGGAAGATGAACAGGAATAGGGAGAACCAATGAGAGACTAGCTGCAGGTGTCTGGACGGGCAAATTTAACTCTCATTTCCCACCAGGAAGAGGAATTAACCAAAGGCTCAGCGTGCCACGCCGGAAAGAGATTAGGGCCTGAAGCAATCCTGCGGTGTTGCGGCCAGCTCAAAAGAAAGCGAGTTGAAGAAAGGAGCTCAGGGGCACTGTAATTCACAAACCTGCAGAGTTATAAATGACAGCTATCGTCCAAAAATATACTGAAGTAAGGCTGCCAAGAGGACTTGAAAGCGGGGCAGAATTGCAGGCAACCGATTTCAGGAGGTAGACTGGAATTGCATTGAAAGCATAGGAAAAGAGGCAGAACGTCGACACTGACGCACTTGGCCAAAAAGGGCGTATGGGTTTTTTCCTGAATATATTCAGGAAAAAACACATACGCACTTTTTGGCCAACCAAGCAAGCTCGCAAAGGATATCTGCACTACAATGAAGTCTCACTTGCCCCCGGTCAAAAGGGCCATCTGAAAAAAGTGTAAAATCCAGAAAGGCAGGACAGGCCATGGAGAACTGGGAGCCTTGTTATGCTGATGGGCGGGATGTAAATTGCCAACAGGCACTCGGGAGAAGTGTATGGTGTTTCCTGAAACATCTAAAAAACAAAGCAACAGAGCCTAGGGCACTTCCACTTATGGTCCTATAGCTTAGGGAAATTAAAATCAAAAAGACACAGCCACCCCAAATTTTGGGACGGCTCTGTTTACAGGAACCTCGTTTACGGTACAAGTTCAATATCGCAGAAAACGAAAAATGGATAAAGAAGTTGTGGTACTTAAGTACAATGCAATATCACTCAGCAATGAAGTCTATGTCATCAGGCCCGTAGCAGCATAATGAGTGGATTCAGGTATGATTATTCTAACTGAAATAAGTCACACAGAAAAAGAAACATCATAAGATATCACTAATATATGGAATGTAAACTTGGTTACACAGGAACTGAATTACAAAACAGAATAGGGTCTCAAATGTAGAAAACCAACTTATGCTTGCTTAAGGGGAAAGGTGAGTTGGGGTGCTGCATAAAACCAGAGATTGAAATGAGCACAGATAAAGTTCCTTAGGCCAAATATGGAATAGACAAGAGCTACTCCTTGCTCAACGAGATGGACTCAACACCCCATATTAAAGACCTAAGAATGTACCTGACTAGTAAGTATCTTAAAACCTATGGATTGCCATGTCTCCGAAAGAGAATCAAGCGTGTGTACAGGGGCATAAACGCAGCAGTGATAGGATTGGAGAAATTCGGTGAGGAAATGAAGACCCTTTGAAGTCATATTGCATGGTACCCATTCCACGGGTCTCAAATCTCCAGGTTTATGGGATACTTCCTTCAGCTAAAACATGCATGTGGAACCCAGAGTATAATCAACCATGTGATCGGGAGACGTGTTCCAATATATCTCAGTTCTCGTCCCCTGGTACTCGGGTGCAACTTTCCAGAAGCTTTACTAACACTCTCCTGACTTGGAGAGTCAGTGCCTTTAACCTCCTGTTTCGCCCAGTTTGCAATTTCTGCGGAAGATGAACAGGAATAGGGAGAACTAATGAGAGACTAACTGGAGGTGTCTGGACGGGCAAATTTAACTCTCATTTCCCACCAGGAAGAGGAATTAACCAAAGGCTCAGCGTGCCGTGACGGAACCAGATTAGAGCCTGAAGCAATCCTGCGGTGTTGCGGACAGCTCACAAGACAGCGAGTTGAAGAAAGGAGCTCAGGGGCACTGTAATTAACAAACCTGCAGAGTTATAAATGACAGCTATCGTCCAAAAATATACTGAAGTAAGGCTGCCAAGAGGACTTGAAAGCGGGGCAGAATTGCAGGAAACCGATTTCAGGAGGTACACTGGAATTGCATTTAAAGCACAGGAAAAGAGGCAGAACGTCGATAATGATGCACTTGGCCAAAAAGGGCGTATGCGTTTTTTCCTGAATATATTCAGGAAAAAACGCATACGCCCTTATTGGCCAACCAAGCAAGCTTATAAAAGAAATCTGCACTACAATGAAGTCTTACTTCCCCCCGGTCAAAAGGGACATCTGAAAAAAGTGTAAAATCCAGAAAGGCAGGACAGGCCATGGAGAACTGGGAGCCTTGTTAGGCTGGTGGGCGGGATGTAAATTGCCAACAGCCACTGGGGAGAAGTGTATGGTGTTTCCTGAAACATCTAAAAAACAAAGCAACAGAGCCTAGGGCACTTCCACTTATGGTCCTATAGCTTAGGGAAATTAAAATCAAAAAGACACAGCCACCCCAAAGTTTGGGACGGCTCTGTTTACAAGAACCTCGTTTACGGTACAAGTTCAATATCGCAGAAAGTGAAAAATGGATAAAGAAGTTGTGGTACTTACGTACAATGCAATATCACTCAGCAATGAAATCTATGTCATCAGGCCCGTAGCAGCATAATGAGTGGATTCAGGTATGATGCTTCTAACTGTTATAAGTCACACAGAAAAAGAAACATCATAAGATATCACTAATACACGGAATGTAAACTTGGCTACACAGGAACTGAATTACAAAACAGAACAGGGTCTCAAATTTAGAAAACCAACTTATGCTTGCTTAAGGGGAAAGGTGAGTTGGGGTGCTGCATAAAACCAGAGATTGAAATGAGCACAGATAAAGTTCCTTAAGCCAAATATGGAATAGACAAGAGCTACTCCTTGCTCAACGAAATGGACTCAACACCCCATATTAAACGCCTAAGAATGTACCTGACTAGTAAGTATCTTAAAACCTATGGATTGCTATGTCTCCAAAAGAGAATCAAGTGTGTGTACAGGGGCATAAATGCAGCAGTGATAGGATTGGAGAGGTTCTGTGAGCAAATGAAGACCCTTTGAAGTCATCTTGCATGGTACCCATTCCACGGGTCTCAACTCTCCAGGTTTAAGGGATTCTTCCTTCAGCTAAAACATGCATGTGGAACCCAGAGTATGATCAACCGTGTGATCGGGAGACGTGTTCCAATATGTCTCAGTTCACGTCCCCTGGTCCTCAGGTGCAACATTCCAGACGCTTTACTAACACTTTCCCGACTTGGAGAGTCAGTGCCTTTAACCTCCTGTTTGGCCCATTTTGCAATTTCTGCGGAAGATGAACAGGAATAGGGAGGACCAATGAGAGACTAGCTGGAGGTGTCTGGACGGGCAAATTTAACTCTCATTTCCCACCAGGAAGAGAAATTAACCAAAGGCTCAGCGTGCTGTGCCAGAACCAGATTAGGGCCTGAAGCAATCCTGCGGTGTTGCGGCCAGCTCACAAGAAAGCGAGTTGAAGAAAGGAGCTCAGGGGCACTGTAATTCACAAACCTGCAGAGTTATAAATGACAGCTATCGTCCAAAAATATACTGAAGTAAGGCTGCCAAGAGGACTTGAAAGCGGGGCAGAATTGCAGGAAACCGATTTCAGGAGATACTGGAATTGCATTTAAAGCATAGGAAAAGAGGAAGCGCGTCGACAATGATGCACTTGGCCAAAAAGGGCGTATGCGTTTTTTCCTGAATATATTCATGAAAAAACGCATATGCTCTTTTTGGCCAACCAAGCAAGCTTGCAAAGGAAATCTGCACTACAATGAAGTCTCACTTGCCCCCGGTCAAAAGGGCCATCTGAAAAAAGTGTAAAATCCAGAAAGGCAGGACAGGCCATGGAGAACTGGGAGCCTCGTTATGCTAAAGGGCAGGATGTAAATTGCGAACAGCCACTCGGGAAAAGTGTATGGTGTTTCCTGAAACATCTAAAAAACAAAGCAACAGAGCCTAGGGCACTTCCACTTATGGTCCTATAGGTTAGGGAAATTAAAATCAAAAAGACACAGCCACCCCAAAGTTTGGGACGGCTTTGTTTACAAGAACCTCGTTTACGGTACAAGTTCAATATCGCATTAAGCGAAAAATGGATAAAGAAGTTGTGGTACTTACGTACAATGCAATATCACTCAGCAATGAAATCTATGTCATCAGGCCCGTAGCAGCATAATGAGTGGATTCAGGTATGATGATTCTAACTGAAATAAGTCACACAGAAAAAGAAACATCATAAGATATCACTAATACACGGAATGTAAACTTCGCTACACAGGATTTGGATTACAAAAGAGAACAGGGTCTCAAATTTAGAAAACCAACTTATGCTTGCTTAAGGGGAAAGGTGAGTTGGGGTGCTACATAAAACCAGAGATTGAAATGAGCACAGATAAAGTTGCTTAAGCCAAATATGGAATAGACAAGAGCTACTCCTTGCTAAACGAGATGGACTCAACACCCCATATTAAAGGCCTAAGAATGTACCTGACTAGTAACTATCTTAAAAACTATGGATTGCCATGTCTCCGAAAGAGAATCAAGCGTGTGTACAGGGGCATAAACGCAGCAGTGATAGGATTGGAGAGGTTCGGTGAGCAAATGAAGACCCTTTGAAGTCATATTGCATGGTACCCATTCCACGGGTCTCAACTCTCCAGGTTTAAGGGATACTTCCTTCAGCTAAAACATGCATGTGGAACACAGAGTATAATCAACCATGTGATCGGGAGACGTGTTCCAATATGTCTCAGTTCTCGTCCCCTGGTACTCGGGTGCAACTTTCCAGACACTTTATTAACACTCTCGTGACTTGGAGAGTAAGTGCCTTTAACCTCCTGTTTGGCCCAGTTTGCAATTTCTGCGGAAGATGAACAGGAATAGCGAGAACCAATGAGAGACTAGCTGGAGGTGTCTGGACGGGCAAATTTAACTCTCATTTCCCACCAGGAAGAGGAATTAACCAAAGGCTCAGCGTGCCGTGACGGAACCAGATTAGGGCCTGAAGCAATCCTGCGGTGTTGCGGACAGCTCACAAGAAAGCGAGTTGAAGAAAGGAGCTCAGGGGCACTGTAATTAATAAACCTGCAGAGTTATAAATGAAAGTTATCGTCCAAAAATATACTGAAGTAAGGCTGCCAAGAGGACTTGAAAGCGGGGCAGAATTGCAGGCAACCGATTTCAGGAGGTAGACTGGAATTGCATTTAAAGCATAGGAAAAGAGGCAGAAGGTCGACAATGATGCACTTGGCCAAAAAGTGCGTATGCGTTTTTTCCTGAATATATTCAGGAAAAAACGCATACGCCCTTTCTGGCCAACAAAGCAAGCTTGCAAAGGAAATCTGCACTACAATGAAGTCTCACTTCTCCCCGGTCAAAAGGGCCATCTGAAAAAAGTGTAAAATCCAGTAAGGTAGGACAGGCCATGGAGAACTGGGAGCCTTGTTATGCTGATGGGCGGGATGTAAATTGCCAACAGCCACTGGGGACAAGTGTATGGTGTTTCCTGAAACATCTAAAAAACAAAGCAACAGAGCCTAGGGCACTTCCACTTATGGTCCTATAGATTAGAGAAATAAAAATCAAAAAGACACAGCCACCCCAAAGTTTGGGATGGCTCTGTTTACAAGAATCTCGTTTACGGTACAAATGCAATATCGCAGAAAGTGAAAAATGGATAAAGAATTTGTGGTACTCACGTACAATGCAATATCACTCAGCAATGAAATCTATGTCATCAGGCCCGTAGCAGCATAATGAGTGGATTCAGGTATGATGATTCTAACTGAAATAAGTCACACAGAAAAAGAAACATCATAAGATATCACTAATACACGGAATGTAAACTTGGCTACACAGGAACTGGATTACAAAACAGAACAGGGTTTCAAATTTAGAAAACTAACTTATGCTTGCTTAAGGGGAAAGGTGAGTTGGGGTGCTGCATAAAACCAGAGATTGAAATGAGCACAGATAAACTTCCTTAAGCCAAATATGGAATAGACAAGAGCTACTCCTTGCTCAACGAAATGGACTCAACACCCCATATTAAACGCCTAAGAATGTACCTGACTAGTAAGTATCTTAAAACCTATTGATTGCTATGTCTCCGAAAGAGAATCAAGCGTGTGTACAGGGGCATAAACGCAGCAGTGATAGGATTGGAGAGGTTCGGTGAGCAAATGAAGACCCTTTGAAGTCATATTGCATGGTACTCATTCCACGGGTCTCAACTCTCCAGGTTTAAGGGATTCTTCCTTCAGCTAAAACATGTATGTGGAACCCAGAATATGATCAACCGTGTGATCGGGAGACGTGTTCCAGTATGTCTCAGTTCTCGTCCCCTGGTAGTCAGGTGCAACATTCCAGATGCTTTATTAACACTCTCCCAACTTGGAGAGTCAGTGCCTTTAACCTCCTGTTTGGCCCAGTTTGCAATTTCTGCGGAAGATGAACAGTAATAGGGAGAGCCAATGAGAGACTAGCTGGAGGTGTCTGGACAGGCAAATTTAACTCTTATTTCCCACCAGGAAGAGGAATTAACCAAAGGCTCAGCATGCCGTGCCGGAACCAGATTAGGGCCTGAAGCAATCCTGCGGTGTTGCGGCCAGCTCACAAGAAAGCGAGTTGAAGAAAGGAGCTCAGGGGCACTGTAATTCACAAACCTGCAGAGTTATAAATAACAGCTATCGTCCAAAAATATACTGAAGTAAGGCTGCCAAGAGGACTTGAAAGCGGGGCAGAATTGCAGGAAACCGATTTCAGAAGGTAGACTGGAATTGCATTGAAAGCATAGGAAAATAGGCAGAACGTCGACAATGATACACTTGGCCAAAAAGGGCGTATGCGTTTTTTCCTGAATATATTCAGGAAAAAACGCATACGCCCTTTTTGGCCAACCAAGCAAGCTTGGAAAGGAAATCTGCACTACAATGAAGTCTCACTTCCCCCCGGTCAAAAGGGCCATCTGAAAAAAGTGTAAAATCCAGAAAGGCAGGACAGGCCATGGAGAACTGGGAGCCTTGTTATGCTGATGGGCGTGATGTAAATTGCCAACAGCAACTCGGGAGAAGTGTATGGTGTTTCCTGAAACATCTAAAAAACAAAGCAACAGAGCCTAGGGCACTTCCACTTATGGTCCTATAGCTTAGGCAAATTAAAATCAAAAAGACACAGCCACCCCAAAATTTGGGACGGCTCTGTTTACAGGAACCTCTTCTGTAGCACAAGTTAAATATGCCAGATAGCAAATAATGGATAAAGAAGTTGCGGTTCTTACGTACAACAGAATACCTCGCAGCAATGAAAACTATGTCACCAGGCCCGTACAAGCATAATGAGTGGATTGAGGCACGGTGACTCTAAGTGAAAAAAGTGACACAGAAAAAGAAACATCATAAGGTATCACTAATACACGGAATGTGAACTTGGCTACACATGAACTGAGTTACAAAACAGAACAGGGTCTCAAGTTTAGAAAACCAACTTATGCTTGCTTAAGGGGGAAGGTGAGTTGGGGTGCTGCGTAAAACCAGAGTTTGAATTTAGCACAGATACCGTTCCATCAGCCAAATATGTAATAGACAAGACCTACCCCTTGCTCAACAAAATGGACTCCACAATGAGGTATCACCTCACACCTGATAGAATGGGCATCATCAGAAAATCTACAAACAAAAAATGCTGGAAATGGTGTGGAGAAAAGGAACCCTCTTCCACTATTGTTGGGAATATAAATTGATACAGTCACTATGGAGAACAATATGGAGTTTCTTAAGAAACTAACAATAGAATTACCATATGATACAGCAATCCCAGTACTGGACATATACCCAGACAAAACCATAAATCAAAAAGAGACATTCACCGCAATGTTCATTGCCTCACTCTTTACAATATCGAGGTAATGGAAGCAACCTAAATGCCCACAGACAGACGAATGCATAAAGCTGTGGTACATATATAAAATGGAATATTACTAAGCCATGAAAAGGAATGAAATTGGGTCATTTGTAGAGACGTCGATGGATCTAGAGACTGTCATACAGAGTGAAGTAAGTCAGAAAGAGAAAAACAAATCTTGTATATTCATGCATATATGTGGAACCTAGAAAAACTGTACAGATTAACCATTTTGCAAGGCATAAATAGAGCAACAGATGTAGACAACAAACGTATGGACAACAAGGGGGAAAGCTGTTGGGGGGGTGGTGGTGGGAGGAGTTGAGAGACTGGGATTGGCATGTATACATTTATATGTATAAAATAGATAACCAATAAGAACCTGCTGTATAAAAATATAAAATAAAATTCAAAATTAGAAAGAAATAAAATTTAAAAAATAAAACAGTAAAAACAATTATTCCCTTCACATACATGTATTTATATGAATAAATTATTTCCATGCTTATATCTGTAAATACAAAAAAGAGGAATAAAATCTACCTTGAACCAAAAACGAAAAAGAGAAAAGAAACACAGAACCCACCAGTTCCACAGAGGAAAACCGTATCAGGGCACTTGCTCCAGTTGTAAACAATTCTGAAGTTGGTCAGTGGTGGGGAATCGTCTCCCATTCAGCCAGCAGCCCCCACGCAACAAGCGTCCTCATTGCAAAGCTGGGGCACCGTGCCGAGGCATCTGTGAGTAAACGTGAGCTGAGCCCCAGGCCAGTTGCTGCTGAACTATTCCCACCCGTCCCAGGTAAAACACCTGAATATATACAAGGACTTGAAAGCCTAGAGGAAGGGCCATAGAGCCACACGAGTGACAGCATGCCGGCCGACTTGGTGCCTGCAGGCCAGCCAGGATGGTCCTGGCCCTGGGTGTTCTTCTGGAAGATTTCCATTTCCCTGCCTGAGATACCCATCCTGTCCCTGCCCCCACTGCTTTTTTCCTTCCTCACCTCTGCCCAGGGAGAAATTCTAGCAGCAGGTATGGGTGACACATCCTCTTCTTTAGCAGGTGGCAGCCTGGCAACTGCTGCAGAAAGTCCAGCAGAGCCCCACTCACACTGGGCCACCCACAAAGCCGTGGCCTCTCACTCCCTCCCACCAGCCCAGCCCCGAGACTGCTGACAGGGCAGAGAAAATGGCGTCAGGCACGGCTGCAGGGGCTCTTGCTGCCTGGAGTGGTATTTATATTGATCTCAACCCAGGCACACCTGGGGAGGGCTGGCCGGCACGGTAAGGCTGCCCAGGTCAGCCAATCATCACCCCTCAGGGGCTCACAGTTGCAGAAAATGGAACTTGCTGAACCGGCCAGGTCCAAGGAACAGGTGTGGGCTCCTGAGAGTCAGGATAGACAAGGGGCTGCAGCTTTGGCTTGTTTTCTAATCATTTTATCTGGCCCATGAGTGGGAGACAACTTCAAGAAAACCCTCTCCTAATGAGAGGAACCCAGGAGTCAGGGAGAGGGGGGGTGGGTGGTGGTTGGAGACAGAGGCCTGGTGCCCCGGGTGCAGTGGAAGTCTCTGGAAGACCAGGTGGAGGGAGGCCGCACAGAGTGATGCCCAGGGTCACAGACCTGTCGCAGCTGCTGTTTGTTAGTTCAAGTCCTGCTCTGAGGTGCTCTGTGTCAGCTCTGAGCGACAGGTGAGCTGGGGGTGCTCTGCAATGAGGGCTATGTGCACAGTTCCTGTGTGCCCAGCCCTGCCACGGTACCTGCAAGGGTAGCTCTGTATCCTGGGAGGGGCCTGACCACAAGAGCCCCGTGGGCTGGGGTGGGGGTGGGGTACCTGCCCAGGTGAGCTCCATATTCTGGGATTGGTCTGACCACGAGAGCCCCATGGGCTGCTGGGGACCTGGTAAAGGATGTCAGGACAGTCAGTGAAGCCACCGAGGATATACCTCCAGCTGCTCCTAATTCCTACACCCTGCTGGTCATTCTACCAACCACCAGGACATGGTATTCTGTATTAGTCTTCAATGATGCCTTCTTTTGTATTCCATTAGTCCCAGAGTCACAAGAAATTTTGGCTTGTGAGTGGCAGGACTCAACGTACAACTAAAACAATACTTCCGGGCCGTCTTGCCCCAAGGGTGCAAAAATTCCCACACCATCTTTGGGGAAAGCTTAGCTAAAGACCTAAAAGTTCTACCTCTGGAAAAGGAAATCCTCCTTCAGTATGCAGACGACATTCTGATCGCCAGCCCTACTAAGGAGGCCTCTGAACTACCAAGCCAATACAGGATAGAAGTTGTCCAAGAAAAAGCTCAAATATCACAGACTGCGGTGACCTGCCTGGGCTTCATTCTCACAGAAGGTCGGAGAAGCCCATCCCAGGAAAGGGAAGAAACCATTTGCAGCCTTACCCCTTTCTAAAACTAGAAGACAGCTTAGGGGTTCCTGGGGAGGCCAGGGTTTGCTGCTTCTGGATCCCTAACTACAGTCTACTAGCTGGGCCTCTATATGAAACACTGAAAGGAAAAGATGATGATCCTTTTGAATAGAATCCAGAAGTGGCCTTTCAAGAATGGAAAGAGCAGTCAATTCAGACCCTTGCCCTGGAACTCCCTAATTTAGCTAAACCCTTTGACCTTTACATTCCCGGTGAAAGGTGAATCGCCATTGGAGAATTAGTGCAAAAACTGGGACCACTTGAAATGGAAAAATGCAAGAATGCCATCCAGGTAGGATAAACTACGGTCACCAAGGGGTTTGGCCCACTGCCACATCTGGCCAAGATACTGGCAGTATCTAAAAACCTGGAAATCAGCAGCCCAAAAGGCCACCTCCCTCCTAAGGGAAAAGGACCCCACATGGTGATCCTAACCACCAACCATGCCCTGAAGTTGCAGGGTTCGCTCCGTGGGCACACCAACCTCGAGTGAGGAGGCCCTCCAACTCCAACATCCAGAGAGATAACCGGGGGCAACAGGGCACCATGACGACTCGTGTGAACATCACTTGACCTGGAGTTTCTCTCATAAAACAACAAGGGTGTGTCCCAAAAGAGTAGACTACTGCTTGCAGGACTTACTGCACCCAGAGGGGAGCTAATAATCTTGGCGGGGGAACCGTATACCACACTGTCACCATAGAAAAGCCTACAGACACCGTGATGATGGTGGCCAATAAGACCGGCTGGACTCCTGTTTACTTCAAAAGGCTGTTGACTCAGTGGCCATCATGGTCCTTGATCACCACTGACCCTGGACTGTCTGGGAGTTGAGCGGGCAGGGCTCTGACACCTGGTGCTGTTTGTACGTTAATTCAGGGGCCTAATTGAAGAAAGCGCAGACTACTGGTCAGAGCATCTAGGCTGGCAGAAACGGTCAGCCTAAGGTGGCCGAACAAATGTGGGGCGGGGTGAAACCGGCCCCCACAGCGTCTCTGCACATCTCTTTCCTGGACCCTTAAAGGTCATTAGAATCTATAACACTTCCAATGCTGGTGCTCAGGTGGACGAGCAGGGAGGCAGGGGTCCTGGGGACAATCAACGTCACCTGGAGGCTGCTGGGGAGAAGCTCTGACCCTCGCCCCCGGGTATGAGGGCTCCCAACTCAGCAATCAGCAGTTACAGAAGAAGGGTCTGCACCCTCAGCACTCCAAGAATGAGGAATGGGACAAAAGGCAGAGGAGGGGTTTGTCCCCAGCAAAGCCCATTAAAAATCCCTGGGAGATAAAAATAGAATCTGGGCAATAAAGTCAAGTCTAACCTTTTTTATCCTTTGTGCTTTGTCTAATTTCATGTGCTCCTAGGGTCCCACATGCAGAGGTTCCACACCCGGCACTTCAGACCAGATTTCCTAGTGCAGAATGGCTGGGACGACACCTCAGCTCCTGGGGCCCAGTGCAGACTCCGCGATATAGAGCCTGAGCTGCAGCCAACCCGGCCCTCGAGAGCTCCGCCCCCTCCCTCCCACTGACTCTGACAGGATCTCTACACAGCAGCCCAGCCCACAGCCCACGGGGTAGTGCATGCTCTCACCTCTCCATTCTCTGATCAAAATATAAAGTTTCCTTTGCTTGTGAACCAAACTCAGTCTCGATCTGTTGGCCCCAATGACATTGGGCAGGGGGACACTTGTTGGGGTCCACTCTGGAGGATCAGTAACAGAAATTGAGACTATTGTAACCTCAATGAACAGATGTGTGAGCCAAACTGTAGTTAACATAGAACAGTGTATAAGGCTCGGGTAAAATAAGATGTTTCTAACACTTCCATTTGATATTTCCATCACTTTATTATAAGCAAGTTCAGTGAAAAGGTTTGTCTTATTTGTCAGGTCAATATTAGAGAAACGAAGTGATTTCTTTCCAAGGATGTACATCTAAAAATCTTGGTTAAAGCTTCAATCTTGTTTTAAATGCTTTTCCATTGAAAATGATACCTCTCTTTCAGCTCCCCCATTTCTGAGAAGTATAAAGTCTTATAATTTATTATTACCAAAGGGGAAAGGTGGGAGGAGGGATAAATTAACAGTTTGGGATTAACACATACACACTGCTATGTATAAAATAGATCATCAACAAGGAACTACTGTATAGCACAGGGAACTACACTCAACATTTTGCAATAACCTATAAGGGGAAATAATCTGAAAAAGAATAGATATTTTTATTGACATCATCTATCAATGACAGTTAAAGTGTAACCTAAGGGAAGCTGGTGGTGAGTGCTTCTGACCCTGAAGACTTCAATCATCTAAAGTTTGGACTCTGCCTACTTCCCAAGGCCCTTAATGAACATATGTGTAGCCGTAGCTTAAAAAATTCCCCAGTTTGGGTTTCGGGGAGCCACTGATTTTGAAAAAGCCCTGGTGTTCTCCTTACATGAATGGGACTCTTCCTACTGCTAAAACATGTCTGTCACACCCAGAGGATGGTATACCGTCTGATCGGGAAGAGTTTCAAAAAGGCATCTCATCTCCTCATCTCCTGGTGCTCGGGTTCACCCCTCCAGCGTCTTTACTAACAGTCTCCCCACTTGGAAAGGTCAGCACTGTCAACATCCTGTTGCGTACAGTTTGGAATTTGTCCAGAGGATGAAGCGGAAGGATGAGGAACAATGAGAGACAAGTCCTAGGTGTTCAGACAGGCACATGTCACTCTAATTTCCAATCAGGAAGACGAACCGACCAAAGGCTAGGGTTGCCCATGGAAACAGTATAGGGCTTGAGGAAATCCCACTGCTTTGTGACCAGTTCCCATAAACACAAGTTGAACAATGGAACTCAGGGGCAGTAAAATTCACGAAACTGCAGAGTTGAAAATATCCATCACTGAAAAATGTCTTGAGGAAAGTCAGAGAAAAGGACTTGTAAGCAAGGGAGAATGGCAGGAAAGGGATTTGAGGAGGTAGAAAGGACTCGCCATTAAGCACAAGAAAAGGAGCTGAACATTGCCAACATTGCAGTTGGCCAAAAAGGGTGTATGCGTTTTTTTCTGTATATATTCAAGAAAAGGGCATACACTTTTTTAGCCAACCAAACAGGTGGGCACTGGAAGTCAATACTACAAAAGATATCACTTCGCATCAGTCAGAAGAGCCATCCTCATAAAGCGTAAACAACAGGACAGGGCAAGGAGAAGAGGGAGCCCTGTGAGACTTATAGTGGAAATGTATATTGCCAACGGCCATTCTGGAGAAGTGTATTGTGTTTACTAAAGCATCTAAAACATGAGCTACAGAGCATAGGGCACTTGCACTCATGGGCGTATATCTTGGGAAAAACAAAAATCGAGAGGACACAGGCACCCCAATGTTTACCCCCTCTCTGTTTAAAAGATCCTCGACTAGGATATAACTTAAATGTCTCTGGAGAGAAAAAATGGATAGAGATGTGGTACTTAGGTAGAGTGGAATATTATTCAGCCTGGAAAACAATGAAATATGGCCAGTTGTAACAACTCCGGAGGAGTTACGTATGATCATTCTAAGTGACATAATTCAAAAAGAAAAAGACACATATCATAAGATATCACTTAAAGGTGGAATCCAAAATGGCTACACATGAAATAAATTACAAAACAAAAACATAGTCAAATATGTAGAAAACACGCATAAGGCTGCTAAACGGGAAAGGTGGGGAGGGGTGAGGCATCATCCAGGAGGTTGAAATTAGCAAAGATACCATTCGAAATACCAAACTGATAATCAACAAGACCTACACGGTAGCTGAAAGAACTGCACTCAGCACACTCAAGTCACCGGAAAAGAATATATACGACTGGTAAGAATCTGAAAAAGAATTTACTGATGTCTCTCTGTACGTGAATCAAGTGGATGTACAGCAGCAAGAAACAGAGCTTTGAAAATCAGCTGTAACCAATATAGTAATAAATTGAAAAAATAAACGACAGAGAGACAGAGAAAACCTCTTACAACTTTTCCTCAGGGACGGTGATGCAACATGGATTGAACACATCTAGACCCACAGCAGGATGAGACATAAGGCTGGAAACTGTTTGCACTAAGAGAAATGTGAGGTTGGGTGAGGAAATGCACACCTTTTAAAGTAATACTACCTGGTACCCATTCAATGGGTCCCAAATCTGCAGGTTCAAGGGATCTTCCTACAGCTAAAACATGCATGGAAAACCCAGAGGACTGTACACCATGTGATCGGGAGATGTGTCTAAAATGCAGCTCATTTATCCTCTCCTGGTTCTCCTGTTCACCATTCCAGCCACGTTACTTAGAATCTCCCCACTTGGAGAATCAGCACATTTCAACTTCTGTTTCACACATTTTGCAAATTGTGAGGAGGATGAATGGGAAGAGGGGGAACCAATGAGAGAATAGTTGTAGGGGTTTGGACGGGCACATATCAGTCTAATTTCCCATTAAGAATAAGAATTGAAAAAAGGCTCAGCCCGCCTCGCCGGAGCCAAAATAGGGCCTGAAGCAATCCTGTGGGTTTGAGGCCAGCTCACAAAAGAGCAACTTAAAAAATGGAGCTCAGGGTCACTGCAATTCACAAACCTGCAGAGTTATAAATGAAAACTAACGTCCAAAACTATGTTGAGGTAAGGCAAAGAAGAGGATCTGAATGCAAGACAGAATTGCAAGAAACAGATTTCAAGAGATAGATTGGACTCGTCTTTAAAGCACATGAAAAGCGGCAGAATTTCGACAATGATGCAGTTGGCCCAAAAGGGCGTATGCGTTTTTCCTGATTATATCCAGGAAAAAACGCATACGCACTTTATGGGCAAGGAAGCAAGCAAGCAATGCAAATGTGCACAACAAAGAAGTCTCATTTCCCACCGGTCAAAAGGGCCATCCTAAAAAAATTGTAAAAACCAGAAATGCAGGACAGGCCATGGAGAACAGGGAGCCTTTATACGCTGATGGGCAGTGTGTGAACTGCCGAGAGCCACTCTGGAGAAGTGTATGGTGGTTCCTAAATCATCTAAAAAACAGAGCTACAGAGCATAGGACACTTCCAATCATGGGAGTATATCTAGAGAAGTCTAAAAATCAACAAGACACAAGCACACCACAGTTTAGGGCTACTCTGTTTACAAGAACCTCAACTTCAGTACACCTTAAATATCCCAGGAAAGAGAACAATGGATAAAGAAGATGTGGTACTTATGTACAATGGAATATCTCTTCACCATGAAATCAATGTAGTAAGGTTAGTAGAAGGATAAAGAGTGGATTTAGGTCCGATAATACTACTTGAAATAAGTCAAACAGAAAAAGAAACATATCATAAGATATCACTTATAGAGGGAGGGTAAATATGGCTGCACAAGAAATGAATTACAGAACAGAACAGTGTCTCACATTTAGAAAACACACTTATGTCAGCTTAAGGGGAAAGGAGAGGTGGGGTGATGCATAAAACCAGAGTTTGAAATTAACACATATACCATTCAATAAACCAAATAGATATTAGACAAGATCTACACCTTGCTCAATGAACTGGCCTCAACACACCCTATACACCGCAGAGAAATATATCTGAGTAATAAGAATCTTAAAACCCATGTATTGATATATCTCCATAAGGGAATCAAATGTGTGCAGAGCGGCACAAACACAGCAGTGAAAATGAGCTAAACCCCATTATAGAAATAAATTTTAAAAACAAAACGCAGAAACAATGAAAGAGAGAAAAATTCTTACAAAATTCGCTCAGGGGCTGTGATGCAACCTGGATTGACCACATGTAAACCCACAGCTGGATAAGACATAAGGCTGGACACTTGGGGATGAGAGGATTGGTGAGCTTTGGTGAGCAACTGCCAAAAGTTTAATGCAATACTTCATGCTACTCATTCCAAGGGTCCCAACACTCCAGGTTGAAGGGAATCTTCCTACAACTAAACCATGCTTGGGAAACCCAGCGACTGGTATACCATATGATCGGGAAAGGTTTCTAAAATGCACCTCATTTTTCCTCTCCTGGGACTCCGGATCGACATTCCAGCTGCTTTACTAAAAACATCCCCACATGGAGAGTCAATGCCTTTAAGTTCTGGTATCGCACAGTCTGCAGTTAGTGCAGAGGATGAATGGGAATAGGGGGAACCAGTGAGAAACTAGCTGTAGCGGTTTCAATGGGCACATGTCTCTCTAATTTCACATCAGTAAGAAGA